>NC_085141.1:221388306-222131393 GCF_024139115.2 Armigeres subalbatus | reverse complement strand
TTGGCATTACATCTCCACACTGGGACAGAGCCGCCTGGCAACTTAGTGTTAATTAAGCACTTCCACAGTTATTAACTGCGAGGTTTCTAAGCCAGAAATTCAAACTACACATTCTCTATATCACGAAGCTAATCATTTCTGTTTTAGAAAATAGATAGGATATATGGGTAGTGGTTTTTTTTAGAAAACCAATGATTCAGTATTGCTTTTAAAAGCATTTGTAGATTTCAATCAAATTTGGAATACATCATCAATATCAAGCGGTCGATTATTCAGGGGTTGAGTGGGTTTTTTTAGTAGATGGAGTGGGTAAGAATGAGGAGTTCATTTGGTGGAGTAGGAGCGGTTTTTCGAAAATGAATATGTTATTCGGTATAAATTCTAAGCACATGAATCGATTTCAACTAGCTAGATTTGTATTACATTCAGGAATTGGAATAGACATTTATAGAAAAAGGCGAAGATGAATAAGATATTTCAATTTCTGCATTCATAATATCCCGATCAATAATGCATAACAAAATTATAACAAGGTAAGTTATTTATTTCAGAAAAATATTGTAACAAAATGTGTTATAAATTTTGCTGGTAGTTGTTAAAATACCAAAAAATATATCAAAAATACCTCTAGTCATAACACAATTAAAACAGAAGTTGATACCTCCATATCAACATTATAACAAACGTTGATATAATTT
Organism: Armigeres subalbatus; assembly: GCF_024139115.2. Classification (NCBI taxonomy): domain Eukaryota; kingdom Metazoa; phylum Arthropoda; class Insecta; order Diptera; family Culicidae; genus Armigeres; species Armigeres subalbatus. The sequence continues at coordinate 222,130,695 of NC_085141.1, read as the reverse complement.
TTCTGTACAAAAATCTACTTTCAAGGTAATTGCCTATACACGGATAGAAATCTGGTACGCTGCTACCACGACGGATTTCCATCCATAATGTAGGCAATTAACTGAAAATATTCATAACTAATTTTTTTTTTTTTTTTTATTCGTATATTTATTTGGTAGGCACTCTGTGTTCTTAACCGCTACTGTGCCGTGATCTACTGTGGTACTCTGCTGTACAGAGTCCACACAGAATCTATTTTTAGATATCCATAATTCGTTATTGTTGTCGTTGCCAGTCCATATCATCGTGAGTCCATTGTGTTCATTTGTCCATGTGGTGAATCCAGTGATCGTTGCTTTGTTCGGTTGCCATTAATCGAAGCACGTTGGAGGAATGCCTCCGAGAAGAACAGGTTTGTCAGTCGTCATCAGGCAGCCGTGTCGGTGAGGCGCGTTCCCCAAAACGCCACCGTACGGACTGCGCTTCTGGCGACTGACAAGGTTTGGTGGAGGGCTGGGAATCGAACCCATGACCATTCGCTTATGAGGCGAACGTGTAGCCAACTACGCTACGGGTCCCCTTTTCATAACTAATGTTGTTATAATTTTGATATGAAATAAAACTGGTCGAAAACACATTTTTATCGAATTATCTAATTATAACACACGATGTTTTAAATAACAACCATTGATAGAATTGAGATATAATTTTGTTATGCATTCCTGATAGGGATTGCAGCCTACCTGTGTTTTTACTGGAACGTCTTCATTTGTCATGAGACGAGTTAAGTACGAGACACTGAAGACGGCCTTGCTGTTCAGGTCGAAATACGTATCTGTAATGTTACAATCAAGTGGTGGAAGAATTAAATGGGATAGTACTAACTCATCTTATAACAAATGGGGAAAAACTTTTCATTTTAGGAAAACGGTTCAGAAGGTTGTGGAATTTCATTGGGAAAAGAGGTGGGTATGGGAGGTTATTTTTTTAGATTCGGAACATAACAGGAGGAGAAGAGAGAAATTTTCGTGGTTTTGTTTAGAAAACTTCTGAACACAACGGTCGATTCCAACGAAATTTAGAACACATTTTCAATCTATCTATCGATTGATCTATTTCGGAAAGAAACAGTGATTTCAAGCTATCTAAATAAAACACATTTCTTGAAGTTTGTAGTTTTGAACAATTTATTCCATATTGTTTAAATGTTGTTTGAGAATTCAAAAAAAGTGTTATTTTTCATTCCATTTTCAGATCCTTAAAACTATAGGTCCAAATTAGAAATCGTAAAAAAACGCTTGATCACAGCTCATGTTTTCCAGAGCCACTGGAATTGCAAACGGAAGTAAATCTTTGTTCAATTTAACCTGAAGTATGTTGTTCGTGTTCTGTCCACTCAACCTGTTTCGTAGTGCCGTATAAACGTTATTGAATTAAGACAAATCTCGGTCGACATCGGCCTGCGATGCAGCGGCCGCTAAAACGACCCTAGCAATTTTCCACAGTCGATTGTCTTCCGTCCTTTTCGTGAAATAGTAATGCACAATGTTAAAGGCTGTGTCACTGGCCGGAACTCTTGCTTGATACTGAATATTAGTAAGAATGTGTTCTAGGGAGTTGTGACTTGAACCTTTTTGAGTGTCCAGACCTGATCCTTCTCCAAACATCTCGGTGATAAACTCGTCGACGTTGAATAATTCGTTTTCATTTAAACTTGTTGATTTCTGTGGCATTCTCGATGTGCTTGGGCCTTCGTCTGCGTCATAATCGGCCTGTATTCGGCGCCACAGCTTCAGAAGAAACTCCTGGAAATATTGAAAATTTATTTATAGTAGTCTGAAATTGTCTGTGCTATCTTTCACGCCAGGAGCAGCATTGTTACCTGATGAGTAGTTACGCAATTAGTTCCAAAAATACCATTAAATTAAATTCGATTACCGTTTTGACTCATATTCAGAACACTTTCAATTAAAATATTTTTATTGACAAATTGTTTCTCTCGGGTGGCGCAAGAATAGAGAATATACGCGCTTGATAATTATATTTTATTGATTGTAACTATCAATGCTGAATAATTTTATTCCGTCAAAAACTGTCTCAAATGCCGAACACTTTGATTCGAATTCCAAACATCACCATCACCAATGCAAAATTTCATTGTTATCACATTATATGACGATTCTAAAGTCCCTAAGCCCTCTGTACACCTCCCGTGAACATGAACATGAACAAGAGGTGAGAAAGAGCGATAATTTCACAGTGAACATCGTCGTGGACAATCGAGTCTAGTTGGAAGTGTTGAATTATTGCCCACGAATGCAGGCAGCAAGTAAGTGTGCAGTAGTAAACGAAGAAAATAAAAATGAAACATATTGTCGCATATATGCATATGAATTATTTGAGTGGGTAATCTAAGGAACGATGTTGATCAAGTTATTTAATTTTAATCGTAATTTTCGTTTTAATATTCGGGAATTTTGTTATAAACAGTCAATAGTTACATATACTTAATGATTTCTGAATGGCAAATTTTCAACTGTGCTACCAAATGTATACATTTTGCACCGTTCAAAGTTGAATTAACAAGTTCCGGTGGTCAATTGACCTGAATCCAAATATTATCTTTCGACTGGTATGCATCAAAGGAGAGAACAACACATTTTGTTAAATTATCTATATAATTCTGTACAGGATCATTACATACACAAATTGGGCCATACAGAATTGCTAGATTTTTCTATGTACAAGAATGTTGGTCTACATTTTTAATGATTTTCTTCGAAATGTATAAACATTAATTTATCAAATATTCGTTGAATGAAATAATATTAGTTAAATAAATTGATAATGCAATTGAAATATGAAGCAATTTGTAATGTTGCAAGAAGCAAATCTACTGAACAGAGAGATACGAAAATAAAAATAAATGAGATGGAAAGTAATCACTCACGAACTCGTGAGGATGCGAATGCGTTTTGTCGATGATGGTTTTATTTAACTCTAGCGAGTTTGAGTAGTTCTGGCAAACCTACCCACGAAGCATGTAATTCACATGATTCATTCTGCTTCATACATTAATACAATGATGTTCAATTATGCAATTATAGTTGAGAAAATACGAATGTACAAAAAGAGAAGTAATTTCTTCAAATTTTATATCTAGTGACTTCGATCCCATTTGAACGATTGATTTTGACATGTAGTAACAAAGTTTAATTTGATGAGGAATTTTTTTTTTTTACTTTTGCTAGATATAATTTTTGGCTTTCTCTTTTGGCTTACATTTGTTTAATACTCTTCTTTATCCTTTTTTTTAATTTACACAGCATTTTGTTTTTACACGATTTTTTTTCGCTCTTTTTTTTTTATCGTTTGACTTCAATTTACCACCAAACTCTTCGAAACATAATTCAAAAATCCAGAATAAATCAAAGAAAAATCACATGATAATTAATGTGCGTTAAACATTTAGAATGAGTGGAAAATTGAGAAAATGTAAATCGTGTAAAAACAGAATCCAGTGTATTATTCATTTGTTCGAATAGTTTTAATTAATGTTTGAATATTTGACCAGAGTTCGCCAATAAAAAATCCCAATTTTTGCTCAAGTTTCGTTGTATAAAATTCAATTGATCACATATCGTATCGTATATAATTGTTGTGCTTACTATTGAAGTCTTAATATGCATTTAATAATTTTTGCTGTGCTGAGATTTTGTTAATAGTCATTATCCAAATTATGTAAATAAGTCACATAGACTGTTTGACAAAACTTTCTTGGGTTTTCATGGAATTTTTTTCAGCAGCAGGATTACAACAAAACACGACACAAATTGAGCCTAAATTGCCTGTTTCACGAATGTTATTGATATAAGAGCATGTTATTATTAATGGAACAGATACCCTATACCTAATCACAAACATTCTGAATAATTATTATTATTAATATTTGTACCTTGTGGACGGTCATAACGCAAGGAGCATACGAACATGTGCATACCAAAAAACAAGGGCGGACAGGCAGGTAGGATGAAAACGTCAGAGCGGCAATCTACACATCTTGTTAGATTCTTTATTCTCCCTGTATCGCTGTGGTGTATATGGCGTATATGGTGTAAATATCAGAGAGGAGAGAAGCTTTCTATGGTGAATACAGGTAAAAAAAATTCCACGGAGCTCGTTCACGTTCGAATGCCAAAAGCATTCTGAAAATCTGTTCACCGTGAACGACATAGACGATGCGCAAGCATTTTAGAAGCATATCAAACGATTCAGCAGTAGCCTAATAGGCAAAGCAGAAAAAGTATTCCCAAGCATTTATAACTAATATAGCTAAGACTTTGAATAAACAAATGAATCAATAAATAAATAAATAACTTGAAATTAATGGGTTGATAAATTAAAAAATGAACAATCGATTAAATTACAAAATTATTGATTTGAAAAACTAATAAATGGATAAATTTTTAGATTAATAAATTCAGAAATGAATAAATTAATAATAAATAATAAATATAATAGAATAATAAAAAATTAAATAGTAAAATTATAAATAAATATTTCATAATAAATAAGTTTATAAACTTATATTAATAAATTATTAAATTAGCAAATTGATAAACAAACAAATTAATAAATTCATAAATCAATGAAATAATAAATTAATAAATTGATGAATAAAAAAATGATGAATTAATCAATTAATAATTAATAAATTACTAAACTGCCGCTGCAAGCATAACTGTTCAATTTTTACAAGATTTGCTATCTATATGGGAAAGTTATGCTTTTATGGGCAGTAAATTAATAAATTAAAAAAAAATAAACTAATAAATCAAAAATCTAATAGGAGGAAAGACGGCTTTGGCAGGTTTTGATCTATTATTGGCAGGGGGGTTTTTGTCGACCAAATTTTATGAAATTTGACCACAATGTTCTTTGATATGCAAAGAATGTTTGGGCCAAATTTGAGCATAGTCAGACATAATAAACCCCCTGTCAATAATAGAACAAAACCCGCCAAAGCCGTCATTTCCCCCATATCATCAACAAAAACTAATAAATCAATAAATTAATTTTGAAACCTAGTAAATCAGCGACTCAATAAATAAGCAAATGTACAAATTATAATTAATGAACAATAATGATGTAAAAAATACACGAAAAAAAATAAAATGATATTTTTCCTTTATTGCACACAAGGTTTCAAAAGAGGAAAAAATTATTATAAATTATTCAAAAGGGAATTTTCCAATAAATTTAAGAATCAAGGACGTGGAATACTTCTGTATGTAGTTATGAGGCTCGTTTTGCCCCAATGTCCCATACATCACGAGTTTACATATTTTTGTCATTTTGTCTTTAGGACATTGCTCTTAATTGTGTTTATCTCTTCACTGTGGATCGACAGAAGGCCACTACATATATTTTGCTGGTAAAAGTTGAAAATTTAAGGGATTTTGTTGTTTAATAAACGTCAATATGCATTTTATTTGAATTTTTCGGCCGCGTCGATTTAAAATCGTCGCAAAGCAAATTGTCGCCGAAATCGTCGCCAGCAAACATGTCCATAAGATCTGTTAGATCAACTGTGAACAAAATTGTTTGATTTCAATAATCAGATTATTTCCAGTAATTGAGGACTTTTCTTGCATGTCTTAATGATTTGGCTTTGCATTAACACAGATTTAAATTAAAGATATTGGCGACGATTTTAAAGGTGCAAAAAAGTGATCGATGCGTTTTGTTACCAGCGAAACTGACAATACTGTTAATTCAAATGATATTTGCCAATGATATAATAAAAATAACGAATAATCATATATTTCATTGAATGTATTGAATTATAGGAGACTTCGGGGTCATCCAATTCTAAAAGATCATTAAATATATGTTTTACAAAATAGAATAACTTTTTTCACGGACGACTCACAGAGGAGAATGAGGGCTTATTCAAAAGGAAATTTTCAAAGAAATTCGGTGAGTGATTTTTTATAGACGCGGGATACTACTGTATGTAGTTATTGAGCAAGTTTTACTTCAATGTCCCATAAATCCAAATTTTTCATTTTTTCGTCCTTTTATCTGTAAAATATTGTACTAAAATTGTATTTTCCTCTTCATCGTGGATTATCAAAAAGTATTAAGCATATTTTATTGGCAAAAGTTGGAAATTAAAGTGCTTTTGGGGTAAAATAATCATCAAAGCGCATTTTTGAGAATGTATTTTTAATATAAAATAAGCTTCTGAGCTTGTTTGACCTCAAAAACCCCCTGGAATCAATTTCAATGCAATATATGAACATTTGTTATTTCCATAGTATAATTGACAAATTATCATTGATTTATTATTACTCCATCATTTTTTAACTCTTAATTACTGAGCTATATAATTTCATAGAGGAATTTGGGCGTAAAGGCATAAGAAAAGAATATTTCCGATCTCATCCTATCTATTGTCACATCGACTCTCAAATAATATGATAACTCTTGTCTAGTTGTGCAATCGGGTATGGTTTGGAAATGTTCGGCATCGGCTCTATTCAAAAGTATTTAAAAATCGTGTTTTATCCAATAAATCTCAAAACAAAACATTTGCGAAATGATTTACTTCATTAGTTATTGTTTCACAAACATTTATCAATATCTGTATAACATTTTTGGACTATTATATTAACAATTATTTGTAAATATTATTCATTTTTACAGAATACATGAAAGTTTGCATAAAATGCACTTTGATGCTTATTTGACCCCTAAATCCCTTAAATTTCTAACTTTTACCATATTTAGTGCCCCTCTATGGATCCACAGTGAAGAGATGAACACAATTTTTGAGCAATTTCCTAAAGATAAATGAAAAAAAAAATGAAAATTCGTGATATATGGAACATTGGGGCAAAACATGCTCAATATCTACATACAGTAGTGTTCCACATCCAATGAAACAGCACTCACTGAATTTTCTTGGAAAATTCCCTTTCGAATAAGCCCTTGATTTCTTCCGTAAATTGCTCGTAAAAAAAATTAAAAAAATATTCCTCCTTCGAAATCGGGTTTTACCAGTGTGCATTGGCTCTACATTTCACTGAAACTTGGCTTACCTTTAACTTAGTGTTCTATTGGCATTTCTGTCAATTGCATAAGTATGTGTGGCAAGTAAAATGGATACACTATACACTGGAAGGGAGCCTATAATGTTTCCAACCCGCTAACATTCTAGGTCGGACCGAGAATCGAACTCGCCATTTGGGTTGGGAATCCTACGCCTTTGCTCGCAAGGCTAACTGGAGACCCGTATAAATTAATATAATTTAATGAAATATAAATTAACTATTACATTTAATATAAATCATGAAATAAAAAAATAATAAATAAAATAATAAATACAATGGTTTCTAGTTAGCCTTGTCAGCAAAGGCGGAGTATTCTCGATTTTCGTTGCGGCCTTAAAGTTTTTTTTTGAATTTTCGGGAATTCTCAACTCACTGGGCATAGCGTATCTTTGTACTTGCCACATGAGACACATATCCATGCAATAGACGGGCACAGAAATAGAAACATCAAATAATAACTGTGGAAATGTTTCTGGAACATTGAGTAAAGAAGCAGGCCAAGATTCAGTGGTAATATAGAGCCATTGAAGAGGAACTATTATATTTTTTATATTTTTTATGAATGAAGTAATCTGTCTATGAAAATATACATTTTTTGTTTGAATATACGAATGATTGAAGTATTAAAATAACAAATATTTAAAAAGAAAAAAATAATATTACCAAATAATAAAAAAGAAACACAATTAATTTATGAGAAACTACTGAGTTGGTTTCCTTCCGACCAAACCGATACGAGTATTAAAATGGGCGACAGCGACACACAAAGCAGGAACCCACCCGAAACCGATTCAACGAGAACAGTAAACACTATCGGTCGATGTGAACTCCCAATCCAAATCAATCTCTTCTCCTTGTATTTTTGAATTCACCACAGCTCCACGTCCATGTTCACTGTCGCGTTTACATTTGCGGTGAGTTCACCGCAGATACGATTTCACGATGATTTCACAGGCATGACCGTGGAATGCTCATAAATCTGATATTATTCATGTTTTTCATGTTTTTATGCATCTCACTACTAAATGCAGCATCTGTCTTTCATTTGAACATGGTTCCCTCACGATTTGAGTGTGTATAAAGAAGTTATTATCGAAAAACAGTTTGTTCACGTTCACGTTCACGGGAGGTGTAAAATGCGCTTTAGTCTGATGATAAATAAATAAATTGCAAACATTCATGCCCTGTCACGGAACAAATATTTTTTGAGATTTTTGTAGCATGCCATTCGTCCTTCGCGTATCAATAGATATTGAAAGAGGCAGATATGTAAACATCGTATGACATCTCTCATTGAAAATGAGAAATTCCAGTACTGCTCCTGATAATAAGGTTCCCAAACAATAGATCCATATTCCAATATCGACCTAACCAACGAGCAGTAAAGGGCCTTAAGACATTGAATGTTTTTAAAGTTTTTAGCAATGCGGAATATAAACCCGAGTGTTTTCGAGGCTTTGGAACATGTGTAAGATACGGATTAAAGAGATTGGGCTGTGTGATGTTGACCGATAAAAAAAGAAGAAGTAATATTGTTGTAAAAGTATAGTCGAAAACGTTCAAAATAAAAACACGCTGTTAATCGTTCGTAAGCGAGTCGAGTTTATTTTATCGTGCGAATTCCTTGTATATCCGGTGATATTGCCGCCTACAGGTTATGGGCCCCAATAATGTTCGTCGCGGAAAGTAAAATCAGGTCGGAATATCGAAAGTTTGTCGGGTTGCGTAGTGGTTTCCGCGAGTGGAAGAAAGGTGAGGTTATAATGGCAGATCCGCCACGGTTCCCACTCACGAAGTTGAACAACCACAACTATCAGTCGTGGAAGTTCAAAATGGAAATGCTGCTCATACGTGAAGAGCTTCGGCATGTCATTTCTGATGCGACACCAAACCCTGTAACAGCCGCCTGGACGAAAGCGGACACGAAGGCTGTTACATGCCTTTTATGACATTTCCGGGAATAAGGAAGAGAAGGTGGAGAGAAGAGAAGGAGGAGAGAGTGAAGAAGAAAGAAAAGGAATGTGTCTGATCCTCGACGGGTACGTTGTCCGATACTCGATTCGGACGGAAAAAAGGAAGCAACCGGAGTTTGAAGCCGTCAAGTAAATCGTTATCTACAAAAATCTATAAGTGAAGAAATTTCGTTGCTATAATTCCCGGAAACTGCGTGGAAGTGCTCCAGTGGTGAAAACCCGGGTGGTTGCAGCTAGCGGTACTCGAGAAAGCAGGAAAAAACGCATGTCCGTATCCCTTTGATGAAAATTGCCGGTTGGCGATGATTTTGACGGAATTTGACATCGCAGGAAAGATTGCTGCTGGAGCGGATATCATCCGGAACGTTTCTCGAAGGACCGACACCAGGGAGATCGGCGAGGTTAGCATCGGTAACGCCATCCCTGGATCACGATCACACGCCACAATGGGGTCGGTGACGTACGTTTTGGCGGTGAGGTCCGAGGACATGCCCCGCTTGCCGCCGCTCAACATCCAATGGGTCACCACCCCGTCTGCGGGTGCTAAGACGTCGACGAATGTTTTACAACCACTCCGAAAGACAATATCCATCCCCGAGCGAAGACCCTGTGGGCGAACTGCCATTGTACCCGGAAGAGCTGATTGTCGAAATACGTATCTGTCAAGGTGCAATCAAGTGGTGGAATTAAATGGGATGGTACAAATTCGTCTAATGATAAGTGAAGACATTCCTCTAAAAAGCTCAAAATAGTTTTCTTAACTGAATTTCTCGTTTTCGGGAAGTTCAGTATACATAACGCGCAAATGCTTGTTAACTGGATTGGGTAGAAACCGACGATAAGTGCATTGCATAAGCCTTGGTTAATCTGATAGATACCATGGCTCAACCCTTATACGTATAGGTATAGGTAAGTAGGTTACGGAGTAAGATTTATTATGGTCATCATATTAGTTCTGTTGACAAGAAGGTTTGGACAACCTGCTCATTAAACAGCACTATTGTTTCATTTGGATAAAGACATTGAAACAGAAGTACAAAACAATATTTCAAATTTAAGAAAAAAAATTATTACAAGGCGCGTTTGACTCTTCTGTGAAAAAAATCCGCTGCCAATTTAAAACTAGTTGAAAATCAAATTGAACCGACGCGTAGGCTCATGATAACAGTTGTGTCGCGTAAAATCTTGTTTGGTTCTTTCGAAGCTCACCCACATGCAATTTTTGCAATCCCTATCGGCATACATATGCAACCGATTCGTCGAATTCAGTAAATTTTGGTTTTCCATTCCACCCAAATTCAATATTATTACGAAGCCCTTGTTCTTGCCGGAGAGCCTGTTGCTGTTACACAAACCACATCACAAGCCGAAAATTGCATCGTTTGTATCCATCGATGGAGTGTGCAACATTAGGGCCATGTGAGATCAATATTACCCGCATGAAGAGAATGTTGATACGCATAGGATGTTTGTTCGTGCAGTACTAAGAAGACGCTCAATTAGGCTCATTCGTTGCAGCCTGTGGATAAACATGTTTATCCGGCATTGAACTTGAGAATATTTGTTCACAAGAATTTTGGGGGATGGTTGTCATGCAACGAGCTGATGTAGGAAAACAGCAAGATTGATGGCTTACTAGAAGTTAAACTAAAAACAAATAGACTAATCCATATGCCAAATAATGTAATAAAAGTCTTCGTATGTGCGACCACCTGGATGCTCATTCTAGCGATAAACCTACATTGTTGCAATCGGTATACTATTTTCTTTACATTCTTATGTTTTTTCGTAACGTTTTATCGATTTAAAATAAATATTTTTGAATAGTTGTCCGGAAAGCCAATTAATCATATATAACATAACAAATATATTCAATATTTCGTTGGCTATTTTCCCTACATTTATTAGCCCTTTGTTACGCACGTTTGAATTTTTTTCGCAACTGATGGAGTTTGACGGAGTTTTCTGAACAGCATGCTTTAAATTTATCTATTTTTTCTACGACAACTTGGATCAGTTTCGGAATCATTTATGCATGCCAGATCTAAACAAAAGAAAAAGATGAAAAGCAGAATATTAATTTCCACAATCATTGTCACGTATTCGAAACACTCATGCAAACGCTATTCATTAATAAATCAAACACATTTTCCATCAAGCATATGATCCAATATCAATAATATTCCCTAATTATCATTTCCAATCAATGAGAAAGGTTGATATCGTCTTTCGTGAGATTAAACTTGATCCACCTAACATGAACTTCACACAAGTTTCGGATGTCATAACTCATAACTTCACCACGCGCAGACGATATCAACGTAATCAAACGTAACGATACGAATGGTATTGCCCTTGCTCATTACTAATCCAAACATGCCAATCGTTCGCGGTTTTCGTCTACGGGGCCATAAATTAACATTAATAGCGCCTTGGTGTTACCGACAATTCGGCGTGCTTAGATATGAGTATGTGCCTCGTGAGTACTTTAATAGCCCCATAAACAAATTCCCAACCATGCCAGCGAGCGATTTCGGAACGAGAGGAGATATTTTTGTTATTTATTGCCCATTTATTTATCTTGGCCCGATACAGTAGTGGCAAGGTAGAGCATGTATTGTTTCGAACCCTTTCGTAGTACGAACAACACCATGTGGCCGATGGTCTGTGGTGGGATTACGCTACAATGGATACGTTGCTGCAAGTGCAACATCCCAAAGGCCAGTGCCACCGAGAAAAGCAACAGTTGCGGATAAATGAGTTGCACCTTGCATGTGCGAGCAGAAGCAACTTAATCGAGTTTGCAAATATTAGCAAAGTTGTTTCCAACACAATCCCAGGTTCTAATGCTTCTGTTCATCGCCAGGCAACATGTGATCCAGAGTACCACGAGACTGGTCCTTCTGGAGAACAAATGAGAAAATATCTGCACCCGCCCACAATGTTAACGACAATTGGCCACCTTGCGGACCCAGTTGTTGGTCAAGTGTTGAGCTACTGACTGGAAGTTACCGGCCAGCTTGAAAGTAAACAATGTTTTGTAGCGGGAACTGAAGAATTCTGAAATTCGACTTTTCCGTACACTTTCTACTGAGGCAGTATAACCATTATTCATAATTATTTTTATTGCGATTTTCTTGTGACTTGTAACAATATGAGATCTATTTGTGCTACCAAACCATTGAAGCTTTCCGATACGCCATCTAAGCGATCATAGACCATATACGAAGAAGTGTTATGTTTAACTTTTGATTCATTGCATTGTCTTAAATTAGTTTAGATTAGCGATACGTATCTTTTTCACCCAACCAGAAGTTGCGCGATAAATACATACTGTTAAGTAACAGAAACTTCAACGTACTGTTAAGCTGTTACAGAGTCGCATTCATCTTTGTCAGCGTCAGGGTCGTGCAGCGTCTGTCACTCATTAGTCCGCCAAGGAATATTTTCTTGTTCCGTTTACATGAGCTCTTAACGTTTTTAATTGATCTTTGCGGCTTTAACTTATTTTCAGTTCTCTATTCTCTTCCATTGTCCATTGTTTTCGATAGATCCTAAGCTACCATGTTGTTCGAACTGGTGGTGATGAAAGCGTTCTTGGTGGTAGTTCATTGGTCAACTAATCGAGTTATTTAAACTCATGGCTGCATGCGTACCTTTTTATCAAAATTCATTTTATTTGCCATTGAAGTTATAAATGTGTAACAAAATCGACCATCACAATGAATAATTTTTATCGACTTATTATTGGCGTTTATTTCAGTTCATTTAGCTTGCTTCCATCCATTCCAACGAATAGCTCTTCAAATATCAATCATATAATCAAATACTAGCCAATCACATTAGTCTGCTCGAATAAATTAAAATTGTCCAAGATCAACAAGCGTGGCATCGCATCGTGACCCGCACACCAACCATGTAATGAATTCCCGATAATGACGAACTTCGTCTATATCTAAATGTCAACCAACTGATTACGGCTTAACAATCAATAGGAACTGGATAATCAATCATTTGCATTATGTACGCATTCGACGAGATAACAAACCATCAACTTCTGTCGGGTGGAAAATTATATCCGCACAGCGGAACCAACAAGAGTTTCCTGATTATGAATTTTCTGTTTTGTATGTGGAACACATTACGGATCAAACATTACAACTCTTCTATTGCTATCCTATTAGTTTGCTGGAAAAAGGAAACCAATATTGTACGGTTTGATGACAGAGGCACAAGTGAACGAAGGCGGCATCGCCGTTAGGAAGAACAGCACAGTGCACAGCGCATTTGACACGTGATTAATAGCCGGAGCAAACTCGTTAGACCATAGTTGGGTAGTTTACGTTTCACAGCCTCTTGGTTGTGAGCGCAGTGTGTCGTGAACACATAAGCTTTTAGAACGTTGGTGTTATGGCGTACTTTTCCTGTAATCGCTTGAAGTTCACAGTAACAAATATTTTCTTATTTCAAGTTCATATTCTTTCTACCTTTTTTTTTTTTTTTTAATCTTTATTAAAGTGATTTTTAAGATGGTACAAAGTTCATCACTTATTCTTTCTATCGAATTTGAAGCAGATGGACAAACACAATAATTCAATCAAACTTACAATGACTTGAATTTGAATCAACTAAAACGACACTGTACGGCAAAACTGAATCTTATTGTGTTCTTTATCTTATATTTGTTCATCAGTTATTCCGTCACTTTTTGCTGTGCTGCTGGCCTCTGAGAATTTGATCTTTTATGCACCAATGCAAATGCAACATAAGAGTCGTTCCATTGAATTTCCGATTCCCAATCGCATCGCTGTTACATAAATAATTTATAATCGAAACTGAATTTTCCGCCAACTTACTTATGGTAAACTGTGTGGGTGCGAGGCAAATTTACAAACTTGGGATTGTTAATTATAAAGTATGCTTTCCTTAAGGTCACTCCTGACGGAATCCAGATTTAAAAGTGCTCGCGTTTTCGGGGGCACACCACTGGATACGGAAGCAACGCACAACTGTCATTTTTATTATTTCACGCATGCTGCGACGCAGCAAAGCTAAATCAACAAAAATGACAGTTGTGCGCCGCCTCTGAATCGAGTGGTGTGCCCCCGAAAACGCGAGCACTTTGGAACTTGGATTCCGTCAGGAGTGACCTTAAAGCACTTTTCCATTGATGTAATTGTCTCGTTTGTATACCAAGATGTTCAGAAAAACTAAAAGTTCATTAAGTGACTCTGCACAGCGAATAAAATGATATCTTTTTATTTTATTCTCAGTCTATGGCCTGAGTGGCCTTTGTAGTACATAAAAGTCGTCTCCACTCAGCTCGGTTTATGGCTATATGTCGCCAACCATGCAGTCTGCGGACGGTCCGCAAAGCGTCTTCCCCCTGATTTTTTAACTTATTTTATTTGCTAATTATGTAATACATGCATTCATCATTATACTATGTGTTCCGTGTTTTCTTAAAACTATCATCCTTATTTGCTGTGATACATTTTTAATTTTTTTTATACATTTCAATTGCCTCTGGTTAATTTTTCCTCTGGTTAAATGAACCTTGTAGGAATTACAATGTTTTGAACATAAACTAAACTTAACCTAATTTATACTAAAACGTCTAAAATTGGAATTTTTTTTGGACATTGGTAGCAATGTCTCAATATCAGAAATTCTATGAAGCTCATTGGTACTATACCACGGAGGCAATTTTGGAATCATTTTCAAAATTTTATTTTGAATCCTCTGAAGTGCCGTTTTTCTGGTATTGCAGCAACTAACTAATTCATATTGGTACAGGTCGGACTCGATTATCCGGAATTTTAGACTCGATTATTCGGAGTATTTTTTTCCTTCTAATTTTTTGTTATCTTAATTTTTAAATTTCAATAGAGTGTGTGTTAATTGTCGCCATACCTAAGAACAACTATTTTTTTAAAAAATAAGTAAAAGGCATGTGAGTGGACTTTATATATCAAGCGAAAGGTTTTACTTCCTGCTCCTTGGAACAACTGTGAAAACCACAATAAAATTTGTTATAATCATTAATCCATAATAGGAACGCATGCACCAGTTGTGGCACTATTCTTAATTTTGGTTCCTTATTTAGCAAATCCCATTGTTTTCTTATGGGATTGGCCAAATAGGGACCGACAACTCCTTAGCCGTGCGGTAAGACGCGCAGCTACAAAGCAAGACCATGCTGAGGGAGGCTGGGTTCGATTCCCGGTGTCGGTCTAGGCAATTTTCGAATTGGAAATTGTCTCGACTTCCCTGGGGGCCATCCAGAAACCACGTGGTCATATATTTGAAGATTTTCAACCCCCCCTCCCGCCATGTGGCTTATCGTGGTCATTTGGCAGACCCCCCCCCTCCCCCTATGACCACGTTATAAATTTTCATGAATTCGAAAATTTGGATGTATCCGTGTATTGCTAAGCATCCAAGCAGGTCCATTGAGCCGATGCGATTTCATTTATTACTTTCACAAGCTACAACAGACCTTCCATGAGTCGATATTCTAAGATACGATAAATTCGACTGAAATAAAAACTCAGCCTATAAATTTTAAAAAAAAATTCCATAACAATTAGGTAATTTCCAATAAAGAAATTATGGTATGAGCAATAAAAAAATATTAAATTTTCTACAAATAATGCAAAATTTCCGTAAACAATTAAGAATTTTCCACAAAACAAAAATAAATTAGCATTTTCAAAAGCAAAAATTACAATTATAAAATAAGAACATTTCCAAGAAATTAAAATGTTCCACGGAAAAAATACAAAGTTTTCATAAATAAATCAATATTAGAAATAAATAATTATTGCTAATATTGATTTATTCATGAAAATTTTGTTTTTTTTCTTGGAACATTTTGATTTCTTTATGGAAAAAATTGCAATTTTTGTTTTTACAAGTGCTAATTTATTATTGTTTTGTGGAAAATTTTCAACTTCTTATGGAAATTTGCATTATTTGTAGTAATTCTATATTTATTTAATACTCATACCCTGATTTCTTTATTGGCAATTTCCTATTTCATTCTGGAAAATTTCTATTTCTTTCTCTATTAAAAAGATTTTCAATCCAGAGCTGGTTCATCTCTCAAAATTTTTAATTCTTTATTGAAATTTTATTTTGATATCGACTCGTGGAAGCCAATGATGCCATACTAAAATATTTTTTCGGTCCCTCAGATGGTTCTTTCGAATAATTTTCCAAGGAACTTCTATTTCACATCTCGAATATGCTTCAGTCAATGGTCTTTTAATAAGCGACTCATAGAGGAATGAATGTATTATAGACCAATTATTATTTTGGAGTTTGGATCATTTGATTTTCCAATTAACCAACTTATGAATAATGTATGATATAATATCCCAGTAGGTCCATTGGGTTGATATGACTTCAATTATTATTTAAACAAGCTACTTGCTTGAGCTTGAGCTTGATTGACTGCTCGTAGTTGCTACTCCATTATGACCAGATCAGCTGTTTTTGCACAGGGAACCAACAGATGTTTGCTTGGGACTAGCACACATCTTCAATGTACAAGTACTGGTGATCTTATTTGTTAGGTCATACTGGCGACTGCCACGTCAGAATGCAAGTCAATGTAGGGAAGGGGGTGGAAATGATGATGCAATCACTCGCCCACTGCAAGCCGAATATACCTCTGCACTTGCCACGAATTCATGCGGAATTTGTTGGAATTTTTGGATTACGTTCGAGAGGCAGAGGTCCGTCTTGGTTAACGAGCTGCCAATGTGATAGATAGGAGAAAACGACTGATGGAATTTCTAATTGGATGTAGGAAACGAGCTCTGTAGTTCATTTCCAATTCTAGCAGATTACTGTTAGAATACTCAAGTTGAAGGTATAGGAATAGTAATGGAAACGGTATGGAAGTCCATTTCCAGTTCTAGCGATTGCTAGAACATGAGAAATATAGAGAAAGAGATACAAAGTAGGAGAATGGAACGGACCTGGGATTGAACCCACGACCTCCTGCGTATGAGGCAGAAGCAGTAGCCATATGACTACCAAGCCCGGTCACAATTATTGTTTATACAAGCTACTACAGACTTTTTAGGTTATACAAAACGTCCTGGAAGTTGTAATGTTTGCAACTTGATGTTGACTCAAGATAATGTTGGGCACCTTGTCTCTTGGATCTCATGTTAATGGAAATTAGGATCATATGATTATTTCATCGGATTGGGTATATACCGACGATGAGAACATTGCAAAATATCTACCAGTATCGTGGGCTGAACTTGAGAGCATTTTGGAGTACCTTGAGCATCTCGTATTCCTGAATATTAATCACTGGCTTAACGTTCAGGATGACCCATCTTATCTGAGTGTTCAGAATGATTCAAACATTTCAACTTCATTTGTATGCTCTTAGAATCGAAATCTTCCCAAGGTTTCGGATATCTGAGTTTTCAGGGTCAGTCAAATTTTAGCTCCCATATTTTTTCTGTGAAGCCAATATCTAGATGAACAATTTTACTTAAGAAAATGGTGGCCTAGCTCTCTTTTGTGATTTTATAAACAATCTAAAACGCTGGGCATATATGACCCATCCGTCCTGAAAGGGTTGAGATTTGTTTTGGAATTCAATTTCAATCGTTATTATAACACAATTTTTTAACCTAGATTGTTTTAGGAATTGGAGTGTTTTTTTCTGGAACACTGCCACTTTTTTCATATCGCAGGAATCTCCTTAATTAAAAGACCCTTTTATGAATTTAAAAAGCATTTTATATAGAATTTCATGTTGATTTTTTAAATGCAAGCTTCTCTATGTCATAACCTTTTTCATACGCACTACTAGAATTTTGTGCATTTAGAACATTTAGGTGCATTATTAAAATTTTCGATCAATTATCCTAATTATTCAATATCATAAAAACTAGGCTTCTTAAGCCTAAATCATTGCCTATATTTATTGCTTAGATTAATTTTAAATTCCAAGGTCTTCTTAATTTTCAAGAATAATTATTATGGAGTTATTCTGGATTCACGGAGTCTCCACGGAAAAATCTTTAGAATTTCAACGACATTCTTTTCCGAAATTCTGTGGAAGAGTTCCGAAAACGTTCGGTAGAAATTTTGAAGAACTTTAAGAATCCGTAGAAGGATCTGAAATGCATATTCACGATGAAAATTCCAATAAACATCAAATTCCGAAGAATTTCCAATATAAATTAGAAAAAAATCCAGCTTACTTTTTTACAAAATCGCTAACGATTTTTTTTTCAAAATCCTGGGCAACTTTAATGAATCTTCAAAGGAAATTCTTCAAAATTTCCAATGGAAGTTTTTCCGTTTTCCAAAAGAAATTCTTAGACATTTACAGCAGTTTTTTTTTAATTTCCAATAGAAATTATTCGGAATATGCCAAAATATTTCCGATGGAAATTCCTAAGATTTTCCAGTAGAAAATCGAAAAAAGTTCATCTGAAACACCAATAATGAATTTCCCGAGGAAATTCCGATGTTTTAACAAGTGGATATAACGAAAAAAAATGTACTTTTGTAGTACTTGTAAAGGTTGTACTTTTGAAGCATTTCCAGTAGGAATTCCTTAAAAAATTAAATCAAAATTTGAAAGATTTTCTGATGTGAAAATTCCTTAAAATTGTTAAACCATTTCCTGTGCATCTTTGCATGGTAAAGATTTAAAGCAATGTGTAGCTGAACCAACCTATTAAGAAATCAAAATGGCTTCCCGAAGAAGAATGAATTCCCGATAAAATTTTGAAATGATTTCTGGTTCAAATTAAAAATAACATGAACCTTGAGAATTCTAAAGATTTATTCTTTGAAAATCCAAAGATTGTTTTGAAGATAATCCATAGACTCTTCCGTGGAAATTCTAAATAATGCCTCGAATAAAAAAATACCAGGAAAATTAAAAAAAAATGTGATAGAATTCACAAAGAGCGTAAAAAAGTATTCCGAAAAATTTTCATTTCAAAATTCCAAATCTGAAAAAAATCCAAAAACCAAAAAATCAACGAAAATATCAAAGTGTTTCATGTGGCATTGGCTGTTTAATATCTTTCGGAAATTCAGAAGATTTTTTCTTGAAAAATTTAGAAGTCTTCTTCTTCTTCTTCTATGGCTCCATGTTCCAACTGGAAGTTGGTCTGCTTTTCAACTTAGTATATTCTATTAGCATTTCCTCAGTTATAAATTGAAAGCTTTTATATGCCAGCCATAGCACGATTATACATCTTGTGTAGCAAGTACGATGGATACACTGTCGAGAATGTTTCCCACCCGAAAACATCCTAGACAGGAACGAGAATCGAACTCGCCATCTCCAGATGGGTAATCCTACGCCTTTGCTCGCAAGGCTAACTTGAGACTGAACATGTCGAAGTGTACTCCTTAAAATGTTCGAAAAACTTCTTTTGGAAATGAAGAAGAATTTCTGGTGAAGATTCGGAAGAACTTGTCGAAGAAATTCATTAGAATGTAAAAAAAATGAAAATATGAACATTTTTTCCACCGAAAATTATATGTATTTCTCACGGGACTGTTTTGAATTTTCAGACAGAATTCACATGGAATTTTTTTCGGAGTTTTAGGGAAAATTTTTCGAAATTTACACTGGAGATGTTTTGTTTTTTTTTTCATTAACAATTTGTAGCAAAATTTTCAAGCAAAATTTTTCAGAGAGAATTGTTCAAAAATCATTCTGAATGCCAGCACTTTATCAGGATTGTATAAAGTAATGTCAAAGTTTTTACATGAAATTTCTTTACTAGATTTTTCCTGAATATCCACAAGAAATTCTTTTGAAGCTTTTTCTTGAATTATTGTAAAAACATAAACGTGATGCCAAAAACCATCTGCGGAGGAATTTTTTTTTAAACATTTTTTCCATTTTTCCTTTCCAATTTTTTTGTGGGAATTGAGACTGAATCGCAACATGTTTTTTCGTTTATTTTTTTATGGAAAAAGGATCTAAGGCTAAGATGGTAAAATAACGCAGATATGCATCGGCGCTACGACTGACGCTGCGTTACCGGTTTTTCTCGATGCACACCTACGCCTTTTCAACGCTGAGTTGAAAAGACGCTACGTGGGCATCGGCCCAAAGATGCGCTTTGCGTTTATTGATTAAATCATTAATTTTTAATGATTTGTATCTTTTACACCGCTATTGTTATTTACCAAAAAAAAATCGTGTAAAAAAACCACGTGGTTCGAGAGCAACACCCCCCCTCCCCCGTGTGGCTTATCGTGGTCATTTTGCAAACCCCCCCCCTCCCCCCATATATGACCACGTGGTTTCTGGACGGCCCCCTGGGCATAAAAGTATCATCGTGCTTGCCTCATGATATACGAATGCAAAAATGGTAACCTGGCTTAGAAACTATGGAGTTCATCCTGAGTTTTGGCAAGCGGGAGCCACTTGGAACGTCTTATCGCACTGTTTGTTCGCTGAATATGATGGACGACACATTCCCCGATTGCTGTGATTGCTGATGATGTGACTCTCAGTTGTGGTTCACATAAGGCCTACTCGATGGTTTCAAGGCAATTGAATATATGATTTATGTAGTAAACGGCAAATACTGTTTCACTGCCACACAGAAACCTCGCAATTAATAACTGTGGAAGTGCTTAATGAATACTAAGCTGCGAGGCGGCTCTGTCCCAGTGTGGGGATGTAATGCCAATAAGAAGAAGAAGAAGTGCGACAACTGTTGCAAAGGACGTCAAAAATTAAGTAAAATCAATTTTTACAATTATGCTTTGCTTGTTTCGGAGGAAATCAAAGGTGTTATCGTATCATATGAATATGCTTTATCGATATGAAGTTGGTTTGCAGGGATTTGATTGGCCATTTGGCATATAAAGCACTATTGCTCGAAGGGGTTAAAAGGGGCTGTTTTGTATATTGAAATTTGACTATACCCAGGTAACCTGGCTGTTCTAAAAAAGCATTCTCAAAGAAATCATTAGTCTTATAATAGAATTTTGAATGCTCAATGTTGTTTTTCGTGAAGTGCAATGTAACTGCTTTATTTAATGCTTACTGGTTACCTGGGTAGGATTGTATGTCAAATCCATGAATTCAAATGAATATATTACTGTAAAATTCATACAAAATATGATAATATGAAGAAACATGAACGTAGCTGGAATGGTAGGGACTGAAGTAGGGATGTTTTATATACTTATTCTTAATTCCATGAAGAAACTATTTTCTCTAGATCGTCCACAAACTTTTCGCTTCAAGTACTTTCCCATGGAAGTCTGTTTCCACTTTTTTCTTCCATGCAATTTCTTGATTGATTGTCAATTAAGTTGTTGCATTTGAGACAACATCTTCAGATTTGCTATTTATTGGATTGATACAATAATGTGGTTCCAAATTAGGATCGCTCATTCAGTAGCCACTTTTTTTGCTAGTTTTATTTGCTAATTATCTAATACATGCATTCATCTCTTAGACTAGGTGTTCCGTGTTTTCTTAACACTATCATCCTTATTTGCTATGTTACAGTTTTAGTTATTATTAATACATTTCAATTGCCTCTGGCAGTTAGAATTTTTCCTCTGGTTGAATTGAACCATGTAGGAATTTCAATGTTTTAACTTAAAATAAACTTAACCTATTTTATACTAAGGGTTCAAGGAGTTGATCGTTGCAACGTAGAAGATTGCAACGATTTTTGTCTAAAATTGGAAATTATTTTGTTGGACATTTGTTACAATGTCTCAATATTAAAAATTCTATGAAGTTCATTGGTACTATACCACGGAGGCAACTTCAGAATCATTTTCAAAATTTTATGAAGTGCCTTCTTTCTGGTATTGCAGCAACTAGTCCATATTGGCACAGCATACAACATTGGCGGCTGGTCTAAAAATTTGTTTGTAAATCAAAAGTTTGTTCATAAGACAAAGTTTTGATTTTCTGTTTATAAGTGTCCACACTTAATATATTTGTTACATTTGGCTTGAAGGCCTTCAATGTAATTTTTAAAAGTTAATTTTTGGTCTAGCAGAAGTTAAATATTTAGCTTCGATAGACCAATTGATTGGAACCCCAATCATAGTGACAATATGTCTGCTAGAAGGTTTCAAATAAGAAGCTCTCGGCTTATGTGGAAAAATTATTAGCTGAGTTTTGGAAGCATTCGGGGAAATTTTCCATGTTTGCAAGTAAGTGGAGGAAATATCCAAACTTTTTTGCAATCTACTACAAATGACATTAAGGCTTCGCTCTTTGACTGAAAGGCCCGTGTCATCTGCAAACAAAGATTTTTGACACCCTGGTGGTAAATCAGGTAAGTCAGAAGTAAAAATGTTATACAATATGGGCCCCAGTATGCTGCCTTGGGGAACACCAGCCCTTACAGGTAATCTATCAGATTTAGAATTCTGATAGTTCATGTAGTGAGCGATCTGATAAATAATTTTGGATCAGTTTAATGATGTACAGAGGAAAATTAAAATTCATCAATTTTAAACCTTCATGCCAAACACTGTCAAATGCTTTCTCTATATCAAGAAGAGCAACTCCAGTCGGATATCCTTCAGATTTGTCGAGCCGAATTAAATTCGTTACTCTTAATAACTGATGGGTGGTTGAATGCCCATGGCGAAAACCAAATTGCTCATCAGCAAAAATAGAATTGTTATTAATATGAACCATCATTCTATTTAAAATAATCTTTTCAAACAGTTTGCTTATTGAAGAAAGCAAACTGATTAAGGATAACTAGAAGCCTCAGTTGGATTTTTGTCCGGCTTCAAAATAGGAACAACTTTGGCGTTTTCCATTTATCTGGGAAGTATGCCAATTGAAAACATTTGTTAAATAAATTAACCAAAAGGATAAAGAGCTCTCAGGAAGTTTTTGATAAGTATGTAGAAAATACCATCATCACCCAGGGCTTTCATATTTTTATTTTTCTAGTAATAGATCTCACTTCATCCAAATTAGTTCCCAACGAAGGGTAAAAAATACTCTTGATTGAGAATGTCTTCGATGTTCGAAGCTCCGTGTAATCTGATCCTCAATTGGATTAGTGAGACCCAGCACTCTAAAACTGCTGAGTTTTGAGCCTATTCGTCATTTGTTTAAAATTTTATTTCCCTCTTGAAGCGCTGGAATTAGCTTTTGAGATTTTTAAAGAATTTTCGTTAATTTCTAAAAGGGTTTCGAACTGGGATCCAACTTCGTGGCATTATTCTCAAAGTTGGCAATTCTCAGAATAGCGAAACGTTTTTTAATTTTATTTTGCAAATCTCGCCAAATAACTTTCAACGCGAGATCGCGAGTTCTTTGGTATTGCCTTCGCCTCACATTTTTAGGACGGATCAGAGGCTGAAGATCGTCGTCAATAATAATGGAGTTGAATTTAATTTCACATTTAGGAAATGCAATGCCTCTGGCTTCGACAGTTAAATTTGTCGAAGATACGAGAGCATTATCAATATCAATTTTGGTATCGAGAGGAATATCAACATTAAAATTCCTATCGATATACGTTCTATATAAATCCCAATCAGCTCTATGATAATTAAAAGTAGAGCTGATTGGATTATAAATGGCTTCTGGTGAGATTTCAAATGTCACAGGAAGGTGATTAGAGTCGAAGTCAGCATGAGTTACCAATTGGCCACACAGCTGACTTGAATCCGTTAAACTAAATCAATTGTAGAAGGATTTCGACTGAAAAAAAAAAAATTGCTCCATTGGGATATTGAATTAGAGTTTCCATTTCCCGGCCATTTTGGTTGTCCCGGGATTCGGGATGAACTTTTTCGTATATCCCGGGAAATCCCGGGATCCCGGGATTTTTTGATGTTTCCTTGGAAAACTTTTTTTTTTATTTAAAAACGATTTTATTCAATGTTCAGGGGTGAAGTTCATGTTTTAGAAAGCTCTAAAACAATATTTGATGCAGCGACCTGCAATAATGCATTCGAGCACCGAGAAAAAATACTCTCAATGAATTGGTGAACTAACCTCGTCCCCTATTCAGTATGATTTGGTTAGGCTGATGAATATTGTCCTCACTGTTGGTCATAAAATACTCGTTTAACTGGGTGCTTTGCATCTTCAAAATAGAAGTTTTGTTAATCATACTAAATTAAACAGTTAGGACATTAAAAATATTCTCAAATTATTTACTATGTAAAACTAAGGCTATGTAAGAAATTTAATGATTGGTGGTGATTTAATAATTCGGTGACCTTCTCGAATTCCAATTAAATCCACGATTTAAACGCGATTCTGAATATTTGAAGGTGATGCAATACTTGAATTAGGTCAGGAGCTGGTCAGCAGCAAAAAAAAATAGGCATAGCATCGGGGTCGGACCACTTATACTTGCGCATGTGCTGGAAAGTTTGTTGTACGAACGTCGATTGGAAGGACATGAATTGGATCAAGAATTGTTTTGGAGGCAGAAGCCGACTCAATGTTGGGCGGCGCGAGGAGATTAGCAAGGCGAATATCAGCTAGTGTACACAACTTCGCTGTAGACGGGAGATGGGTAGGAAGCAGGCGTCAAAAATATGTAGCTGATCTTGTACTGTAGTTACTTGTCGTTTAATTAATAGAGAGCTGTAGCTGCTGGCAAAAGTATCAGTCAGCAGCCCTCCATTGAGTGGTATAGGGGAATCTAATATTTTTTGTGAAGGTGTTCCGATATTTTCATGTTTGTTCCTCTCTTACTAATTTAATAATAAGATGATATCGATTGTGCATCACAAATAACCTTAATTTCATAATAAGATGATATCGATTGTGCATTGCATATACTTATTCTTAATTCCATGAAGAAACTATTTTCTCTAGATCGTCCACAAACTTTTCGCTTCAAGTACTTTCCCATGGAAGTCTGTTTCCACTTTTTTCTTCCATGCAATTTCTTGATTGATTGTCAATTAAGTTGTTGCATTCGAGACAACATCTTCAGATTTGCTATTTATTGGATTGATACAATAATGTGGTTCCAAATTAGGATCGCTCATTCAGTAGCCACTTTTTTTGCTAGTTTTATTTGCTAATTATCTAATACATGCATTCATCTCTTAGACTAGGTGTTCCGTGTTTTCTTAACACTATCATCCTTATTTGCTATGTTACAGTTTTAGTTATTATTAATACATTTCAATTGCCTCTGGCAGTTAGAATTTTTCCTCTGGTTGAATTGAACCATGTAGGAATTTCAATGTTTTTAACTTAAAATAAACTTAACCTATTTTATACTAAGGGTTCAAGGAGTTGATCGTTGCAACGTAGAAGATTGCAACGATTTTTGTCTAAAATTGGAAATTATTTTGTTGGACATTTGTTACAATGTCTCAATATTAGAAATTCTATGAAGTTCATTGGTACTATACCACGGAGGCAACTTCAGAATCATTTTCAAAATTTTATTTTGAATACTTTGAAGTGCCTTCTTTCTGGTATTGCAGCAACTAGTCCATATTGGCACAGCATACAACATTGCTGGTCTAAAAATTTGTTTGTAAATCAAAAGTTTGTTCTTAAGACAAAGTTTTGATTTTCTGTTTATAAGTGTCCACACTTAATATATTTGTTACATTTGGCTTGAAGGCCTTCAATGTAATTTTTAAAAGTTAATTTTTGGTCTAGCAGAAGTTAAATATTTAGCTTCGATAGACCAATTGATTGGAACCCCAATCATAGTGACAATATGTCTGCTAGAAGGTTTCAAATAAGAAGCTCTCGGCTTATGTGGAAAAATTATTAGCTGAGTTTTGGAAGCATTCGAAATTTTCCATGTTTGCAAGTAAGTGGAGGAAATATCCAAACTTTTTTGCAATCTACTACAAATGACATTAAGGCTTCGCTCTTTGACTGAAAGGCCCGTGTCATCTGCAAACAAAGATTTTTGACACCCTGGTGGTAAATCAGGTAAGTCAGAAGTAAAAATGTTATACAATATGGGCCCCAGTATGCTGCCTTGGGGAACACCAGCCCTTACAGGTAATCTATCAGATTTAGAATTCTGATAGTTCATGTAGTGAGCGATCTGATAAATAATTTTGGATCAGTTTAATGATGTACAGAGGAAAATTAAAATTCATCAATTTTAAACCTTCATGCCAAACACTGTCAAATGCTTTCTCTATATCAAGAAGAGCAACTCCAGTCGGATATCCTTCAGATTTGTCGAGCCGAATTAAATTCGTTACTCTTAATAACTGATGGGTGGTTGAATGCCCATGGCGAAAACCAAATTGCTCATCAGCAAAAATAGAATTGTTATTAATATGAACCATCATTCTATTTAAAATAATCTTTTCAAACAGTTTGCTTATTGAAGAAAGCAAACTGATTGGGCGATAACTAGAAGCCTCAGTTGGATTTTTGTCCGGCTTCAAAATAGGAACAACTTTGGCGTTTTTCCATTTATCTGGGAAGTATGCCAATTGAAAACATTTGTTAAATAAATTAACCAAAAAGGATAAAGAGCTCTCAGGAAGTTTTTTGATAAGTATGTAGAAAATACCATCATCACCCGGGGCTTTCATATTTTTATTTTTTTTAGTGATAGATCTCACTTCATCCAAATTAGTTCCCAACGAAGGGTCGAAAACATTATCTTGGTTGAGAATGTCTTCGAAGCTCCGTGTAACCTGATCCTCAATTGGACTAGTGAAACCTAGACTAAAAATATGGGCACTCTCGAACTGCTTAGCAAGTTTTTGAGCCTTTTCGCCATTTGTTAATAAAATTTTATTTCCCTCTTTAAGCGCTGGAATTGGCTTTTGAGATTTTTTAAAGAATTTTCGTTAATTCCCAAAAGGGTTTCGAACTGGGATCCAACTTCGTGACATTATTCTCAAAGTTGGTAATTCTCAGAATAGCGAAACGTTTTTTAATTTTATTTTGCAAATCTCGCCAAATAACTTTCAACGCGAGATCGCGAGTTCTTTGGTATTGCCTTCGCCTCACATTTTTAGGACGGATCAGAGGCTGAAGATCGTCGTCAATAATAATGGAGTTGAATTTAATTTCACATTTAGGAAATGCAATGCCTCTGGCATCGACAGTTAAATTTGCCAAAGATACGAGAGCATTGTCAATATCAATTTTGGTATCGAGAGGAATATCAACATTAAAATTCCTATCGATATACGTTTTATATAAATCCCAATCAGCTCTATGATAATTAAAAGTAGAGCTGATTGGATTATAAATAACTTCTGGTGAGATTTAAAATGTCACAGGAAGGTGATTGGAGTCGAAGTCAGCATGAGTTACCAATTGGCCACACAGCTGACTTGAATCCGTTAAACTAAATCAATTGTAGAAGGATTTCGACTGAAAAAAAAACAAATTGCTCTTATTGGGATATTGAATTAGAGTTTCCGTTTCCCGGCCATTTTCGTTGTCCAGGGATTCGGGATGAACTTTTTCGTATATCCTGGAAATCCAGGATCCAGGATTTTTGATGTTGCCTTGGAAAACTTTTTTTTTTATTTAAAAACGATTTTATTCAATGTTCAGGGGTGAAGTTCATGTTTTAGAAAGCTCTAAAACAATATTTGATGCAGCGACCTGCAATAATGCATTCGAGCACCGAGAAAAAATACTCTCAATGAATTGGTGAACTAACCTCGTCCCCTATTCAGTATGATTTGGTTAGGCTGATGAATATTGTCCTCACTGTTGGTCATAAAATACTCGTTTAACTGGGTGCTTTGCATCTTCAAAATAGAAGTTTTGTTAATCATACTAAATTAAACAGTTAGGACATTAAAAATATTCTCAAATTATTTACTATGTAAAACTAAGGCTATGTAAGAAATTTAATGATTGGTGGTGATTTAATAATTCGGTGACCTTCTCGAATTCTAATTAAATCCACGATTTAAACGCGATTCTGAATATTTGAAGGTGATGCAATACTTGAATTAGGTCAGGAGCTGGTCAGCAGCAAAAAAAAAATAGGCATAGCATCGGGGTCGGACCACTTATACTTGCGCATGTGCTGGAAAGTTTGTTGTACGAACGTCGATTGGAAGGACATGAATTGGATCAAGAATTGTTTTGGAGGCAGAAGCTGACTCAATGTTGGGCGGCGCGAGGAGATTAGCAAGGCGAATATCAGCTAGTGTACACAACTTCGCTGTAGACGGGAGATGGGTAGGAAGCAGGCGTCAAAAATATGTTGCTGATCTTGTACTGTAGTTACTTGTCGTTTAATTAATAGAGAGCTGTAGCTGCTGGCAAAAGTATCAGTCAGCAGCCCTCCGTTGAGTGGTATAGGAGAATCTAATATTTTTGGGAAGGTGTTCCGATATTTTCATGTCTGTTCCTCTCTTACTAATTTAATAATAAGATGATATCGATTGTGCATCACAAATAACCTTAATTTCATAATAAGATGATATCGATTGTGCATTGGCTCCGTATACATGCCTGAGCCTACCAAATAAACGAACTTGGAATAAAAATCATGTCTGATGGGAGGTATAAAAATATGATATGAGTTTATCACCTAAGTTGGGTTTCGCGTTCAAAACAAATAACTGTTGTAAGAAGAAAAATTTACACTTTTCGCGAACCGGGAATGAAATAGTTTTTTATGTCCTGGGTATCCCGGGATTTTCGGGATTTCAAAAATAATATCCCGGGAATCGGGAAATCCCGAATTTTCCTAAATCCCGGGATTTTTTGTCCCGGGATGTCCCGGAATGGAAACTCTATTGAATAGTATAATATCCCGCAGAACAATCTTCAAATAAAAGTTTACCATTGGATTTGCTTTCAGCATTATTCCATGAAAAATTTGGATTTGTTGCTAGTTAGAATTTGAAGATCAGCTCTCAACAAATTCCTTTGCTACCCATTGCACTGGAAAGGCAAGTAGGCAGCAGTAAAAGAGAATTGTCCAAAATATGTTTCAACAAAAACTTGTGAATTTTAAAAACTTTGGTTTCAAATGAAGAATATAATTTATGTTTGATATGTCTATTAATGACAATGGTGACCCCACCACAGGCGCTGTCAAGACGATCATTTCGGTACCAATAAATTAATTTGGATCTCTTTGGATGAGAGGACCTGGTTTTAAATAGGTTTCAGTTATAATGGCAATGTGCACATTATTAACTGTTAGGAAGTTGAATAATTCATCTTCCTTCCTCTCTAAAAAGCAAGCATCCCAATTTAAAATTTTCAAAAACATTTTTGGATCCATTAAAACGAAGTCCAATATCGATTTTTTGAGTAAATTTGGTAACCTGAACAGCTTCAGTTTTTGGTATTTGCTTTGAACATTGCATCAATCATGTGATACAATTATTCAGTTACAAAATCAAAATCGGAAGCAGACATGCAACCTGAATCGGCAGCACGGTCGTTATTTTCCGTTGAAGAATGGGTATGAAAATCATCCATCGTCGATCGATTTTCAGAAACGAAATTTTGCCTGCCTGCACCGATGCTTTCATTTGAATTCGACGAACTGTTCGCTACCCGGTTAGAGCAAAATTTGTTTGTTGATTTTGGTGAGTATGAATTGTTCGACCGGCTAATGATTGCGGATTTTGAGCGTTTGTAATATGTTTACCTGGTGAATCTGAAATTCTATTAGAATTTTGCACGGGAATTCAAAACATTTTTACGTGAAGGGCATTCTCAGAAATTGGATTTGTGATTGCCCCCACAATTGGCACATTTAAATTTATTGGAATCTTCTCCCACAGTACAGGCGTCCTTTGCGTGAGAGGTTCCACCACAAATCATGCATTTAGCATCCACGTGTCAATGTTTGGTTCCGTGACCCCACTTTTGGCACTTACGTCACTGAGTGGGGTTTTGGAAAATTCCCCCAGGCCTGCGGAAATGTTCCCATGTAACACGGGCATGGGACATAATGCAGGCCTTTTCCAAACTTTTCATATTATTTAGTTTACTTTGTTGAATTTGTGAAATACCCTCTGGGAAGTACCAGAGTGAGATTTCTTTTTCATCTTATTTACTTGGACTGGTGCAAATCAAAGTAATTGAGAAATTTCAGACGACTTTGAACAATCGCTCTGTTTTGTCATCTTACGTGAAAAATTTATGCCGTTTCTCAGTTATATACTGAACAAGACGTTTGCGATCGTCATAGGATACCGGCAGTCACCCTTCCTGACAATCTGAAGTGAAACCTTGATCCCCTGAAGGTTACTTGAAGTCCCATTCTGAAAGTCAGAAACTCGGTAGCAGATACCACAATCGGCGGAATCCTTTGCTTTTTCGCATGAATTGAATCACCAGGGCTAGAGGTAGATTCGATTTGCTCAATTTCGTCATGATTCAATTCGAACTGATTGCTCAGTTCGATGGGAGAAGAATTGAGGGGGTTAGAAGCAAACTAAGTAAGTGACATTTTGGTCAAAATTAAGTTAGCTACACCAAAAATACTTATTGATATAGTTTGTACAGTAAAATGTGAAAATTGACAGAAAATTAATAATTTGTTAAACTTCCATACAATTTGTATGAAGCGAAAAAATATTGAAAAACTTTGCACCCATAAACTTTTTGTCACTTACACCCCTTTGCGTTTGATACCCTCAATTATTTCCAGGTATAAGGAATAGTGTTCGGCTTCCTTCTATTTTTCCGCGCTTTGGTGGGGCGGTCTTGAAACCTTGTTTCTCAGAAAGAAAAGGAGAATTCAGAGACTCCCCCTTCCTCTTGTTTTTGTTATTACCCATTGCTGGGGATGGAGACTTTGCCTCCTAAGAGTTTTTTCCCCAGAACGGTGTCCTTGCAGGATTACCACCGCTTGTCGAATTTATACTTCCGCAAACGGGTTCAGCGTAAAACAAAGGCCCGAGTCCAATCAAAGATCGTAACGGGAAAGAAGCAGAGTTGAAATTAAAATAGCTTCGAGTAGTATTTAAAACTTCCTTCAGCTAAGAGAAAATCCCACTCAGAGTTATATTTTTCGTAGGTGCAAAATCATGTCAAAAACACTTAATCTATTTGAAGAAGACCCAACTTTCAATCAGATGAGCTGATATTCATAAATACAAAAATTGTGAATACCAGTTGACCACTGTTTGAAATTAGAACAGATGTAGGGTCATGTTCTAACAATAGTTTGTATATGAAGTAATCCTAAGTGAACGAGAAAAGCAAAAAGCCTTTGCTCTTTACAACACAATGGAAATTAGTCGGATAGTGTTGGACAGCTTTTTCAAGCCTAGTTTTGTTCAACTTTGTTTCTACGTAAATGCCTTGTGTTGTTACTTGTCCTGCTAATGAACAAAAACAAGGACATAGGGAAAACCAATTAATTATGTTACCGGCTGTTCTGTTTACTTACACCCCCAAGTGCTCGGAAATAAATGGGGGAATTTCGCTGCAAATGGCTCTATAGGATGCGAAAAGACAATTTATTGTGCAAACTAACTGGCCACATCCTTGAAACATTAACATTCTCATTTGCAAATATCGGATACATCAGCGCAATTCTTGAAGATGGCAGAGTCTGTAGAACTGCCTACAACATAAAAAGTGCTGATAAAGTTGCTTTCGGCTATCTGTGCCACAATTTATACTTATGTATACCTAACGTAATCACACTATCATAAATCACAGCATGGGCAAACTTGAGCAAACTAATAACAGTAATTTAGTCGGATGCCATACGATTTTTTCACATTTCGCAAGCATCTTATTTTGTTCAGATCGGCATGGTCCATCGAAATCAAATCAAACCAACCAACAAACCAAATAGATTCACATGCTCTCACTTGTGATGAAGTGACAGGCAATGCGTCACCAATCCACGGACAGATCCATAAACGGCGAATGACATTGAAGTCGAATCGAATATCCTCATTTCATAGGTCAAATTGTAGGCTTTGAATTACATTGTGACAGTACACAAGTGCTCATCTCGTTGGGGAAATTTCGTTGAAGTGCTGTTGACATCCAACGTGCATAGAGCATCTCCATATAATAGAATTCATACATACTGTGACGACATTGATGACTACAGATTATAAATGAATCTTCAATTGGGTGGCCTTGAAAGACTTGTAGCTTCGTATGACCCTCGCCAGTTCGACATCCGTTGGTAAAACTTTTTAAATGGAATATCACGAGTACACAAACTCAATGACCATTTAATTCGACAAAAGTCAAAAAAGCAATCAATAATGATTTGTGCGAGTGGCGTTTATTGGAAGTGACAGCATGGGCTATTTTCGGTGAAGCCATTATTTGCGAATGCCAGCTCAGACGTATTTCGTCGGCGTCTTAATTATGCTGATGCTGGGAAAGTGCGCCAGATTATACTCTTGAGTTATATAATTTGTGCAACGATTGTGTGGAGTGTTGCATGTTACTTTAACGGATAATGGTTCTGAGATTTTCCTTAGTTCGTGCTTGGAGGAAACTCGAACGGTTTCAGATGAAATAGGGCTTCTCTTGTTGGTAGGATGCTACGCTATAACACGAGACGCGTCGAAAAGTGTTATGTTGGAAACAGAATTTCATTAGCTGCATTTTAGCTTGCGTTGATTTCCAATTGGTTTTCTCATTGTTTGAAATTTTATGAAAAATTATCTAGAAAACCAAGTCCGATTTGTATAGGTACGTATACTGTAAACTTTTCTCGGAGAGTTAATCACACAAACAATCGCCACGAGATTATCCAGCTTTGGGAAGATAATAATAATAAATGGTCGAATCACAGACATAATTCTTTGAACATTTCGCGAATAAAACCACTAATGCTATCAGTCGTTTACATTATGTTTAGCCGCAATCAAACCAACCGGCGATAGTGATCAAACATCAAACGTGAACAAAAACTATTGAAGCGCCGCCGGAAGTCTTTTGGATACCCGAAGAATATGCGAATGTACCGTTGAACAAGCAAACGATGAACAATCTCAGATTTTTATCTGTTTGTCTGTGACTGTATGCTGGAATTCTTAAAAAAATCCAACATCTTTTGTCACCGGTTGAGGAGGAACCGGTATTTATGATGGAGAAATTTAAAATGAATCTGACACTCATGGCACTAACATGGGGTTGGTAGTTGGACTTGCGAGCAAAGGTGTAGTATTGTTAATCCGGAGATAACGAATTAGATTCTCGGTCCGACCTAGGATGAGAAGGTGAGAACCTTTCTTGACACCCTGGACATAGTGTATCCATTGAACTTGCCACACAAGATAAATACTCATGCATTGGCGGGCATTGAATTGGAAGCTTAAGCAGGTCAAGTTTCAGTTGAAATGTATAGCGATTGAAGAAATATAAGATGACACTAAAATACCAGATTTAGCAGTTACAATTAATTGCTGCGAATTAACTCCGAAGTGCGTGTTTTATAGAATAATTTGTTAACGGTAAAATGGAAGGAAAAAATCTCACTTAAGTTCAGCGTGAGTTTGTGAATGGGCTGGGCACACGCGTCCAGTCCAATAAAGTGTAAATTATCAACAACACCACTTCAGATACCACCATATCTACTAGCTTCCCTGGAACTTTTTTCTGTCAGCATTCTATCCACAGAACGTCTAAATTTTTATCCAGTGATGGACACAGCTGGGGCGTGGGCTCGTCCCAATGAAGCAGGTGCGAAATTTCTCAAATTTCATTTACGAAAATAGCAGTTCGTAAATGAATAGCCATCAGAATCCAATTAGTAGCATCGCCAGTAGAAACTGTTAGATAAGTGCTCCCCAATTTGAAACAACTAGCCGACAAACTGGAACGCTGATCGCATCGTCACCGGGGAAATTCATTTTCGGCGCCTTTAAACTTCGAGAAAATGAGTCTCGTCTCGCCGGCTGCCAGCCTCGATGATGGATGTCCGTTGAAATTGGAACAATTTCCACTTTGATGCGAGGTTTGAGGATAAACCGAAAGTATTTCCTTCCACGATCCCGAGCACGAACAGGAATGCTTTTGTGCCCAACACATTTTTAAAGCAGCATTTACGTGGGAATGAGTCAGGTGAATGAGGGTTATCGACATCGAAAAACCCAGCATGATAAGCGCAAGCTGAGAATGACAGAGGCAAATTTTATTTTCTCAATAAATGAAGTATCCGGCACAGTAGGTGCATTTCCAATTAGTTTGTCCTATAAAACAAAGATATAGACAATCTGGTATCAGGTATTTCACATGAAACGTTGTGTGGATATGTTGAATTAGATTTCAATAAAATTCGCTTTAATTACTTTCGGCAAATTCAATCGTAATTACATTTGGAAACTAGTTATGTTATTGTAACCATCGATCAAACCATGTTGAAACACCAGCTCTCGTCCAATCACTTAAGTTAAGAAACATATGACACAATTAGTAGGGGTATATCTCCGGCTGTGGGCCACCCTGATTATTTTTTGACACTTGATACATAGATACGATAAATCTGATCAATTTAGTCTGATAGCATACATTCATTCATTTATTTAGTCTACATCATAACAGATAACACTGAATCTACAATTTGACGCCACAATACACGGTTTGAGACCGCATCTCTCCATCCTCGAATACGCCCCACGCTCACCAAGTCGTTTTGCACCTGGTCTGCCCATCTCGCTCACGTGCTCCACGCCGTCTCGTACCTGCCGGATAGAAGGCGAACACCATCTTTGCAGGGTTGCTGTCCGGCATTATTGCAACATGTCCTGCTCATCTTACTCTTCCGGCTTTAGCTACCTTCTGAATACTGGGTTCGCCGTAGAGCTTGGCGAGCTCGTGGTTCATTCTTCGCCGCCACACACCGTCTTCTTGCACGCCACCAAAGATGGTCCTAAGCACCCGTCTCTCGAATACTCCGAGTCCTGCAAGTCCTCCTCGAGCATTGTCCATGTTTCATGTCCGTAGAGGTCAACCGGTCTTATTAGCGTATTGTAGATGACACATTTGGTGCGGTGGCGAATCTTTTTTGACCGCAGTTTCTTCTGGAGCCCGTAGTGAACCCGACTTCCACAGATGATGCGCCTTCGTATTTCACGACTAACATTGTTATCAGCCGTTAGCAAGGATCCGAGGTAGACGAATTCCTCGACCACCTCGAAGGTATCCCCGTCTATGTAACACTGCTTCCCAGGCGGGCCCTGTCACGCTCGGTTCCGCCCACAAGCATGTACTTAGTCTTTGACGCATTCACCACCAGTCCAACTTTTGTTGCTTCGCGTTTCAGGCGGGTGTACAGTTCTGCCACCTTTGCACAATGTCCCAATGTCCACAATGTCCATGTCATCCGCGAAACAAATAAATTGACTGGATCTGTTGAAAATCGTACCCCGGCTGTTACACCCGGCTCTCCGCATAACACTATCTAGCGCAATGCTAAACAACAGGCACGAAAGTCCATCACCTTGTCTTAGTTCCCGGCGCGATTCAATCGAACTGGAGTATTCGCCCGAAATCTTCACACAGTTTTGCACACCATCCACCGTTGCTTTGATCAGTCTGGTAAGCTTCCCAGGGAAGCTATTCTCGTCCATAATTTTCCATAGCTCTACGCGGTCTAAACTGTCGTATGCCGCCTTAAAATCAACGAACAGATGGTGAGTTGGGACTAGAGATGGGCAAACGCTCACGAGCCGTTCATTTGAGCCAGTTCGTGAGAAAGAACGAATGAACCACGACTCTATAATTTTGAGCCGCGGCTCTCAAATGAACGGTCGCTGTTAAAATAAATCCATGGCTCAAAATAACGATAGATGGTTCCCATTCAGTCGTTTAATTTTGATGATCAGGGAAGCCTCACACCTTGAGAATCTTGTTTATGGATGTTTTGTGTAATCGTAAATTCTGCCCATTTTGAATACGTGGGTGGCCAACCTAACTGTCCGTCGCATTTAGGATCCATGATCTGAATAGCTAGTGAATATTAACGTACAAGTAAGATTGGTAATTCTTGCATGCGCTAAAGTAAAGGCAATGCTTAAATGCTTTTTTGTACGTTAAGGAAGCATTACACCTCGGGAAAATTTTCCGGAACAGTTTTGGCTCCCATGTTAAAATACTGGCCGAAATTTCGATTTTATGTGTCGGAAATCCCCAAACAAAACCCTTCATTCTGCCGTTTTGAAAATATGGGAAAAAATCCTAGGACAGGATTCCCGTGGTGCAATGCCACATTTACGCCGGAAATCTTCTAGAAACTTGCAGGCTAGATTAAGCAATATGGAGATTTGTAAATAATTCAAAAATAAAAAGAGTGGCAGTCATAGAATTGACGTGCGTTGATCACAGTTGTCTGATTCTAAATACACAAGGATTTAGACGAACTTTTGACTGAACGAATTTGAATTTTTAAACAAGCACTTGAACATCAATAAAAAAACACAGTTAAATATTCAAAATGTCATAAAGCAGCTTACTTTTATGCTTTATTCGCAAAAAAAAAACTTAGTAGTGAGCAGGGTTTGCAGAAATCGCTCTCAATAGATAACGAACAACGATATAAGAGAGGCAAAAACTGTTCCGAATCATAACAAGCCATGATAACAAATTTATCAAACTTGTATACAAGTGCGAAAAAACAGAATCCGATAGGCAGCCCTCACAGAAAAATTTTGATTCTTGCTTTGTTTTTGCTACTTTCGTGTTGGTTACTAGTAGAAATTCATCATGGGGTATAACATCCCGAATCAGTTCTCTATCACGACAGCTTGCGAAAAAAGTTTCTCGCGGTATGCTACATATCGTATATGTATACAGAGATGATAAGTGAGAGACTTGCTCTTTCTCTTTAGGATTCAATCCCTGGTAGTGAGTCAACGATCCGCTCAAATAAGTCGACTCATTCAAGTGAACGCTTGGATCAGAGCCGCTCACTTGATTGAACCATTATGCCCATCACTAGTTGGGACTTGGTATTCACGGCATTTTTTAAGGACTTGCCGTACAGTAAAGATCTGGTCCGTTGTTGAGCGGCCGTCAACGAAGCCGGCTTGATAACTTCCCACGAACTCATTCACTAATGGTGACAGACGACGGAAGATGATCTGGGATATCACTTTGTAGGCGGCATTAAGGATGGTGATCGCTCGAAAGTTCTCACACTCCAGCTTGTCGCCCTTCTTGTAGATGGGGCATAAAACCCCTTCATTCCAATTCTCCGGTAGCTGTTCAGTTTCCCAGATTCTGACTATAAATTTGTGCAGGCAAGTGGCTAGCTTTTCCGGGCCCATCTTGATGAGCTCAGCTCCGATACCATCCTTACCAGCTGCTTTATTGGTCTTTAGCTGTTGGATGGCATCCTTAACTTCCCTCAAGGTGGGGGCTGGTTGGCTTCCATCGTCCGCTGAACTGACGTAGTAATCTCCTCCGCTGCCTTGACTTTCACTTCCTGTACTTTCAGCGCCATTCAAATGTTCCTCGTAGTGCTGTTTCGCGGCACGAAGCCTTTGCGGGATGCGTTGAGCTTCTGATAGAACTTGCGTGTTTCTTGAGAACAGCACAGCTGTTCTATATCCTTGCACTCCGCTTCTTCCAGGCGGCGTTTCTTCTCCAGAAAACGGGTCTGCTGTCTCCGCTTCCGTCTATAAAGTTCCACGCTCTGCCGGGTACCTTGCTGCAGCGCGACCGCCCGCGCTGCGTCCTTCTCCTCCAGAATCTGTCTGCACTCTTCGTCGAATCAATCGTTCCGTCGGCTTCGTCCCATATACCCGACGTTGTTCTCCACTGCGTCGTTAATGGCTGCTTTGACTGTATTCCAGCAGTCTTCAAGAGGGGTCCCATCGAGCTCACCCTCGTCCGGCAACGCTGCCTCGAGCCCGTCCTTTTCGGTTATTTTGGCAACTGAAACCAGCTGGGATGAAAGCGTGAGGAAAGAAGAACTTTTTGGAAGTAGCTTTAATGTATTCAGGGATGACCGCGATTTCTCAGAATCTAACAACAAGTCTGGCGGTAGAGTTCTAATTGCAATCTCCACAAATTTTGATTCAAAAATAATAACTACCAAAAGGGGCCCTCCTTAGCCGTGTGGTAAGACGCGCGGCTACAATGCAAGACCATGCTGAGGGTGGCTGGGTTCGATGCCCGGTGCCGGTCTAGGCAATTTTCGGATTGGAAATTGTCTCGACTTCTCTGGGCATAAAAGTATCATCGTGTTAGCCTCATGATATACGAATGCAAAAATGGTAACCTGGCTTAGAAACCTCGCAGTTAATAACTGTGGAAGTGCTTAATGAACACTAAGCTGCGAGGCGGCTCTGTCCCAGTGTGGGGATGTAATGCCAATAAGAAGAAGAAGAAGAAGAAGAAGAACTACCAAAAATACAAGAACTTTGAACACGTCTGGGTGAAATCTTATATTGCAGGAGAAACCCATGTTTTCTCTTCTGTGTATTTTCCACCGGACCATGCGCAAACAATTTCTTATGAAAGCTTTTTAAAAACTGCGGAAGAAATTTTATCGCAACTTCCACCTGAAGTCAAAGTACATATTTATGGAGACTTTAATCAATAGAATTTAATGATAGAATTCTCAGCTTAGGACTTAACCAAATCAATTATATTAAGAATCAACAGAACTGCTACCTAGACCTTCTATTAACGAACATACAGGAAGATTTTTGTGTGTCAGAATCATTGAATCCCTTATGGAAAAACGAAACATTCCACACGGCTATTGAATACTCTCTGTTTGTTCATGATTATCAAAAACCCAGCGACTGTGACTTCGAAGAAGTCCTTGATTACCATAAAGCAAACTATGACAACATTGTAGTGATCAAGAATAAATTTACATCGAATTATTGGTAATACCGATCAAGAATATTTACAAAACCAATAAAAGAATAATTTAGACATTTGGTTAATAATTCACAATTAAAAAAAGAAAAAATTGAAGTATGACCACTGTGTAAACGGCAACTGCGATGTTATTCATGCAGTTTGAAATATGATATCGTCCCATCATATTCAGCCAGTACATGAATCAGTATAATAAATTATAGCTATTATAGCGCATTTGAATCTTTTGAATATATGAATTTAAAAAAAATGAAATTCGATCGAAGTAGGCACGTGACATGACAAAAAAAGACTAGTGAAGTAATAGGATTTCATTCAGTATTCTAATCTTGAAACGGAAGCACGTTTTAATCAGATTTGCAAATTTCGACAAATTGAAAAAAAAAGGGAACTTATTTAGCCGAAAATGGATGGACGAAAACACCACATTGGCGCAGCAGAATGGTGAGTATTGCTGACTATTAAAAAAAATTGGATTAGGCAAATATGTTTTAAGCCAAAGAAGTGCAAATGGTTTCTTATAGTAGCCATTGAGTGCAAAAGGCAAAAAAAAAAAAAAAAAATCTCGCTTGCGATAAGGCCAAGTCTGAGACACCTAATAAGCCTGAGATCAAGTTTGACAAAATTAATCGCTTGCGCTAAGGACAAGTTTGAAAATTTCAACCGATGAATGTTGAATGTAAACTTGCGAATCGGACAAGTCAAAAATGGCGGTCCATCCGACTTGCGAAAGGTCAAGCGGAAGAAATAGTAGCTTGCGGTAAGGTCAAGCACGTAGGACCAATAAAAAAAAAAAAAATGGACGCTTAAGCGGGTCGCAGAGCACAGATTGACAAAAATATAAGAAAACTTTAAACGTGACAGGTTTGTGCATATTATATTATCCACATTAGGTGAGGCGTTTCGAATGAAGAGAGAATTGTCGATTCTTCCCATTTGAGTTACACGGTCACGAGAATAGTGGAAATCAACAATTTTCGAGTCATAGAAGAAGCACATGAGAATACCTGATAGACAAGAGTATAAGATTGAGTTGTATAAAGATAGTTTTAGTGAATAAAGATACTATATACAATCTATATAAGAGAAAATATATAGTTATGTACTTTACCTCGATTTACAGCAAAAAATCGTCCAAAAAATTGAAAGCCAAGTACGCTCAAAGTACTCCGTTAAAACGAACGTCGTGTGATGGCGTACAAGAAAGTGCGCTACCGGAGCAGAGTGAACAAATCAAGGCTCTTTCCGAGGAGTTGAAAGCTGGAAAAGCGCTGATCGAACAGCTTCAATTACAACTGAAAGCGCACGAAGATAGAGAAGCTCTCCGGATGTCTTCAAATGGTCAACAGTCTACGTCTGAACCGGCAAGCGAAGATGGCAGCATGGCATTCATTCCTGCATTGGGCCCTTCAAGCACCAAACGATCGGCACCAACATTTTTCGGCAACCTGGAAGAGTCAAGATTTA
Organism: Armigeres subalbatus; assembly: GCF_024139115.2. Lineage (NCBI taxonomy): Eukaryota > Metazoa > Arthropoda > Insecta > Diptera > Culicidae > Armigeres > Armigeres subalbatus. The sequence goes on along the minus strand of NC_085141.1, from coordinate 222,090,399 downwards.
TGTCATCAGTAAATCAGTTATCAGTGTCATCAATTAATGTCCCCGAATGCAAGCCTGGAGACGGAGATGAAGAAATCTATAGGCATTCGTATGAGACATGGAAAGAACTATTGGAGGATACGTTGCGACTTGCCGGCGTGGAAGATGAGAGCACGAAATTTACGATTTTCAAGATTAAGGCCGGACCCCGACTGCTGAGAATTTTTCGGAATACCAAGGCACAACATGATGCACCAGATGCAGCTATCGAACCGTTCGCGAATGCAATGCACCGTCTCAAGTCGTATTTCGGATCAGGATCCGATGTGATGTTGCAGAGGCGTAAACTGGCAATGATGAAGCAGAAGCCAGGCGAATCTAGTCTTACGTTTATTACTCGAGTTGGTGATACGGCGCGTTTGTGCGAGTTTGGAGAAGACAAAGAGTTTGAAGAAATAGTGGGCGCCATAGCCGAACATGCGATGCATAGAGAAGTTCGTATCGCCGCTTTAAAAATGCTCAGTCGGAAGGGTACATTCGCAAACCTAGTCGATAAAGTACGGGAACTCGAAGCGATAAGAATCAACGAGGAGTTCTTCAAGCAGAGCAACAATAAACCGGACTCGGCTTTCATTGCTCAAGTGAACGCCGGATATGTTACCAATAACCGAAATTCGAATTCACGTTACAACAAACGAGGAAGATTCCAGCATATTAGCTCGCGTAGAAGAGATGACCGATACAATCCGGTCCGAGGATTCAGATCCACAGGAGACAATGGAAGAAATCGAAGAACTACTTTCGATGGTTCAGGAAATGGTCCTGATAGATGCTGGAGGTGCAGCAGCGTTTTTCATCAACCATCAGAATGTAACGCAGTGGATAAAACGTGTTTACAGTGTGGTCGTAGAGGCCATATTCGAAGAGCATGCCGTAACGCCACGTATAGCTCTCGTGAGCTCAAGAATTCAACCGACGACGAAATGAGAGTACCAGAGACGAAAATCGAAAGAATCGCAGCAGTAGAGAAAGCGGATTCTGAAGCAGATCCTTCGGAAGTGAGTGAAACCTCAGATAAATAGTTTATTAATCTAATATTGCTCGCAATGGCACGTTGAAAATTAGTTGAATTTTGACTATATAAGATGTACTTGAATTGAATCCTTGAATTTTAAATAAAATTTTAAAAATACAAATTACGACTATTTATTAGTATATCGCGTAAGAAAAATGATAGGAAATACTTCTTACGTGCTGTTTCTAGAAAAATAATGAATAACTATGTTTTAGTCAACGTGGCATTGTTTCTTAAGAGCATTCTATTATTACCTTAAGAGCATTCTATTATTACCTAACTGATATCAAATTTTATTAACAGAAGGCTTCACGAACGCCAGATTGTACTGACATGATGATAGTATACCAAATAAGCGCGGCCAGAGATGACAGCATTGTGTCTGCAAAGGTGGCTGGGATGCCATGTGAGTTCTTAATCGACTCTGGAGCTCAAGTGAATACGTTTACGGAGAAGTCTTTTAAGTTGATACTGAGCGATGAGCGATACAAAGCGAAATTTTCAACCTACATAGTGGATCAGACCGGCCACTAAAGGCATACGCAACGTCGGATGGTATAAGCGTGGTTGCAACATTCGAAGCCTATTTGTATTTGTCAGATGATCGACCGACTCTAATAGAAAAATTCTATGTCGTCAAAGAGACCAGAGCGCTGCTTGGAAGAGCTACAGCAACTCGGTATAGCGTTCTGCTGCTTGGATTGAAAGTACCAGTGGCAAAAAAAACTCTTCACGAGCAAAAAAGTGCAAACGTCGACGTGATGTCAATAATATCGAACAAGCCTTTTCCGAAATTTAACGTTTCACCAGTGAAGATTCATTACAACACGTCAGAGCCACCTTGTAGGAACGTTTTCATGAATATTCCGCAAGCAGTGAAGCCTCGGGTTGAAGAGCGTCTCCAACATCTTGTGTCAGCTGATATAATTGAACGGGTCACCGACGATATGGATACTTCATTCTGTTCATCGCTAGTGGTAGTCCCGAATAGTAAGGACGATATTAGACTAGTAATCGACCTGAGGGGACCAAACCGCTATATCAAAAGAACTCCATTTGCGATGCCAACGCTCGAATCAATTCTAGCTGATTTGGATGGAGCTAAATGGTTTTCCACCATAGACTTGACAAATGCATTTTTTCACGTCGTGCTTGACAAAGAATCTAGGCATTTAACAATTTTTTTCACGGAATATGGCATGTTCCGATGTATTCGTTTGCCCTTTGGGCTATGCAATGCGCCTGACCTGTTCCAGGAAATTCTACAAAGGAAAGTACTTGGTGGCTGCAAGGGGGTTAAAAACTACCTCGATGATGTCCTGGTTCACGGTCGCACAAAAGAAGAACATGACGAAAACCTAGCAGAGGTTTTAGCTCGCCTTGAAAATCATAACGTGGAACTCAACAAATCAAAGTGTGTTTTTGGAAGTCAAGCGGTAAATTTCATTGGCTTTGTTCTAACAGCGGATGGTTGGGAAGTCCAGGATGAAAAGGTCAGTGCCTTGAAAAAATTCAGAAGGCCGACTAACTGCGCCGAAGTAAAAAGTTTTCTCGGCCTGGTTACATATATTGATAGATTCATCTTGAATAGAGCCAACAAAACATATCATCTTCGCGCGGTAGCCAACGCTGACAAGTTTGTCTGGACTGAGGACCACGAAAAAGAGTTCAGATTCCTGACTAATGAGGCTTTGAAGATGATCAAGCGACTTGGTTATTATAATTCAACAGATAAGATCGAACTATTTGTTGACGCTTCGCCAATCGGATTAGGTGCCGTGCTGGTACAATTTAATTCAGAGGGAACTCCTAGGATTATCGCATGTGCGTCCAAAGCTCTTACAAATACGGAACAGCGTTATCCTCACACTCAGAAAGAAGCTCTAGCTGTAGTGTGGGGTGTGGAACGGTTCTCTCCATATCTGCTAAGTAAATCGTTCGTTATTCGTACTGATGCAGAAGCAAATGAGTATATTTTCAAAAGTACTCACCGACTCGGAAAAAGAGCAACGACTCGTGCGGAGTCATGGGCATTGCGGCTACAACAATATGAGTACACAATTGAAAGAGTACCAGGGAATCAGAACGTAGCGGACGCCTTATCTAGATTAATCCGAAAAACACACGATGTAGCACCATTCGATGAGGAAAACGAAAGCCATTTCTTGTACGCTCTGGATATAGGTGGAACAGAAATTTCCTGGACGGAAATAGAAAAATGTTCGGAAAACGATGAAGAACTTCAACTATTATGCAAAGCAATTCAATATGACAAATGGCCCTATCACCTACGTAAGTACGAAGCACAGAAGAGAAGTTTACACAAATTGGGGAGCATCGTTTTTAAAGATGATAGGACCGTTCTACCATTTTCGCTACGATTGAAGGTTATGGAGGCAGCTCATGGTGGTCACTCTGGAATAGTGGCCATGAAGCGAACTATGCGGGATTTTTTTTGGTGGCCAGGCATGTCGAAAGAAGTTGAAAAGTTCGTGAAGAATTGTGAAACATGCTTCGTGTTGTCGAAGAAAATCCTCCAGTTCCATTGTGCAGCAGAATATTACCTGAAGGTCCCTGGGAAGTGTTACAAATTGACTTCCTGACGATGCCAGGCTACGGAACTGGGGAATTCCTAATAGTCGTCGATACATATTCACGCCATCTTGCGGTAATGGAAATGAGATCTATTAATGCAGAGTGTACAAATGCTGCACTTTGCGAAATCTTCCAGATCTGGGGTTGCCCGCTTGTTATACAGAGCGATAATGGGCCACCATTTCAAAGCACGAACTTCATCTCTTTTGGGAAGATAAAGGAGTGAAAGTTAGGAAATCCATTCCGCTATGCCCGCAAACAAATGGTATAGTTGAACGTCAAAACCAGGGCGTTATAAAAGCTTTGGCAGCGTCCAGATTAGACGGCAAGAATTGGCGAGAGGCCCTGCGGAAATATGTCCATAATCATAATAATCTCACACCGCACAGCAGACTAGGAGTCACGCCTTTCGAGCTTCTAGTAGGCTGGAGATATCGTGGGACTTTCCCAAGCTTGTGGGGCCCATCAGAACAAAAGGCGCTTGATCGAGAAGACGTACGTGAGCGAGACGCAGAGGCAAAGTTAGTGAGCAAGAAGTACGCGGATAAGGTTCATCATGCTAAGGATTCCGACATCAAAGTGGGCGACATCGTAGTCCTGGCTCAACACAAAAAAGGAAAAACAGATGCCACTTTCGGATCAGAAAGGTTCAGAGTACTAACTAGAAGCGGTGCAAAGGTGGTCATAGTCAGCAAGAACGGAGTACAGTATGCCCGGAACATTAATGACGTAAAAATAGCGCCAACACCAGAGGCATTAGATGACAGCGAAAGAGTTGGAAACGATGATCACGATTTTGCTCCTGATGGTGACGAAGACTTGGGCCTACTAAACCATGACTTCGTTCAATCCAAACCAGAACAGGAAAAGGAAGCTACGTCTTCGTTAAGAGAGAAACGCATTATCAGAAAGCCGGCGCGGTTTGATAACAAATACGTTTATACAGTTTTCTTTTAAAATCAATATAATACAGATCGACTAGAGTTAGACACAAAAACCATGGATTAGAATAAATATGAAATACAACTTACTAACTGGTTCGTTGATTCTACTAAACGACTTCACATTATCTTTCCAATGCTGAGTTTTCCTTTTAAATTTTGTTTCATCTCTCAGTATAAACATTTGTAGACAAGTCAGTCAGACAAAGTCAGTAAGACGCGCGGCTACAAAGCAAGACCATGCTGAGGGTGGCTGGGTTCGATTCCCGGTGCCGGTCTAGGCAATTTTCGGATTGGAAATTGGCTCGACTTCCCTGGGCATAAAAGTATCATCGTGTTAGCCTCATGATATACAAATGCAAAAATGGTAACCTGGCTTAGAAACCTCGCGGTTAATAACTGTGGAAGTGCTTAATGAACACTAAGCTGCGAGGCGGCTCTGTCCCAGTGTGGGGATGTAATGCCAATAAGAAGAAGAAGAAGAAGAAGACAAGTCATCGGAACGGCTGCCTTTGAAGTGTTTCCTCAGTGAACGTTGGTAGCTCTAATATTGATGCACAATATGTGACTGTCCAGACCGTCCAGGCCTCCAGACCATCGAAGGGACTAGGTGCCACATCGGCAAGACTCAGCAACGATTTAGATCACTCCAAGTTATAGCACAAACATTAGACCTTTTGAATTGACAACTTCGATTTGAATCAGTTGCAATAAACCAAAAAAAAAACAAATATTTTCACAAACATGAACTTACAGTGACGGGTGACAGATGCTCGTGGTAATTGTGAAACAAATTTATATTTGTATTTATTTAGAATAGGCTGACACCGCTGACATTGAACTGACAGGTTCAATGATGAATCCAATGATGATGATGATGATTTGCACTGAACACACGGAAAAATAGTAATAATGGGTGAATAAATGTGTGTTGAAACAAAACAAAACAAAACATAAGAGCAACACTGAGGAAAATGGACGTATGATTTTCAATCAAATGCCTTATGAAAATTTGCCTCAAGGAATCGGTATGAATTTCAGTATGTTGCCTTATGAATGATGATTTTCATTTGAAAAAAAGTGCGGCAGACTGGGTTCGAACCATGAACGTCGGGGTTGGGAGGCCGGTATGTAGACCACACGTCCATCGACGCTTGAATACTCGGGAAGGTAACTGCGTATAAGAAGCATTGTTGGTGGAATAATCAATCGAAGATTCATAAGGCGCCAGTTATGAATTTCGATAGTCCAGTTCGCTGAGTGAAGATAAACGGGCGCGAGTCGTTTGGTAGTGCAGTATCATCACTTGACACTTTACCGGTCGCTACTAAACATGCTACGATAACAGTTACTGACAGGTGACCAAATTTAGTGCGGTGATAGTGCAGCTATTTTTTTTAATTGTCATACGTCAAACCGAAATACAGCAACCAAATTGACAGCAAAAAAAAAAAGAGGACCGATACGAAAAAGAGTGACTAACTAAAATGACAGCGCTTCGAAGGTGCGCCCAATAAAGAGTACAGGAGAAGGGAGATGTAGTGATCGGGAATGAATTTATATCGAATTATTGGTAATACCGATCAAGAATATTTACAAAACCAATAAAAGAATAATTTAGACATTTGGTTAATAATTCACAATTAAAAAAAGAAAAAATTGAAGTATGACCACTGTGTAAACGGCAACTGCGATGTTATTCATGCAGTTTGAAATATGATATCATCCCATAATACTCAGCCAGTACTCGAACCACTATAATAAATTATAGCTATTATAGCGCATTTGAATCTTTCGAATATATAAATTTAAAATTCGATCGAAGTAGGCACGTGACATGACAAAAAAGACTAGTGAAGTAATAGGATTTCATTCAGTATTCTAATCTTGAAACGGAAGCACGTTTTAATCAGATTTGCAAATTTCGACAAATTGAAAAAAAAGGGAACTTATTTAGCCGAAAATGGATGGACGAAAACACCACAAACATAAGCTAATTAGATTAAACTGGAAGCAAATTTTAGAGAATGAAGGGAATATTGAATTATCCGTTGATGTATTTTATAACATCATTTTTAATATTATTACCGAAGAGGTTCCAATAAGGAAAAAAGGCGGAACGGAAATTCGAAATATCCAATTTGGTATAATAGACAGATAAAAAATTTAAGGAATCGCAAACAAAAATTACATAAAAATTACAAACTAGACCATTCGAATGAAAATTTAGAAAAATATTTAGACATCTGCGATCAATTAAAACTAGCAATTGATGTAGCATTTGAAGAGTTTAATACGAAAACAGAAAACGAAATAAAGTCATGCCCAAAGAACTTCTTCAATTACGTAAAATCAAATTTAAAATCAGACAATTTTCCGTCATCCATGTATCTAGATGAACGCGTCGGTAATAACTCGGAAGACATCTGCAATCTTTTTGGAGATTTCTTCCAAGAAATATACACCACCTTTTCGGAACAAGACCGCGACCTTGATTTTTTTGCGCCTGTCCCAGAATTTGCTAGGGATAGTGGTGTTAATCAGATCATGGTAAACGATATTCTAAACGCTTTAAAAAACATAGATGCATCTAAAGGCTCTGGCCCTGACGGTATTCCACCGGTATTTTTGAAGAGTCTGGCTAAAGAGCTAACGGCACCTTTATTTTGGCTCTTCAGATTGTCACTGGAATCCGGAAGTTTTCCCAGGGTATGGAAAAGCTCTTAGCTTGTGCCCATCTTCAAATCGGACATTCGTAATTATCGTGGAATAGCCATTATCTCTTACACTCCAAAACTTTTTGAATCTATTATAATTGAAAAATTATTTTCACAACTTAAGAACAGAATTACAAATAAACAGCACTGATTTTTTAAAGGTCGCTCAACCGCCACAAATTTAATAGAATTCATTGATTATACTCTTCATGCGATGGATAATGGTAACTACGTGGAAGCTCTGTTCACTGACTTTAGCAAGGCGTTTGATCGCATTGACATTCCATTGTTACTCTTCAAATTGCAAAAAAATGGAATTGAGCCAGGACTCCTTAGATGGCTTGAATTTTACCTCACAGATCGGCAACAAATAATTAAATTTAATAGAAAGAAATCCAATCCCATTCAAGTCACTTTAGGAGTTCCACAAGGCTCCCATCTTGGCCCTCTTTTATTTATATTGTATGTAAATTACATTTCCTTCATTCTCAAAAATATAAAGCTTTTAATTTATGCCGATGACATAAAGATATTTATGGAAATAAAAAATGAAGGCGACATTATCGTATTCCAGAATGAAATACAGATGTTTTATACATGGTGCAGAAAAAGCCTATTGCAACTAAATGTAAAGAACAACATAATATCATTCAGCAGAACCAAGAACAACACCAAATACACAAATTGTACTAGGAAACAAAACTGTAGAAAGAAGTGAAGTTAGGGATTTAGGAGTGATTTTAGATTCAAAACTAACTCTTGTTGATCACTATAACACAATCATTCACAAAGCTAATAATATGCTAGGCTTTATCAAGCGCTTTTGTTTCAACTTTCAGGATCCCTACACAATCAAAACACTATATATTTTATATGTACGATCCATACTGGAATATTGTAGCATTGTATGGTCGCCTTACTTAATCACACATGAAGAAAGAATAGAATCAGCACAAAAACAATTTCTACTATATGCTCTTCGTAAATTAGGTTGGACGTAATTTCATCTTCCATCATATGAATCACGTTGCATGCTTATAAACATACAAACATTGAAACAGCGTCGAGAGTTTGCAACGGTTTCATTTGTTAACGACATAGTATCTCAACGTGTTGACTCAACTGAAATTTCGTCGAAATTAAATTTTTACATACCTTCTCGGCTACTTCGACATAGGACATTACTTTTCACTAACCACCGCCGAACAAATTATGCCAAATTTGGACTTCTTAAGGTCACTCCTGACGGAATCCAAGTTTAAAAGTGCTCGCGTTTTCGGGGGCACAACACTCGATACGGAAGCAATGCACAACTGTCATTTTTATTATTTCGCGCATGCTGCGACGCAGCAAAGCTAAATCAACAAAAATGACAGTTGTGCGCCGCCTCTGAATCGAGTGGTGTGCACCCGAAAACGCGAGCACTTTGGAACTTGGATTCCGTCAGGAGTGACCTTAACCGAATGATAGCTCCAGCTCCACGAACCGAGTTTCCAATCGCTAGTCCCTTTTCGTCCCCAGTGGTCTTCGCCGATGGTTCCGGTCCGTACTCTCTTGTTGATTGTTCGTTGCTTTTTTTTGGCTGGCTTGCAGGGCCTGACACCAAACCCTCTAAATTTCCGGAGGACCATTCCTCCTTATTCCCGGTGGACCATGGTGCACAATTTCACTTAGAGTCCCTCGCTGGCACTCAGACGATGATCAGCCGCCCCTAACATGGCGAACAGACGCTGTTGTGAGCCGATCTTGACATGGAGACAGACGCTCAGTAAGATTTGCACCTCCGGAGAGGATCAAACCCACCCCCCTTCCGTGTCAACATACGACCATAGTTCCCACCGGGGTTGATTACCCGATCTTCCCTAAGGTTGCTCGTATCCCGGTTAGCACCACAGGGAAGTAGGGATAGGAGTTGCTGGGTAAGAGGCTAAGGACCGCGAGATGGGGTATATTTTATTCCTTCAGGTACGCGAAGTACCAATGGTACGCTTTACCCAGCATTTGCCGTGCCAAGTAGGGTAGAAGTACTATATTTCGCCACCCCAAACGAATGTTTGCCGATATTGGATTATAACCTAAAGAATTTTGTGAAAACTTCGAAAAAAAAACAATGCATTATACAAAGCAAACCTTTTTTATGCGTATTTCTTTGAGTTTCAATATTAAATTGTAACTATTCGATAAAAATCATGTTTATTCTAAAGTGCGTATTTGTTTTAATTATCGCCACCTGTTTTTAATTTCCGCCACTTCTGGGAGTCAATTTTCGCCACCCCAAATCAATATATTTAAAGAATAACAAACAAGCATTTAACTTGTACAAAAAAGAGAATTAATAATAAAATAATAGTCCAGAATCTATTTCAACGTTTATTTATAACTCAGTTATAACAATTTATGATAACATATGAATGAAAATATATAAAATGCGGGATAATAAACATGAGCTCAATTCGATGCTATCTAAGCCTTCTTCTTGCGAGCTTTATCCTTCATATCTTGCTTCAACTTCTTCTCTTCTTGTTTCTTGTTCTTTTTCGCTTCTGCTTCTACCTTCCGTTGCATTCGGATAACCTTACGATTCTCTTTTTATTCCTCGGCGCACCTTTTGTCTTCTTCCTTCTGCTCAAATTTCTGTATGAATTCATCCGAAGTCACGTGGTAGCGCTTGGATTTGTATTCTCGTTTAGCTGTCCGTTTTGGCGTTGGTGATGTATTCAGGAAATCCTTCAATGGGGTTCTGGAAGGGCTAGGTTTCGCAGTTTCAGGAACCATCTTCGACGGTTCTTCCGGGGTGGATTCGAACCCATCAGCCACTCTATTCCCATCTGGCGTTCCATTGTTAATATCAGCATAAACAAAATCACACACTGGATCATTTTCGGGTACGTTATCCTCCATGATTTTGAATACATCTGGGTAGTTTTGTTCCAACGTTGAAAATATTTTGAACAATGCTGCATCTTCCTCATTATCCAAACAAACGAACTGCGACTTGTACTTTTTCACTCTTGTCTCACCAATAGCTGCCGCGCATTCTTTGAGTGTCCTCTTCGCATTTATGAGTTGCGCAGAGGTTTCGGTGGATTCTCGAGTCGGTTCAACATCACCAGGCTCAAATAACGGTTCTTCAGGATCCTCGCGAACGGTAGACTTTTCCAAGCACTTAGATGGTTCAATGGCATTCCGATCCCATGGGTTAAGTCCAGATGCTTTGAAGCCGCTTTTGATGGTTTTTACGGTTACCGAATTACGTAGGTAATATTGCAATACTGTTGCAAAATTGTGCGCGTTCACGCAGCCTCCAGGGTTCTTTTCGCGAAATCTCTGCACAGCTTTTGGCCATGCGTTTTTCATTGGTTTGAAGACATAAACATCTACCGGTTGCATTATCCTTGTAACGTTAGGGTACAATGCGAATCCCAAGTTGTCGGCATAACTTTGATGTTTCAACGTTGATATGGCTACTGTGGCCGTCAATAATAAAAATGACAGGCTTTTTCACTTTCTTGGCCACTAGATAGGGATCCAGGACGTTTCTGATATAATCACGGAAGACAGGGGTGGTCATCCATCCGGTATCAGATTTAGCCACTCCCCACATTGAAGGAACTGAATCAGCCACAGCTTTTGGGATTGTTTTATACGGGTAGATGATGGGTGGAGGGATGGCTTCTCCGGAAGCGAAAAACGAAAACATGGTTGTTATGTTTAGCTTACTAGAAGTTCTCTCGACGTCGTAGACGATGCGGCTTCCACGCAAAGCGAAGACGGTTTTGTTTCTTGGGTTCAATTGAAACGAAGTCTCATCTCCATTTATTATGCGTCGCGGATCTTGAAGAATTTCCATGAACCCTTTCTTGGTCAGGAATAGTTCTATTCTATCGTACCAGGAGTGTATATCCGAAAGAGAGTCAGTCGCCCTGGCCTTCGTAACGAATTCCGGGGTCCGCAACGACATCTTCGGATGTCGTTTTAAGCACAGTTTCACCCATGTTCGACCTTGATGAAAATCGAAAGATCTTAAAATACTAACAGCACTTAAAAGACAAAAATTGAACGTTTTACCTGGCATATTTTGAGGAAATTTGTGTTCTCTGGGGTTCGCATCCAAAAAAAATTTCACATTATTCAGCAGCATCTCCTTGGTAACGGGAAACCCTCGGCTCTGCATATCCTACACCCATTCTTCCAATTCTGTCTCTTCGTCCTGCGTCAAAACCGTATCGGGCCCTACACGGAATACGGTTTGGGGCTTCTTCGGAAGTACAAGTCTGGATCGGATTGTTGATCGAGGAATTCTATAGTGGTTGGCAGCTTTTTTGGCACTCATCTCCTTGTGCTGTATTTTATCACATGCAGCAGCTAGTTCGGCCTCGGAATATGTACTTCGGTATTCCTTTGGTCTCTATGCATGTTGGGTATAAAATAAACGTTAAATTAACGAGTTTTTTATAATAATTACCATTTATTACCATCTATTACCATTTTCTCCAGCGGTATGGTGCAACACAAAACGCAACTCTAGTAGTTTTTGTTTACAAAATTTGATAGCTTGGTTAGGGGTGGCGAAAATTAACACCATTTGGGATTTGAAAACGCACAAAGGGATTTCGCCACTGGCGATAATTGAATTCGTTGTATTTAGTGTGTTATGTATCACCACCTTTAAATTAGTCAAAAATCATACAAAAGTAGTCATTTATCCATACATAATTGCTGGAATCATCAGGAGTTGACTACTTTAGAGATGCGGTGAATGATCTGAATATGCAAATCGTTGGATTTAGTGATTTTCCGACAATATCCATATGTGCTTGTTTTTCAATGAGATGAAAAATTAGGTGGTAGATACAGGCTCGGTTTGAGGATACATAATTTATCAATTAAAGCAACGAATTTTATTCAAAACCGGTGCAAACAAGAGATGACCGTTCAGATCCGGAACCGTTGAAATGATCCGGATCTCTGAAGTGAGTGAATGATTCGTGGATCACTTTTTAAAAGATCCGGTTCACCAGATCAGCAAATTATTTGACCATTTGTGAGGAAATCATCAAGTGAAAAGTTCATTGTTTGTACCCAACACGCTTGTGAACATGAAAAAGTGAAATAATTGTCAATACGGTTCAAAAGTGTGAGCCTGTATGACTAACGTTTCACTATTTTGCATTCTTCTTGCGTTTTGTTCTAAGGATCCGATCCGATTGAAAGATCCGGATCATTAGAATGAATGACCCAGATCTGATCTAATCATCAAAGTGATCCGTTTTGCCCATCTCTAGTGAAAACACGACTGCCGGGTACTAATATGTGTCGAATTATTCAATAGTTTGATACACAAACCAATTTATATGCTCAGAAATGCTGAATGATTCACTAGGGTGGCGAAATATAACACGGTGGCGATTTATGATACATCTACCCTATACATAATCAGAGCCAGTCTCGAAGCGTACACAAGTATATGGTTACTTACCGCGAGCAAACAAACAAAAATCGTGAAAATTTGTTTGTGTTTCAAAATTTAGCCACTTTTGCAATAAATCTAAGCAAAACATTACTATTATTATACTTATTATTTATTATTATTATTATACTTTATCATTTAGTACATTAAGTGTACTTTGTAATGTGATTAACATTGGGCTTAACATTGGGCGGCTACAAGACGGTAGACTAGCCCAAGAATACGCGCAGCAGCTGGAAGTGGCACTTCCAACGGAAGAGCAGCTAGGCGCAGCATCTCTTGAAGATGGCTGGAGAGATATTCGATCCGCCATTGGTAGCACCGCAACCGCTGCACTTGGCACGGTGCCCCCGGATCAGAGAAACGACTGGTATGACGGCGAATGTGAGCAGTTAGTGGAAGAGAAGAATGCAGCATGGGCGAGATTGCTGCAACACCGCACGAGGGCGAACGAGGCACGATATAAACAGGCGCGGAACAGACAAAACTCGATTTTCCGGAGGAAAAAGCGCCAGCAGGAAGATCGAGACCGTGAAGAAACGGAGCAACTGTACCGCGCTAATAACACACGAAAGTTCTATGAGAAGTTAAACCGTTCACGTAAGGGCCACGTGCCACAGTCCGATATGTGTAAGGACATAAACGGGAACCTTCTTACGAACGAGCGTGAGGTGACCCAAAGGTGGCGGCAGCACTACGAAGAACACCTGAATGGCGATGTGGCAGACGAAGATGGCGGTATGGTGATGGACCTGGGAGAACGCGCGCAGGACATAATTCTACCGGCTCCGGATCTCCAGGAAATCCAGGAGGAGATTGGCCGGCTGAAGAACAACAAAGCCCCTGGGGTTGACCAACTACCAGGAGAGCTATTTAAACACGGTGGTGAGGCACTGGCTAGAGCGCTGCACTGGGTCATTACCAAGATTTGGGAGGAGGAAGTTTTGCCGCAGGAGTGGATGGAAGGTGTCGTGTGTCCCATCTACAAAAGGGCGATAAGCTGGATTGTAGCAACTACCGCGCAATCACATTGCTGAACGCCGCCTACAAGGTACTCTCCCAAATTTTATGCCGTCGACTAGCACCAACTGCAAGGGAGTTCGTGGGGCAGTACCAGGCGGGTTTTATGGGCGAACGCTCCACCACGGACCAGGTGTTTGCCATTCGCCAAGTACTGCAGAAATGCCGCGAATACAACGTGCCCACACATCATTTATTCATCGACTTGAAAGCCGCATATGATACAATCGATCGGGACCAGCTATGGCAGCTAATGCACGAACACGGTTTTCAGGATAAACTGACACGATTGATCAAAGCGACGATGGATCGGGTGATGTGCGTAGTTCGAGTTTCAGGGGCATTCTCGAGTCCCTTCGAAACCCGCAGAGGGTTACGGCAAGGTGATGATCTTTCGTGTTTGCTATTCAACATCGCTTTGGAAGGGGTAATACGAAGAGCAGGGATTAACACGAGTGGTACAATTTTCAATAAGTCCGTCCAGCTATTTGGTTTCGCCGACGACATAGATATTATGGCACGTAACTTTGAGAAGATGGAGGAAGCCTACATCAGACTGAAGAGGGAAGCTAAGCGGATCGGACTAGTCATCAACACGTCGAAGACGAAGTACATGATAGGAAGAGGTTCAAGAGAAGACAATGTGAGCCACCCACCGCGAGTTTGCATCGGTGGTGACGAAATCGAGGTGGTAGAAGAATTTGTGTACTTGGGCTCACTGGTGACAGCCGAAAATGACACCAGCAGAGAAATTCGGAGACGCATAGTGGCTGGAAATCGTACATACTTTGAACTCCGCAAGACGCTCCGATCGAATAGAGTTCGCCGCCGTACCAAACTGACAATCTACAAAACGCTAATTAGACCGGTAGTCCTCTACGGACACGAGACCTGGACGATGCTCGTGGAGGACCAACGTGCACTTGGAGTTTTCGAAAGGAAAGTGCTGCGTACCATCTATGGTGGGGTGCAGATGGCGGACGGTACGTGGAGGAGGCGAATGAACCACGAATTGCATCAGCTGTTGGGAGAACCATCCATCGTTCACATCGCGAAAATCGGACGACTGCGATGGGCCGGGCACGTAGCCAGAATGTCGGACAGTAATCCGGTGAAAATGGTTCTCGACAACGATCCGACGGGCACAAGAAGGCGAGGTGTGCAGCGTGCAAGGTGGATCGATCAGGTGGAAGATGACTTGCGGACCCTCCGTAGACTGCGTGGTTGGCGACGTGTAGCCATGGACCGAGCCGAATGGAGAAGACTCTTATATACCGCACAGGCCACTTCGGCCTTAGTCTGAATAAATAATAATAATAATTGTAATGTGATATTAAAATCCAGTGAAATGTGACATTGAGTTGAAGGCATGGCAACCGGCTACATATCTCACATGCAAGAATGATTTTTTTATGTTGCCATTGAAAGCCACTAAGGGCTTCGAAAATAAATAAACGTTCTTTTTTCACCAGTGTTTTTGTTATTTTCAATTTTTGCATCAGATTATCAGAAAAATAAAGTGCTTAACTCATAAATTGGCTAATTATGTGATAATTTGTGTTCTAAAAAGAGAAATATCTATTCATAAGAAAAGTGAATAAAGATTTGCTTATCCTTGCCACCTAAAACATTTATTACAAAAGTATGCTACATGAAAACAAGACAACATCCAAATAAACAGTAAATTGGCTGTTGTATTGTTTTCATATCTGCTAACATTATAATACCTTTCTTGTAGCAAAAATAAAGTCCGACATTCAACCAATCTCCATTCACGATATAAATATACTTAATACACAGAAATAATATGAACAGTACATCTACATTCCTCAAATTAGTTTTGTTCGACAGTAGAAAACAGAATAGGTCCCACTTGCCCCGGGGTATTTTATCTTATAATATTCATACATAATGGCACTACATTCCTCAGTGCACTAAACTAGTTTACGTCGGGCGGTCGTATCTTGTACACAATCCTTCTGAAGTTTCGTTTGTTTGAGAAACTACATATGTACTGTACACGCACTTTGAAGAGCAATGATGGAGCAATGCTTGCCATTTCCAAACTGTTTAGTTTTGCCTACAAGTATTGATCTGTATCCAAGAAATCGAGAGATTCTGTGCCAATTTGTTCTTAAACAGTGTTTGGTTCAACCGTCTAAGACGAATTAAGTACTCTCCATTTAATTCCACTAGTTAATTTTCGTTATCTTTGCAGATACGTATTTCGACCACACAGTTGTGGTCGAAATACGTATCTGCAAAGATAACGAAAATTAACTAGTGGAATTAAATGGAGAGTACTTAATTCGTCTTAGACGGTTGAATACATTCCACTAAAAGAGCTTTATATATTTTTCTGAGTGTTTGGTTGTTTTCTCGGATACAACGGATACAATATATAATATATATTATGCAGTTTCTCAAACAAATGATTCATATATTCCCTGGAAATATTTTAGTGGCAGCTGCAGTAATTGAATTTCGAGCCTTTTACATCAGAAAATCCCCAGAGTGCAGCGCTTTTATCGCTGCTTTACAACTGTTTAGTCATCCGACGAGGATTTGTGTCAGAAATGCGATAATGTTTCAAACTTTCGCGGGACTCAGCATGAGCTTCACCAACTTTATGAGTTTTATTTTTCAGAGGGAGCATGAAGTAGATTGCCAGATACATCTGAGTTCGGTGGCTTATGGGGAGCCGCCGTCAAAAGCACGAAGTATTAGTTACGGTGCTGTGTGAGATTGAAGCTATACTCAATTCTCGAGCATCCCAAAGCTGCAAAGATACAGCACTTAGTTTCCCACCAACAACGATCTCTCAAATTTGAATTCGATCCCCGAGCAATAACTGTTTGGATCATGTAATTTTATCCCAAGTGCGTATTTCAGTCCTTACTCCCTTATAGAAGATTACTGACCGTGATTGGGATAAACTGTACCACATTGGACTTTCCCGAATCGCTGTAAACTTTGGGTAGCATGTGCAATAAAAAGCCTTATGCCCTTACTCTGGAGAGTACTCGAAATAAAGATGAGTTTAATACAGCTTAGACTGAGCTTAGATAGAACTTGGCACAAGTGGGTAATGACGTCAATTTTTATTGAACGAAGCATACGCTCACATTGCTACTGCTCACCGCCTATAAGCAAAACAACATACTTCACTTTACTCAACTGGTCTGAACAATAATTTTTTCACATACATACTCCAATGATTTGATGAAAAGCAATAATTGTTCTCACCCATTGTATGCACTATTGCTTTCTTCATCAAGCAGCATGTAATTAAATGTAAACAGTATCATATTGAACGCAAAGTGTATGTTGGTATTTCCTAAAGTTGGGGATTTCCTAATCAGCACTCAGCCCCTGTGATGCCTCAGCATAGTTACAATACCCTTGGGGCAGAGCGTCATTAATTACGTGATGTGAAATTATTCATTTTCGCTCTTCAAAATTACCCTATCCCTGTGACGATATGTTACCCATCATCAACCATGAAGATTTTTTTTGATAAACAATGAAATGTTACACGCACTGACTAAATTTGAATTTTTAACTAGCATGACGGTCACAGAGTAAACGTTTCCAACTTGAAAATGTCATCGATTCAAAAATAAATATCTCCTTCAGATTTTCCTTCTTCGATACTTTTGATGATTGAGCTCTCGTCCTACAACAGGAAATGGATACAGCCCACGATCTCGTTTCATCTTATTTTGGATCATTTGCATTTCAAATTATCTGCGCTATTGTGCACAGGTGACGCCGTTGCTCTGCGTTACCAGCCGGGCCGTCGCCACCGTCATCGTCGTCGTCATCTTCGTCAGCAGTATCGCATATTACCGAGCGATATGAAAAACAAAACCAGATCTCCTTCCACCACAAGAAGAAGCTAGCTTCTTGGAAGTGTTTTCGTTATGCCAAGCGTGAGCACATTGTGCACTTTTGTTACAGTGTGAAGGAAGCTCTTGTGTGGGAAGCCGAAAACATAAAGTGGAGCAATTCCCCGATCATGGTTTGGAAGTTTGGGTCATATTTCACCACGTGGGGGAGCAAGGGTAGAGCACGAATAGTGTGGGTAGGGTCAGAGGGCACATTGACTCGCAACCAGATGCAAGACTCCAATATGTTTTGACATCAGGAATAATAATTAGCACCCGAGCAGCACAACTTGTGGCAGTTTGGAAAATTTCACTCTGTTGCCACTCCCCAGAAATAATACTCGTTGCTAATGACGCATAAAGTATAACTTTCTTGCATTGTGAAACGCGCAAGGGATGGGACCTTAGAAAGTATATTTGAAGGGGTTAGAAGCAGAGGGCTGTAAGTGACATTTTGGTCAAATTAGAGTTGACTGCAGCATAAAAATGCTTTGGATTTAGAGCTATGCGGCAACATGTTGATATAGTTGGTATTATGTTGTTTTTAATAAATGTGAAAATTCACGAAAAATTGGTATTGTTTTGTACTTCCATACAAATTGTTTGAAACGAAAAAATATAGAAAAACATTGTACCCATTTTTCTCGAAACTAAGTTTTTGATAACATTGATAAAACTTAGAACTAACACTTTAAAATTCAAATGGCGCAGCAAATGCTGGGTAAGGCATACGGCATACTTCGCGTACATAAAGGAATAAAATAGACCCCATCTCGCGGTCCTTGCCCAGCAACTCCTATCCCTTCATCCACGAAACTGTCCACCATGGTCCACCAAAAATAAGGAGGAATGGTCCTTCTGGAACTTAGGGGGTTTGGATTTGGCTTGGGTTTGGATTGGATTTGGATTGGATTTGGATTGGATTTGGATTGGATTTGGATTGGATTTGGATTGGATTTGGATTGGATTTGGATTGGATTTGGATTGGATTTGGATTGGATTTGGATTGGATTGGATTTGTTTGGATTGGTTGGATTGGTTTGGATTGGTTTGGATTGGTTTGGATTGGTTTGGATTGGTTTGGATTGGTTTGGATTGGTTTGGATTGGTTTGGATTGGTTTGGATTGGTTTGGATTGGTTTGGATTGGTTTGGATTGGTTTGGATTGGTTTGGATTGGTTTGGATTGGTTTGGTTGGTTTGGATTGGTTTGGTTGGTTTGGATTGGTTTGGATTGGTTTGGATTGGTTTGGATTGGGTTTGGATTGGTTTGGATTGGTTTGGATTGGTTTGGATTGGTTTGGATTGGTTTGGTTGGTTTGGATTGGTTTGGATTGGTTTGGATTGGTTTGGATTGGTTTGGATTGGTTTGGATTGGTTTGGATTGGTTTGGATTGGTTGGATTGGTTTGGATTGGTTTGGATTGGTTTGGATTGGTTTGGATTGGTTTGGATTGGTTTGGATTGGTTTGGATTGGTTTGGATTGGTTTGGATTGGTTTGGATTGGTTTGGATTGGTTTGGATTGGTTTGGTTGGTTTGGATTGGTTTGGATTGGTTTGGATTGGTTTGGATTGGTTTGGATTGGTTTGGTTTGGATTGGTTTGGATTGGTTTGGATTGGTTTGGATTGGTTTGGATTGGTTTGGATTGGTTTGGATTGGTTTGGATTGGTTTGGATTGGTTTGGATTGGTTTGGATTGGTTTGGTTGGTTTGGATTGGTTTGGATTGGTTTGGTTGGTTTGGATTGGTTTGGTTGGTTTGGATTGGTTTGGATTGGTTTGGATTGGTTTGGATTGGTTTGGATTGGTTTGGATTGGTTTGGATTGGTTTGGATTGGTTTGGATTGGTTTGGATTGGTTTGGATTGGTTTGGATTGGTTTGGATTGGTTTGGATTGGTTTGGATTGGTTTGGATTGGTTTGGATTGGTTTGGATTGGTTTGGTTGGTTTGGATTGGTTTGGATTGGTTTGGATTGGTTTGGATTGGTTTGGATTGGTTTGGATTGGTTTGGATTGGTTTGGATTGGTTTGGATTGGTTTGGATTGGTTTGGATTGGTTTGGATTGGTTTGGATTGGTTTGGATTGGTTTGGATTGGTTTGGATTGGTTTGGATTGGTTTGGATTGGTTTGGATTGGTTTGGTTGGTTTGGATTGGTTTGGATTGGTTTGGTTGGTTTGGATTGGTTTGGATTGGTTTGGTTGGTTTGGATTGGTTTGGATTGGTTTGGATTGGTTTGGATTGGTTTGGTTGGTTTGGTTGGTTTGGATTGGTTTGGATTGGTTTGGATTGGTTTGGATTGGTTTGGATTGGTTTGGATTGGTTTGGATTGGTTTGGATTGGTTTGGATTGGTTTGGATTGGTTTGGTTGGTTTGGATTGGTTTGGATTGGTTTGGATTGGTTTGGATTGGTTTGGTTGGTTGGATTGGTTTGGATTGGTTTGGATTGGTTTGGATTGGTTTGGATTGGTTTGGATTGGTTTGGATTGGTTTGGATTGGTTGGATTGGTTTGGATTGGTTTGGATTGGTTTGGATTGGTTTGGATTGGTTTGGATTGGTTTGGATTGGTTTGGATTGGTTTGGATTGGTTTGGATTGGTTTGGATTGGTTTGGATTGGTTTGGTTGGTTTGGATTGGTTTGGATTGGTTTGGATTGGTTTGGATTGGTTTGGATTGGTTTGGATTGGTTTGGATTGGTTTGGATTGGTTTGGTTGGTTTGGATTGGTTTGGTTGGTTTGGATTGGTTTGGATTGGTTTGGATTGGTTTGGATTGGTTGGTTTGGATTGGTTTGGTTGGTTTGGATTGGTTTGGATTGGTTTGGATTGGTTTGGATTGGTTTGGATTGGTTTGGATTGGTTTGGATTGGTTTGGATTGGTTTGGATTGGTTTGGATTGGTTTGGATTGGTTTGGATTGGTTTGGATTGGTTTGGATTGGTTGGATTGGTTTGGATTGGTTTGGATTGGTTTGGATTGGTTTGGATTGGTTTGGTTGGTTTGGATTGGTTTGGATTGGTTTGGATTGGTTTGGATTGGTTTGGATTGGTTTGGATTGGTTTGGATTGGTTTGGATTGGTTTGGATTGGTTTGGATTGGTTTGGATTGGTTTGGATTGGTTTGATTGGTTTGGATTGGTTTGGATTGGTTTGGATTGGTTTGGTTGGTTTGGATTGGTTTGGATTGGTTTGGATTGGATTGGATTGGTTTGGATTGGGTTGGATTGGATTGGATTGGATTGGATTGGATTGGATTGGATTGGATTTGGATTGGATTTGGATTGGATTTGGATTGGATTTGGATTGGATTTGGATTGGATTTGGATTGGATTTGGATTGGATTTGGATTGGAATTGGAGTTTATTTGGAAGTCGAAGACCACTGCGACGAAAAAGGACGAGCGATTGGAAACTCGGTTCGTGGAACGATTACGTACGATTTTCAACAGATCCAGCCAATTTATTTGTTTCGCGGATGACATGGACATTGTCGGCCGAATATTTGCAAAGGTGGCAGAACTGTACTGCCGTTATCTGAAAAAGTGACGTATGCGCCATTTTACAACATACATGATTTCCATTTTTCTGTTAAAGAGTAAGATGGATACTACTCGTTAACACCAATTTTGAAAAATGGCGTATACGTCACTTTGCCAGATAAAGGCAGAGTACACCTGCCTGAAACACGAAGCAAAAAAAGGTTGGACGGGTGGTGAATGCATCGAAGACAAAGTTCATGCTTGTGGGTGTAACCGAGCGCGTCAGGGCCTGCCTGGGAAGCAGTTTTACGATAGACGACGATTCCTTCGAGGTGGTCGATAAATTCGTCTACATTGGATCCTTGCTAACGGTTGATAACAATGGTAGTCATGAAATACGGAGGAGCATCATCTGTGGAAGTCGCGCCTACTACGGGCTCCAGAAGAAACTACGGTCAAAAAGATTCGCCACCGCACCAAATGTGACAACGCTCGAGGAGGACTTGCAAGCACTCGGAGTATTCGAGAAACGGGTGCTTAGGACCATCTTTGGCAATGTGCAAGAAGACGGTGTGTGGCGGCGAAGAATGAACAATGAACAATGAACATCTAATTCAGATATTTACGTGGGGGACATCCCCCTTGATATTTGACTTCGTCAAGGTCATCGGCCGTGGTGTTGCTGGGCACTCTGCAGTGCCCTAGATTCCAGGAATAGTTCCTATTCGGTAGAATGGGCTTCCAGGGCGGGTAGGTGGTGACGATGCGATGAAAGCCACAGCTACTTCGGCCGAGAAAATGGTACAGCTGTGCCGGAGACTATAGTGGTAGTTGAGTGGTTCACAGATTCGAACAATTCAAGTAGGGCGCCACATCGGGTAGCTGGAGGGCTGCTATGACCGACAGGAGATTCTTGTGCGATCCAACGTGGTCCTGGATCTGGAGACAGGCCGAAAGAAGGAGCTGAATGAAGATGCTGGAAGATGTTGGACTTACAATACAGGTTGGAGTGCCTGGAAGCGTAGGACGCTGCGTCTGTTGGGACTTACTGCCAGGGTTGGTGCTCCCGTACTTACCTCCCGGAAAGAAGCTTTCGGGGTGCCCAGGAAGGCTAGCAGTACTCACAGTGTCAGACGTTCTTACGGACGGTTGAACTGTATGGTTGACACGTTGCTTCTCGAAGTGTGGACTTCCACTTCGTCCATAATTCACATGCTTTAAAGCTATGGACAAGTAAACTTACAGCTTTTGAAAGTTGACTTCAATTTTACAACGTTGTCATGGTTTTGGTCTAATCCAGCCGGAAAGGGTAAATGTGTGAAAATATTCTTAATAATTGCTATGTTTTATGAGAAACAAATGTAGGAGATACCTTATGGATAGTTTCTTTTAGCAATAAAACTTAAATGTTGCATGTTTTATTTAGTTTTGTGTGATATAAATGCAAAATTCTAGGTAGTGGTCCAAAATATGAGCTCGGTCCAAAACACAGCCGTTACCCTACAATAGCTCCGATTTGAAGATTTACCGAAAAAAATATCTTATTTTTGCAAACTAAACGTCTAAAATTGTACTGCCGCTAACCGCAAGTCGAGCACATCTGTACAGATGTACCCGACTTGCGGTTAGCGGCAGTGTATGTTTCACACAAATCTCCAACTCCATATATGAACGAAAACTTGAAATTTAAATCAAAAACGATCCTACATGAGCGCGTGCGAACAGCCGAATTAAACAAAAAGTTTATTACCTTCAAGAAAAGAAATAGGGTAAAAGACCCAATAGTGGAGGAACTAAGCACGTTCCACCACTATTTGTTGGTTCACACCAAGCCTATACTTCATTTCACTTACCTCAAGGGTGCACATGGAATATTATTAATTATATTTGATCCGAAAGGGGTCCTGATTGCAGCAGCATCCATCATTGTTACCTAAAATGGTACCTCCAATTATTGGTGCAGTGTTCCAATAGTTGCGGTATTTTTTAATTCATGTTCCTATAGTTGCGAATCCCATTGTTTACATATGGGACTCGCAACTATAAGAACACTACCGCAACTATTAGTGCAAAGATCCTAGGTGCAAAGCAAAGAAAAGGAAAAGGTATTTTAGTGATACTTTACCAATTTTGATGCAATTCTCAACCTGTTTTCCTGTATTTCGTGTAATGACAGGTCAACAAATTGATACACTATATGGGTTGCTGCGTTAAATACGTAGATTGTGCAAAAACAACACTACCGCAACTATAGGTACACCCACGACTATCGGAACTTTTACCCTATAACTGAATTGTCAAATTATTTGCATCCCTTGACTGGCACACTTGGCTCGAGCAACATTGGCATCAAAGTTCACTTTTCACGATGATTGTTTCCATTTAACCGTTTGCGTCATAATCATCCAGCTAACCGAGTAACCGTCATCATATTTATTGTGCTTTGTGATCCCTCGTCTAGGATGAAAGTGTGAAATATATTTCCGTTTATAGTCCTACTCGATTATTCCCAACACTGCCGTACGATACGCGATGAAGTTAAATGAGGAATCGGGTCAAGCAGTGTAGTCAAAGCTATGAGGATGGACCAGCAACATAAATCCTGTCAGCTGGCAGCGACGTGGAACGATTGCTTTTTATGCTTTGTTTATGTCTAATAATGTGGCCCTTTTTTATACGCCAGTCAGTAGCAGTGTCTGAGTAAGGCACAATGCACCGAAGTCCGAGTATGCACGATATCTACGGTCATGTTCTCCTTCGGTGGTATAAACCGACATAATATAGTTTCGCGACGGCGAGCGTGTGGAAAGAATGGTTGAGTCTGGTTACATAAAGATTGTAGAATAATTTAGTGGGAGGAACGCAAACATATTTTCTATTGATCAACCATGCCAACGCGTCAAAATGATCAAGTCAAGAGGTAACTACCATCACTTGATAAACGAAATCGTGACTATACAAACTTTAGCTCCAAGCAAAACGATGATACTGAAAATAATGGTGGAGAAATAGATTCGTTTGAAGAATGATTGATATTCTTCGTTTGTTTAATAAAAATTTACACTCTGTTGAATAAAAAGGCACACAATGTGTTTCCCCGAAAACTGTGTCGCTTGATGCAGGAAGGCTGCAGTAAAATGTTTATTAGGATCGGGAAGGTCGCCTTAAATAAGTAAATGGCTACGAGAATAAAAATATGGACTTCAAAAAATTAATCTAAACGTGGAAACAATTTATTATATTACTTTGATATGTCAAATTTTAAGAAAGGAGGAGAGAGATAGACTAATCCCACCTTTGTAGTGCTCATTGCTTTAGATCAGCTTTTTGTTTGAATTCCTTACTTTGCTTCTCATACAATAAGAATGAGCTTTAACGATACGAGTTAGTACTTGGACGAAAGCTTTTAAATATATTTTTAAGCTGAGGATACTAAAACGGATATTGGTGTTGAAATCACTCCGTACGAAATGATCACAGCAAAAAAAGTGCGGTCCGCTAAATTAAGAAAGAAAATGTTCTAAGAAAATATGCACGAAAACGGATTTCCGGATAAACTGATACGATTGGTCTAGATAAACAGACGCCATGCCCCCTATAACGTGTGTAGTTTAAGTCCAGTTGATGGTGTTAGTTCTTCGTTCAATACAACTCCATTTGCTTCCACAATGTCATTATCTCTACCCAAGTACCTACCAATAGAGCCAATATACGACTATTTAAAAACTTATAAGCATTAAAGTAGCACTATATGGTCGATTTGGCGTAATATAGTGCTTATTGGTTACTTGGGTAGTTTTGAAGCCGCAGTGATCAGGTTCACACATAATACGATATATTTCTTGAAGGTTCTAGCTCTCTACGAAGCATCTTTGCAACTTCTGGAGTTAAAATTTTCAAACTGGTGGTAGTGTTACGCTGGGTTGTAAAAAAATTGCATTCTTTTCACTAATTGATCACCGAATAACCAAGTCTACCATATTTTCGAGACGCTATTCGGTTTTTCCAGTTGCAAAATGTCCTCCGGTATAGAAAACACAGACATTGTCCTACGTCAAAATCTGAACGTCGAACGCTTCAAGGGGAACTATCCAGCGGCCGTCGAAGTGATCCATCAGGAACGCCGTAGTGACGACTTGATGGTAAGTGTAACAACAGAAGAGAAGCAACTAGTTTCGCGTAATAAGTGAAGAAAGTGAACGCTCCAAAATCCGTTATTGGAGATTATAAAAACAGAGGTTTGGGTTAGGCATTTGAAATCATGACTATTTGACATTTGTTAGAGAACTTGAATAAATTTTATTTTTCTTTCATGTAAGTCCCAAATAAACATAAATTACCTTTTCGCCCTTCTAGGCCATTGCTTCAAATTTTGCTAAATTTCTTCAAATTTTGCCAGGACTCCTAAAGCAAAAAGAAGCTGATAGACATATGGGAGCTGGAATTTCCGAACATTTTTGAAATTTGGCTACCCTAGTGTTGAGCCATCACATGCCGAGTACCTTCTCCGTGGCTCGTTGCAGTGAAAGATCAAGGTTCTTTTCTTATGTGTGAAACTTATCTCAGGCATCAGTGACGCAAATAGAGACGAAACCTGCGAAAAACTCGTTCATACGAGCAGCACATTGTAACGGTAGTCAATATTTGTTTTTGAATTAAGTTTCTAAATTTGTAAATAATAAATTTTCTTAAACTGTAAATATATATCTCTTTGTTAAATGTTAATAACACAGGGGAACAAAATTTAACCTTTTGCGGGTCCTCAGAACCAATTGATGTGTCTTCAGTAGATTTTGGCTCGCTGAATCCGAATCTGTCCTCAGATATGCTCTAACACGTCCAAATTTTGAGATATAGCTAGATTAATATCGCTAAATTGAAGAAATTGGCATTTTTCGAAGGACTTTCATGAAGTATATAAACATAATTTTAGGTCAATCAATACCCGAAACGGTATAAGCACATCTGATCCAATGAATTTCCATCGGATTTGCACGTTACAATTGTTTTCTATTCGGTTTTCCTTGAATTTAAGTTCAGTGAATTTAATTTAAAATCATTCCATGCAAGTCCGTTTCAAAAACTTGCATGCAAACGCCATCATCACCAGTTCGAAGCCACCAAAAATTCAACAACATGCAGTCTTCCCACGAACATGTGTGATGTTCAACACAAGTACATTTTCATCAACTCGTGTTGAACACTGAACATGGATTATTGACGTGCTCGAGTACAAAGGGATACCCAGTACCTACCTAAACGAACTTGTACTTAAGTACAAAACACATGTACAAACTTGCTTTCAGGTCCGAGAGTCGACCGGCAAGAGACAAAGAGAATGCACAAAATGGAATTCGAAAACTGTACACGCTAAAATGAAGATGCACAGTGGTGGGTGGATCTGGAAGACTTTTTTTTTCGAATAATTTTCTAATGTTGCAAAACTTTTTCACGACGTTGGTAACCAACTGACATGGGCTTCCAACATCACGTAAACGTAATTAAGATTACAGAAGATGTTGATAAATTTGACTTCAATTCACATACCGCTATATAACTTTTGTTGAGCGTGTACATTCAACAGGGAAGGAATAGAAAGCGCATAATTATAAATACTATGTATACTCGTAGATCAGTGGAACAATTTCTCGACTTTCTGTTAATGTATTCCTATATTATAATAATACTAAATTGTGTATTGTCACGCTTTTAGAAATGCTCCATCGGGAGAGACCATTTCGTGTTGCACTATGGGACCGCTCACAAATTACGTAACATAAAATTGGGCGAATCCAGTCCTCTTCTTTGGAGCACATTATGTATTGACAATTTAATTCTTTTGTCTGAATCGTAGCCCTTGAGGCTATCCCCTTCCTCCCTATGTAGCGTCACGTAATTCATCCACAGCCCCCATGGATGCACAGCATTTTTTTTGTCAAAAACCGGTTTCGTGTTGGAAAATACCATACATAACATATTACGCAATAGCCTCCACAGACTACCAGCTCTTTGACTTAATGATATCAAAGATCACACACCTCATTTTATTTTAGAATGATATCAAATGACTATCTGTACTATCTGTACCTAGGAATGTAGAACTGAACCATTCCGAATGACAACGACATTGACCTCTCAGAATTGTCCTCAGAATTAACTAAACACGCAACAAGCGATTGACTTTGACTGTGCAACAAAAAAGGGGCATAACACTTGAAAGATATAAACTTAATTTTTGCGTGAACATTTTTGGTGTCCATTTTACTGCGCCTTCTAAGGTACAAAACCTCATGAAAATGTTGATGTATAATAAATTTTCTTATATCCGCACATCTATGAATTTGTTCACTGTCTACATTTCCTTTGTTTGAGAAGCTTCTGGAACGCTATTCAACAGCAAATTTTACAGCCAGAGTGTACATGTGTACTGTACAGATGTAGGGGAGAATGGTCCAAAATGCACCCCTGGGGCAAAATGGCCTCACTCATAAAATCACTCTTATAATCTGTTGTAGTGCATTTATGAACGAATATTACCATTACAATTCATAATTAGTTATCCATCATTGAGCTCCATTGGAAAAGTTCAGCAAAATCCTTTCATATTCACTTAAATTTAACGATTTGCTATTTTTCCACCACATCCGTAAGATTGTAGTTCAATCCATTAAGAAAAAACAAACAACCATGCGTTCACCATCATTTTACATGCAATTGAGTCATTTTAGACCACCATTCGGGCGTTTTGCCCCAGGCCTATTTTTAAAACATTTTTTAAATGCGTTATAAAGTCAAGAAAACTTCATTGTTTTGAATAGGAGATCATTGTGAAATGTAGCTGGGTTTGTAAATTTTGCACCTATACGTTGAAATGGTTGGGTATTTTTGTTTATATGAGCGAAAACATCGAAAAAGCTTAAGGGGTGCATTTTAGACCGTTCTCCCCTACAGTACATCGGTACAAAATGAAACTCGAACGCAAGTTCGGGTACAAGTATACATTTCGTGCGTATACGTATAAACACGAAGCAAGGGTACAGATGGAGTATACGGACAGCTGTACTCAGCGTGTTTGATGTTCGTTTGGGAAGACTGTTCAACATTTTCATATCCCAGTTCCTCTGGCCGCATGTCGACAACATGCGGCCAGAGGAACTGGGATATGAAAATGTTGAATGAAGTAAAGAGATACTAGTCAGTTTGTAAATATATGTTTCATTAGACTTTTCATTTTATGCTCTACATTTCTCCTCGTCCTAAAATGTTATTCTGCTCGATTTCTGGTTGTTTTTTTTTTTCGATCGATCAACTTCCAATAACCACACGTAATCTGTTATCATGTTGCAATTGTGTTGTGCTAGAATATAGTGCGAACATGATGATCCAGAAAGTCCCTTTCTTTCAATCAACAAGGAAACAGATCGGATTGCAATTTGAACAAATTCACAACCACAACACCACAACATTCAAGCCACATTGACTAATAAAATACATTCCAGCACTCGGAAAATAAGTTGAAACTTAAACATTTTGTAACTTCATCGTAAATTTTCTCATTCATGCCGTTGTTTTGTTAAATTAGAGAAATATCAGAGTGCAGAATTGACGGATCATCCAACCATATGCTCGGGTAACTGTAACATGTTGAACAGCACACGAGTGGAGCGGAGCCCAAGTTTTTTTTCTGGCGCATTACTTTGCGTCTTAGCACACAATAAAGCTTTATACAACTAGTGAACTTTTTCCCGTTTCACTGTTATAAACTGACCATAGTTAAAAGAAATTGCATTGGGATTATTGCAACATCCACGCAGCATTTTCAACGCGAATCAAATAAAAAGTCCCCCACGCACGAGTAGGTTGTTGACGTTTCCGGTTTCTGCTGCATAGCCGTCAACGCCGCTTCAGCTTGTATGCAATCGTACACAAGAACGATCGAATACAACCTATCGATTCGTTGATTGATTTTTCTAATTGATAGTTTTCCGCCCAAATTTCTATCACTGGAATATAGGAATGATCAGAAATAGCAGGAATAATCAAAATATATAGAACTACGTACAGTTCTCGTACTTGCTTTATTCGAATGATCATAATAAAGGAGCTTCCATTGACAGTAAATACATCATATCACTTGAGCAATTATTGAAAATTTATTGCGCCAGAGGAAATACAATATCATATTTACATTCAATAGAACTTACTTCAATGAAAACCTATTATTTTTTTTTTTGCTTGGACAAAATATTATATTATTAATATTATTAATAAATATTATATGAATTCTTGTTACTCTCCTCTCAAAACCGTTTACAGAAAATAACCAGGCTTGTATACAATCCTTCGAAGGTGGCTTGCATAAAACATATTTTTAAATTACTTTCACTTAATAAAATTATAGATAAATCACACTTATTATGTTTAACTTGTTCAAAATGCACCACATTTCGAAAGATTATATGTTTGTGATCCATTTTGGACCTTGATTGACTAGTAATTCTTTTTATAGGGTTGACGATGGCTGTTCCAAAATGCTCAAAATCATTGATTTTACGACATTTATTGAGGTATATCTCAAAATCTCGACTTGTCAGAGCAAATCTGAAATCAAATTCGGATTCAGCGAGCAAAAATCTATTAGGGACACATTATTTGGTGTTAGGGACAAAATTTTGTTGAGCTGTGTAATTATTGGATGCACGACATGGACAAACGGACACAATGGACTCACGATGAGATGGACTGGCAACGACAACAATAATGGTAATGGACATCTAAAAATAGATTCTGTGTGGATTCTGTACAGCAGAATACCACAGTAGATCTAAACAAAAAAAAGGAATAAAAAAAATAAGATCCGAGATTCAAATTTAAATTTGATTAAATACCCGAAACTGAAAAACTTTGTATAATGTATTACAACCCCCCGGTTCACTATTACAAATTATCCCTTATTCCAATATCTCACAATCCTAATCCTTGGTATCCAAAGAATCTCTAAACGCTTGAGAGAGAAGAAAAATAAGAATGGGAAACCAGACCGCATCGTGCTTTCGTGCTGTGCGGTTCTTTCTCTCTTTGCGGAAGGAAGTTTTTAATACTACCCGAAGCTATTTTAACCCACTATCCCGTTACGATCTTTGCAAGGACCCGTGCCTTCGTTTTACGTTGGACCCGTTTGCAGAAGTAAAATTCCGACAAGCGGTGGTAATCCTGCAGGGACACCGTTCTGGGAAAAAAACCTCTTAGAAGGTCACGTCTCCACGCTCAGCAATGAGTATTAACAAAAACAAGAGGAAGGGAGAGTCTCTGAATTCTCCACTTCCTTCAAAGAAACAAGGTTTCAAGACCGTCCTGCCTAAGCGCGGAAAAAAATAGAAGGAAGCTGAACTAAATAATATGAAAAGTTTGGAAAAGGCCTGTATTATGTCCCATGTCCGTGTTACATGGGAACATTACCGCAGGCCTGGGGGAAATTTCCAAAACCCCACCCAGTGCCGTAAGTGCCAAAAGTGGGGTCATGGAACCAAATATTGTCACATGGATGCTAAATGCATGATTTGTGGTGGAACCTCTCACGCCAAGAACGCATGTCCTGTGAGAGAAGATTCCAATAAATTTAAGTGCGCAAATTGTGGGGGCAATCATAAATCCAATTTCTGGGAAAGCCCTTCACGCAAAAAAGTTTTGAATTCCAGTGCAAAATTGATGACGGGAAATTCCAATCGGATCCCAAATTCGACGGGTAGAAATTTTTCAAACGCTCAAATTTCGAAACCGGTTACCGGTCGAGCAATTCATACCCACCACAATTCACAAACAAATTTTGCCGCTCGTCAACGGGTAGCAAGCACTTCAGTAAATTCAAATTTTTCCAATGTACCTACGTATGCAAACATCGCTGCTGGTAGACAAAATTTCTTTTCTCAAAATGAGGTTTATACCCATGTCCCAACGGAAAATAATGGTCATGTTGCCGATTCAGGTAGGCCGATTTTGATTTTTTAACTGAACAATTGCATCACATGATTGATGCAATGTTCAAAGCAAATACCATTCCTGAAGCTGTTCAGGTTGGTATAAAGTACACACAAAAATTGTTATCGGACTCCGTTTCAATGGATCAAAATAATTGTGTGAAAATTCTAAATTGGAATGCCCGCTCTCTAAAGGGTAAGGAAGATGAATTATTCAACTTCCTTACAGTTCATAATGTGCATATTGCCATTATAACAGAAACTTATTTAAAACCAGGACTCTCCATTAAAAGAGATCCAAATTATTTTATCTACCGAAATGATCGTCTTGACAGCGCCTGTGGTGGGGTCGCCATTGTCATCAATATACGTATCAAACATAAATTATTTTCTTCGTTCGAAACCAAAGTTTTTGAAACCTTGGGAGCTTCTGTTGAAACAAATTTTGGACAATTTTCCTTCATTGCAGCCTACTTGCCTTTTCAATGCAATGGGCAGCAAAAGAATTTGTTTCCTTCATTGCAGCCTACTTGCCTTTTCAATGCAATGGGCAGCAAAAGAATTTGTTGAAAGCTGATCTTCAAATTCTGACTCGCAACAAATCAAAATTATTCGTAATTGGTGACTTCAATGCCAAACACCGTTCATGAAATAATGCTCAAAGCAATTCCAATAGTAAAATTTTATTTGAAGATTGTTCTGCGGGATATTATACTATTCAATATCCCAATGGACCAACTTGTTTTTCTTCCAGTCGAAATCCTTCTACAATTGATACAAGTGTGGCCAATTGGTAACTCATGCTGACTTTGACTCTGATCACCTTCCTGTGACGTTTGAAATCTCACAGGAAGCCATTTATAATCCAATCAGCTCTACTTTTAATTATCATAGAGCTGATTGAGATTTATATAAAACGTATATCGATAGGAATTTTGATGTTGATATTCCTCTCGATACCAAAAGTGATATTGATAATGCTCTCGTATCTTTGACAAATTTAATTGTCGAAGCCAGAGGCATTGCAATTCCGAAATGTGAAGTTAAATTTAACTCCATTATTATTGACGACGATCTTCAGCTACTAATCCGTCTTAAAAATGTGAGAAGAAGGCAATACCAAAGAACTTGCGATCCCGCGTTGAAAGTTAATTGGCGAGATTTGCAAAATGAAATTAAAAAACGTTTCGCTATTCTGAGAAATACCAACTTTGAGAATAATGTCTCGAAGTTGGATCCCAGTTCGAAATCCTTTTGGAAATTAACGAAAATTCTTAAAAAACCTCAAAAGCCAATTCCAGCGCTTAACGAGGAAAATAAAATTTTATTAACAAATGGCGAAAAGGCTCAAAAACTTGCTCAGCAGTTCGAGAGTGTCCATAATTTTAGTCTAGGTCTCACTAGTCTAATTGAGGATCAGGTTACACGGAGCTTCGAAGACATTCTCAATCAAGAGAATGTTTTTGACCCTTCGTTGGGAACTAATTTGAATGAAGTGAGATCTATTACTAGAAAATTTAAAAATATGAAAGCCCCGGGTGATGATGGTATTTTCTACATTACTATGTCTGAAATTTGATTACGCATAAGTACAACATGTGATAGATTTAGTTCGGAAAAGGTATTGGAGGGTAACCGCCCCTTCGGTGGGGTTTGATCCCACGACCCCAGTTCGCATGACAGGTGTCGTGGGATCAAACATGAACTGGGGTCGTGGGATCAAACCCCACCGAAGGGGCGGTTACCCTCCAATACCTTTTCCGAACTAAATCTATCACATGTTGTACATATGCATAGGGTAAATGATATATTTTGGACATGTACATATTTTGGACAAGCCTGAGCTTCTTCGATCAATTTTAGATAATGTGTAGGAAATTTTTTTTTCGAAAGTATGATCATTCCATAGTTTTACCTCAACGCTAGCGGCTCCTGATGAGAATTCACAAATCAACTATTATTTATCTTTAGAATTATTTTAAATGTAAAGCTATCTACCAAAGTGCCTGCTGGACGCCAGTATGCAGGAGAACATGCATTATAGGACTCTTCGTAACATGCACCTGAAACACGTTTAAATGTATCGACTACTTTGAGCGTGCTTACAGCGGCACACTAGGAGTTAACTTTCTGAAATCAGTATGGCGAAAGGCATCTAAGGTTCGATTTCTCAAAATTAAGCATTTTAATCGAAAAAATATTTGGTAGGCGTAGTAGCAGACACCATCCCTCATAACCGGTACCAAATAGTTTTTCATACAAAGTTCCTAATTTTGAGAAAACCAGCGTTAGATGTCTTTCGCCATACAAATTTCTGGCGGTTAACTCTTGCTGGCTATTTTGTGCATATACTATAGCGCCTGGATGTGGCTGCGGCGAGTAGAAAATCAGCCACTGCCAATAATTCATTGGTTCAAACGGCAAACTTGAGGTCCTGCGGCCAAAGATTGATTGTAGTTGAGATACTAACATATTCCAATCGCTTAACATGAACTTGAGACGGATGAAAAAGGAGTGACCAAAATGAAGTTATGTTTTTATTCATCAGACATTTATTGGTCACCCCATGTACAGTACATGGATGAACCATTAATTGCCAACTTTCAGGCTGTTTTCAATGATATCGATAAGATTGCGAAACAATGTTGATTTCTGGCTTAATCTATGTCAGTTAAGCAAATAAATGCATTTAGAATGTGGATACGTGTATGTAAGTCATACCATTGAGATCTGTAGGTGGCCATTTTCAAATTAGGAGAAAATGACTCTGTCCAAAATATATGCATTTTCCATGTCGAAATTATATATTTGATGTCCAAAAAGAAAATATTTCAGTTCGCAGTATATCACAGTTTACACCTAGTAAACGTAATTTACTCAAAAATTGGGCAATGGAGATACAAGACTAATCATAGGTTATGTATATGGATGAACCCAGTGGTTTTCAATTGTTTAATACTATTCAATCTCGATATATTTTCTAATGAATGTCCTGCGCTTGTCCAAGATACCGTGTAAACTCAAACTTCGGACGCTTAAGCACTTTCTGATATATAATCATCCTGCTCACGCACATTTTAAATCACACCGCTTAAATCAACATTGCAATCACTAAGTATAGTATTCACCTTTGAAGTACGTATTTAATATGTGCAAGATATTGCGAAGAATGTTTGCAATTTATTAAAATGCCCGGCTTCTGTTTGATTCAAACCTCGGACACCGGCGGGGTTGGATTCATATTTCGGACACAAAGATTCAAACTTCGGACACCTGATTACACGGTACCGGGAAGAATAATTGAAAACAATTCTCACTGCACAGCTCAGACTGTCTTTTAATCATTTCGACGCATTGTTTTAACATGTCTTATTAGAATGTAACTATACTAAAACAAGCTAAAACTATTAGTCCTTCCGATCCAGCTTGATGAAACATTTCGATGAAATATTTCAGAAAATTTCCCATACGAATTGAAGCGTCCGAAGTTTGAGTGTGTCCGAATTTTGATTATCCACGGTACATCATTTACCCTAATCAAGTTTCAGACATAGTAATTAATTTCCACTCCGGGTGGCTTAATACCCGGCATATAGGCAATTAACTTTGAATGTACTGATTTTCTACATACTTATCAAAAAACTTCCTGAGAGCTCTTTATCCTTTTTGGTTAATTTATTTAACAAATGTTTTCAATTGGCATACTTTCCAGAAAAACGGAAAAGTTGTTCCTATTTTGAAGCCGGACAAACATCCAGCTGAGGCTTCTAGTTATCGCCCAATCAGTTTGCTTTCTTCAATAAGCAAACTGTTTGAAAAGATTATTTTAAATAGAATGATGGTTCATATTAATGACAATTCTATTTTTGCTGATGAGCAATTTGGTTTTCGCCATGAACAGTAACTGACGCGTTCAGGATGGGATCGCAGTGTGCTGAGCTAAAAATTGGACGTGTAAATTTTGCCTTGTCAATTTTTCTCGCTCTCAATCATTATTAAGTGAAAAAATAGTTAAATTTTAAGAAGCTTCAATAAAGAAGATTAGGATTAAAATTCACGGAATAGCACTCGTCTGCCCAGAATAAAACTTGGAATTTCCATTTCGGTTGGTGTGTTCAAGATTTCAATGTGCTCCTGATCCTGCCCGCTTTACCAACAAAATTTTCCCATGTCTATAATGGTCGAAAATGGACGTACGCAAATTTCCATTCTTCATCAGTTTCGGACTGGAGCCATGGCTACTTAAAGGATGCATGAATTCAACGAGTGTCACCACATGACGGTCTTAATTCGGTGAGATCTAATCAGTTATTCTACATTCTACATTGCTCAACTTTTCTACTCCATCTGAAACTTTATCTATTTGTTTTTTTTTATTACGAGGTATAATAAGTGATATCTTACAAAAGTATATTGCTATTGGTTCTCATTCTTTAAAGAAAGGCTGGGTTCAATCTTTGCATAGCCTTTTCGTAATGGATATGTTTATAAAGTACGTTTATAAAGTGTATGTTACCAAAGACTAATTATGTTAACATTCTTGCTCAAGATGAGTAACTGATTATCCTCATGTTAAGTAAAAAGTTTCGCGGGCGCTTTTATTAAAATTTTTACCTTTAGCGTTGATTATTGGATTTTTCTTGCGAAAGATGTACAGCCGTGTTAATTAGCGCTGCATTGTTGGTTATTATTTAGACATGTTCCAATATTGTGATATCACTTGTTGGTTTTATGTTTTAAACTATTGACGTTCGAGCGATCTTTCTAACAAAAGTTAATGTGCATTCTCGTTTATGCCATCAAAATGAGATAAGACAATGATTTGAGCACAAACGCTGTTTATCTTTTGTTCTGACTGACCTAACCAAAAACTTATTCGAACGGTGTATCACGGAATTATGAAAACTTACATGACATCGACTTTTTGAAATTATGGTGTGGGTCAGCACTATATCAATTTTGTAATTTTTATAAATCGCTTTCCAAGAAGAATATGTAATGTGATTGCTACCTACACTTTATTTCATTTTATGAATGTTTTTTAGATGACTTATTTAACTTATTTAACTTACGTGCAAAATTGAAAAAATTAAAAAACTCCTCGGATTTGTTAAAAAATGTTTTGAAAATCCTCAAAATTGTCCGAATTTTATTTTGTTGCCCCCTCAAAATATTTGTATCGGCCTAAATAAGCAATGATTTGTAGCAAATTCAAGAATTTTGTAGAACAACGACTTTTAGGGGAAACAGTGTTTTTATGCACTAAAAAGCTCGAAAATCACAATAACATGGTCAAAACGTGAACGGAACGAATCGCATTGTTCCCAAGACATGTAGAGCACACCAAAAGCTTCCGCTTAGAGGTTGTTGGGATGATTTTTAGCGTTTATAGCTCTTGTTAGATTTTTTTTCAAAATTGAAAATAGCCCAAAATCTCTAAATCGCTTGAGCCACCTCTAAATTTTATCCGAATCAGCTGAATATTTGGCAGGAGGCTTATTTTAGCATACGAATTGTGATTCTGGGCTGACCGGTTTAATTTTCGATACTTTTTGAATATATGAATAGGTCTAATGTAGATGGGTACACATTCCCACAGTTGTAATGGATTTGACGCGCCCTTCTTCACAGAAGCCATCCCTCGGAAAGGGGCCCTCCTTAGTCGTGCGGTAAGACGCGTGGCTACAAAGCAAGACCATGCTGAGGGTGGCAGGGTTCGATTCCCGGTGCCGGTCTAGGCAATTTTCGGATTGGAAATTGTCTCGACTTCCCTGGGCATAAAAGTATCATCGTGTTAGCCTCATGATATACGAATGCAAAAATGGCAACCTGGCTTAGAAACCTCGCAGTTAATAACTGTGGAAGTGAATTATTGAATAGTAGATAAACGAGTGCACATCCGATCGTTTCCTCTACCACGCGGAACTGCAGTTGAATAACCCAAATTTAGATTCCACGGAAAAAACACATTGGATAAATCCAACTCTTGTTTTTTTTAAATTTATTCATTGAAGAGAAAGAGAGAGTGAAAGAACTAGTGAATTTAAAAATCAAACTTTGTATTCAGTTTGGAGTAGTTTAAACTATTTTTAGGTATTTTATTTTTTCTGCGTAGTGCCCGTGTGATCGTGTTTTCTATTGTATGCAGAACAATCGCGCGATCGTCGTAATTATTTGTTCTGCGTTGTGCGGACGAGTAAATCAATTAGCAAGTAAAAATTAAATGCGCGTCCGATCATCTTTCCTTTAGCACGCAGAACGATCGCGCGATCATCGAAATATTTTGTTTTTCGTTGCGGGTGAATAAATCAGTTTCAAGTAGAAATTTAGTGCGCGTACGATCGTATTTCCTTTAGTACATATCATATCAGGGGGGGGAGGGGGATTTAATTTCTTTTTGCTCTTTTTTCGTTTCAGAGAGCGAGCAAAGGCGCTTAAACCTAGGCTATTAGCCAGGGCAAGGCTAATACCTTCGCCCCATCCGAGGAAAATCATCGGCAAGTATAATGGAGTGACATAAATTTCTTAGCAAAGTCACTCCCAACGTATTTCCACAAATTTTCTATCATTTGCTTATAATGATACTCCTAAACCACATACCCTACCCACCATCCAATTCCTTGACATCTATGAGGGCGTCGGTGAGTCGCTGGCCTCTCGTTAAGTAGATGTCATATCATCATTTCCTTCCCTTTCCTAGTAACGGAGAAGATAGGCGTGGCCGGCAATGATAGCTTTCATGTTTTATCATTTTGGACCCCCAATTGGATTTCCATTGAATCCCAAATGGAAATCCATAAGCAATTGGGGTAAGAAAGGTAAAGAATACACATGACAACTATTAGTATGCAATCTACGAAATACTCCGTTACAACGCAACGCAACGCAACGCAATTTGGTTTTCGCCATGGGCATTCAACCACCCATCAGTTATTAAGAGTAACGAATTTAATTCGGCTCAACAAATCTGAAGGATATTCGACTGGAGTTGCTCTTCTTGATATAGAGAAAGCATTTGACAGTGTTTGGCATGAAGGTTTGACTGTAAAATTGATGAATTTTAATTTTCCTCTGTACATCATTAAACTGTTGCAAAATTATTTATCAGATCGCTCACTGCAGGTAAACTATCAGAATTCTAAATCTGATAGATTACCTGTAAGGGCTGGTGTCCCCCAAGGCAGCATACTGGGGCCCATATTGTATAACATTTTTACTTCTGACATACCTGATTAACTACCAGTGTGTCAAAAATCTTTGTTTGCAGATGACACAGGTCTCTCAGCCAAAGGGCGAAGCCTTCGTGTCATTTGTAGTAGATTGCAAAAAAGTTTGGATATTTTCTCCATTTACTTGCAAAAATGGAAAATTTCCCCGAATGCTTCCAAAACTCAGCTTATAATTTTCCCACATAAGCCGAGAGCTTCTTATTTGAAACCTTCTAGCAGACATATTGTCACTATGAATGGGGTTCCAATTAATTGGTCGAGCGAAGCTAAATATTTAGGACTTCTGCTAGATCAAAAATTAACTTTTAAAAATCACATTGAAGGCCTTCAAGCCAAATGTAACAAATATATTAAGTGTCTATATCCACTTATAAACAAAAAATCAAAACTTTGTCTTAAGAACAAACTTTTGATTTACAAACAAATTTTTAGACCTGCTATGTTGTATGCTGTGCCAATATGGACTAGTTGCTGCAATACCAGAAAGAAGCACATAGCACATAAGGATGATAGTGTTAAGAAAACACGGAACACCTAGTCTAAGAGATGAATGCATGTATTAGATAATTAGCAAATAAAATTAAAAAAAAAAGATTGGGAAACCGACAGAGAGAAAGCGGGAACAAGAGGAGTCTTTGGTGAAGAACGAAAGTGATCGGACGGATAGACGCGGTGTGGCGAAAAGCCAGGAATCACACGGGAAAAGTTTTAGTTTCGCGGGGTGAAGCTGAAACACGCCTTAAAACCGTCGACGTGAGCTTAGAAAGCCGAAAGTGAAGTTCCCGAGTGGCGAGTCCACTGCTGGTGGTCAGCGAGCCCCTGATCGTTATCGCCGCTCCACACGTCACAGGTGAGGGATAGCCAATGCTATGGAGGTGCGGAACTAGTGAGGACTGTGGGTTGGTCCCCGCTCATTATATTCCAATATCCGATGCGCTATTCCCCTTAGTTCCCCGGATGGGATGACAAGCCTGGCAGTATCCTCGACGGAAATAACGTCCTTATGAAGTACCTCCAAAGCGTATCCCCCATGGATGCCTATCGAGCCAATATCACGTCCCGCTCTGGCCTCGGTGCTGCGATGTTTGACGATCACCGATAATGACAATAGCATGGCAAGTAGAACCCGACCTGTATCCTTCCCTTCCTTAGTAATGCATAATGCGATTAGTTAAATACATAAGCAGTAAAATTAGTTTAAAAATTTTTGTTCTAATCGTTTTATTACTTGTAAAGTTGAGTAAAGTTGAGCAAGACCCTGAGAGAACGGCCCTGAGCAAGCCGTTCGTAACAATCTACACGGCTATGATTTGGTGAACACGAAACGCTATATTAGTACTGCGATGGTCTTTTGTGTGTGCTTAATTATGCTGACCGTATGCTTCTTCGCGGCGGGACCACCTTCAACGCCCGCAGGACCAGGTGGTTGAGTGTCAACGGGACAAGCTCCTCAAAGTTTGCAGTAGCCGAACGATCGGAGGGCTTCAATATCGTGACAGTCTGATATCATCAGATGGCGAAATTGGGATTGACATGGAACCATCAGTCAGGAAGGCTGGGGCTACCTTCGCTAGTTTTCAAAATATTTGGAGACCCAACCGGATTGATCCACGCACCAACATTCGAATATATCACTCTATCGTGAATCGTGATATCGTGTGCCAAGCAGCATAAAAGCCGTCAAATACCGATAACAATAGATGTTCGAAAACGTGGATGGAAATGGATCGGCCATATATTGCAAGGGAGCTTAGACGAAATCTGTAAGGATAGGATATAGAATATTTATGTCGATAGAGATATATGCTCATATTTTTATTTAAAATACTATTGGGGACACATTTATGGTCTATAAATGATATATTTCGTATCAAGATAAAAACAGTGATGCATAAAGTTCAAAATATAAAAAAATTAAAAAAAAACAAAAAATATTTTTTTTTTTCGCTCCCTCAATATTTTTAGAAATTTGAAGGGGGGGGGGGAGGTGACAAATAAATTTAATATTTGTATCGGCCTAAGTACAAATTTAAAAAAATGAGCCCTGTTAATATGAATGAGGTACCGTTCAAATGATCGGGCTTTTACACAGTATAGATATAAGTAGCTAGTTTTGTAAATTTTGCATCTGTCCGTTTAAATGAATCTGTATTCTTGTTTATATTGATGAAAACGTCGAAAAAGCTTAAGGAGTGAATGTCGGACTGCTCTTCCTTAATTTCTTATACTGTCGTTGCTGTTTTACCTTGGTGGTACGGGGTGAGCCCAATGACTAGAGGTTCGCTGCCGTTGCTCTGTTCCCCGTCCCAGGGTCAAATGATCCATCCTCGGGTGTTCACACGGGTGAATTCTTCCTGGGTATGCTTTTGTTTCCGGTTTGAGGGTTCTGTGAAGTTTGTTAATACTTTACAATGCTAAATAGCTAGACACAAGTAGCAGTGCTCCCCTAAGGATGGATGTTCATGGGCGCTTAAGGATTGGACCTTCAGCTCGAAATAGTGGACGCTCCGGATGTTTTGCTTGTGCTTCAACCTACTTATTTCTATTATTATTATGTCTTAATTATCTTGCAATAATAGAGATTTGCCACTCATTTGGGTTTAGTCCAAGCTAATGGTTGCTATCCGGCTGTCTGTCGTGACATTTTTTAAAACTAGAAAAATAAAGTTTGCAGTTCCCAAAAAAGTTTGTACATTCAAAATTGACTAATATTTGTGATGTACTCATGTTCCTAAAGAACAGTTAACGTGGAATCCATCAATAACACCACCTGACTGTCTAATGAGATAAAATATGTCAGTCATAAATGTGGTGGAATATCGTGTCAATAATACGATTAATTTGTACCTCAACATGAATGGATTGAGTGCTAATGAAATGCCTCGAATCGAGCCCCTCCGTTGTGGGTTTCCCAAGACAAAGCAACCACGGCATATTACCCAGGATAAGGCAATAAACCGATGATGGCGGCAGTCGGGCATGGTGGGGTTCATTTTATTTGTCTCTTCACTCAATGTCAGTGACACACATCCGTTATGATGTGCGGTTCTTTTTTTATATGGCGGGATGATGTAAGTAGAGTTGAATGTGCATCCGCAATTACGGCGGTCTATAGCCCGTGGATTAATGGACCGCACGCAGACAATAATTATTCACAAGTTGAAGCCACCCATGATCGTATATCAAATTGGGGCTCAACCAACAATGGCCTTGTCATGGTATATTGGATTTAGCGAACGTAATGTGACGAGCTGGCATGGCAATGAGAAAAATCTTTGCATTAACTGGTAGGTGAAAGCGGGGAAACTTGTATGAATTTATGATTATATTAAAGTTGATATTACTAATTACTAACAATGATAAAATTACATTACATTACTAATCAACAACAAGCAGGAATTGAACTTATCATTCAGTATTCACCCAATAACTCATTCCAGAAGCGAAATTCTGAAAAGTGTTGTATGGTGGACTTCTAACGCTTTTTCCCCTCTACAACTTTGTGTAAGGGTACATTGCTCTATGTCCAATATTTACAGCGTGAAACGTTAGTATCACTTAATATACTAAATGATAATAAGTGTTATTATCATTTAGTACATTAAATGATTTTAGCGTTTCACGCTGTAAATATCAAATATAGAGCCAAGCTGCAGAGGGGAAATAGCGCTAGAAGTCCACCATACAACACTTTTTAGAATTCCGCTTCTGGAATGAGTTATTGGCTAAATACTAAATGATAATGAAATGATAAGTTCAATCCCTGTCAACAAGTGCATCTAATATTAAAATTGCGATGTTCAGGGAAACAAAGCAAAACAAATAAGTTAACGATATACATTGTGCCAGATTCAATTCCTCAGGAACTCACCCAGAATCGCACAAAACTCCTCGGAGAATTTCTTCTGAATTCACTTTGGAAAAGTTTTCCCAAACGAACAACCAACGTGCTTTCTTCCGGCTAATTTCTTTGGAAGACGGTGCCTTTGTTAAGCGAAAAATATCTGATCACGCTTTCCTTCGGATAGGGAGTAAAACCGTAAGTCTAGGTCCATGTTTT
The DNA here is from genome assembly GCF_024139115.2 of Armigeres subalbatus. Lineage (NCBI taxonomy): Eukaryota > Metazoa > Arthropoda > Insecta > Diptera > Culicidae > Armigeres > Armigeres subalbatus. The sequence continues at coordinate 222,047,976 of NC_085141.1, read as the reverse complement.
GATGGGTACGATATGTAGGGTCTAGGTGTTGAAATCGGCTTCCTAGCGTCGGTGGTTGTTACTAGTAAGAAAGCCAACCGACCGAAAATTAATGCAATTGAAAACCAATCTTCTAAAAGTTCTTCAAGGGACTCCCACCGCAATTCTTCTGAAAATGCCACCGAACATTCGTCCAGAAGTTTCCCAAAAACAATCCTTCAAAAATTCTCTCGAAAATGTCTCGAAAAAACAAAATTTCCCTTGGGGTCTGTCTCAGTCTGTGGCAGTTTGAAAATCAAAAAATCACTCGACAGTGAGAATGGCTGGTGCTACCCAGCAACACCAATAAGACCAATATAATTGTTAATTACACCATATCGCAATAAGACATCCATCAAGAATGATTCAATACCGGTCAAAAGTAAACCTGCTCTGCTAGCAGGGTTATTTGAGAATTATTAAACTGTCACTTTTGAGTTTAATTTGCGTTTAATCCGGGAAATGAGACAGACCCTAAGAGTGATACTTTCAGAAGCTCTCGAACAGTGTTTGTAGTGTAGTCCATAAATTCCGTAACTAACGGACGCAACGTTTCTCATATTCTCACCCTACCTATATTGAGGCACACAGAGCCAACCTCCAAAAGCTACCCATAGACCAAATTTCACTTTGCGGTCTTCAAAACGAAATCAATCACTACCGAGGCACTCAGATGCGAACAAATAGTTGACCCTGAAAACTTTTGCAATCAATACGAATCATAAGCTCGAAGCTCCATGAGTATTCTAATTACAAGCCAAATCAATTTATCATGGTCAATTTGTGGAAGCCAACATGGATTTCACTTCAAATCCACAGATCTGTGCACTATGGATGGTGTCGGTCTCTTCGAGGAGGAACATCACAAATTTTTGCAGCTTGTCGTTGTCTGGTTGTATGGCAGTTCTCAGTTTTCTATCATTCCAACGTGCAACGGGTGTCCGTCCGCAAGAAAACAAGCATCCAACGCAAGTCAAAACAGTTCGCTGCTAATGAATAGCGTCCCCTTGTCGCCTTAATTACTCTATCCGACGACGGCGATGGTGTGAGAGCGCTGTTTTATTAGCTTTCCTCTAGGGGCACGTTTGCTTCCGCCGCTTGTTTCTGGTAGCGTGAAGCGAGAAAAACTCCGTCAAAAGTTTAACATTACGAGCGGAATACTGCCAACAGCTATCAACACTTTTTCCTGGCAGTCAAGTGGCGCAATGGCTGTGATGACTGCGGAGGTGGATGTTGTATTTACTTCGGAATAAAATTGAAGCAAACAATCGTATAACGCCATTTGTACTCTGTTATTTCTTCCAGGGCGAAGAAAAAGCATTCTACCTAATGCTTATTTTATTATTTTGAAGCCAACTGCAGGAGATTTACTTTCCTTTGGATGTCGAGCTGACGAACATTTCACAATTTGCCAAATGCCGAAATTCGTTTTCCCAGCAGAAACATTTTGAGATTAAAATGATCTGGGCAACGTCTGCGACTTTTGTGTGTCGATCCCAACAGGTTTCATTTAACGAGAAATTTCGTCCCATTTCATTAAAATTGTAAAATTACAAAAACATACCCAAGCAACACAGTTTTGTCCGATTTGTCAGGAATATCCAAAAACAACTTGATGTTATTGTTCTCAAGTCACAGAAACTAAATAAAGATAATTATGTGTTTCTTGGGTATTTCATACTGATATACTTTTAATAATTAAATTATCTGTGTTCTTGTGTGATCTAAAGTTTTATAACTGACATACTACCGTTGATCAATAAAATAACAACTACAATTACAATTACTTAACAATAAACATAAAAAGCACTAGATCTGATACTCAAATGTCATTTTAAAAGTTAGCTTAACGCATACAACTCTTTGTAGTACGGAAAAAAGAAAATAGGTGAAACTGCTCCAATATCCATCTCACTGAACATATATTTATCTCATCGCGAAATAAGGAGAAACATGAGCTATGCTTAGTATACATACCCTACTTAGTAGGTATAAGAAAAATCATGTCGAAAGAGGCGCACATCATTTTATTGGATCATTTAGATAAGTTTTGGTGTCCCAAATGCATGGACATCATCTTAATTTGTTGATCTGTGGAATACTAGGTACTTACCTTCGTTTATGTAGCAAAATGAAACCTTTTTTCGACAGCGTTGCGGATGTATTGCTGTTTAATCTAAAATTAATAATTAAGGCGAAACTCGTAGTTAACAGTGGCACCATAATCCTAATTATCGACCAAACATCGCCTGACCAGTGGTCGTTGAACAGCAGGCAATTTCCACATTTACTACCAATTATGGTTTCCCGTCGCCATAGTACCGTGAATGCATCGTTTTCCACCCACCAACCGACATTCCAATGCCTTCTGAAAATTTAGAAGTAGTATTCATCAATTTTAAACCATCCAGCAATTATTCGTCAAATTCGGCGGAAAAAATCGCACACAATTAGGAGAGGTGACAAATTGATGTTGATCACGTTTGTTTCAAGCGCATTGCCTGTCGGGCGGACAATTAAAATCAATTTCCTATTCCTCTCCCCATCCCAGCTCTTTCATGACAGCAAACAATTTCAACAGTTTTCATTGTTCTTCGACCGTGATAAGCGCCATTCAAAACTCGATGGACGAAGAAGTGTAAAATTAGCGGGATTCCATCATATTGACTCAATGTAGCTGGCGTTCCCATTCAGAATGGCAATTATGATGAATAATCATAAGTTACACACAATAGAGTTCGTGGAAAGTGACAGTGATTTGCTATCAGAGTGGAATACATCAACACAGGGAAGGACAACCGTATAGAATTGAAGTCATATTTTAGTTCTACATAAATCAGTTTGGATATTCAACGATTAAAAAAAAAAAGTGTAAACAACAAATTAAAAATCCTTATCATTTCATAGTGGTCACGGTGTCTCTATGGGGAGATATCATTTTTCAAAAATCAGTATCTCTGAAACACCCACCACGCGAAAGAATATGCTCTCCTTTTTCATATAGCGGGTAAACTAAAATGTTCTATCGGGGGATCTAGAACAATTTTGATTTCTTTCACTATTTTTGGTGGAAATTCCATAGAAATCTCAAAGATAGCCGAATCAATCCCCCCAAAAATGTATGAAAAAATGACCCCCATAGAACATTTTAAAAATGCACCTACGTGAAAGAGGAGAACCTATACTTTCGTGTAGTATGTATTTTAGAGATACTGATTTTTTGAAAATAAGCCTCTTCGGACAAAGACACCGTGCGGTAATAGTGCCTTTCTCATTTATTATGAAACATTTTGTAAAAGAGAATAAAAAACCCTGATTAATCCACCTAGCAGTAATAGTGCCTTTCTCGTGCATTATAAAAAAATGGCTTTGGCCATAACTTTTGAGCCCATGTGTAGTCGGCGCTGGCCGATGCTCTTGAAATCGCGCGGCTTAAGCGCCACTCCATTCATAGACCGCACGACGCGTCTAAATTTGCCCGGTTGCGACTGCCTCAGAGTGAGACCATTTAAAATACTCCGAAGAGGATATCGATAAAGGCCGCCTACTGACTACGCCAAAACTCGGGAAACTACAACACTTCAGCATAAACCTCAAAACTTCCGCTTTATTTTTCCAAAGTGCGGTATGAGATCACGCATACCGTCCAACGTTGCAACCAGCACTGCTATGTTGCACGTTATTTTCTCATCACTGACAACTTCAACTAAAGCCCACCAGAGGCGCAATTCACCAATCCGCCCACGTGGAGGTTTTCGGAGGCTCAGCCATCGCTGACTCCTCTTAGCGACGGTATGTGGCAATTGGCGACCACGGTTAGAATTGCTGACGGGTAGACCGAATGGCCTCCTCCGGCGAAGGATGCCGGGGATCTTTCGTCCCAATAATGGCGGTGTGGCGCGGTTGCCTAGGTTAAACGTAGCGATCGGCTGGACAATTTCTTCGCGAAACGCACAAAACTGACAATAACGCACACACCACGTTTGTTCAGCAAACTTGGCAACTTTAAGGACATAGTTGGAAGAGTACCACGATGGCAGCCAATATGGCACCGGACCTTCCACGGGCCAACTCCACACCTCCCGCACTCCTCTCCCACCAACATTCGAATGCATTGAACAGCATCGAACAAAAGTTAATTATTCAAATTACTAACCTGTTCACAGCATATTTCCTTACTTCCCGTGATAATGAACATGTTTCTTCAATGAATCCTATGTATTCTGGCTCGAATTGTAGTATAAATTAGCAGTTTCGTGCCAATTTAATAGCCGTCCGCGATTTGTTGGGTTCATCACTGCACTTCACTTCTTCTCAAAGGGCATTGGAAAAATCAAGTTTTTACTCACTTCTCCGCACATGAGCAGCCCGAAATGTTGATAGAATGCAAATTAAACACCACTTTTTGAAATCAGTCACTTATTTGAACCGAAAACTTAGTATAAACTATGATATGGAAATGCTAATATCATCTTCCAAACTTGGACGTACATGTTCATGATAGCATTAGAGGCGAAAGTATAGAATTGATAGTTCCGTTAGGATACGGTAGGCATGAAGAATGTTTTTATAGAAGTCGATTTGAAAGCGAGCGGAGGGCAATATTTGTGATGGCACATATCGCACGACCTTCCTTCTGCCAAGCTCCCGTATGAAGGGGGAGGGAAGAATATCAGTGTGGAAGCTGATATATCTCCACTGGCAAAAGGAAGGTGGTTTGACTTGCTCATATGCCATCGCGTGCGGAAGGATTTGCTATCGACGAGTACTGTCCCCAAATTACTAATATGACATCAGCATTTAGTCGAATAGGATTTTATATAATTTTATATTTTATATTTTATATAAACTGCTAGATTTGCCCGAAAAAAACGATTAAAAACTGATCGCGGAGCGAATGTAAACACCGCGGTGCACCGGCACCGGCAGCAGCAAACTAATAAGTAGGGTGGCTCAAAAAATAATTTTGCTTCGCCACGCTCAGTTGATTATGATTTATAATTTGGGTGTCATCCAATGGTTTGGGCTGGTTTGAATAGGCTTACCGTGCGCAAGTCGTTTCAGGTTTGTATGACAGTTGATATGGCGAGGTTGAATTTAACATTATTCTGATTCTGGCACTCCGTCATTGGGCGATGGCGAGGGGGGAGACCATATGACGGGATGAAATATTTAAGAGCTTCAACTCCATAGACAATCCATATTGAATGGTCGTTCCAATAGTTGGGAGTCGATTTTAATCGAGGTTGCGATTCTTTCGCATGATAATTAGGCTTCTCAGGAGGCATCAGTGAAACGTGAAATTCAACAAAATACCCAGAATTTGTCTGTGATATCTATCGTACCAGGGGCAGATGCTTCATACAAAAAGTGTGACATAAGGGTGAGTATAAAATGCTATATTTGCGTTACGTAATCAATGGATCTTTCCTGCGGTGCGGTTTTCGTTCACTGAAGTCTCTGGAATGTTGCTTTCAGCAATGTGGGTTCTCTTTTCGCCAGCGTTTGGAGGTAAAGCGCCGTAATCAGTGTAATAAAAGGTTTAGTTTCCCATTCTAGTTTTCATACAAACCTGAACCGGCTTGCGCTCAACCAGTTTTTGTTCAAATCGGTTTTTTTAGGACACTCGGAGCATGGGACGGAATCGAGTGAGCGTGATGATGCTGGGTCGTTTTTTGAATCACCCTACTAATATTCTTTGTTTTTTATAAATACGACACCAATACTACTACAGTATATGAAAATTTTTACTGTACCAATACTATCAAAGCTTTGTTTTGGTACTCAACCCACCTTCACCTTAACACAAAGCAAACCACGGACAAAAAGGTGCGACACTTCTGCTTCAGCTGGTTTGGGAGAAAACAAAAATTTGAAGCCGTTACCCTCAGATTAAAGACGGTTCGGTATTTCCCGCGAACTTCATTGAAATAGTTCGGAAGTCTGGAAGCTTACACCGAGGCGTTCGGATTCAGCCGCGGCCTTTTCTCTCAAACATCTTCGGTGGATTTCAACTAAACTTGACCTTCGGAGATGTTGGCTGAGTACTTTGTGAAGCAAACGCGTATTCATGCTGTATTTTGTTTGTATCGTGCTAGGCTAGATTTCGGCGCGATTGATTATAACAGTCTTAGATCATTCACGATTAGCTTCATATCAATGATTTATGATCTCAGCCATGGAGCGAAGGCTACACATGGTCTGATCTGGCGACAATGCAATGGGACAGGAACCCCCGCTGAATGCAGTTTGTTGCGAGTAAATCGGTTAAGGATACGTGTTTAAAAAGCGAGTAAGTTTTTTTACACATGCATACACAGAGCAGAGTTTTTTACACATGCATACACAGAGATACACAGAGCAGAGTATTTTTTCATTCACCATGTACATTTAACATAAAACCGTGAAAGCTGGAAATCTGGAATCCTGGAAATTTAACGAAACCCCTAAAAAAACCTGGAAAAATCAGGGAATTTTGATTTTGAAAATAAGTCGACACCTTGTAATTGCCGCAGGGATTTTAGATAGAATTTGTTTTACTAAAGGAGTTGTGGGGTTTGAGTAAAATGCCTTCAGCGTGTGTTAATAGATTCACACATTAGCGTGTCAATCGGCGAGCAGCAAGCCACGGCTTTTTCTCTTCTAGTCAGACCTCCACAGCATGCACACGCATCCACGGAGAGTCGCTGTCAAAACGGTCATAACTTCGTTCCGGCCATTTAGGGCCACACATTTTGGCGATCCTACCAGTCTATTTTTTGGATCCTATCGCTGATTTTATGAGGTGAGTTGAATTCAAGTGGTTAAATTGTGACGAGCGATATATTTCAGTTTGCAAAATTGGAAGGCGCGTCTCGTAGACCGTCGGAAAAAGGTTTGTGGTTTGCTAAATCACAAGACGCGTCTCGAAGACCGTCGGAAAACGGTTTGTGGTTTGCAAAATCACAAGACGCGTCTCGAAGACCGTCGAAAAATGGTTTGCGGTGGCGCGTCTGAAAAACCACTGGAAAAATGGTTTGTGGTTTGAAGAATATCCTGGAAGACCGTAAGAAATTGGTTTGTAGTTTGCAAAATTACGATGCGCGTCTGGAAGATCGGTGGAAATGATTTGTGGTTTAGAAAACTATAAGGCGTGACTGAAAGGTAGCCGAAAAAATGTATTGTATTTTGTTAAACTACAAGGTGCGTATGGAAAACCAACGGAAAATGGTTTACGATCTAGAAAATTTCAAAGTCCTGCGAGCATTGATTTTGATTAAAACAATTTTAGATTTCATGAAGCCTCTTGGCGACGTACATGAGACTACACAGATAAAAAATATGTTGTGATTTTAAATGTATTTTCATGCACATATTTGGAGCATGCAAATAAACGTAACATTCAATCGATCTCACTGTTGTTTTAAATTGAAATAAATTTAAACTGTGCTTGCTTGTAAAAGTCAATCAAATTTAATTGAATATCGAATGTTAATTCGTTTGATAGAATTGGCTGCAATTTTACACGTCGTTGAATTTTCAAAATTATTTGCTGTGTACCAGTTGAGCTATGATATAACGAAATCTGAGAGAAATGGAGAAATATTCACTACTGTACTGTTCGAAACTGTTCGGAAAGCCAAATATATTATCTAGAAATTTATCTTGGAATGTACTGACTTAGTAGCCATAGCGGGATTACGTGTAGAAGCAGATATCTTGGAATTTGAAAAATTAATAAGGTTGCCGGATTTTACAAAGCTATTTGGATTGGATTTAGATTGGGATTGGACTTTTATTGGATTTGGATTGGATTTGATTTGGATTTAGTTTGGATTGGATTTGGATTTGGATTAGATTGGATTTAGATTGGATTTGAATTAGATTTGGATTGAATTTGCATTGGATTTCATTTGGATTGATTTTCTTATCTTTATCAGGTTGTTCTTAAAATTAGTAATGAAGTTCAACACCGCTTAGTTTTGGATTACATTTGGGTATGATTTGGAATGTTTTTTGTAAAAAATTGTCATTGTATTTGTTGTTTTCTAATCATCCAACGAAAGTATGAATCTTTCGCGACCCACAGTTTGGGAACCCACACTCTGAATAATTGTTCTGGTATTAAAACCATGATGTTGAGTCAAGTTTATTTTGGTGTGCAGTTTTCAATTAAGTTAACTGGTTGCTCAATTGCAACCGATGTTCACCTTCTTTTCATTTAAAACAAGCATTGCATCCTATGCGAGAAGATTTCTTTGCGTTTTTAATGACAGAAGAAGGGATATGTGGGGTTTGAGTAAAATGCCTTCAGCGTGTTTTAATAGATTCACACATTAGCGTGTCAATCGGCGAGCAGCAAGCCATGACTTTTCCTTTCTAGTGCATCCACGGCTAGTCGCTGTCATAACTTCGTTCCGGTCATTTAGGGCCACATAGGAGTTTCTGAAAAAAAATTACAAAGGCCTTTTCGGAAGATTCTTCAAAACGAATCCCTGGAGGAATGTTCAAAGGAACTGGGGAATTATATCAAATATTGCTGGAGAAGTTTCCGAAACAATTTCTGGAAGAATTACTAAAATAATTTCAGGAGGAATTTTCGAATGAATTCCGGAAGTTCCAAAGAGCAACCTAAATAGATAATCGAAACAAAAAATAAATAATTTCTGAAGGAATTGTTGACGATCCCGAATTTCTGTTGCTATCGGCCTCTGATGATATCATCGATGGAGCTCGTTGTTTGAGATCCAGTTGTGAGACCTTAAGGCCCGAATTATATACCGCAGGCATCTATTGAAGAACACCTGCAGCCGTTGAGTGTTCTCCGCTGATACACACCATGTTTCGCTAGCATATAACAGCACAGATTTCACGTTAGAGTTGAAAATTCGTATTTTAATGCGTCGTTCGCTTATCTGTCTGTGTTTCGTCCAGGGTGGACCGACCCTACGTTGTGTTTCACTTTCCAGGATCCAGACGAATAAAGTACAACTGCTTACTGTCTTTTACTATTGATTTATTACCTCCGAGAGGCAGCGTGCCAGCTCGGAGGCTATACGATAACGATACTGTACAAAACATTGATAATGGAGTTGCATTTTATAGGCGACTATTAGTACGGCAAAGGCAATTACATAATATTATAACTATTGGGGACGTGAGCACAAACATTCAAATTTAAATTCTAATTGGACTTATAGAGCGCGCAAACTGCTATGCACATAAAGCAAGCAGTTGGCGCGAGAATAGTTAATAACAAAAGTGACACAAAATTAAAGGCACACACACGCTGCACTGTTAAGCTTCAACAGCAGCTACGATGATAAGCACAGTCCGTGATCGAACAGTCTGTTTTTCCAGATATTTCTTAAACTCGCTAAGGCAGCCCTTGCTCTCTTAATCCGTACGCCTATGCCGATCTTGGTACCGCCGTCTGACGCCATCTGGCTACCAAGATATTGGAAGCTTTCAACATTCTCCACTGATTGCCCGGCTACTGTTAAACTGGAAGGGGTCACCGTGTTTACACCCAACGATTTGGTTTTGTTGACGTTGATGACGTTAAACCTGCCGAAAAGGAGCGCTCGGCAAGATTGTTGAGCTTACTTTGCATATCAGACTGCCGTTGAGCGAGGAGTGCAAAGTCATCAGCCAATTCGAAGTCGTTTATGTGCTCCATGGAATAGGCTGTCATAGCAGTCCGCGGTTTCGTTCACGGTCAATCGCACCTACCAGAATCTCATCGATTACGATGAGGAACAGTAATGGTGATAGAATACAACCCTGCCTCACACCAGCTACGACACGGATAGGGTCGAACATGACCCCATTGTGGAGCACTCTACACGAGAAGGCCTCGTACTGTGCCTCGATGAGGCTGATGATTTTCTCAGGAATCCCCTTGCGTCTCAGGGTGCCCCACATATTCTCGTGATCGAGACGATCGAAAACTTTTCGTAGTCAATGAATACCAAGTAAAGGGACTCTTGGAATTTGTTGACCTGCTCCAGAATGATACGGAGCATGACATTATGGACACAGGATCTTCCGGCACGGAATCCGGCCTGCTGCCGCTGAAGAGTCGCATCGATCTCTAGGATAACTTTACATAGAACCTTGAGAATGGTACACATCAACATAATGCCTCGCCAGTTATCGCATACAATCAGGTCACCCTTTTCGGGAACCTTTACTAAGAAACCTTGCATCCAGTCGACCGGGAAAGTTGCGGTGTCCCAGATATTACGAAATAAACGATGCAGTAGTTGGCGGATGTCATGGGGTCAGCTTTGAACATCTTGGCTAATATGCGATCGACCCCTGGGGCTTTGTTCGATTTCATGCTTTTTCATGTTATACGTCGGATCCTAGCAGATCATGCCGAGGTGGTGGTAGCCTGGCTGACACTTGAAAAAGTTGTTCGAAGTGCTCGAACCAGCGTTTCAGCTGGTCAGTCGGTCAATAACTAACCATTCGCGTCTTTCACAGACATCGTCGCATTCATTCATCATTCATCATCGACTTAAGCGTCGTGAGATATCGTAGAGGAGGCGAATATCCCCAGTTGCGCGGCTCTCTCTCCTTCGTCGGCCAGAGAGTCGGCCCACGCTCGCTTTTCCCGTCGACATGAGCGTTTTACTTTCTTCTCCAGAGCCGAGTATCGTTCATGGAATAAGACTTTGGCTCCCTTGGTTGTTGATCACTCTATCGTGACTTTGGCTTCTCTTTGCTCCTCTATCTTCCTCCAGGTCTTATCGGTGCGACGACGCAGCGTTATTTGGCGTTGAATCAGACTGTAATTGCACATGACAAGCGGAAATTAATCGCAAAACTTCTACCGTCAAACCTATCTGTCACGCCAAATGTCATCCGCCTGTCAGCTGTTGTCGGTCTGTCATTTTCCATTCTCTTCCAATATGAATCGAGTTCTCGATTCACATAAAGACATCAAAGGTGAATTACTTAAAGTATTACAAATAGGTTCACCGTACCCTTAGTGGAGGTAGTGTGATTTCAATGAGATTTATCATAATTATACACTTTACGATGGTTTTAGTTGACACGTCGTGCTTTAAATATCCTGTTGTTATCCTAAGATTTCGCTTGAAAAAATTCTAAATAAGGTACACCGGGGCAAGTTGAAACGGTTTTTTCAAAGTTGAAATTCAAAGTGCTGTAAAAAATCACCCCTTAATATAATTTGAATCCGTTTGCGGTGTTTGCTAGTTCGGGCCAAGAATTATTCATAAAAAATGGGCAACCTTAACAATCTTTTTTATAAATATGTTGTATTTTGAAATTATTTTTTTATATGCATCGTTTCAACTTGCCCCACGTATCGGGGCAAGTTGAAAAACTGCGTTATTTACAGACATAAGCTAATTTTGCCTTTATAATAACAAAATGTATGTACTTACTGAGACTCAAGAAGCACGAGGATGTTAAGGTGGCTATAATACTGCCAGGATTCACATAAGAGTCCCATGTAAGTTTTTGACGATTTTGATTTTCTTTCAAAAATTAGCTTAAAATTGTCTCCTGTTTAAGAAAAACTGATAGAATAGTGGGCTTTGTTCTAGATATTTGAAAACAAATCCCACTTTTGTTGTCTCATCTTGATATTTACTCGCATAAATAACACATTCCAGATTTTGATACTCTTTTACACAAAAATAAACTTAAGTAGGGTCCATCCAATTGTCATACAGCAATACATACAGACAGATAAAGAATATTATGTCAGATTTTTGGAAAGATAGCATTTTTTTTTTCAATTTATTAGTTTTTCTTGTATTTCTCCATGTAAAACAGATTTGAAAAATTCAACGATAAATTACTCAAGTCGAAGAAAATGACGTGGGACTCTTATGCGAATAAGGGCAGTGTACAACAAAGTCACAAGCGTATTTTCAGAGACCAAATTTTGGAGAACGCATTACGCTGAAAATCTTATCAAATGAGGCATTCCACGGGGGCATGTCAGTCGATCCTGAGCGACCATTTCGAAAATATTTGAAACTCTGCACAGTTTTTCAATTTCATCTAAATCGTCATTTTTCGATATCAAATCTTCATATTGAGTCACGACTAACTTTTCAAAAGGGTGTATGTGAAAATGGTTCAAAAATATTTAAAAAGCTGCACAGCAAAAACGGAATGTTCGATTGTTATGATTTTTTCAGCAAAGTTAGACAACTAAATGGTGATTCTTAAGAAAATGTGCACAGTAAAAAAAAATTTTTTTTGCCTTTAAAAATATCATTTTTGTCACAAAAACTCAAATATCTCAAAACCCTATCTTTTTTCGAACGTAATTTTTTTAGGGAAAACGGAAAACATTATATTAGCTATCTACCATAAAAATTTGGTGATGGTAAACTAATAAACAAAAAAGTTATGACATTTCAAACATTTCACAATTTTCACATTTAGTAAAAAAAAATTTTTTTCTGTGTAAGTTATTTCGAGAATTGCAGTTTGATGCAGATTTTATTGTTAAGGGACGTGATTTAAACAAGTTGTTTTCATGATATTTTGATTTCATTATTCATAGCATCTATAAGAAACTTAGACACGATCCAGTGTTGTGATCAAAAGTATTGATAGTGTCATAATTTTCATTGCACGTGACTGGCGAAAAATTCTTTTAATAGTGTTGAAACCTGTTGATAATAACGTTGATAGAAACATATCAGAAATGTTATTTTTAAGACAAAAGCTGCAAAATCAAAGATTTATATACACGTGTACGTCTATAGTTTACCTGCAAAAAATATACCTCTTAGAGAATAGACTTTATGATCGGGAGGAAACGGGTATCTTCAACAACAACAAATGCATGATAGGTACATACCATGACAATGCTCACGAAAAAGCAAAAAAATTACTACTACTACTACTCCCCTTCATACGGGAGCTTGGCAGAAGGAAGGTCGTGCGATATGTGCCATCACAAATATTGCCCTCCGCTCGCTTTCAAATCGACTTCTATAAAAACATTCTTCATGCCTGCCGTATCCTAACGGAACTATCAATTCTATACTTTCGCCTCTAATGCTATCATGAACATGTACGTCCGAGTTTGGAAGATGATATTAGCATTTCCATATCACTACTAAGGTTGTTAAAGATCTCATAGTAATTTTTTTCTTCAGTCAAGCAAATGACACCAAACTAGTCAGTAAAAACTTAAAAGTGATTTTGTTTATTGAAATATTACGAACAACATGAGTAGCCGCTTTCTCAACTGTTGTAGGCCGTTTGATGGAAAAAGTGTTCAAAAGAGTTACGAAATCTCACCGAAAGCACCATAGATAAACTGAAAGCGACTGGTTATGCTCCAATGTCCACATTGAATACAAATTTACGCATTTGCACGTCCTGCCGTCTAAACGTTGACAAAAGAGCAATCTGTATATCATCGGTTGAACAGAGCGCAGGAAGTTCGAAAACGACAGCAACTGAGGAATTGCCAGATGTATCGACAACAACTGAGGAATTACCAGAAGTATTAAGTGCTGAGAGCCTTGCCACCGTACCATCAGCGAAATCTGTTTCAACAAATCAATCGGAAGATGAGTGTATCCAAAAGGTCAACATCGAACGCTTTAACGAGGGCATAGCTGGGATAAAAGTGACTCCGATTAAATGGAGTAAGATGGACTACGTTTATTACCCGGAGAAAAAATACCGTGAAATAAACGAAGCTGTACGAAGAAACCTCTTCCAATTAGGACCTGATGATGTGGAAAATACAGACTACGATGAGGTAATTATAAATATGAAGGAAAGGTTCTCGAATGCAGCCACGACAAGGAAAAAAAAAATTATTGATTTTGTCGATGCTGCCAAGTTCGTGGTCTATTCAGGATGCCATTGATGAGTTCAAAACCAATAGAAATACAGTAAAAGAGGCAAAACAATTGAAGAATAACTGTCTTTCAACCAAAAATACTAGGTCTAGTACTGCATTAACAGATGAGACAAAAGAAATAGTAGTTCAATATTTTGAAGATGATGAAGTAAGTCGAGCTATGCCTGGTCAAAAAGATTATGTATCAGTAAAAAGATGGAAAGCGTCAAGCAATCCAAAACGATTAATGATGACGACTTTGAAAAAAGCGTACACACGCTTCAAGGAAATTCACGATAATATTAAAATAGGTTTTCCTCATTTGCAAGCCTTCGGCCAAGGCAATGTAAGCTTCTTTCCAATTCAGGAACACATAATGTGTGTGTGTGCACAACCCATGAGAATATTAATCTTATTTTACATAGTTTGAAAAGAATCAATTTAACAAAGGATATTAAAATGTTAACTGGTAGTCTTTTGTGTGAAAATGCAACATCAAATTGCTATCTACGATCTTGTTCGGATTGTCCAGATTCTTCATCATTGGAAAATACTTTATTCGCTGAGTTTGAAGAAAAATATATTGATCAGTTATCATTTGAGCAATGGGTGACCACGGATAGGTGTGACATAGAAACTATTGTAAAACCTGTAGATGAGTTTGTGTCATATTCTTGCTTGAAATTAGAAAGTTTAATCCCTCACGATTTCATTAAAACAGAACAATCCAGCTTTTTAAAAATACGAAAATACATTACAAAATGGTGAATTTTTAGTCATTTGTGATTTTTCTGAAAATTACAGCTTTGTATTGCAAGATGAAGTGCAGTCCCATCACTGGAACGTACAACAAGCTACAATTCATCCATTCGTTATTTATTTTAATGGAAGTACGCAAATTGAACACTTAAGTTTTATTATAATTTCCGAAGATTTAAGACACGATTCAGTATCCGTAAACTTGTTCATTGAAAAATGATTAACTTTTTACGCGTTGATAAGCATAAAGAAGTCAAAAGATATATTTCATGTCTGATGGAGCAGCGTCGCAGTACAAAAATCGTAAGAATTTTTCGAGCCTATGTCAATTTAAATCAATGTACGGAATTGATGCAGAATGGCATTTTTTTGCTACATCACATGGCAAAGGTCCTTGTGATGCTATTGGAGGAACAATAAAGCGCATGGCCACAAGAGCAAGTTTAGCCAAAGAACGTAAGCATCCAATTAAAACTGCGAAAGAACTTTTTGATTGGGCAAATCGTAGAAAAGAAAAAGATTTAACCAAATTATCATTTTGTTTTACTACTACTGAAGAGTACGAAATAAAGGCTTCAGAGCTCAGCGAGCAATTTAATAACGCGAAAACGATCCAAGGAACCCAAAATTTCACTGTTTCATTCCATTGTCGGAAAATAAAATTAAAGCAAAACTATACTCAAACTGTGCTGATAATAATTCAAAAGTGTTCGATATTTTAAAAATTTGAATAAAAATAAATAAAAATAAGTATTAATAAACTGTTTTCATGATATCATAACCCATACCAAAATTCAAACCCAAAACTCTTAGAGTTTCTATAACAACATTGTGTAACTGCCACATTTAATTTAATACTTAGGATAATATTAATTCATTTTTATTTATTTATACATATAATATTTATACATATAATATACATAATATCGATGAATACATAAATATGGAATATCATACAAACAACTTGTTTAACTCACGCAAGGCCCTTAACAATAAAATCAGCATCAAACTGCGATTCTTGAAAAAAAAAATACACGGAAATTTTTTTTGTTTACTATATGTGAAAATTGTGAAATGTTTGAAATGTCATAACTTTTTGTTTATTAGTTTACCATCACCAAATTTTTATGGTAGATAGCTAATATAATGGACCGTTTTCCCTAAAAAATTACGTTCGAAAAAAGATAGGGTTTTGAGATATTTGAGTTTTTGTGACAAAAATGATATTTTTAAAGGCAAAAACAATTTTTTTTTACTGTGCACATTTTCTTAAGAATCACCATTTAGTTGTCTAACTTTGCTGAAAAAATCATAACAATCGAACATTCCGTTTTTGCTGTGCAGCTTTTTAAATATTTTTGAACCATTTTCACATACACCCTTTTGAAAAGTTAGTCGTGACTCAATATGAAGATTTGATATCGAAAAATGACGATTTAGATGAAATTGAAAAACTGTGCAAAGTTTCAACTCAATAGAAAATCATGAATTAAAAATTTTCTTAAATTTTGATGCTGTTGCTTGGAATCGCTCTTGATTTCCTCCTGCTGGTGACTACTAGGATTACTACTCAGGATGGTTCATTATAAGGTTGACATGTATATTGTGCACTTAATTAATTCGGTTGTGACTTCTTCATAAATGAACATTTCTTAACCAGCCAGCATATCTCTCATAAAGTCTCCGATTGGAGAAATAGGCAGCTGGGGAAGTGAAAGATGAAGTTCACGAAACTTTATGTTACATATTTTATTTTTCTGAGAGTCAGTGCTCAGTAGGTAAAGAATCTCAAAACTGCAGTTTAAACAAGACTCCTTTTCATTCTAGTGAAGATTGTAGGAGGGTTGCATTCATGTCGGAATGGGTGGTAATTTATTTAATTTATTTTCAAAAGTTTGCGTGTTTTTATAAATTTATCTTTTCCGAATGTATGTATTTACAGACCATGTTGAATTCTGAAAAAAAAATTTACTTTTAATTGCGAGGGTGACGTTTTGAATCGTTGTTTTAACTTGCCCCGCACCACGCATTTCTATTTGCCCCGATGAGTTGAACATGCGAAGCAATATCAAACAACCAAAATACTAAAATTAAAACGGGTCTTTCATCGATTTTTCATAATCATTATGCTTATTCAACATTGAATGATTATCTACCGTAAAAATTTGATGAAAAAACTCTTCCAAACATCGTTTTGAGACCTGTTTCATTGGCACGTCAAATAGTTGGTTTTGTTTTTGCAAAGGGCGAAAAATAAACAATGGCAGGGATTGGTTTTGAAGGCTGCAATTTTTCCGGGAATGGCAGTCAAAAGGTACGTTTAGGGGAGTAGTTTGATGAAAAAAATAATCAGAGCATTCGGTAATTTCCTATCTAAATTACAGCTTCCGTTTCAACTTACCCCGCATTTCAACTTGCCCCGGTGTACCTTACAATGTTTTGCCTTTCTCGTATACTAAGTATACGGTAAAGGCTATATGATCGCTCCAAAAACAAACTTTTTATAGAAGGCCCGGAGACCCATAGTGTTATATACCAATCGACTCAGTTCGACGAATTGAGGTGATGTCTCTGTGTGTGTGTGTGTGTGTGTGTGTATGTGTGTGTATGTGTGTGTGTGTGTGCGCAAAACTACTCAAAAAATGTCACTCATTTTTCGGGCACTTACCCTCAACCGATTTGCTCGCAAGTTGCATTCGACGCAGAATCCTGTCCCATTGTTTCCTATTTGAAATTGGCCAGATCGGACTATGGGATCGAAAGTTATGGCCAAAATACAAATTCATACGAAAAAATCGCGTAAAAAATGTCACTCATTTTTCGGGCACTTACCCTCAACCGATTTGCTTGCAACAAGTTGCATTCGACGCAGAATCCTATCCTATTGTTTCCTATTTGAAATTGGCCAGATCGGACTATGGGATCAGAAGTTATGGCCAAAATACAAATTCATACGAAAAAATCGCGTAAAAAATGTCACTCATTTTTCGGGCACTTACCCTCAACCGATTTGCTCGCAACAAGTTGCATTCGACGCAGAATCCTGTCCCATTGTTTCCTATTTGAAATTGGCCAGATCGGACTATGGGATCAGAAGTTATGGCCAAAATACAAATTCATACGAAAAAATCGCGTAAAAAATGTCACTCATTTTTCGGGCACTTACCCTCAACCGATTTGCACGCAACAAGTTGCATTCGACGCAGAATGTCTCATATTTTCTTATTGAAAATTGGCCAGATCGGACTATGGGCTTAGATGTTATGGTCAAATTACTATTTATTGCGAAAAAGAGTTCGAAAAAGTCTAGCTCACTTTTTTAGCACTTAGACTTCATCTATTGACGCTCGCAACAGATTGCATTCGACGCAGAATCTTGTCCCATTGTTTTCTATTGAAAATTGGCTAGATCGGACTATGGGATCGGAAATTATGGCTGAAACACCATTTTTGCCTTTTTCTACGAAAAGGCTGTATGTTCGCTCAAAACCAAACTTTTACAGAAGGCCTGGAGACTCATAGTGTTATATACGTATAAGCTCGATGAACTGCGATGATGTCTCTGTGTGTGTGTGTGCGCGCACCAAAAGTGCGAAAAGTTTAGCTCACTTTTTTGGAACTTATACTCAACCGATTTAATTCCAACTATAGATAGTAGAATAGATAGATGAGCGAAAGCATGGCTGAGTCGATTTTTCTGCCCGTGCACACGCACATATGACGTCACAGCCCTTAACGTTTCCATTGAAATCGCGACGTCATGCTCGTTTGGAGACACGTTTGACAGTTCGTTTGGAGACAGAGGATTTATCTTCACTCATCTATATATTCCACTATCTATAATTCCAACAAGTTTCATTCGACGCGGAATCCTGTCGTATTGTTTTCTATTGAAAATTTGGACCATGGGCACAGAAATTATGGCCAAAATATACTATGTGTTATAAAAAAGCGAGTAAAAAAGTCTAGCTGACTTTTAATGGACTTACCCTCAACCGATTTACTCACAACAAATTGCATCCTGTTCTATTTAGAAAGTTGGCCAGATTGGACTATTACCTTTGAAATTATGGCCAAAATACTTTTTGCCTTTCTTGTGCAACAAAGTTGTACCGAAAGGCTATAATTTCTTTCCGAAAACGAACTATCGGATGCTTCCACACTGATACACTTCCCTTCCTCTTCATACGGGAGTTTGGTAGAAAGACGGTCATGAGATTTATATCATAACAAATATTGCCCTCCGCTCGCTTGATGGGAATGACATTTTCGTTTTCTTTTTGTGTAGTCGGAGCTTCAGTTCAATTTACATCCAAAAGTGATATCCTTAAAATATATGACTGGGTAAAATAAAACAGGATATGTACGTCAAAAAGATTGGAAAAGGAAACAAAAATGTCAAAATTCTTATTAGCATATTGTAGATCAAGCTGAAAACCGAACCGAGGTTTCGCGACAATCGCATTTTCTCGCATTTCCGGATGTTGCAACTGCATCGCGAGTAGTGCGCAACTGTGCCATAGTCGGGCACCACTCGCGATGCAGTCGCGACATCCGGGAATGGGACAAAATATTATTTTCGGTTTTCAACTGGATCTACAATATTTTTGCCATAAATAATCTGATTTTCATAGAACGGACAAAGAAATTTGTCTTTTTTACTCCTAGCTACTAGCTCATCTATTTTCAAGCACACACATTTTACGAAGGTCGAGAAAGGCACCATCACCGCTAGGTGGATTAATCTGGGTTTTTCAATAATAAAATTGACTTCCTTGCACCTATAGTGGTGCAACTGTACTAATAGTGACGATTCTCATAAGAAATCAATGGATAGCACCGCTATGGGAATCAAACTTAATTTTTACCGCCACTAAAGGAACAGTTTAGTTATTAATTCTTCTTCTTATTGGCATTACATCCCCACACTAGGACAGAGCCGCCTCGCAGCCTAGTGTTCGTTAAGCTCTTCCACAGTTATTAACAGCGAGGTTTCTAAGCCAGGTTACCATTTTTGCATTCGTATATCATGAGGCTATCACGATGATACTTTTATGCCCAGGGAAGTCGAGACAATTTCCAATCCGAAAATTGCCTAGACCGGCACCGGGAATCGAACCCAGCCACCCTCAGCATGGTCTTGCTTTGTAGCCGCGCGTCTTACCGCACGGCTAAGGAGGGCCCCAGTTATTAATAATGCAACTCATATTTGGTAATTGTTGATGTTAGATGACATCGATCTCATTTTTTAACAAATTTATTAGTTCATCTATTGGCTGGGATATAAAAGCTGTAAATTTCCCATAATTATCAATTTCAATATCAAATATTGTCTTTAGTAGGTATACTAATACCATAGATATAATTGCTAATACCTCCACTATTGGTACCGTTACCTTATACAAATTTGGTTCTGATTTGTTTGAAGCTCCTCGCCGCCGAACAAGATTCAATGGGTAATGCTATTTAAAATATTTCATGATCTTTTGCATACCTATATATATATATATATATATATATATATATATATATATATATATATATATATATATATATATATATATATATATATATATATATATATATATATTAGGGTGGTTCAAAAAATCGATTTTGCTCCACAGTGCTCATCTGATTCTTTACCATGTTCTGAGTATCCTCTGAAAATTTGAGCTCATTTGGATTAAAACTGATTTAGCACAAGCCGTTTCAAGTTTGCATGCAAATTAGTATGGGGAAATTTATTTTTGCCTTTTTCGTACAACAAAGTTGTACCGAAAGGCTATCATTTCACTCCGAATTCGAACTTTTTATATATGTCTCGGAGACCCATAGTCTTATATACCAATCGACTCAGCTCGACGAACTGAGCACATGTCTGTCTGTCCGTGTGTATGTGTGTGTGTGTGTGTGCACAAAAGCTAAGAAAAACATTAGACAACTTTTCATATAGTAATCTTTAACCGATTTTCTCACAACAAGTTGCATTCGACAGAGGGTTGAGGGAGAGGGTTCTAGTTGATCACTATTGAATTTGATACGAATCGACCTTTGCGTTTAGAAGTTATTAAGAAAATGGTACATCGAACAATATTAGCTCCATATAAGGTTGGTGTCTTGGCTAAATGCGAGAAAGGCAGTATCACTAATCGGTGAATTAAGTTGGTTTTTCATTATACTGTTAATGACGCTTCCCCATCAAGCGCATGTTAAAAAATAAACCTACATAGCTAAAAGGAATACTCAACAGTTTTCACTCAGTGCAAACCGCATCTCAATTAATCGTTCCAATAATTAGTAATCGAAATTAATCTATACCGTGGTTTTCTGGAGCTAATTGCATAACTCATCAACAGGCAACATTGCTGCTCGTGGTGCGAAAGATAGCACATACAAATTCAGGCTACTATGTTGCACTGCACATTTCAGTGATGCCCTCAAAGAAGTTTAACGATCATGACTAAAGATTCGCAACCTGTCTTAAAATCGATTACTAATTATTGGGGCGACTAATAAACATGCGGTTTTCGTTGGGTGAAAGCTGTTGAGTATTCCTTTTAGCTATGTAGGTTTTCTTTTAACCTGCGCATAATAGGGAAGCGTCATTAACAGTAAAATGAAAAAAATACATTTCCCCATACTAATTTGCATGCAAACTTGAAACGGCTTGTGCTAAATCAGTTTTAATCCAAATGAGCTCAAATTTTCAGAGGACACTCAGAACATGGTAAAGAATCAGATGAGCACTGTGAAGCAAAATCAATTTTTTGAACCACCCTAATATATATATATGATGACAGACTAGAGATAATAACTCAGTATTCCAATATAAAAAGTCCCATTGATGCTATTTAGTAGAGTAGAAAAATAAACTCACTGAAGATTTAAAAGTCTCCCATTACTTCTAAAACAAAAGGTTTGAAAATTTCGAAATTAATTGTAGTGCAGTGTAATCGAAATCGTGTCCCTGTAAAATGTCCTTGTAGAATGGCGCAGGAACGGTCGCTTTGTTAAATTCACGACGCTAGAGGCAATGAAGGAAGCATTGAGAATCAAAACCAGATTCACGTAATTTTTTGTTTGCAAACGGAAAGTAGAAGTGCGTATATCCATATCAGGAACCAATGTATGCTACGTCCGAGTATTCGATCTGCCACCGGGACTTGGGGATGATGATCTTTCATCAGCACTTGGAGCGTTTAGAGAAGTGCAGCGTGTAATTCGGGAAAAAAAATCACAGGAAAGATTCTTGCCCTCAACGTCGGAATCAGGGCAGCCGAGGAAAAAAGCATCCCCTGTTGCCTGCATGTGATACATATGCTGGTGTCGTAGCAGGAACAGATGTAGTATCAGAAAACAACGGACCACTGGATGCAACCGGAGATGAAGTAGTTGAAGTTTTGGAAGAAGAAATCTTGGAAACATCTTGATAGTCGTAATATGACCACCGTATTTTAATAGAGTGAAACGAAAAGTGGGGATCATGTGTGTTCAGTTTCCCCTACTAATAAGGAAAAAACCCAGATTAATCCACCTAGCGGTGATGATGCCTTTCTCGTGCGGTAAAAAAATAGTATTTTGGGCATTACTTCTAAGCCCATCGTCCGATTGGGCCAATTTTCAATAGGAAATAATGAGACAAGATTCTGCGTCTAATGCAACCTGTTGCGAGGAAATCGGTTCAGGGTAAGTGCCTTAAAAGTGAGCTAGATTTTTTTACGCGCTTTTTTCTGAGAAAAAGTATTTTGGCCATAACTACCAAGCCCATTGTCCGCTCCGTCCAATTTTCAATAGGAAACAATGGGGCAGTATACTGCGTCGAATGCATCCTGTTGTGAGGGAATCCGTTTAGGGTAAGTGCATTAAAAATGAGCTAGACTTTTTTACGCGCTTTTTTATGGGAAAAACTATTTTGGCCATAACTACCAAGCCCATTGTCCGATCCGTCCAATTTTCAATAGGAAACAATGGAGCAAGATACTGCGTCGAATGCAGCCTGCTGTGAGGGAATCCGTTTAGGGTAAGTGCATTAAAAGTGAGCTAGACTTTTTTACGCGTTTTTTTATGAGGAAAAGTATTTTGGCCATAACTTCTAAGCCCATAGTCCGAATCGGCCAATTTTCAATAGGAAACAATGGGGCAGTATACTGCGTCGATTGCAACCTGTTGCGAGTAAATTGGTTGAGGGTAAGTGCAAAAAAATGAGCTAAACTTTTTGCTCTTTTGGTGCGCACATACACACACACATACACACACACACACAGACATCACCTCAATTCGTCGAGCTGAGTCGATTGGTATATAACACTATGGGTCTCCGAGCCTTCTATAAAAAGTTTGTTTTTGGAGTGAACATATAGCCTTTACGTATACTTAGTATACGAGAAAGGCAAAAAGCAGAAAGAAAAATAAAGAATAAAACAGAAGGTAGAAAAGAAAGGAACACAAATGAAACTGACGCAAACTGAAATGGGTCTGGGGGTGACAATGTTTCATCGCTCTCACCGGCAGTCTGGAGGTCGTAGAGCAAAATCGTTCAAAATGGTATCTTATATTTTGGTCTTCTTGCCCTCAGATGTATCCAATCTATTCTTCAAGCACTCTAAGTAGTTGAAACAGTGACCCATTTAGAGTGATTCAATTTTTGACTTTTTTGCTCCCCGATCCTTAAACGATTGCATTTGCCATTTTAATAATCATCCTAAATTTTTAGCTAATTTGGATGTAATTTGAGTGAGCACGAGCAGTTTGAAGTTTGTGTGGACACTACTGTGAAAATCGACCGTTATGTGAGAGATCGTTCCGTGAGATGCCCCATAAACTATTTTAATGTAATCAACACGGCGACTGCATAGAATATTTCCTATGCTGAAAGCCAGTTGTTGAAGCGATTTTTCGTTTGGAAGCAAAGTTATGATGAAAACTAAAATGCTCATTATTGATATTGATGTTATTCTTTTACGTGTTAAATTGAATTTCCCACGATTTAGTATTTCCTTAATAACTTTTCTTGCAAGCAACAAATCGTTTCGCAACAAAGACGATCTGTTTCTTTGTTAAATTTTCTATGTTGCCAATGTACTCATATATTATTAGAGCTTAATGGGAAGCGTTGAGGAACGGTTTTCCACAAAAGTTACTGTTTTCATAGTAATTTTTATACAAACTTCAAACTGCGCGTGCTCACTCAAATAACATCCAAATTAGCTAAAAATTCAGGAGGATTATTAAGGAGGAGATTATTATTATTAAAATGGCAAAAACAATCGATTAAGCATCGGGGAGCAAAAAAGTCAAAATTTGAATCACTCTAGTGACCCATTCTCACACCCATTTGACCCATTGTCACCCCCGACGACGGAAGTCTAATGTTAAGCCAAACGTTATTTGGTCAAAGGACATAACGCCAAGTAGGACACAAGGCCAAAACCGATACAGTTGCTCTTATGAAAATCAATCACAGTGGTCACATCAAGTTGAATATATGTATCGGTCGAACTTTCTGTCAATCTATCTGAGAGGGCGTTTTGAACTGCAATAAGCTTCTGCTTCTGGCATTTTCATTGCACAATTAATTTTTCAATCACGATGATGTTTTGTGGAATTTCCTCCATTTGGTTGAGCTCTTTCGCCACTTTGACATCACTTAATTTTTTACTTATCAGTTTTAATAATAATAATACTTTGTAACTACTGAACGGAAGTCCCAATTTAAAGTAGCTATTATCGATTTCTGGTGCGGTATAGGTTTTTTCCCGGCTTTTCTTTGCGTATAACAGAATGCGCTCAGCACACTTCATACTAATGGAAAAACTGAAGCTCTGGTTCATTATCCTGCAAGATTAGTGCTTCCTGAACAACAACATTAGAAAGCAGCTATGCAACATAACAGATTAGTAAATGTATGCGAAGAGAAAGGAAAATATGTAAACGATGTGAAAATTGCTCTATTTTATGTTCAAATACCTATACCGACAAAACATCAATGCGTTTTTATTTTTATCTTTTGTCATTTTCAGATGGAAATAAAATTTACAGATTGACACCAGTATCAACTATTATGGACTCAGTTAATCTGCAGATCTGGGAGGAGATTTTCCAGATACTCTTCGTTTAGCTTCCGAACAGTTCATCCGCACGACACACCATGCTCGACCCAGGCGGTAAAAGAGAGTCAATGTATGACTCGTACTATTTGGCATCGGATGGTGCCGCCAACGAAACCATTTCCAACCGCGTTTATGGCAGTGTCATCTTCCAGGAAGGTTCTGGCAGTGCGCGAGACTACACTGGCACCGACGAGTTTGCCCTGCTGGAGACCCTGTTGGACAACTGCACCAGCGGGCTAGGCAATGTATCAACCACGGAAGTTCCCTACATACCGTACGTGCGGAGGCCGGAAACCTACATCGTGCCAATACTGTTCGTTGCTATATTTATCGTTGGCGTGCTGGGAAATGGAACGCTTATTATCGTGTTTCTGCGACACCGAGCCATGCGGAATGTGCCGAACACGTAAGTATGAATTTAATTTTATTAACCGTAACTAAATTTCTGTAAACTAAAGTTTAATTACTGTGCACGTTTGAAATTCATGTATTTTTTATAATTATATAACAAATTCAGTTTGAGCGTTTAGTGGAATGTCTTTAATTGTCAAAAGAGGAGTTCGTACAATTTCATTTAACTCCACCACTTGATTGTACCTTTGACAGATACGCATTTCGACCTCAACAGTAAAGCTTCAGTGTCTCGTACTTGACTTGACTTGAAGAAAATGATCGCTGCTTACACTATACTAGGCGCAGGTACTGTCTAGGTCTAACTTATTCAAGTGCAGTGCGTATTTCCACTCGCTTGTTACATTTAATGCTAAAGTACATGAAGAGCCAGGAGCTACCATGTCCTTGATCTTTATTCAACAAGCCAGTTTGTACCTGTCGGTAGATTTCCAAGCTTTCGGCAACATCAAGTTTTCACGGGGAAAAAACATTTCTTAAAAATTTAATGTTCGATGTCGTAATTGAATGATTTTCCTAATGTACAGGAGGTACAGACCACACTATAAAAGGTTAGATGTTGATGCAAATTCTTAGAGTCAGTACTCATGACGGCTTGTCATCAGCGATGCACATGCAAATCAACAAAGCTTTGTTTTTGTCAAGGAAAATAATGACAAAGATCCGAAAAATTTCATCAGCAACAAACTCTACATCCCATTATTTTGAATTATTTTCCATTACAAAAATAGCATCGTATTCCCGAAGCATGTAAGGCAAATAATTCTTGTCATATGGTGTTTGTGTCCTCATACAAGCTAGTAGCGAAATGCGTTTGTTAGAAACAAGCTCAGTTGATGACAACCCTAGTAACATTTTGGATTTATGCTGATTTTAAAACGTTCTTGTAGAGTAGATCTTCAAGAGCGTTGTAAAACTTAAAATGTTACTTGGGAAAGGATATAAAGAGCTCGATTATTCCTTCCGTGGTGGCCATGCAAAAAATCACAATAGTGACTAATACGGTACAATTGCAAAACGATAAGTTGCGTTCACTTAGCTTTATGTACTATTTCTGCAAGCTCTAATCAATCATGAAGTAGCAACTACGGATTAGACGGTCACAATGCTCGTGCTCAGTGGATGATTAAAAGATTATGTGATCGGTAATCAGTTGGAGGGAAAAGCCAGCTGTCACTTCCATTAGGCACGAGTGGATAAACTCCATTTGCATTTTAAAAGGTTAAACGCGACGACACGAAGTTTCTTTAAAAGTTTTCGTTGGCAAAGTCACGTAAGCAAAATCCACTTGATCCAGCCAACACAGATGCGATAATTTGTTTGTTATTTGCATCAAGTTTTCTTCACAGATTTCTGCCGATGGTTTATTGCTCATGAAAATTTCACTTTATACTCTCTCTGGGAAAGGATAAAATAGAGCACGTGTTGATCTCCGTCAAAATGTGTACAATGCATTATGTATAATTCTTTCACTGAAACAATAACGTCAGACTTTGCCATAGCTCAATTTTCGTAAAAGCAACTCAAGGATGACATAAATCCACTCCTCTTAATATAGCCGAGCACCGATTACCGTATCTGCTAGGTGTTATTCATCGCATCAAGCATCGCCGGATATGAAAGCATTTTTCCTCGTTTGATTTATGACTCTGTTTCCCGATGAATTTCGATCTTCTGGATAGTTCCACAGATGTTGGTTTAGCGATATGAAAAAAAAACGCGCTATGTTTCAGAAGTACAGCGAAATCCTACTATAATTGATTTTTGATTTCTGATTTTCCCTGTATCGAGCTCTTTTTTCTTTGCATCATATTTCAATGACTTTTCTGACTAGATTGACGAGAAAACCTTGGATGAAAGCATTATGTTGATGTATTGGGGGGTGTGGCTTTTCAACAAAGACTTGTTTATATTCTGAACTCAAAGGAGCAAGCTGTTGTTGATTGGATGAATGAATTACAGATTGTTGTGATCATTGGTACAACAGTATTGTGGTTTCAATTATGTAAAAAGCATCCAAAGTCAGGTGGTTTAATCCCCGGAAATAGGCAATTAACTTTGATTGAACTGATCCAAATGTTGGTGGATCACTACAGTAAGAAAAAATAGGTCAGTGATAAATACTTAATTGTTTCAGCCCCATAAGAAAAAGGAAATAAAAGTGTATGGTAATAAACAAAGACGAAGGTCCCACCCTTGGGATATGCGATTTTGTTGCGATAGGTGGGCTTAGGCTACTAGCACTGAAATGGCAACCAAAGACATATCCTGTAGTGGTGGTTTCACTCGTTAATTATTTTTGTGTAAACCACGTCACATATAATCTGGCATCGTTGCACTGATTTTACGGATGTGATCCAACGGATGTCCTTTCGTGGAGGCATGAATGGTAGTGCCGTCTGGTAGGACTCTTTTCCCAGGGATAATGATGTGGGAACTCTGCTTGACTGCAAAAGCTTTCTTCCACATTCCATGAGATGATGGGCCATAGTCACGTTTACATTTAGCTAGATATATCGGGGGGTCCGTAGCGTAGTTAGCTACACGTTCGCCTTATAAGCGGATGGTCATGGGTTCGATTCCCAGCCCCTCCACCAAAACCCTCGTCAGTCGCCGGATCCGCAGCTCATACGGAGGCGTTTGGGGTACGCGCCTTACCGTCATGGCTGCCTGATGACGACTGACAACTTGTTCTTCTCGGAGGCATTCCTCCAACGTTACCCGGATAAAAGGCAACCGAACAATGCAACGATCATTGGATACACGACATGGACGAATGGACACAATGGACTCACGATGAGATGGATTGGCAAGGCGACAATAATGAATTGGAAAATCTAAACATAGATTCTGTGTGGATTCTGTACAGCAGAATATCATAGTAAATCTTGGCACAGTAGCGGTTAAGTAACACAGAGTGCCTAACAAATAAAGAAAGGAATAAAAAAAAAGCCAGATAGGTATTTATTGATTAACATGGTGCTCAAGACAATCGTGGACTGCTGGGAATTTACTAAGTAGCAGTTTTATCAAAACTACGAACGGGCGCTTTTTTATTTTTTATTTTTTTCATGTCTAACTTAATCCTATAGCTGCATAATACCTCATTAGAACTTCATAGATAATCGATAATTTATTTATTTATGGCACGATCGGTGATGAACGAACACTAATGTAAGATAGAAAGAGAAAAGTACACAAGGGAGCACGAGACTGAAACTCCTTTTGAAAATTCAGCTAGGGTACTATGATCAACAGTTAGTTGATAAGTCCGCTTTCTTTTTCAAACGTCCTGGAGTAAAATCTTTTGAGCAGCTCGGATAATATTATGATGACATTATTACCTAGACTGACCAGACGAGCCAGTTCAGACGAGCTCTGGAATGAGTTATTGCCAAACTACTAAATGATCGGAAACAATCATGCTCCGAGGAATTGGATATTACAAGTAATATAATGTCGACCTATGTCAAAACTTCAAATAATATGAAGGCCACAGGTTCCGACAACATCTTCAACTTAGAACTCAACTTGCCATGAATTTCAAACGGGCAACACCAGAGAATAGCAATAAGTCTTTGTTGTCAAACTCATCAAATGCTTTAGCCAAGCAAGCCTATGGCACAGCAGAGTGCGATTGATTCGCATTCTATAACAGCCCGCCCAGCCCGTTGCTGGGCGGCATGGAGTGCGATCCTCTCGTTTAATAAACAATGTGCATTCGCTTGACTGTGGATATACAACAGTAAAGCACATGTGGAGATTGGACAAATAAAGCATCCGAAAGATATTCAATTTGCAAAAAAGAGAGCTAACCGCGGTGGAGGTTGGTACTCGGATTCTGATGGCTTTTCCGCAAACGTGACCTTTAAGTGGTCTTGTTGTGTAGGGGTTATCACGCCTATCTAGAGAGTAGGAGGTTGAGGGTTCAAGTCCCTCCAAGACACGAGGATTCTTTTTCGCAAATTTCATATCAATTTGTCCATTTCGAAACATATGCTGTGCATATGCACAGCCAAGATATTTAACAAAAAAAATTGATAACTAATACTATTTTAACCAAAAACATCATCGAAATCCGACTACTATTCTAAATGCGCGGCAGGCGATCATTGTCTTATTCTGTTGAATTTTGGGACAAACGCTTGTTCCTAGTTGAATTGGTTTATTACAAACACACGGAGTAAAACACGCTTGGTCACAGTTAAGGGAATCTAAGGGTCGTTGATGGACATTCCTTTCACTCAAACCAATATAAACTACCTCGAGCAGGAGTAGATTTGGATAGAGGTTTTCCGTACATAGGGAAGACAAACAGAGCGTAAAGCCATAGAATCAGTTTAAAACAAGGATCCCTGAAGGAGGAGCCTTGACGGTTCCGTTATGAACCCGGTTTGAACAAAAAAAGCCCTTTGTTCGGGCCTGAACACCACAAAAAAATGGCCTGCGACGCCACTGTAGCTAACATGTCACCTTTACCTTTTTCTTTAGATCTTTTGGGTAATTAGATGTTTTCGTTTTTTGTTGGTGTAGTGATTATTTTAGCATAGGATACTATAATTTGAGTTCACATTAGTTTTAGGTTATCAGTTTAAAGGCTAACAATACTAATCACATTAACACTTCTATCTAACAAATATTGCTTACCAATGCTACTAACGTTTCTAATGACACATTAAACATAGTTCCTAGAAGTTTGGAACAGAAACAACACTTGGAAATAAAGAAATTTGCCATGAGGTTTCAAAACACATGTCTAACCTCTAATCCTAATGAATGAACCCTACACACGCGCGCACTACAAACACAAAAAAAGAGCACGATTCTTTTATATGGAAAACACTTAATCATAATTTTTATAATACATAGTTTATAATCATAATTTATATAATACACAATACTTTTAAATTTATGCTTTGCATGCCCACCCTGTTGTATCGTCGCACCTAGATATCCTACATTCAGAGATATGCGAAAGCTGCCATCTTAAGTACATCGAGCTTTGAGAACTATCAAAATAAGCCAAATGAATATCGTTATTGTTGCAAAGTGAATTGTATTGCGATTGTAATGGAAAGGATTCTTCAAAAAGTTTTATCGAATGAACAATTTGTTTTTATTTCGCAAGTAGAAGTAGTTTTGTTTATGCATTAAATTATTTGTACTGTACCTCTATTTAAGCGTGTCAGGCCATTTGGCCAAAGATCATTAGGCCGAACGGTATTAGGCTGAATTGCCATTAGGCCGAATTAGCAAAAAACAGGCAAAAAGTGAAAAATGAGAAGTTCATTCTTAACCTTACCCCTTCTCCCTTCTTCTTTCTTGCATCTTCCTTCTTATATCTGTCTTCTTTTTCCTTCTTCTTCCTTTTTTTTCTTTTTCGCTTTTCCTTCTTTCTTCTTTCTTGTTTCTTTGTAATTCTTTCTTGTTTATTTCTTTATAGTTGTTCTTTCTTTCTTTTTGTTTCTTCCTTTTTTCTTTTTCCTTCTTAATTAGTCTATCTTCCTTCTTCATTTTTCCTTCTTCGCTTTTTTCTCCCTTCTACCTTCTTCTTTATTCTTAATTCCTTCTTTCTCCTTCCTTCTTCTTTCTTTTTCTTCTTTCTTCCTTCTTCTTTCTTCCTTTTTCCCTTTTCTTTCTTCCTCCTTCCCTTAGCCTTCTTTCTTCCACCTTCTTCTTTAATCCTTTTGCCTTCTTCCTTCTTCTCTATTCTTTCCTCCTTCGTTTTCCGTCTTCTTTCTTCCTACTTCCCTCAGCCTCCTTCCTTATTTTTTCTTCCTTCTTCCTTCTTCCTTCTTCCTTCTTCCTTCTTCCTTCTTCCTTCTTCCTTCTTCCTTCTTCCTTCTTCCTTCTTCCTTCTTCCTTCTTCCTTCTTCCTTCTTCCTTCTTCCTTCTTCCTTCTTCCTTCTTCCTTCTTCTTTCTTCCTTCTTCTTTTTTCCTTCTTCCTTCTACTTTATCCCTTTTTATTTTCACTTCCTTCTTCCTTCTTCTTTCTGCCTTCTTCCTTATCCCTTCTTCTTCTTCATGCTTCCTTCTTCTTTCTTCCTTCTTCCGTCTCCCTTCTTCTTTACTTCTTTTTTTCTTTTTTCTTTCTTCCTTCTTTTTTTCTTTCTTCCTTCTTTTTTCTTATTCCTTCTTTCTTCTTCCTTCTTCCTTCTTCCTTCTTCCTTCTTCCTTCTTCCTTCTTCCTTCTTCCTTCTTCCTTCTTCCTTCTTCCTTCTTCCTTCTTCCTTCTTCCTTCTTCCTTCTTCCTTCTTCCTTCTTCCTTCTTCCTTCTTCCTTCTTCCTTCTTCCTTCTTCCTTCTTCCTTCTTCCTTCTTCCTTCTTCCTTCTTCCTTCTTCCTTCTTCCTTCTTCCTTCTTCCTTCTTCCTTATTCCTTCTTCCTTCTTCCTTCTTCTTTATTCTTAATTCCTTTTTTGTCCTTCCTTCTTCTTTCTTTTTCTTCTCTCTTCCTTCTTCTTTTTTCTTTCTTCCTTTTTCCCTCTTCTTTCTTCCTCCTTCCCTTAGCCTTCTTTCTTCCACCTTCTTCTTTAATCCTTTTGCCTTCTTCCTTCTTCTTTATTCTTTCCTCCTTCGTTTTCCGTCTTCTTTCTTCCTACTTCCCTCAGCCTCCTTCCTTATTTTTTCTTCCTTCTTCCTCCAACTTTCCTCCTTCTTCCTTCTTCCTTCTTCCTTCTTCCTTCTTCCTTCTTCCTTCTTCCTTCTTCCTTCTTCCTTCTTCCTTCTTCCTTCTTCCTTCTTCCTTCTTCTTTCTGCCTTCTTCCTTCTTCCTTCTTCTTTCTGCCTTCTTCCTTCTTCATTCTTCCTTCTTCCTTCTTCCTTCTTCCTTCTTCCTTCTTCCTTCTTCCTTCTTCCTTCTTCCTTCTTCCTTCTTCCTTCTTCCTTCTTCCTTCTTCCTTCTTCCTTCTCCCTTCTTCCTCCTTTCTTCTTCCTTCTTCCTTCTTCCTTCATCCTTCTTACTTCTTCCATCTTCCTTCTATCTTTCTTCTTCCTTCTTCCTTCTTCCTCTTTCCTTCTTCCTCTTTCCTTCTTCCTTTTTCCTTTTTTTATTCTTTCTTTCTTATTCCCTCTCCCATCGATCTTCTTTCTTTTTCCTTCCGTTTTCTTCCTTCTTTATCCCGCCTTCCTTCTTTTTTCTTGAATGAGAGAACAACATAATCGAAAATTGTCATCAATTGCAAAGTCAAGTCATGTACAAGCTACAACATTTACGCTGTAGGAAGTGCTGGCAGCGTTTGTTCGCCCATCTCTGAATATAGGACCCCTAGTCACACCCTCTTTAGGGCATTGCACGGATTTTTTCTAGCTCCTATTCACCTGAAGGAAATTAGAAAACAACAGGACCACTACCTGTCAAATTTGACAGTCGCTGGTCCTGTTGTTTTCAAATTTCCTTCAGGTGGGAAAGAGATAGGAGAGATGATGACGTCACCGTGCAATGGAGTATGAGTGAGTTTGACAGCAACAGGGCTGAGTTTTCTTTTTCCCGAGCTCAAACTACTCGATTTTCGTTATCTGTCAATTTGGTGTGACGTGGAAATGTAATTCCTAAAGACACTATAAACAATGACGGGAAATGTTCCAATTGGAATTCCAAATTTACTGTCAGTGTCATTCCAATCGAGCAAGAGACCTGTCATTCCAAAATATCACGCGCAACATTTGGCAAGGGTTCATTTGAACCAGCACGAATAAATATGTTTATATTATTATTTGAATATTTTTTGATTGATTTAGGTAAAAAAGTGTTCGTATGTGGTTGAAAATCAATTAAGCATGTTTATAATGAATTGTGGATTTTTATTGGGTGGTTGAACACGATACAAATCAAATATTTTTGAATTATGAAATTCGTATAGACCAATGTGGAAAGTATATCCAGCATCAGCAGTGTTGCGTACGCAGAGTTGCCTGGTGATTTATTTGTTCAGGGATCAGACTTCCCGTCTTTGTATATAGTGTCTTTAGTAATTCCCACTCTTTGTCATTTCCATGCACAATGAGTGAGAAATGTCTTATTGTTTTTGTAATGGTTTTCAGGGTCGTAATCAGGGAGGGGAATTGGAAGAAGGCTTGGGGTGGAGTCAACAAGCAGTCCATTGGAACATAACGGTTACACAAGAGGACAATGTAGTTGTCATTGGCAATGTTGTAGTTTTACATTAACTGCTTGCGACTCTATGACACTACCCACTACCTCAAGTCGAGTAATCTACACAATTTTTACGAGAATGTTGATCGCAGAATCGAACTAATTTATCGAGCTGATTGTCCTTCATAACCTCCTTATTGTGTATTTTTTGAAAAGGTTCACCGTGTAGGACTAACAAGTACTCAACGAAACGTTTCGTTCTTCACACTGAAACTGTTTCAATACAATATAGAACGAAAAATTCTCGTTCCGTAAAATCCCGTTTTATCTCGTGTGCCAGCCTTCTCAAGGATATTAAAGGTGGGGCCGTGGAGGTAATACAGATAGTTGAAGGAAACTGCAGTCTATGTCGACTAGGCTTTAGACGGCCCGTATGTAATTCAACAGAATAAATGATCCTTTAACTCGTGTAGTATGTGCAAAACCGTCAATAAGTGCAGCGCCTTACTCTTACTCTTACTCTTACTCTTACTCTTACTCTTACTCTTACTCTTACTCTTACTCTTACTCTTACTCTTGCTCTTGCTCTTACTCTTACTCTTACTCTTACTCTTACTCTTGCCACCTTTACATGAGTATGTATTTTGTGTGGCAAGTACAATGGTGTCAAGCGAAAACATCCTAGTCCGTAATGAGAATCAAACTCACCATCTTCGGATCCAACGCCTTTGCTCACAAGGCTAAGACCCCGCATTTCGTAGAATAGCACTTTCCCAGATAATAATGGCGTAGAATGTCAGTTTAAGTTAATTAGGCGAAAAAAATGGTGAAACAGAATCTTTATTGCGTTTCTCTAAGTAACTCTAAGTAGTTTATCGAAATTTCCATCTTCATTGATCGTTCCAATCACTAGTTATGGGCTCGTCAATCTCGTCGCCCTAAAATGCATGACAAAAGCAGGTACATTGCCGCCTCGCCAATTTCCTGCGCCTAAGCCAAGTTCCCTTTTTTGCATTTGTTTATCATGAGGCTAGCACGATGATACTTTTATGCCAGGGAAGTCAAGAAAATTTCCAACCCAAAAGTTGCTTAGATCGCACCGGGAATTGAATCCAGTCTTG
Organism: Armigeres subalbatus; assembly: GCF_024139115.2. Classification (NCBI taxonomy): domain Eukaryota; kingdom Metazoa; phylum Arthropoda; class Insecta; order Diptera; family Culicidae; genus Armigeres; species Armigeres subalbatus. The sequence continues at coordinate 222,013,633 of NC_085141.1, read as the reverse complement.
CTTTGTAGCCGCGCATCTTACCGCACGACTAAGGAAGGCCCCTTAGCCTCATGTTACACGTATTAAAAAATGTTAACTTGACTTAGACACCTTGCAGTTAGAAGCTGTGGAAATGTTTATAAATACTAAGCTGTGAGGCGGCTAATGTCCCCTTGAGGAATGTAATGGCAATAGGATGAATATGTCTGTTTATACCAAACATATCCGATTCATTCAAAATCAAAAGAAAAGAAGTTTATTCAAACCAATTAACAACAACTAAATCCTAAATAAATGTACTTCGCCGCGTTGAAATCTTTACAGATACGTATATTGACCTCAACTGTAAGGCGACGATCACGGTGACCAACGCAGTAACACTGCATCATCACCATCGTGGTCGGAGTTGTTTTTTTCTCGATTTTTCTGCTCCGCAACACGACTTGCAAAAGAATTGCAAGGAAAAAATACCCTTGTCTTATGAAAGGTGATGACAATCATTCGAATGTGCGACCTTGCTGGATGGCCTCATATTTCCTTAAATCTTAAAGTGGATTCGTATTCTACGTTCACATTTCGTATAGCCTGTCATACGTAGGACTGTCCGTTGTAGTTTTCATAATGCACGAGAAAGGTATCATTACTGCAAGGTAAATTAATCAGGTTTTATTCATAGATTGACAATTTTCAAATTGAGTTCGACCCTAATTCGAGAACCTGTTAAGCCGTTTATGGAAAGAATGTTCAAGCAATGTATTTTCCTCTTGGCAACTGAATCTGATTCTACTGGGCGCAAATATAGGGGAAAATGGTCGCTGGTCGGCACTCTCTTTTTCTTTTACTCCTAACTTTAGTTAGTACAAAATGGGAATGTGCTCGCAAAAAAAAGCGTTTATGAATTCGTGAACTATCAGTTCACGGTGTATTTTGCGTTATGGATTCGGGAACACCAGTCACGTTTTCCAGATGGTTCTAGAAAATGTGACTTGCTCCCGAAACTGTGACGCAGAATACACCATAAACTGAAAAGTTCACTAATCCATGAACGTTTTTTTAGTGTTGAACAAAACTATAAGACCAAAGGCCGTTTTTTATACAAAATTACCAACTTTTGAGGGCTGTTTCTCGGCTTGTAGTAGGCCGGGGCCCTCCTTAGCCGTGCGGTAAGACGCGCGGCTACAAAGCAAGACCATGCTGAGGGTGGCTGGGTTCGATTCCCGGTGCCGGTCTACGCAATTTTAGGATTGGAAATTGTCTCGACTTCCCTGGGCATAAAAGTATCATCGTGCTAGCCTCAGGATAATACGAATGCAAAAATGGTAACCTGGCTTAGAAACCTCGCAGTTAATATCTGTGGAAGTGCTTAATGAACACTAAGCTGCGAGGCGGCTCTGTCCCAGTGTGGGGATGTAATGCAAATAAGAAGAAGAAGTAGGCCAATCGAGCTAAAATTTTGGCTGCCCGGGGGAATTCCCCTGAATTTGCCTCAGCCGACGATACACATATTTCGGACCACTGACTTCGAACTTACAGACTTCTGAAAGGACAAAAAATAGAACCACCTCCAGAATCTCTAAAACTAAGAAACAAGACAATAAACATATTCACTGGGCCACTGGGAATTCGTGGCTCAATTCCTACGTTATGATCCTGAAAAATTAACCCAAAGTTGTTCGAAGTCCGTGGTCCGAAAAATATGAACCCTGGGTTGTGGTAAATTCGGGTAGATTCCTCCTGGGCAGCCAAAATTTCAGCTCTTTTGCCCAACTACAAGCCGAGATACAGCCTTCCAATGTTGGTAATTTTGAATAAAAAACGGCCTCTGGTCTTATAGTTTTGTCCGACGCTACTATAAATGCACAAAAAGGACATATTAATGCAGCACATTACAGTTATCAAAGAAGAACCAGCCAAGGGCTGAATCCTCTCTAATAAAGCAATATATATATATACAGTTATTAAAATTACAGTAAAATTATGTCTGAGTGCCGACAACAGATCAGTGCCCGCAACTGATCGCTTTTCCCTACACTGTAAAACATGAAAACCACAAACGTATGATGGCATTGAAACCGTGCCAGCCATTACTTTTGTTCAAATAAATATTCCCCGAACAGGGCAAATATTGAGCTCCAGTGCAGCTGCATTATCTGTTCTATAGATTATATGCCGGCGCTAAGCGGTGAATAGAAGTCGAATTCAATACATGCATCGTCAAGTAGTTCAGCGATATGGGTTAGCGCCATTCAGTCTCTGGGGTTGGCGAATAGTTGCATTCTGGAATGAATTCAACAATATATAGATTACAGTTGCTTGGTAACCAGGCTATGCAATTTTAGGTTTTCAGTGCAACAATTAATGAGGAATAATTAATTCCAGCAGTTTCGGATTACAAGCGAACAACGGTTCGATTTTAATGGTGATTAATGTCTCTGGCATAATTGTTTTGTAACCAATGATGAATCAATTTCAAACAACTTTAGCTAAGTTTTGACCGTTTTAACCAGGTATCAAGCCTCTGCGTATCAATGCTAAACATTATAACTTGGGCTGAAAGTCTTAATAATAAAGATTTGGGTTCCTTTCTCGTGTATTACAGAATGTAGGTCAAAATAACCATTATTTCCATCAATTCCTATTAAATTGTATTCATTGCTATACATTTCCGATCCGAAAGCAAAAAAAATCTTGGGGAAAAACAGTGATTTGGCAATTACTCCGGAGCGCAATTACCGATCTGGTCGATTTTCAAAAGGAAACAATGGGACCAGATTTCACGTCAAATGCAACTTGTTGCGAGTAAATCGGTCAAGGATAAGTGGTTAACCTTCAACTTTCAGGATCTATACACATTCAAAGCACTATATTTTTCATATATACGATCTATACTGGAACTAGTCGACCCGGCAGACGTTGTCCTGCGTAGTAGGCGAAAATGCCCATGTGAAATTTCCATACGAATCCTAATTTTAGATTTTTACAATTTGCACAACCTTTCGCGTAATTTTTGCATGAGGAAATATCATATAAACCCGTCGGAAACGGAAACGAACATATCTGCTGAAGGAATGAAGAAAATCCATCCAGCCGTTTTCGAGTTATGCGGATACGAACACAGACCATTTCATTATACATATATATATAGATATGGATCATATGATAACACATATGATACGAAAAATGGCCATTTTCAACCCTTCGTCATACTTTTTGTAGGAACGTTCTAAAAGTTGTGTATACTTCATCACACTTCAAACAACATCTTCCTCTCTTAAGCGTTCCATAATTGATGGATGTTCCCTAATAGCTGGATGGAATTCCTTCGAATAAGGAATCTTCAGGAACTATGTTCGTTATTATCTTCGACGGATTTATGGAACATTTTTCCATATGAAAATTACGTGTAAATTGAGAGAATCGTGAAAAAATAGAAGTAATATTTTATGGGTATTTCGCATAATAGCAGTTCACAACGTGCATTCTCGTCTACTGACAACGTCTGCCGCGTCAACTATTTGTTAATCATTTCTATTATTGGCAAATTAGGTCCATGATAGAAAACATTTTTCAACACTGATTGTCAGTTCCCCACAATACAAGAATTTTCACTGAACTAAACTATTCGATAAATTATCTCAGTCATGGTGATATACAATATTGTTCGGCAATACGCCTTCATCGGAATAACAACATATTGCCAATTTGCGTCACAGCAAATTTCCACATCATTATTAGCGTTAATTTCATATGCAACAATGATTGTCAATACGAGCCAACTGATTTATGCTACGAGGCAATAAATTGCACTATATGCGAACTGAACCCACAAGAAAATTCCAAGATTCGCCCACCACAGTGAAGGCAATGCGACAGCACATTTATCCTGGTTATGTCCACCCATGCTTGCCAGGGAAAATTGCATTACACGCTCCGTTGTGCCAACTTTACCATGATAATAGGGGCAATTATCAGATAAACAAGTTATCGCCTTCGTTGCGGCGTAGCAATGTCGTGGACGTGATTGCGGTGAAACCCTGGCGCCAGATGTCTTGCCCTCGTTTCTTTGGCTCACTTTCATTCACTTGCTAAGGAACTTCTCCTTCTCCTATGCAATGGATGCAACACAAATGAAATCTAACTACTCTCAATAATATATTAATTTAACTGGTTTTATAACAGGGCATTTTTCTCCTCTCTTTGCAGATATATACTATCATTAGCGCTGGCGGACCTGTTACTCATAGTGACAACCGTTCCGTTTACGTCAATTCTGTACACGGTGGACTCCTGGCCCTGGGGCAGCCTGCTCTGCACATCGTCCGAGTTCATCAAGGACGTCTCAATCGGGGTGTCGGTCTTCACGCTGACAGCCCTTTCCGGCGATCGGTTCTTCGCCATCGTGGATCCACTGCGGAAGTTCCACGCTCATGGTACGTCATCGGCTTGTCGGTGTGCCTGTTGCATAACAAACTCCCATAACAGATCCCTTTCTAGGCGGCGGACGGAAAGCAACGCGGATGACCATCACGATTGCCGTCCTGATATGGATACTGGCAATTATATTCGCCATTCCCGCCATCGTGGGGTCACATATCAGGGTAAGACAGACAGCACCACGTGCATCGAACAGCAGGGGAACGGTTGAAAGTCAAAGTGGAATATGAGCCGTTTCATACTGTTTCATACATAATGCGGATCTAACTGAATTTTGTCGAAATATTCCAAAGATTTTGTTTACTTTTGAAGAATATTTGACCCAAATGCTTTGGTGACCAATTTTAAAACAGAGAGTAACCAGAAAAAAAAATCTTTTTATTTTAAGAAAACATGTCCCTACGTATTTCATTCGATTTTTAATTTTGCGCCCATGTTGGGAACGAGAGCCCTGCCGAGCATAAGAATATATATTGTTCAATTTAGAAAGTTTACAGATTATATTGATAGAAAGACCACATAAAATTCTGCGTTTTGTATTGCCCGTCATACAGAATTAAAATCACTGAATCGTCGTTCGCATGCGGGAGTAGAATACAAATAAGTAGCTTCTCAAGCTCAAGTTGCTCATAGGTCGGTAAATGCTGATCCACCAAACTGGATTGTAGCAACAACCGTGCAATCACATTGCTGAACGCCGCCTGGGAGGTACCCTCGCAAAATTTTATGCCGTCGACTAACAACAATTGCAAGAGAGTTCGTGGGGCAGTACCAGGCGGGATTCATGGTCGAACCGCCTACCATAGACTGGGTGTTTGCCGTACGCCAGACATTACAGAAATACCGCGAATACATCGTGCCCACATCATCTAGTCATCAACATCAAAGCCGCATATGATTCAGATCAGCAATGGTAGCCATTGCACCAACATGGATTTCCGGATAAACTGATACGGTTGGTAAAGTCGACGATGGACCGAGTGATGTACGTAGTTTGAGATTCAGGGTTATTCTTGAATTTCTTTGAAACGCGCAGAGGGTTATGGGTTACAATTAGGGTGGTCTAACCGGTAGTACCGAAACCGGTAATACCGGTATTACCGGCCAATTTTGGGTACCGAAAATACCGGTATTAGAAACGGAAAATACCGGTATTTTCGGTATTTCAAATTTTGCTGTCAGTATATAAAATCTCGAATAATTTTCACCTACTTTTATCAACTCAACTGCCTGTAAGGGCTCGTGGAACAAATATTCGGTAACAAGCAGTAAAGACTCATCGAGCATAAAATACATCAATTAAATGCGCGCATGAGTAACTTTGCCCAAGTAAGCATCATTGACGAAGTTTACGCTACAACAAAAATTGATCAGCATCGTCATTTATCATACCTGTTGCTTTATTATCTTAGCCATCTGTCAACCTCACGTGACCAGACGTTCCGCGTTTCGCAAGACGCTGCATTTTTCAACCTAGTTTTACAAATTTATTACAATTCATACAATTTGTTAATGTTTTTCCATTTTTTTGATGCATCTCATGAATCCATGAATGGTATTGATCTGCAGACGCATTTGAATATAGAAATTGACGATGCACTATGATTCAATTGTTATTGAATCTTCTGTACTATTCCATTTTAATCCACTACTTTGAAGTAGTGGAATTAAATGGAATAGTACAGAGAAGTTCAATAATAATTTTGAATCCCAGGGTGATATATTTGCATATGTTCCTGACTTGAACGCAATGGTTTTTAAAGGGTGACACATCAGGCGAAAATGGAACTATAGACTGTGCTTTCGGTATTTTCTGTTGTGATTCAAACGGCGACCTTAGTTTTGAGTATTGCAACTAACTCAGATATTGTTGAGAAATGCGCTAAAGTTACGTCATTTATTGAAATAGTTTTTGGCTCAAATTTGAACTGCAGAACGCAACACGGATGAGGTACGTTCCGGACTTAGATTCTGACATCGATCGGCTGCCTCAAGTCTTCCTTGTTATTACTCTATTTTTTTTTCAGGCTTAGACCAGAGTGGCGTTTGCAGTACACTGGAGGCGTCTTCGTTCAGCTCAGTGCATGAGTGCATGACGTTAAGCACGCAGTCTCCGCAGGGTCTACAAATCGTCTTCCACCTGATTGATCTACAGCATGGTTTCCCAAACTGTGGGTCCCGACCCCAAGGGGGGTCGTGAGCGGATTGTTGGTGGGCCGCGCAGAACAAATATTAATTGCAGCTCGAATGCCGAACCTTTTGATATTTTTTTTTTCAGGAACATTATTTCAAGTTCAAACCGCATTTTATTTTAAATATCCATCACCACGCTATTTTATTTAAACATTTATGCCTATAAGCTGTCCCCTTAATGAAGTAAAATAAAAACGCTAACATTTTGACAAACAATACCATGTTCGTCTTTGCATTTGTACATGTAAGGTAACGTGAATATTTTTTATGTGTAAGAAGCCGAAACAGATGACATTGATTCAATTAATACTTAATACTACTTGGTAAATTCATTTTTTCATAGGTGGGTCGCGAGACATATAGAATTTTGCTAGGTGGGTCGCATACCCAAAGGTTTGGGAAGCTCTGATCTACAGGATCGTTGTCGACAACCATTTTCACCGGGTTACTGTCTGACATTATGGCTATGTTCCCAGCCCATCGCAGTCGTCCATTTTTCGCGGTGTAAATGGTTCTCCCAACAACTGATGCAACTCTGGTTCATTCACCTCCTCCACGTATCGTCCGCTATCTGCATCCCAAATAGATGGTGTACAGCACTTCTTTCGAAAACTGCAAGTGCGCGGGCATTGTTCACGTCTTGTTTCTATAGAGCTCTACTGGTCTGATGGGCGCTTTGTAGTTAGTTAGTTTGGCACAGCGATGAAATCTGTTCGATTTTCTGCTGGTATCGTTTTTGACGGTCACCAGTGAGCCCAAGTACACGAATTCATCAACCAAATCTATTTATTCCCCGCCGAAAAAAACTCGTGGTGGGTGGCTAACGTTGTCTTCTCTTGAGCTTCTTCATATTATGTACTTCGTCTTCGACGAGATGATAACTATACCGATCCGCATTGCTGCCCTCTGCTGTAGATTCCCTCCCTCGTTTTAAAGTTATGTGCCATAAATATCAGTATCGTCGGTGAGGCCAAATAACTGAAGGGACTTCGGGAAAATTGTAACTAGGGTGGTCGGTATTGGCCATTTTTGTCAAATACCGGTATTCGGTATTTGATGGAGTCAATACCGGTAATACCGGTAGAATACCGGTTTTTGTGAAAATTTCAGGAAAAACTTTCGATTTGGACTTTTGGATGACAAACAATATATATTGACAAATTTCAAATGTTAAAATCATTGCTTGTTGAGCTGGACAAAGCGAAACTTAAATAAACATTACATACTGAGCGACTCATCTCCCAATCCGCATTGAATTTTGTTAGCAATGTTTGCAACTACTGAGAATGCCCTCTCTGGTTCAACCGAACTAGGACGAATGGTTCCAAGACTATCGAAAATCGGTGTCAAATACTTGCCCTTAATCCCTTCCGATTCATAATAGGAGAATTCCTTACGGGATGTATGCAAGGATCCTGGCGTCAACGTATTTGCCACCAGCAACGTAAGTCCCAACAAACAATTTAAGCTGAACAAGCTAGTTTTTTAGCTGAAGAAGACTATTTTTGGGCGAATAAGCGCTCAATCAGCTTCCAATGTTTGTTGGGGTGTTTTGCTCTGCTACAGTCTCTTCACTACTTGTTCTTTAACCGATAAACCAAAAAAAAATCCATAGAGGCATCTTCTTCGTACCGATCGTCAGGTATGATCGTTGTCTCTGTTTCAACGATCGCTTCAAGAATCATAAGACGCTTCAAGATCCCATACGCTTGCTTAATCAAAGTAGCTTTGGATGCCTTGAAGAAAATGCCAAAATCGTTTCTGATTAATTGCTTCACGGTATAATTATTCAAAAAGAAAAAGATCGGCATATTTGAACCGTCTCTCTTGGATTTATTCATTAAAAGTTAAAAGCATCGAAATAGTGGCTTGATTTGATAATTGTTCCTACGTAAATTGGAACGCCACGTCCGAATTCAGAACGGACATATTTTTGCAGAAAATCGTTTTTCACAGGTGGTCTCCGGAAAAGAGCTTCTATGGCTCATACTTTTTCACAATTTCATATATTGCGGGAAAATTCTCGACGATATCAACAATGTTCATTGAAGTAAAAGTCATTCGCAGTTTGACTAATGTGACCAGCAAGCGTCCTGCGAAACGCGGGACGCCTATCTGGATTACGTCACTGGCTTGAAAATGGATCCTCCAAAAGTGCATTTCGCATAGATTTTGGCACAAAAAAATGGAAAAACATTACCATTATTGGAAAATACCGAAAGCACAGCCTATTATAGTTCCATTTTCGCCTGGTGTGTCACCCTTTAAAAACCATTGCGTTCAAGTCAGGAACATATGCAAATATATCACCTTGGGATTCAAAATTATTATTGAACTTCTCTGTACTATTCCATTTTAATCCACTACTTTGAAGTAGTGGAATTAAATGGAATAGTACAAACTCGTCTTATGACAAGTAACTATATTCCACTAAGAGCTTAAAATAATTTTCGTATCAGAACTTCTCTTGATATGTGGTCCCTCCATTATATGACACCACCAGGACAGTAGCTTGAAGTGATTTGAATAGAATTATTATTATTTATTCAGACTAAGGCCGAAGTGGCCTGTGCGGTATTTAAGAGTCTCCTCCATTCGGCTCGGTCCATGGCTAAACGTAGCCAACCACGCAGTCTACGGAGGGTCCGCAAGTCATCTTCCACCTGATCGATCCACCTTGCCCGCTGCGCACCTCGCCTTCTTGTGCCCGTCGGATCGTTGTCGAGAACCATTTTCACCGGATTACTGTCCGACATTCTGGCTACGTGCCCGGCCCATCGCAGTCGTCCGATTTTCGCGGTGTGAACGATGGATGGTTCTCCCAACAGCTGATGCAATTCGTGGTTCATTCGCCTCCTCCACGTACCGTCCGCCATCTGCACCCCACCATAGATGGTACGCAGCACTTTCCTTTCGAAAACTCCAAGTGCGCGTTGGTCCTCCACGAGCATCGTCCAGGTCTCGTGTCCGTAGAGGACTACCGGTCTAATGAGCGTTTTGTAGATTGTCAGTTTGGTACGGCGGCGAACTCTATTCGATCGGAGCGTCTTGCGGAGTCCAAAGTACGTACGATTTCCAGCCACTATGCGTCTCCGAATTTCTCTGCTGGTGTCATTTTCGGCAGTCACCAGTGAGCCCAAGTACACAAATTCTTGTACCACCTCGATTTCGTCACCACCGATGCAAACTCGCGGTGGGTGGCTCACATTGTCTTCTCTTGAACCTCTTCCTATCATGTACTTCGTCTTCGACGTGTTGATGACTAGTCCGATCCGCTTAGCTTCCCTCTTCAGTCTGATGTAGGCTTCCTTCATCTTCTCAAAGTTACGTGCCATAATATCTATGTCGTCGGCGAAACCAAATAGCTGGACGGACTTATTGAAAATTGTACCACTCGTGTTAATCCCTGCTCTTCGTATTACCCCTTCCAAAGCGATGTTGAATAGCAAACACGAAAGACCATCACCTTGCCGTAACCCTCTGCGGGTTTCGAAGGGACTTGAGAATGCCCCTGAAACTCGAACTACGCACATCACCCGATCCATCGTCGCCTTGATCAACCGTATCAGTTTATCCGGAAAACCGTGTTCGTGCATTAGCTGCCATAGCTGGTCCCGATCGATTGTATCATATGCGGCTTTGAAGTCGATGAATAGATGATGTGTGGGCACGTTGTATTCGCGGCATTTCTGCAGTACTTGGCGAATGGCGAACACCTGGTCCGTGGTGGAGCGTTCGCCCATAAAACCCGCCTGGTACTGCCCCACGAACTCCCTTGCAGTTGGTGCTAGTCAACGGCATAAAATTTGGGAGAGTACCTTGTAGGCGGCGTTCAGCAATGTGATTGCGCGATAGTTGCTACAATCCAGCTTATCGCCCTTTTTGTAGATGGGACACACGACACCTTCCATCCACTCCTGCGGCAAAACTTCCTTCTCCCAAATCTTGGTAATGACCCAGTGCAGCGCTCTAGCCAGTGCCTCACCACCGTGTTTAAATAGCTCTCCTGGTAGTTGGTCAACCCCAGGGGCTTTGTTGTTCTTCAGCCGGCCAATCTCCTGCTGGATTTCCTGGAGATCCGGAGCCGGGAAAATTATGTCCTGCGCGCGTTCTCCCAGGTCCATCACCATACCGCCATCTTCGTCTGCCACATCGCCATTCAGGTGTTCTTCGTAGTGCTGCCGCCACCTTTGGATCACCTCACGCTCGTTCGTAAGAAGGTTCCCGTTTATGTCCTTACACATATCAGGCTGTGGCACGTGACCCTTACGTGAACGGTTTAACTTCTCATAGAACTTTCGTGTGTTATTAGCGCGGTACAGTTGCTCCGTTTCTTCACGGTCTCGATCTTCCTGCTGGCGCTTTTTCCTCCGGAAAATCGAGTTTTGTCTGTTCCGCGCCTGTTTATATCGTGCCTCGTTCGCCCTCGTGCGGTGTTGCAGCAATCTCGCCCATGCTGCATTCTTCTCTTCCACTAACTGCTCACATTCGCCGTCATACCAGTCGTTTCTCTGATCCGGTGCCAAGTGCAGCGGTTGCGGTGCTACCAATGGCGGATTGAATATCTCTCCAGCCATCTTCAAGAGACGCTGCGCCTAGCTGCTCTTCCGTTGGTAGTGCCACTTCCAGCTGCTGCGCGTATTCTTGGGCCAGTCTACCGTCTCGTAGCCGCCCGATATTAAGCCGCGGCGTCCGACTTCGACGCGTGTTGTACACCGTCGAGAGTTTTGAGCGCAGGCATACTGCAACGAGGTAGTGGTCGGATTCAATATTCGCACTGCGGTAAGTGCGGACGTTCGTGATGTCGAAGAAGAATTTACCGTCGATTAGAACGTGGTCCATTTGGTTTTCCGTTTCTTGGTTAGGTGATTTCCATGTGGCCTTGTGGATATTTTTGCGGGGAAAGAAGGTGCTTCGGACTACCATTCCGCGGGAGGCTGCGAAGTTTATGCATCGTTGGCCGTTGTCATTCGATACGGTGTGTAGACTATCCGGTCCGATGACCGGTCTATACACTTCCTCCCTTCCTACCTGTGCGTTCATGTCACCGATGACGATTTTAACGTCCCGCAGTGGGCATCCATCGTATGTCTGCTCCAGCTGTGCGTAGAACGCTTCTTTCTCGTCGTCGGGTCTCCCTTCGTGTGGGCAGTGCACGTTGATGATGCTATAGTTGAAGAAACGGCCTTTAATCCTCAGCTTGCACATCCTTGCGTTGATTGGCTGCCACCCAATCACGCGTTGGCGCATCTTACCCAGCACAATGAAGCCCGTTCCCAGCTCGTTGGTGGTGCCACAGCTTTGGTAGAAGGTAGCCGCTCGATGCCCGCTTTTCCACACTTTCTGTCCTGTCCAGCAAATCTCCTGCAGCGCCACGACGTCGAAGTTGCGGGGATGTAATTCATCGTAGATCATCCTGTCGCAACCTGCGAAACCTAGCGACAGTTCCATGTTCCAAGCTTCCAATCGTGATCCTTTATTCGTCGCCTAGGTCTTTGCCGATTATATCGAGTCGCATTATCTCCTATATTGTTCGTAATTTTTGGTTTTACAGGCGGCTCATTGGGCCTGCGCAAACCTCCTGTCTCGTCGGAGGGCCGTCGTGTCAGGGCTGTTTAGCATCCCACCTAACACCAGGACTTGGGCTTGTGCGCTTTGAGCGGCACACGGTCGCTTTGGTGGGGCCTACTTGCGGATACATGCAGCTTTTTATAGAGGTTTAACAGGGCCCACTGTCAAACCCCACCACATCCTAGGCAAGCCCCACAACTCGCAGATGGCCTGGGGAGGGATCGTCAAGCCCTTGGACATAGTCCCTGCTGCCCTGATTTGAATAGAAACTTTTTTTTATTCTTTCGTTCATTTGAAAGGCTCATTTATCGTGAAGCGTTACGGAGCCGAAATCAAGTTTAATAATACATTTCTTGATTCTTATACAGAGTGTTAGTTTTGGGGTACCGAAAGACTCGTGGTTTGGTCGAGGTTAGGGAAAACAATAATGTGATGCTGATGTTCAAAAGTTGACATTCTTCGTAATGGTCACATCTGTAACGGGACAAACAAACTTTTTCTTGGGAGACGGCAACGAGAGGAAGACACACGGAAGGGATTAACGACAGACATTGAAATGCACAACAAGAGGAAGGCATTCATAATGGGGTACAAAATACAAGGGGATGGGCAGACTATTGTTACAGTCTTACATTCGCAACTTTAAAAATTGATGGACGAGAGACATGTACTTGAGATCAAGACCCGACAACGCTTCCCTAACAGGCATTTTTTGTTTTCCTCGGACCCGGAGATGTTCAGTTCAGTTAGCGCAGATCTGGGGCCACGATGCTCCTCGCACGCCCATACGACATGATCAATGTCCTGATAATCCTCGCCGCTAACACAGACATTCCCTTCCGAGAACCCTACTCTGAAAAGATGTGCATTTAAAGTGTAGTGATTGGACATTGGGGGCCCTCCTTAGCCGTGCGGTAAGACGCGCGGCTACAAAGCAAGACCATGCTGAGGGTGGCTGGGTTCGATTCTCGCTGCCGGTCTAGCCAATTTTGGATTGGAAATTGTCTCGACTTCCCTGGACATAAAAGTATCATCGTGTTAGCCTCATGATAAACGAATGCGAAAACGGTAACTTGGCTTAGAAACCTCGCTGTTAATAACTGTGGAAGTGCTTGATGAACACTATCTGCGAGGCGACTCTGTCCCAGTGTGGGGATGTAATGCCAATAAGAAGAAGATTGGGCATTAGACGACACATAGTTCAAATGAAGTCTCGTCCCATATTCATTTTTTTAACCATGGACGCTTCGATACCGCTTCGGGTGAATTGAATACAGCCATCTACCCAACTCCCCATTTGTCCATTTCTGTTGCCAGCTGTTCAAGGTTTCCTGGCGAACTAATGTGAAAAAATCATCGAAGGTGATTTTCCTGTCGCAAATATCACTTTCCCTTACCCAAAGAGTCCGAGTTCTCATTTCCCAGGATCGAGCAATGAGAAGGGATCCAAGCCATGGTGATTATGTAAGACCGTTATGATAAGGCACTCAAAGCTTTCCGTATCCCATTCAGAGGATACGCTGAGTGCTTAACCGGATTCATTAACTGAACAGCCTCCAAGGAACTTAGACTGTCGGTGTAGATGAATGCGATTTGGTTTGCATACAAGCCCAAGTCCTGGTGTTAGGTGGGACGCTAAACAGCCCTGACACGACGGCCCTCCGACGAGACAGGAGGTTTGCGCAGGCCCAATAAGCCGCCTGGAAAACCAATAATTACGAACAATATAAGAGATAATGCGACTCGATATAATCGGCAAAGACCTAGGCGACGAATAAAGGATCACGATTGGAAGCTTGGAACATGGAACTGCATGTCGTTAGGTTTCGCAGGTTGCGACAGGATGATCTACGATGAATTACATCCCCGCAACTTCGACGTCATGGCGCTACAGGAGATTTGCTGGACAGGACAGAAAGTGTGGACAAGCGGGCATCGAGCGGCTACCTTCTACCAAAGCTGTGGCACCACCAACGAGCTGGGAACGGGCTTCATAGTGCTGGGTAAGATGCGCCATCGTGTGATTGGGTGGCTGCCAATCAACGCAAGGATGTGCAAGCTGAGGATTAAAGGCCGTTTCTTCAACTATAGCATCATCAACGTGCACTGCCCACACGAAGGGAGATCCGACGACGAGAAAGAAGCGTTCTACGCACAGCTGGAGCAGACATACGATGGATGCCCACTGCGAGACGTCAAAATCGTTATCGGTGACATGAACGCAATTGTAGGAAGGGAGGAAATTTATAGACCGGTCCTCGGACCGGATAGTCTGCACACCATATCGAATGACAACGGCCAACGATGCATAAACTTCGCAGCCTCCCACGGAATGGTAGTCCGAAGCACCTTCTTTCCCCGCAAAAATATCCACAAGACCACATGGAGATCACCTAACCAAGACACGGAAAACCAAATCGATCACGTTCTAATCGATGGTAAATTTTTCTCCGACATCACGAACGTCCGCACTTACCGCAGTGCGAATATTGAATCCGACCACTACCTCGTTGCAGTATGTCTGCGCTCAAAACTCTCGACGGTGTACAACACGCGTCAAACTCGGACGTCGCGGCTTAATATTGGGCGGCTACAAGACGGTAGACTATCCCAAGAATACGCGCAGCAGCTGGAAGTGGCACTCCCAACGGAAGCGCAGCTAGGCGCAGCGTCTCTTGAAGATGGCTGGAGAGATATTCGATCCGCCATTGGTAGCACCGCAACCGCTGCACTTGGCACGGTGCCCCCGGATCAGAGAAACGACTGGTATAACGGCGAATGTGAGCAGTTAGTAGAAGAGAAGAATGCAGCATGGGCGAGATTGCTGCAACACCGCACGAGGGCGAACGAGGCACGATATAAACAGGCGCGAGTTTTGTCTGATTTTCCGGAGGAAAAAGCGTCAGCGGGAAGATCGAGACCGTGAAGATCGAGACCGTGAAGAGACGGACCAACTATACCGCGCTAATAACACACGGGAGTTCTATGAGAAGTAAAACCGTTCACGTAAGGGCCACGTGCCACAGCCTAATATGTGTAAGGACTGTTACCGTATAAGGTAACAATGAGGCAACGAGCTGATACGGGTTTCAGTACCATAAAGAATTAACTAAGAATTGTAAGACTTCGCACGTAGTATTTCTTGAGACCATGAATACTCACATACATCTTCAATTTATTTGGGTATTCTGGTTTAATAGTGTATGTACAACTAACGCCTCTCACACCCCTGACTGACGGACCAAATTAATCGAGGCGAATTCCTCGCGACAACACGAACTCCGGGGCGAATTGGAAAGGGCGAAAAAAAACGACAAGGAACGAGGAGGAAGGAGGGTTCGGGGAGTAGAACGGAGACTGACCTCGAAGCGAGTCGAAAAAAAAGGATCGCTCTTGAAGAAAAGGAAAAAACCCGCGTGTTCAGTGAAGTGTCCGGGAAACCCGGCCGCGCTAAGCATCGGACCTTTTGGAGTCAAGGAGATCTCGGAATCACGGTGGACATCGAGAACCACGGCCTTCCACCGACGATCCCGTACCGCTCGTAGTTGCCTTTCCCATCCAACCAGCCGGCCACGTGGTACCCTCGTTCCGTCCTAGTAATTGGCGACACATCTGCCGTACTTGGCCTGCGCTGTACTGAATTGTCACCGTCCACTGGGATTTCACCGGCCCTATCCTGACCAGGGCACGATCTGACCGTAATAAGTGCCGCATCAAGTTACCAGGCCACCTGGGATACCTTAAGGGTCGTCTACAAATCACGCCTTGTATTGTCGTCATCCGGCCGGAACCTCGTTACGCTGTTTTCCGTGTCACATTGTGGTGATAGACCGGCATCCACGACTCACCTAGGCCTAGAGAAGCCTCAGTGCAGCACCATTATCAGCGGTGACCTCTAGTCCTATTCGGTCGCAGATCCTATTCACCTTCCGGCCGAGGATACACGGTTCAAAAATTATCAGTTTCCCGACATTGGCAGTTGTCTAGCTGAGTATCCCGCGACTACGGGACCACGAGAAATTATAATCCCACCTGACCGTGTGGAACCGGCATCCGATCAACTGAAGACTCCAAGCAAGTTCTACGTGTCCAACCTATAACCCGGCTGGAAAGCGAACCCACTCTGGTTTTTGGAGCTGAGCCCTGTATTACTGTAGCGGTAAAGGTAGAAGCAGGTAGCATGCAGACAAGGTACGTCCAAATAAGCCGCATGCCAACAATGGGCCCCAACGTGTCCGATCGGCCAAACCAGAACTAACCCCTTAAAGACTAACCCTAAATCGAAACCTCAAAATTTAATAAAAACATGTTATAAAATGTACTCTACATTTTCATTTTACTCGATTTCCCGCATGCTTGTTGTCTCGTCTTGATTACGTCCGCTTCCGTGTAGATAAGTTCCGTGTGTTCCCTCAAGCAGGTGTTGCGTGCCGACCCTGAGATAAAACCCTAGTGAGCTAGTAAGGAGGACGTTGAGACGTCCCCTCCTCAGGCGTACGGACGTCATAGGAGGTAGTTACAGGATAGTGTTGAACTTAATTTTAAAATTAAAAAAACACTTTAATAAAGAATTAAAAAAAAAAAAAAAGTAGTTACAGGACATAAACGGGAACCTTCTTACCAACGAGCGTGAGGTGATCCAAAGGTGGCGACAATCGATCGAGACCAGCTATGGCAGCTAATGCACGAACACGGATTTCCGGATAAACTGATACAGTTGATCAAAGCGACGATGGATCAGGTGATGTGCGTAGTTCGAGTTTCAGGGGCATTCTCGAGTCCCTTCGAAACGCGCAGAGGGTTACGGCAAGGTGATGGTCTTTCGTGTCTGCTATTCAACATCGCTTTGGAAGGGGTAATACGAAGAGCAGGGATTAACACGAGTGGTACAATTTTCTATAAGTCCGTCCAGCTATTTGGCTTCGCCGACGACATAAATATAATGGCACGTAACTTTGAGAAGATGGAGGAAGCCTGCACCAAACTGAAGAGAGAAACCAAGCAGATCGGACAAGTCATCAACACGTCGAAGACGAAGTACATGATAGGAAGAGGTTCAAGAGAAGATATTGTGAGCCACCCACCGCGAGTTTGCATAGGTGGTGACGAAATCGAGGTGGTAGAAGAATTTGTGTACTTGGGCTCACTGGTGACTGCCGAAAATGATACCAGTAGAGAAATCCGGAGACGCATAGTGGCTGGAAATCGTACGTACTTTGGACTCCGCAAGACGCTCCGATCGAATAGAGTTCGCCGCCGTACCAAACTGACAATCTACAAAACGCTCATTAGACCGGTAGTCCTTTACGGACACGAGCCCTGGACGATGCTCGTGGAGGACCAACGCCGACCAACCACGAGTTGCATCAGCTGCTGGGAGAACCATCCGTCGTTCACACCGCGAAAATCGGACGACTGTGGTGGGCCGGGCACGTAGCCAGAATGTCAGACAGTAACCCGGTGAAAATGGTTCTCGACAACGATCCGACGGGCACAAGAAGACGAGGTGCGCAGCGGGCAAGGTGGATCGATCAGGTGGAAGATGACTTGCGGACCCTCCGTAGACTGCGTGGTTGGCGACGTGTAGCCATGGACCGAGCCGAATGGAGAAGACTCTTATATACCGCACAGGCCACTTCGGCCTTAGTCTGAATAAATAAATAAACATGTACCTTGGATGATCAAGTAGTTCAATCGTTACAGTTTCCAGGGCGCACAGTGCTTCGAACGTATAGAGCTACGGGACAAAAATCATAACTTACATTCTACAGGTTCTAACTCAATGGTGTCTTTGGGAAAATGGTTGTAAACTAGTTTTTCTAGGTCAGTAACTATGTGAAATTGATAATTGCTTAAATGACGTAAACGCCAAATTTCATAACATATAGACTGCCGTTCTACGCATGCTTGTACCAAATTCAAAAAACGACAAATGAGAAAATGGCATTTGAAATTGAATCCTAATTTTCATTGCTGACGTATAACCTGAATGAAGTATGAGATTATTACATCACAGAACCATTCAGAAGACTTAATTTCATTGAAATCATTCTTATTTTCCACCCACAAATAGAATTTGCGGCAACGATCATGAAAATAATTTAGCGGGACAGTTATGCCCAGAAATAGAGCACTTGTTTTGTGGTTTCTACGCATATCAGCCCCGTTCAGTGCATGATTTCGTGAATGACTACTGCGATTGACATATGTCTCCACATGCTTTATCTATGGAAGTAAACCACCCACGTGGTTGAAGTCGCTTAGAATGAGTATTGTACAAATTTCCCTCTATTAACCAGTGGAACAGGCTAAGATTGGAAGATCTAAACAGAAAATGCTATTTCAATGATTGTTGCTCCATAAAATAACAGAATCCGCCATAATGATGAATTTAATCACCGCGAGACAATCATGCGTAGAAATTAAGCAATGGGACAAATAGACTTGACGTTGTTTTCAATGATTTTCCGAACAAAGTTAGAAATCTGTTAGAGTTTTCTAAAAGTATACATCAAAATAGACTGATCTGTAGTGAAAAGTCAAAATCCACCAAAACTAACATGGGACAATTATGCTTAGAAGGGCAGTAGAATGCTTCGTATAATCGGGATACATTTGGGAAAATTGCCACTTATAATAAAATCTAATATTTGCGTAACTGACATATGTTGAATAGATATAATTGCATAAATGCCGTAAACGCCAGATTTTACGATATGCCTCAAAGAATCAGGATCTTTTTACGAAAAATATGAGGTATGATAAAAGTTTCTATTACAATAATTGACCAATTTACAATCTCATAAGTGACGTAAACGCCAGCTCTAATGTTTTATAATATAGAATCAGGATATCCTTAGAAATGATCTGAGGAATTGTTTTTTTAACGACGGTATCAGAATTCATTGGAATTTGTTAATTATTTTTTCCGTTTCGTTTATTTTGTAGGCTCAGGCGTGTATAACACTTTACGAAGCCATGGTTATTGATACGTACAATCAATATCATCTTATAAAGTTAGTAACAGAGGGGTAGAAGCCAGCGTATTCGTGGTGACTCGAGATTAAGTTTAATATGTTTAAGGATGGGTAGGGATTAGGATCCGTGAATCATGGAATCATCATAATCAAGGAATTTCAGCTACTCATCCGGTCATTTTGCATCAGCGACGATGTGGCGTGTCGTCATGCTCTAGGAATGGTTCGACTGGTAGCATCTTCTAGATGGCCAGAAAATGAAGAATAGTGTTGTTTTTAATGTCGATAATTTTTAATGGAACTAGAGCCACGACAAGCAGGCTCTCATCTGAGTTCTCAGCCTTCGACAATTTTTGTGTGTAGGTGCTATGTCCTGAGCTTCCATCAAAAGCCCATTTGCATACAAGTTTTACCGTCCTTGAGCTCTCTACCGAAAGTTGCTGCATAATGCTTAGAGAGGTACAATTCATTAAAAAAAGACAGGGACACCGTCTTCGACCAGAGGTCGTACAGACTGAACACTTAACATCTAGCATGAGACAACGGACATGACACATAACACCCAGTGGACCAGTGGAGGATTTTTCGATCATGAAAAGTTTCCTCCTTACCGAGGCGGGAATCGAACCCACACTCCATAACACATGCGTCTAGACGATTGACGTCGCTATCCGCACGGCCACGGCTAGAATAAACAAGAAGAAAACACGTTCAGATTCCTCTTTGCTCGCTAGATGATGTTGTTATCACCGGCAAATGGTTCGCCATTTCGTTGTATGGAAAAGCTCGAAGTGAACCATATTGTTAATATAATATATTTGGTTTTATGCTTATCTTAAAGCACGGCTGTAGAATATTTGGATATATATGTAGTTCCACAAATCGTCAATTGCACCATGAAATTATTTTGTTACTTGAGCTCTCCTATCTCGTCCATTCCCAAGTAACATGTTAAGTTTTATAACACTCTTGAAGATCATAATTTACACTTCAAGAGTGTTATAAACCCAGTATAAAACCAAAATGTTACTAGGGTTGTTTTGTTTGAATTGACGGTTCATTTTTATATGATACCTTTGTCATTAATTTCACTTCAAGCTATGCATTCCTACGGCATGGAGTCTACAATCCTCTTCCTAATAAATTGTAAAAAATGATTTTGTATAAGAGGCAGCGATAAACTACAAATGATTTTCTGTGGCGCATGGAACATCATATAAGCCTAGAGAAGAAAATGAACATCGATTTAGCTATACAAAAAATTTAATATTCATGTTCAACTTTGGCTTTCAATCGGTTACATCCTGCATATAGCGTTCCTGCACATTGATCGAACTAGCATCGCATTGTCGTTATTGTCGTAACGAAACGGCTATAGGGACGAAATAAATTTTGTCCGATAGCAAATCCGTCACTTCAGTTTCTTATCACTTGTTTCCATATTCTTGTTTCCATTTACCGATGCTCGCTTCATTGGATCGAAACCACCACCTCCATCGATGGCTGCACCAACGCCGAACGCTAGACGGAAAAAGTGAACAAGGACGTCACGATTGACTTTTGCTACCCATTTCCGGGCAAGTGGGGCACGGAATATGCACGCGGGATTGTGCTCGGCAAGTTCCTGGCCTATTACGCAGTGCCACTGTGTATAATAGCAATCTTCTACGCGCTGATAGCGCGCCATCTCATACACAGTGCCAAACATGTGCCTGGCGAAACGCAGGGAACAGTGAGACAGGTAGGTGGACGAAGGTATGACTCCTCTGTACGCGCATATTTCTAGCAATTTAGCTCGCGCAATGTGTGACAATTCGCAATAGGGTAAATTTTGCAATAGCGCAGATTGATTTATTTTCTAAATTCAAATTGTATTTTATTCTTGTATGTTCAATAAATATAACGTTATGCTATTTTGGTCTTTTCACAAATACAATAAAGGAACATTTACCCTAGCAGAGAATTTTTTTTCGAAAACATGCAATGAAATCAATGTCATCTGGCTCGGTGAAATTGGATTCGGGACACATGCTCTACACGATGTTTGTTGACTCGATAATGAAAGCGGGTGCTTTTTTTTCTTATGTCAGTGATACGGCAATAAAACTATCAACGAGTGCGTAAGGGCGTCACTCATATTGATTGCTATTTATTTTTTGATGATTTTAGCTTCCACATGTGAGTCAATATTTATTAAAATAGAATTTGAAAATATTGAACTGCTGGTTGCAAATTTTGATTTATTATAAACTTGGATTCTGTTGAATGGCAATACAGTCGCTTAAAAAGTACACACGAGCATATTCTCTACATTGTAATATACATTAGACTAGTAAAAAAAACCTCTAATATTGATTAAATTTTATTTAAATATTGAGGCGGTGTGTATTTGTGTATCAAAACGATTCTCATAGGTACGTGAATAATCCACAACAGCAACCCACATCATGTGTGATAGGTTCTCACTAACTAACAGGTGATTCATGAGTAGGTACTCAACCTTAATCTGGCGGTAGATGACTGTAACTTTTCCGGCAACTAGTGTTTTATTGTTCAATCGAAGGGTCGAAGGAAAATCTTTTTTCTTTTTGTATTTTTTGGTGAAAACCGGCAGCTATATAAAATTTCCATGAGGAATTAGAAATTTTCCAAAAACTAAGGAAATTGACAATAAAGAAATCTGGGTAAAAAAATTATTATATTTAAAATTTCCTTAAATAATGTAAAATTGCCATGAACAATTTAAAACTTTTCAAAAAGTAAAATAAAAAGGCATTTTTCAAAATAATTTCAATTGTAAAAGAAGAGTTTTCACAAAGAATCGAATATTGATGTATTTATGGAAATTTTGTATTTTTTATATGAAAATTTTTGATTTCTTTATGGAAAAATCTTCTTTTATGATTGCAATTTTTACTTTTGCTATATTTTTGTTTCTTGGTTTTTTATATTGCTTATGGGAATTTTGTATTATTTTGGGGTGGTATTTTAGTCGGTGAAAAACAGATTACACTCACCACTCCTTTCTCTAGAACTAAGATAAACGAAAATCGTGCCAACTTGATGAAGCTGTTATTTTGTTTCATCATTTTTACGCCTCACTTACTTTTGCGAAAATTTCCGTTGAGCAATTATAAAAAAGCGATATTGCAACGGTATTCGTTTGAGCGAGCTACAGGCCTCTAGCGCTCATTCAATCCTCAACCGTGCTGATCGCGTGTGCTGCGGTCAGTTCTACCTCGGGAATTGACCGGGTAGACCTCCAAGGTTACGTCATCGGCGAAGCCGACGATCTTAACACCAGGAGGGAACTTTAGCTTCAGAGCCCCGTCATACATAAGGTTCCATAATACCGGGCCCAGTATTGAACCTTGCGGAACTCCTGCGGTAACAGGAACGCTTCTCTGACCGGCATCGGTCTCGTAAAGTAGCTCACGGTTCTGGAAATAGCTTTCCAAAATCCGCTACAGGCCCACCGGCAGGCTAAGTCGGTGTAACGAGAGCGCGATGGCATCCCAGCTTGCGCTGTTGAATGCGTTCTTAACATCAAGTGTCACTAACGCACAGTATCGAATACCTCGCTTTTTCTGTTGGATCGCTATCTCGGCGGTCTTTACCACCGAGCGTCCAACGTGGATTCACCCTTGCGGTAACCGAACTGATTGCTTGACATGCCGTTTGTACCCTTTGAGTACGGGGTCAGCCTGTTGAGGATGATCCTCTCTAGCAACTTGCCTGTCGTGTCTATAAGACAGATTGGTCTTTGCGCCGATGGGTCGCCCGGCGGCTTCCCGGCCTTCGGCAACAACACCAATTTCTGCCTTTTCCATCTTTCGGGGAATCTACACTCATCAAGGCATTTCTGCATAGCTAGCCTGAACATGTTCGGGTTCGCTATGATTACTGCTTTGAGAGCACTGTTCGGAACTCCATCAGGCCCTGGAGCTTTGTTCGTTGCCAGAGATTTGGCCACCGCGAGTAACTCTTCGTTCGTCACCGGAGCCACCATTTCGGCTCGCCAACTTATCTGGGGATCGTTTGGGGGGTGAAGAGCTCCCTCTGGTCTTGGCCATCACTATCCTATAGGTGCACCCCAAGGATTTGCGTTGGCTCCTTCGCATAGGTTGTCGAAACACGCTCTCTTACTGCTCTTGATGGCCTTGTTAAAGGCCAGTTTCGCAGCTCAAAACACTTCACGGCGGTCCGCTCTTTCATCCTCGGTCCGGACACGTTGCATCCTTCGTCTAGCCTTGAGGCAGGGTAATCGAGGTGATCCCGCATTCTCGGGACTCCACCAGTATACCGGGCGTCTGCCATTTCTCGGCAGGGCTTTCCTCGGCATGGTGGCGTCGCTTAGACCTTCAGTGTTGGCTTCCAGTCCCAGGGCCGCGGTAAAAACTTCACCGTCGAAGTGATTGGTGGTATAACAGGGATGCCCGGTCCTCGGATGTTGCACGCCATAGTTGATCTTAAAGCGAATTGCTAGATGATCACTATGGGTGAACCCTCGTCCACCCTCCAGTCCAAGTCTGGTGCCAAACCAGGACTGACAAACGTTACATCAATCCATGACTCGACCCCGTTCCTTTTGAACGTGCTAGCGGAACCATCATTAACTAGCACTGCGTCGAGCTTTTCTAGAGCCTTTAGTAACGCTTTACCCCTTCGATTGGTGCAGTGGCTGCCCCACTCCACTACCCAAGCGTTAAAATCTCCTGCTATGACGACCGGCTTACGACCCACTAGGTCAGACGATAAGCTATCGATCATCTGGTTGAACTGTTCTAATGGGCACCATGGTGGGGCATGGTAGCTACAATAGAACACACCATTGATCTTGGCTATCGCAACACCCTCAGCAGAGTCGACTCCGAGACCGATTGCCACAGCAGCTGCTGGGCAGTTGCACAGTGGTTAAGATTCAGCTGCATTACTTGCACGGCTTCTTCTTATTTGTCTCTCCGATGGGACACGAAGATCCACCCATAACGTGGTTACAGGTTTACTTTTGCTGGCGCAGATGAGGCACTTTGGAGCCTTATCGCATTCCTGCACCTTGTGCCCTTCCTCACCACAACGACGACACAGCAGAGACGACGTCGTCCGCGTCCGTGACCTCATCCAGTTGCTTGCACTGGAGGGTTACTTCCGCCCCCAACGGAGCCATTCAGCTCTCGACGTGCTAGCAACTTATACTCAGATAGTTCCCGGCGGCGATTCTATCGTACTCCCCCGGTGACGAGAGCTTCCCCGAAAACCGACGATCCGTGGAAGTTTATTGCGTGTCCAATACTGATATCTCACCTGGATAGTCCTAGGCACTTTCTCATTTCAACGGGAATCCTGTTGGAGGCCAATTCCAGAGATTTCAGGTTTAGCATAGCGTCCGGTTCAATAGCGCTTCAACTACCCAAAACCGATTATTTAACGCGTCACGAACTACTCGACATAATCCCCGGCGGTGGATCTAGCCTACTACGATTGGAAGCTTCCCGGTGGCGGAAACTCTCCCGAACTGAACTTTTCTAAACATTGCGCCATTCAGCTCCAAGAATAATTTTCTTGACATTCTCAAACACTAGTTCGTTGAGCCATTTAGCTCCTAGCTAAATCGTGGACTACTCAGACGATCCCCGACGGCAGATCTATCCTACTCAGACAGAGAGTTCCCCGGCTTTGGAATATCCCTCGTAACCGACGGCTCGCTTACATGTAAGGCTTGTTGAATATCCTCTACCACTTTTAACATTTCTTTGGTGTTTTCAAGATCGGCGCAGGTCTGGATCCCTTTCTTACTTCAGTGAGTGACCGATCCAGAGATTTCGAGAGAAGCATAGCGTCCGGTTCAATAGTGCTCCGACGACCCGAATCTAGTACTATAACGCGTCACGATCTACTCGGCCTAGTCCCCGACGATGGATTTAGCCTACTCTAGGAAACTCTTTGAAACTAATCTTCTATAATCTTGAGCCATTCAGCTCCCGGCTTGATCGCAGTTTACTCAGATAGTCCCCGGCGGCGGATCTATTCTACCATGACAGGAAGTTCCCCGGTGGCGGAAGCTTTCCCGTAACCGACCGTGTAACTGTGACCGCTTCCAGATGCTCTCTAGTCTTCACGCCATCTTCGCTGCAGCGACCACATGATCTGTGTTACCGCTCTGCCTGCTTCTTTCCACGTATTCGCTGAGATCACACTTCGTTCTGTACTGATTCGAGGACAATCGGAAAATACGTGTACCGGTTCGGACCAGTTCGGACAGGTCGGGCAGAGGGGGACTCTGCAGATACTTCCTGAAACATCTATAGCCTGGCAGGAATTGTGACAGGAAGAAGTTGACTTCCCCGTGTTTTCTGTCCACCCATAACGACAGGCTTGGAATGAGCCGATATGTCCACCTTTCCGGGGCCATTCCGGACACAAACCGCATACATCGATATGGTACGATACGCGCTTGCTACTCTCATGGCCATCAGCTTATAAGTGCTATTGAACCGAGTCAGATTTCTCCTCGTGATTACACCAGCCGTCCAGACGGGTGCTCGGTATCTGAGTATTGACGAGTTTCCTCTTACTGCTACTAATCGCAAAACTGTTTGACATGGTTCTGGTCAACGCTGTAATCGCTTTATTTGCCTTCTCGCAAGCATAATCGGCGTGGATATTGAAATTAAACCAGTCGTCGATCATTACCCCAAGATGCTTTACCTCTCGCTTCGAGCCGATGATGACTTCTCCAACCATAATTGTGCTATGCTGTATCGGTATCGGTTGCTGATCATCATCACTTCAGTTTTGTGGTGGGCCAATGCCAGCTTTTTTCCGCACATCCAGTTTTCGATTATTTCTATCGCCAGCGTTGCTCGTACTTCCACCTCTTCTACTGTTTCTCCGATTACCATGAGAACCACGTCGTCCACAAACCCAACGATCTTCACACCTCTTGGTAGTGTTAGCTGCAATAACTCATCGTACATCGCGTTCCATAACGTTGGTCCCAGGATAGAGCCTTGTGGAACACCCGCTGTTATGCCTATTATCTTTAGCCCTTCATGTGTTTCGTAAACAATCGTGTTATTCTCAAAATAACTATTCAGGATTCTGCACAGGTACCCTGGAACCCTCATCATGTGCAGGGAGCTGGCTATTCCTTCCCAGCTGGCACTAAAGAAGACATTTTTCACGTCTAAGGTTACTACATCTGACCACAACGGTGTAGATGTTGGCGAAAACAACCGTGTCCGTACAGCACTTGTCTGAAGTAAAAGTTCACCTCTCCATGCTTCCTGTTCACTTACGTCGATACATTGAGGATGAGCCGGTGAGTCTACCTTCCATTCTCCGCATTGTCCCGCTCGTGCTGCCACTTGACCATAAAGTCCAATCTCACCATCGTCCTTACATTACTGGTTCCTCTTCGTTGGTAGCACTCGATACTCTGCTAGGTTTATACAGATTGAGATCATCTCGGCGATAACGAAGTCTTCCTCCTTACTAGCACACTGATCATTTTAGCCACCTTTCGCAGGAACACTCGACATGGGTATTGAAATTCAACCGGTCATGCATCACCACTCCTGGATTCCTCGAAGTCCGCACAAACGGTACTTCGTGCCCTCCGATGGCAATCTGCATCCGCTGAATCACTTTGCAGTTGCAGACCAACATCACCAGTGCCACCAGCGGTGTCTACTTCTTCCAGAGACTTTTCGGTTATCGTAAGGACATCGTCCGCGAATCCGAAGATCTTGACTCCTTTGGGCTACTTCAGTTCTAGAACTCCATTGTACATAACGTTCCACGGCATTGTGCCTAGTATGGAGCCTTGCGGAACACCCGCCGTGCCGTAACCCTTATCGATCCTGCCCCGGAATTAGTTTAGTAAACCAGAATCCAGTCTCCAGTCTTAAGGATCCCACACAAGTAGTCGGGGAATCGCATTCTGTGCAGCGCTGTGGTGATAGCCTCCGAGCTAGCACTGTTAATGCGTTTTTGACGTCATACTACCGCGCAGAATCGTCTTCCTGGACGCCCTATCTGCACCTTCAATGACTGTCCTGTTTGCATCCACCGTCGATTTGCCTTTTCGGAATCCGAACTACTTTTCCGATATGCGGATCTCGCCGACCGTGAACTGCGTCAGCCTACTAAGGATAATTCCTTCCAGAAGCTTCCCCAGTGAATCCAGCAGGCTTATGGGCCTATATGATGTTGGATTCCCTGGCGGTTTCCCTGGTTTCGGCAACATTCCATACATGTTGATATTTTGTTCCGCTACTGAAATAAGAAAAATTCAAAGCGCCTCCAATTAATATTTTCCGGGTTTTTTATTTATTTAATTTCAATTTATTCAATTAATATTTTCCGGGTTTTTGATCAAAGGCGGCTAATATTAATTTGTGATGTTTTGTTTATATTTATATTTATGACATTGGCATGTAAGTATAATCTGAAGAAAAACAAGGACGAAAGATTATGCCCTAGATGCTCAATAACCCTTTTTTCAGTCAATGGGAGTTGTGGAACTTGCTTAGAATGTGGTGGGGTTTTAACAGCGAGCTCTGGTGAACTTCGCTGAAAAGCTGCTTCATCAGCCTACCAGAACGATTATTCGCCGCTCGAAGCGCACTAGCCTCATGGAGTTTGGGTCGTGGAACTTCTTATAGGCCCGACACAGACTCCCGGTGATAAAGAAAGTCTGTCCAGATTCAGTTAGCCGCCGATAAAACCAATCATTACGAACAAAATGTTCTAGGACATGAAACCTCGCATGAAACTGCATGACATTCTTCTAAATTTTATGAATATTTCTCAATGGCTTGAGCACTGAGCCACTACATAAATATTATGGAGCAATCCTATACATTTCCAGTGAGTTTACACCAACAGGGTGCTGATGTTTAAATCTTACGTGTCTTGTACTCGTAACGGCACGGCATACCGTGGTACTCGTGTAAGCACGCTATTCAACTTTTTGGGCTGCATGACAGTTGTTTTGTTATCATGTTCAATCCAACGCACACTATGCATGAATTGTTCTATGCGGGGATTGCCCTCTGCGCGTTATTTCCGCGTAGCTATCCAAATTTTTCTTTTTCCCCGAAATAATCTAAATGGAGCTGTCACTTTTTCTTGCGGAAAAATATTCCTTCTCATTATTCCGCAAGGAAAACGGACAGACTTGAGCCCCGGCCAAATTTA
Source organism: Armigeres subalbatus (assembly GCF_024139115.2). Taxonomy (NCBI): domain Eukaryota; kingdom Metazoa; phylum Arthropoda; class Insecta; order Diptera; family Culicidae; genus Armigeres; species Armigeres subalbatus. Next base: position 221,985,278 of record NC_085141.1, on the reverse strand, counting down.
CTTCAGTAATGAAGAAAATTTTCTTTGACCGCTCTCCGTAATGACCAGCGTACTATGCTTTAGGTAAAAAGGATTTTTGCCTGCACATCTTTGTATGAACAAGATTTCACGAAACCCTTATTTATTTAGCAAAATATTTCCGGAAAAAGTGAAAAACTCCAAATGTGCGAGATTCAAAAAGGTTGAAGAGCTTATTTGGACAATAAATAAGTTATCAACGCAGTTCCTCAATCCTCGACAGCTTTCATATGGCCTGCCGCTGACATAATGGAATCGTTATTTACGATTTTTCCGTGCACCGCTCAGCCTGTCATCCAGTATGAAGCTGCTGATGGAAGAGGGTTAATGCCAGTAGACTTCTCGTTAAAATATCGCATATGGCGTGTGGTTTGGTGGTTATTGTGGCGTTTTACTCAATTTGACCTTTCCAACATGCACCAGACGGGATTTTGCTAAAGAATTGAGTCGTCGTTGATTACCAATCTGTCACTGAGGAAGAAATCTTTGTTAATTTTTATTGATATTTTTTACCATCGAGTAATAGCTCTTCCTATCCTTATCATAAACTTTTGTTTCCAACATCATGTAATTAGCAGCTTGAAGACTTCTAAGCTTACCATGTTCGTTGCAGTTTTCTTGGAAAGAGTTGGTTCATAGTATACGAGATGACTTTCTATGATGAAAACTCTCATTGTTCTTCTCTTCGGTTAAGATATTGTAATTAAACATACTAAGCAACGAGAAAGAGCTTGATTTCTTTGCTGATTCGAATTTGAAATACTTAAAGATGATTTGATATAAATCATTAGGCAAAACCCAGTAACAAAAGACCTCCATTGCACTGATGATTAAAAGCGAGAAAATGTCCCCCGGAGGTGTATTGTGACAATGTCAGCTCGCATGACAGGTACTGAAAGCTTTTAATTAACTGTGAAAAGCTTGAAGAATACTCAGTCGAATGAAGGTGAAACGCCAATAAGAGCAAAACATCGTACGAGAACCAACTCAACATGAATAGTAATCCTCTCTGGATTGGACATAACCGAGGGAATGACATGGTTAAATCGTTTTCTCTTTATCTTCTTGTGTGGAAAGGAGGACTAATTGATGTCATTGTGCAGATTTTACCTTCTTCAGGCCCTTGCATGTACCACAATGATGAAGCATTTCCAACCATTAACTGGCTGATATTCCTACATATATTGTGCTCTACGTTTTAATTTCTGTTGAATAGCGTGTGGAGGCGAATGGTACTTCATACATTAGCAAAGCGAGGTTGATTTGTCTTGTAAAGTTGTTCGACGATTTATTCAAATTTGGAATATTTTAGTTCGCAAAACGAAACATTCGGCGGTCAAATTATTACAACCACAATACGTTGATTAACCTGGAGTTATGTTTTACACATTGGAGATTATCCAATTTTGGACTAAAGATTCCCTGAGTAACAAAAAAATCTGCAGGTAAGAGATTGTTGAAATGAAACTGTTTGAAAATGAAACTGAAGTCTACTCTGTACTGGGGAAATGTAAACTGAAACAGTAAATTTCCCACAGCGCAAAAAAAAACATTTGACTCCCATTTGTAAATTTAGGCTAGGCTAGGGGGGGGGGGGCTTTGGCCCCTCCTAGAACCGAACTATCCCTCCTAGAACTCGCTATTTTGCTAAGGTTTGCACATATCTAACTGTTTGACCATACATGGACGTAACTACAGAGAATGAATTTTCTTCACCATCTCTCTCTTCGAAACATTACAGCAAGTTGAATTTATTTTAGATAGTTGTAGTTAACGTTTTAGATTTAGGGTAAAAGCGAAGTGAAGCTACGCTTCCTCAATTCTCAGCTCCAGATAATATTTTTTAAACTTTGGAACTTGGGGTCAATTCGCCAAGATCTGTCCCCTAGGTGAAATTCGCTTGAAAAATTTCAAAAATAAGCGCTTTTATCAAAAAACTCACGTTGTCTGTGCTTTGGGGTCATATTGACCGGAAATTGAAATTTTTATAACTTTTGAATTGTTTGGCCAATTTAGGATTTTTGGGCAGTTTCGAAAGATAATTTCGAAAGATATTCTTTTCAGGAAATTACATAAAATTGAACATAGATGGGCGGGTACCTCGCGGAGAGAGTAAATAGGGTACAAAAATAGTAGCATTTTGAAATTCTCCGTCAGAAAAACAGCTTGAACAATGAACATTTATCTGAAAAATCTATCGCCCAACTCATCTACCACCATCTTGCGAGCATTTTAAACCAGGAATTTTTTAGCGCATTTCTCCAGGAGTTTCTTCCACAACTCCGAGAATTCCTTCAGGAAGTCCATTGGGAAATCCTCCAAAAATTGCTTTAGGAATTCCTTTTAAAATTTATCCATAAATTCCTCGTTGGATTCAGCCTTCGCAAATAAACTCTGGAATTTCTCCAAAAAAATCTTGTAGGAATTGCTTCATCTCTCCAAAAGTCCTTTGGATATTCCCAAGAAAGCTCCTTCGGGAATTTTTCCTGAAAGATAAAATTCATTGATTTGTTCCGGAAGGAACTTCTGTGGGGAATACCATGACCAATTTAAAAAAACGAATTTACAGAGGAATACTTGAATAAATTTGAGGGGAAGTTTTCAAGAATTGGAAGTAATATCCAGTGAAATTCCTGAAGGATTTGCTTAGAGAACTCCTGTACGAATTTCGTCGAAAAAAGCACAAGAAAAAGAATGGTAATACCTTAAAGATATTCAAAGGAATTGCTGAAGGAATTCCCAGAAAAAAAGCTGCAGCGTTTTCTAAGTAAATTCATTGAGCATTTACAGGGGAATTCCGGCAGGAATTTATGAAAAAAAAAACTTTTCCAATCACAACATTTTATTCGCTCAATCAATTCTCCAATTCAAGGTCAACTTTTCCACACAACCCAAGTATTTATTACTTCCAAAGGAACTACCCGAGGAATTCCAGGAGATACTTCCGGAGGGATTCCCGAAGGAACTTCGGAGGTATTTCCGTTGGAATCACCGAAAGAATTCCCCCAGAGCTTCCGAAGGAATTCCCGGACGAACTTCCGGAAGGATTCCTCGAGGAACTTCTGGAGGAACTTCAGGAGGGTTCTCGAATGATCTTCCGGAGAAATTCCCGGTGGAAATCATCATTATCATCTAATGAGTACTCCCAAACCATGAACATTCGTCAAGCAAATGTGTTCTATTTAGAGTAACAAAGTCTGTCGACCTGTTTCAAATGTAGTGCATGCTCCTTGTAGTACATAGAATAGAATATGTACGAAGAATAACTTCTTGGTCATCCAGGAAATTCCTTGAGTAAGGCCTTTTGATCTACATGCGCAACCAAAGGTCTGTCGATCTGTTTCAAATATGGTGCATGCAAACACTTGGGTCTCTTCCGTCCCCAACGTCCTCACCTCGGCGCCGTCACCCAAGATCTCTTGGGCCAGAAGTCCCGCTAGCTTGCGCTCCACGTTTCAGCACCAAGATCATTTCACCGGTCTTGGTACGTCTGACGCTTCGCGCGTCCTGTCCGCGTCCTGGCCTAAATCTTTTCGGTTGCCCTCATCGACGTCGGCCTACTTATCCTTATCAGTTTTCATGGCCTCTACTTTGTCCCTAACTTTCTTTACGGGTCGAGATGCGCTCAACTTCCGCTTTGAGCTACTGACCAGCTGCCAGGGATTTTCGGTCCCTTGTGCCGATGGCACCGGACGACTGGTACCCTTTTGCGGCCCGGCGACTTGGTCTGGTTGGTGCCTTTCGCTTTTCAAGCCGAGAAGTCGCCTTCTCGGGTCAACGCCCTTCGGGTTCCACTACACCCTGATCTGCTCCGTCAAAACGACGTTTGGCCTTTATGGTCGCCTACAGTTTGGTTTTGCTCTGAGCACCTTCGCCGGTTTGCTGCCTGACCCGTTTTTGGTTATGCGCAGTCTTTTCCTCGTTGGCCGTCAGGGCAAAATCAATCGCCTCTTGGGCCAAAGTCGCTCTTCCAAAGAAGGAGAAGGCCTTGGTTGTGGCACTTTTGTTGGCCTTCTCGCTTCCACGGATGGCTGATAAAAGCTTTCTGTTCTTGTCTTTAAACTCGAACAACATGGCGGCGCACCAGCAGGTTGTGTTTCAGTTCCTTATGGATGTTCTGCCTTCCACTTGCGAACTCGACCACCCATATCCCGGGTTGTGGCTTAAATATTGTACCCGAATCACAAAGTCTAGATTATAGACACTACAGGTTCCAACCCTAGTAACATTTTGGTTTCATGATGGTTTTAAAACACTCTTGAAGAGTAAATTATGGTCTTCAAGAGTTATGGTCTCACTCATCACTTCTCGTTTCTCACTTCTCGCTTCTCACATCTTACATCTCCCTTCTCGTATCGAACTTCTAAATCTCACTTACCACTCATTTCTCAGCTCTCACTTATCACTTCTCATTTCTCACTTCTCACTTTTCACATCTCACAACTTTATCTCATTTCTAACTTCTCATTATTCACTTCTCGCCTCTCACTTCTTACTTCTCGCTTCTCACTTCTCTCTTCTTAATTCTCACTTCTCACTTCACACTCCCCACTGCTCCGTTCTAACTTCACCCTTCTTTCCTTCACTTCTAACATCTTACTGCTTTTCGTTTCTCGCTTCTCACTTCTCACAGCTTATTTCTCTCCATTCATTCCTTGCTTCTTACTTCTCACTTCTCGCTTCTTACTTCTCACATCTCGTATTGAATTTCTCACTTCTCAATATCACTTCTCATATGGTGCTTCCCTTTTCTCGGCTCTCACTTATCACTTCCCATTTCTCAATTCTTACATCTTACATCTGACTTTTCAAATCGAATTTCTCACTTCTAACTTACCTTACCTCCTCTCACCTAGCTTCTCACTTGTAGCTTCTCATTTTTTGGCTTATCACTTCTCGTTTCTTGTCAACAATCATTTTTTTTTTCTTATTGGCATTACATCCCCACAGTGGGACAGAGCCACCTCGCAGCTTAGTGTTCATTCAGAACTTCCACAGTTATTAACTGCGAGGTTTCTAAGCCAGGATACCATTTTTGCATTCTCGCATATCATGAGGCTAGCACGATGATAGTTTTATGCCCAGGGAAGTCGAGACAATTTCCAATCCGAAAATTGCTTAGACCGGCACCGGGAATCGAACCCAGCCACCCTCAGCATAGTCTTGCTTTGTAGCCGCACGTCTTACCGCACGTGTCAACAATCATACCATGTTGAAAACACCAGTTCTCGTCCGATCACTGAAGTTAAGCAACATCGGGCGCGATTAGTACTTAGATGAGTGACCGCTTGGGAACGTCGCGTGTCGTTGGCCTTCAGTCCCAAACATCATCTGTTGATTCCCTGTGTAATTACAGCTGACCTGGCAATAACGGAGTAGCAACCGTGGGCGGTCAATCATGCTCATGCTTATTTATCACTTCTCGTTTTTCATTTCTAACTTTTCACATCTCACATCTTTATCTTATTTCTCACTTCTCACTATTCACTTCTCATCTCTCACTTCTTATTTCTTATTTGTAGGGGTATGTGGCGGGACCATCATCATCATAATCATCATCATCACTTCTCACTTCTCTCTTCTTACTTCTCACTTCTTATTTCTCATTTCTACTTTCTCACTTCCCCCTCCTTATTTCTCACCTATTACATCTCACATCTCACATATTACTTCTCAATTCTCATTTCTCCTCAAATCTCACTTATCGTGTCTAATTTCTCATTTGTTACTTCTCACTTCTCAATCTCATTTCTCACTTATCGCTTCTCAGTTTTCGCTTCTCACTTATCACTTATCGCTTCTCACTTCTCGCTTCTCACTTATGACTTTTCGCTTCGCACTTCTCCCTTCTCACATCTCACATCTCTATTTCATTACTCACTTCTCACTATTCACTTCTCGCCTCTTACTTGTCACTTCTCATTTCTCCCTTCTTACTTCTCACTTTCAGTTTCTCACTTCACACTCCTCACTTCTCCCTTCTTACTTCTCACATCTCACATATTACTTCTTATTACTCACTTATCAATTCTCACATCTCACATATTATTTCTCACTTCTCACTTCTCACAGATCACTTGCTACCTCTCACATCTCACTTCTCACTACTCATTTCTCGCTTCTCACTTCCTGACTTCTCGCTTCTCACTTATCACTACTTACTTCTCTACTTTCTACTCTAAAGGCTGTGGCCAAATGACCTTCGGGACTGACGGCCTTGGCTCTAATAACCTAGCATCGTACCTCTATTATTTACTTTTTCCTTACAAAAGACTTAAAATATTCTTTCGAAAACCGTGTAAAATCCGAAATCCGCGTAAAAAACGCAAACGACTTTTGCATAAATTAATCAAAAATCAACTGTTTACGATTTTAACTACGCGGATCCAGTAAATCCAGTACACAGGATTTTGTTTTTACACGATTTTTTTCGCATGTATTTTTGATCGTGTGACTTCAATTTGCCACCAATCTCTTCGCAACATGTTTCAAAAAATCCAGAATAAATCAAAGAAAAATCACATGACAATTAATATACGTTAAACATTTAGGATGAGTGGAAAATTGAGAAAATGTAAATCGTGTAAAAACAAAATCCAGTGTATTAATATACCGGCCAAATAAAGCAGAACAAATTATTTTGATCGTTCTGTGAACTTCCCGAAATATAAGCATAGCAAAGTTACGTTGTTTTTCTTTTGAAATCCCTATCCAGATTGCTATCAGAAATCAAAATATTGGTCCTTGATTTCAATCTAGAACACAGATCACAAAAGCACGAGGATTACTACTCCTGGGAGGGGAAGGAGGTGTTGATGTAGTGCTTACTTTATAAGAAGATCCCGACTCAGTGACACCCTCATAAGTACCACGGAGTTGGATATTGAGGAAGGTATTAGTTAGTTAGTGCCTGTAGGTGACAATGTTACCGTGGTAGATCTTACACCGTAACACACAATGCAAAGGTGTCTATACCCAGCATTACGGAGGTTCTGCACACTTTCCGAAATATAAACATTCATTTATTTATTTACTCACCGACCGTACAAAGCACAAACTCTGACCTCGCGGCTATCCTGCGTCCCAATACAAACGCGCCCAATTTTGCATTCATAATGTTCATATAATAAATCTACCGATGGTCGACAATCAATTATACTGGCCCACCCTAAAATGTACGTCAAGTTGTTCTTTACATGATTGACAAACATTTCATATTCATAGCATAATATATAGGTACACAAGCTTCACGATTCATAGCAATAATAGAAATATCATAAAATTGGCAACGTTTAAGCATCATCAGCATTGCTAAAATGCATTTTTATCCATAATAAAAACTTTTGAACCAACTACCAAAACCAACGTTACAACAAAATTCCTCCCACGTGGCATTTTCCCCATGCTAACATAGTTGCTTTGTCTATTTTTCTTTTTCACCACTTTTCTTTCCAGGTCAAAGCGAGGCGAAAAGTTGCTGTCACCGTGCTGGCGTTTGTCGTTATATTTGGGATCTGCTTCCTGCCGTCGCATCTCTTCATGCTGTGGTTTTACTACAAGTAAGCTTTTAGTTTGTATCCCAGTGGCGTTTGGCTTACCGCCGCCCCCACCGAGTTGCATTTTTCATGCCCGGTGGTAGCCGTGTTGCTGTTTGCTTATCTCCCATAGCTCCCGGGGTTTTTCCCGTCGGTTTCCTCGAGTGACGAAATGCATTTTATTGCTCTTCTCTCGACAAGTTGAATAATGGCAGTTGAAGTCGTACACGTCGACCCCAGATTGACGATTCTTATAGCTGCCGGCGGGCACATGTATGTGCGGAAGTTTCATTTCTCCGGAGAGTGCGATGTGCATGTTCTTCAATTAATGAATTTAGCAAACAAAAGTGACAGTAAAATGCATTTTCTTGGATGGTGGTTCAAAGCTGTTCAAAGATGCACTCGACTTACGATGAGAAAAAATGTCTCATTATATATTAACTGATAGGTATCTGGAGTACTTTGTGTGAATAAGTGCACCGTAAAATAAGTTGAAACACTGCGCTATATACATGTATTTAGCTTATATTGCCGTTTTAAAAACCAATTAAAAACAAAATATATGTACTTAGTGAGACTCATGATACACGAGATTACTTTTCAGGATGGTTCTTTATTTTGTTCGTTTGAATTGTGCGCTTATTAACTCGTTTATGGCTTCTTTATAAATTCACTTTGATTACCCAGCGTATTACTCATAAACTCCTTGATGGTAGGAAGGGGGTGCTGGGGAAATAAAAGGGAGAGTTTGCGAAATTTTTAAATGCTTCATGTTTTACTTTTTTTCAACAGCAATTGCACACTATGAGAAAAAGTAGACAAAAAATCTCATAAGAGGACCACGCAATTTAAACATGATCCATTCTCATTCTTTTCTTTAGTGGAGATTGTAGTAGGTATTCTAGAATAAAGAAGGGAGGGACAGAAATTTATTGATTTTTTTTTCAAACGCTCAAAATCCGCAATCATATACCGGTCCAGCAATTCATACCCACCACAATCAACGAAAAAAAATTGCTCCTACCTCTCAACGAGTAACGAGCAGCTCGTCGAATTCTAATTTTTCAAACACGGCCACCTATGCAAGCATCGCTGCAGGCAGGCAAAACGTCATTTCTGAAAATTTACCAACGATGAATGATTTTCATACGATGAATGATTTTCTTCAACGGAAAATAACGTTCGTTTTGACGACTCATGTAGCATTGTCCACTCCCACGCAAACCATCACCACAGACAGGTTGGGTAAGCCTTCGGTTACCGGTTGGTGGTGTTGGTTTGCGTGGGAGTGCCATCAGTTTGGACAAATCGACGTTTGAATCTTTGTTTACAAAATCACATACGTCCTTTTGAATAAGTACCCGAGAATTATATTCTTCGTTTGAAACCAAAGTTTTCTATACCTTGGGAGTTTCTGTTGAAACAAATTTTGGACAATTCTCTTTTATTGCTGCCTACTTGCCTCTCTAGTGCAATGGGCAGCAAAGGAATTTATTGAGGGCTGATCTTCAAATTCTTCAAAATTTCATAATGCCAAACACCGTTCATGGAATAACGCTCAAAGCAATTCTAATGGTTAAATTTTATTTGAAGATTGTTCTGCGGGATATTCTACTATCCCTATTAAATATCCCAATGGACCAACTTGTTTTTCTTCCAGTCGAAATCCTTCTACAATTGATTTAGTTTTAACGGATTCAAGTCAGCTGTGTGGCCAATTGGTAACTCATGCTGACTTTGACTCTAATCACCTTCCTGTCACGTTTGAAATCTCACAAGAAGCCATAAACAATCCAATCAGCTCTACTTTCAATTATCATAGAGCTGATTGGGATTTATATAAAACGTATATCGATAAGAATTTTGATGTTGATATTCCTCTCGATACCAAAAGTGATATTGATAATGCTCTCGTATCTTTGACAAATTTAATTGTCGTAGCCAGAGGCATTGCAATTCCTAAATGTGAAATTAAATTCAACTCCATTATTAATGACGACGATCTTCAGCTACTGATCCGTCTTAAAAATGTGAGGCGAAGGCAATACCAAAGAACTCGCGATCCCGCGTTGAAAGTGATTTGCAAAATGAAATTAAAAAACGTTTCGCTATTCTGAGAAATACCAACTTTGAGAATAATGTCTCGAATTTGGATCCCAGTTCGAAACCCTTTTGGAAATTAACAAAAATTCTTAAAAAACCTCAAAAGCCGATTCCAGCGCTTAACGAGGGAAATAAAATTTTATTAACAAATGGTGAAAAGGCTCAAAAACTTGCTCAGCAGTTCGAGAGTGCCCATAATTTTAGTCTAGGTCTCACTAGTCCAATTGAGGATCAGGTTACACGGAGCTTCGAAGACATTCTCAATCAAGAGAATGTTTTTGACCCTTCGTTGGGAGCTATTTTGGATGATGTGAGATCTGTTACTAGAAAATTTAAAAATATGAAAGCCCCGGATGATGATGGTATTTTCTACATACTTATCAAAAAACTTCCCGAGGGCTCTTTATCCTTTTTGGTTAATTTATTAAACAAATGTTTTCAATTGGCATACTTTCCTGATAAATGGAAAAACGTTAAAGTTGTTCCAATTTTGAAGCCGAAATCCAGCTGAGGCTTCTAGTTATCGCCCAATCAGTTTGCTTTCTTCAATAAGCAAACTGTTTGAAAAAATATTTTAAATAGAATGATGGTTCATATTAATGACAATTCTATTTTTGCTGATGAGCAATTTGGTTTTCGCCATGGGCATTCAACCACCCATCAGTTATTAAGAGTTACGAATTTAATTCGGCTCAACAAATCTGAAGGATATTCGACTGGAGTTGCTCTTCTTGATATAGAGAAAGCATTTGACAGTGTTTGGCATGAAGGTTTGATTGTAAAATTGATGAATTTTAATTTTCCTCTGTACATCATTAAACTGATCCAAAATTATTTATCAGATCGCTCACTGCAGGTAAACTATCAGAATTATAAATCTGATAGATTACCTGTAAGGGCTGGTGTCCCCCAAGGCAGCATACTGGGGCCCATATTGTATAACATTTTTACTTCTGACTTACCTGATTTACCACCAGGGTGTCAAAAATCTTTGTTCGCAGATGACACAGGTCTCTCAGCCAAAGGGCGAAGCCTTCGTGTCATTTGAAGTAGATTGCAAAAAAGTTTGGATATTTTCTCCACTTACTTGCGAAAATGGAAAATTTCTCCGAATGCTTCTTAAACTCAGCTTATAATTTTCCCACATAAGCCGAAAGCTTCTTATTTGAAACCTTCTAGCAGACATATTGTCACTATGAATGGGGTTCCAATTAATTGGTCTAGCGAAGCTAAATATTTAGGACTTCTGCTAGATCAAAAATTAACTTTTAAAAGTCACATTGAAGGCATTCAAACCAAATGAAACAAATATATTAAGTGTCTATAGACACTTAATAAACAGAAAATCGGAAGGCACTTCAGGGGATTCAAAATGAAATTTTGAAAATGATTCTGAAGTTGCCTCCGTTTAATAGTACCAATGAACTTCATAGAAGTTCTTATATTAAGACATTGCAACAAATGTCCAACAAAATAATTTCCAATTTTAGACAAAAATTGTTGCAATCTTCTATTGCCACAATTAGCTCCTTGTACCCTTAGTATAAATTAGGTTGAGTTTAGTTTAAGTTGAAAACATTGTAATTCCTACATGGTTCAATTCAACCAGAGGAAAAATCTCAACTGATAGAGGCAATTGAAATGTATTAATCTATATATATAAAAATGAAATGGTCTGTGTTCGTATCCGCATAACTCAAAAACGATGGATTTTCATAATGGATAACAGTGTTGGTAAAAACTCAAAATCTCAAAACTTATGGATGATTCAAATCAAGCGTGAGTTGAAACGCACTCAACTCAGCACCTACAAACTCATGGATGAGTTGAATCATCGTAGGTTTTCTTTTGTTCTCCTTCGTTAAAAACAGTGAATTGACGTTTGTCGCATAAAATATCAGACACTCTTTTATGTAAAAGCAATAAATTGCCCCCAAATTGATTTCAAATGCGTTTTTAAACCAAAATGATTTTTTGGCAAATGAGTGAAATGATGCGTTTTAGCATGAAAATTTCAAGCGTGATGCATTCCTTTAAAATCGCAGACGATTTCGTTAGCACGGGAGCGTTCGTAGATTGATATTTATGAGTGATTTTACCAACACTGATGGATAATAATAAAATAATGGATTTTCATCATTCCTTCAGCAGATATGTTCGTTTCCGACGGCTTTATATGATATTTCCTCATGCAAAATCACGAGTATACTAGTATCCGAGTATGCAATCCTATAGGATTGAGTAAATGGTGAAAAACTAGAACAAAGATTCGTATGGGCAGATCACAACGCGCATTTTCGCCTACTAGGTATGCAGAACAACGTCTGCCGGGTCGAATAGTAATAATTAAAAATGTACATAGCAAATAAGGATGATAGTGTTAAGAAAACGCGGAACACCTAGTCTAAGAGATGAATGCATGTATTAAAAAGTTAGCAAAAAAAATCAAACGTCTCACTCATAACAAAATGCTACCAAAAACACCGTAACTGTTACATTATAGCCCAATGCTTAATGCACTGTGTGTGGCCAAGCTGCAATCAGATGATGAATGAATGAATGAAATCAGACTAAGGCCGGAGAGGCCTGTGCAGTGCATAAAAGTCTTCTCCATTCAGCACGGTCCATGGCTGCACGTCGGCAACCACGCAGTCTGAGGAGGGTCCGCAAATCGTCCTCCACCGCAGTCTTCCGATTTTCGCGGTGTGAACGATGGATGCAGTGTGAACGCGGTGTGAACGATAGATTTACGAAATTGAATGCTTTCTACGGATCTACGGATCCGTAGATAAAAACTACGGAAATTTTAAAATTTCTGCGGAAATCTACGGATTTTTTTAAAGCGCATTTTTTTTTTCAAATGGAATATCTGTGACACCAGTGATTAACACTGTACTGGGACACTGTATTGAATTCGAATCTGAAACAAGCATTTGCCCATTTGCGTCTCTATAACAGTTGAAATTCAAAAGCTGTATGCCCGATCTTTAACGATGTGAGATGATTTTTTGTTAGTAAAGCAAATAATTTAGAATTTTCAAATATTCTCACTTCATTTCAAATTAAGTTCATGTTGAGCAAGCAATACGTAAGTTCTTGGTATATGGTCTATTTGGGAGGAAAGGCCGTTACAAATATTTATTAAAAGTCATGTCCTACTGGTCTCCGAAAGGTCAAGAAAGAATAATAAAAATTAATTTTTAAATAAAAAAAATCTAAAACTCCTTGGATTTGTAAAAGAAAATTTTGGAAACCCTCAAAACTTTCTAGAAATTTTATTGTTGCCCCCTCAATTTACTACTTTCAGGCAAAGATAATCCGAGGGGGACAATTTTTTAAATATTTGTATCGGCTTAATTTAATTTTAACTATGAATATAGAACGCACAGATGAAAAAAATGAATTTTTAAAAGAATTCCTGGAGGAAATCCTGACGTAACTCTGAAAGAAATTTCTGGAGAAATCTAGGATTTTTTTAGGAAATTCCATAAGAAATTATATCGTAAATTCTTTCGAAAATCTTTCAGGGATTCATCCGGAAGTTCATTAATGGGTTCTTTTAGAAACTCCATTGGAAATTCATTTAGCAACTTTCTCGAAAATTCTTTTAGGAATACTTTTTGAAAACCCGCTCAGGTTCTTCACCGGAAATTCTTCCAAAAATCATTTCTTAATTCCTCCGGAAATACTTTCGGGATCTCCTCCAGGAGTTCCAAATAATATTTGAAAAAATCCCCCAGTAGTTCCATTGAACATTCTCCCAGGGAAAGTCTTTGTAAATTTCTTCAGAAGTTTCTTCGGGGGTTCCTAAGGGAGGTCCTCGGGGAGGTCCTCTGAAAATTCTATGAAATCCATATCAAATTTTCCTGAAAGTTCTAAGGGAAATTCCGAAGGCATTATTAGAAGTCCTTCTTATAAGCTTGAGCTTGAGCTTGATTGACTGCTCGTAGTTGCAACTCCATTATGACCAGATCAGCTGTTCTTGCACAGGGAACCAACAGATGTTTGCCTGGGACTAGCTCACATCTTCAATGTACAAGTACTGGTGATCTCATTTGTTAGGTCATACTGGCGCCTGCCACGTCAGAATGCAAGTCAATGTAGGGAAGGGGGAGGAAATGATGATGCAATATCACTCGCCCACTGCAAGCCGAATATACCTCTGCACTGGCCACGAGTTTATGCGGAATTTGTTGGAATTTTTGGGTTAGGTTCGAGAGGCAGAGGTCCATCTTGGTTAACGGACCAATGTGCTGCCAATGTGATAGATAGGAGAAAGCGACTGATGGAATTTCTAATTGGATTACTATGTCTGAAACTTGATTATGCATATGTACAACATGTGATAGATTTAGTTCGGAAAAGGTATTGGAGGGTAACCGCCCCTTCGGTGGGGTTTGATCCCACGACCCCAGTTCGCATGACAGGTGCTTTCCCTACTAAGCTACGAAGGACCTCCGTCGTCCACCGCAGCTTAGCGGGTACTGATGAAACCAAATTCCCAGCACCAGGTACCAGCCGATCTCTCGCAATACATTTTCAGAACTAACTCTCACAAATGTATTTTTGTACACAATATCAACCAAGTAGGATGAGTATTTTAGTATTGTCCGGCTCCTACACACTTGCTTCTTCAGCAACGGCGCTCAATGAAGTAGGGTTGTGTGAGGTTGTGCCAGTTTGGTCGTCAGATCCCAACACGACCACACAAGCGAAGAGAGATCGCCACTCGAGATCAGTACATTCAAAGTTAATTGCCTATACCTTTTCCGAACTAAATCTATCACATGTTGTACATATGCATAATCAAGTTTCAGACATAGTAATTAATTTCCACTCCGGGTGGCTTAATACCCGGCATATAGGCATATATATAGAGAAAGATACAAAGTAGGAGAATGGAACGGACCTGGAATTGAACCCACGATCTCCTGCGTATGAGGCAGAAGCAGTAGCCATATGACTACCAAGCCCGCTACAATTATTAGAAGTCCTTCTTTGGACTTTCAAAGGAATATATGGAGGACATTCCTAAGAATTTATTTTTGAATTAATTTCCAGAGGATTTTCCAAAGAAATCTCTGGGGGAAATTCCAAAACAATTTTTGAATAAATGTCCAAAGGAATTCTTGAAGAAATTTGAGAATTTCGAAAATTCTTTAGAAATTCCTTTGAAATTCGTTCGAATATTCCTAGAGTTTCGTCCTAGCATTTCTGGAGGAAGTTCCAGAAAGAAATTGAGAAATTGAGTTTTTACTGTAGCGATTTCTCTGGGAATTGATTAAACTATTTCTGAATGAATTACTGTAGGAATTTCTGAAAATATTACTAAAGGATTTTTTGGAAGATTTCTCTTAAGAATCCTTAGTAGAATTTCTGAACGAATTTCCGGAAGAATTCCTTACTAAGCTTTTCCTATAGAAATTTCCGGAGGAAGTTGTCGGAAGTTAGTTAAATTCGATAGAAACTGATGAACCAACATTAACACAACTCTAGCACCGTCAGTACTAATTAACAAAAGTCAAGATAATCTCGGAAATGATAAAAACTTAATCATATGCCTAAACTTAAGAGAGATCTGCATGAATTTGAGCAAACTAAACTGCCAGTGACATAGCCCAACTGGGTTATCTCCAATAGGTGCAATCAGTAGAAAGGATCCAGATTTTTTTTATCTGTACAGTCTCACTCTTATACCTCCTTGTAAGGCTCATTTCGTAGTGACTGATTGTCATCGGAACATTTCCGTCTTTAAAACTGGAAAACTTTTCTCGGGATTGTTCCCATATAAGGTCATGAGTCAAGAATGTTCGAGTCTATTAGCACTGTTGGCTCACGGGTGAATTTGCGGGTAAAGTTTCGGACATCTATATAGCAAACCCGATTAATTTGATTGGGATTAGCTTTAAGCTGTAAATATTTAATCTTTAGTATTTTGTATAGTTCATTTTTCATCGTACTTACAGATTTTAGTCCACTTTTAGCTTAAGTTCACCTGATTACCGTTATAGATTCTTGTACTTTTTCGTATCTAGATGTTTACAATTCATGTTAGTTATTTTACAATTCATTTGTCAATTTTTACTTACATAGGATAAGATAACTATAGATTTAAGCCCAAACGAATGTAGAAATAGTAAATTTAGGATAAGTTTTATAAACCACGTTTAGATTAAGATTTTACTGTTTTCTGTTTATCTGTTTTGCTATCGTACTTCTAACGAACTCACATTTTGCCAATGGTTTGACCATTCCGTTCTTCGGTATGAGTGCCAGCGCATTGTATACACACGGAAGGTAAGGACTATCGCCAACATTCCCCGACCCGTATTACCGGAGACTTGCTTCGGTTGTACCATTTTCGGCGATATCCAGAAGTGCCAACTTCGATGCCGCTCTTTGCAATACTCCTCCACTTGTTTGCACATCAGCAGCACGAACCCTACCGTCCTTTCCAGCGTACGTTCGGAGTACCTTACCCCGAATCCAGCCATTTCGTATTCCGTTTTCAACGATGATTACAAGATCTCCAGATTGTAGTGGCTTCACATCGTTGAACCACTTTGTACGTCGACAAATAGTCGGCAGATACTCTTGTATCCACCGTGCCCAGAATCTGTCTAAAGTCTGTTGAACATGTCCCCAATTTGTTCGTAGAGCGATTGCTGTACAGGTAGGTGCTTTCGGTGGTTGAACAACTCCGCTTGAACTTAACATCAAGAAGTGATTGGGCGTTAAAGCTTCGTCATTCTCAGCTGCTACAGGCATATAGGTCAGTGGTCTTGAGTTGACCATCGATTCAACCTCGACCAGTATCGTATAAAATGTTTCCTCATTAGGGCTTTTGGAAGTAGACAGTGTATTCAGGCCGATCTTGACGGACCGAATCAAACGTTCCCACGAACCTCCCATATGGGGCGCCGCAGGTGGGTTGAATCGCCACGCAGTTTGTCGGTTAGTGAAGGTACTTGACAGAGTTTTGTTGATTTTTTGTAGCTCTTGCCTCAATTCTTTACTAGCGCCTTGAAAGTTAGTACCTTGATCACTGTAAATCTCCTGCGGAGCACCTCTTCTAGCAATGAATCGTCTCACTGCCAATATGCAAGAGTCGGTTGAGAGAGTACTAGCTACTTCAAGATGTACGGCGCGGATGGTTTGGCATACGAATAAGACTACCCATCTCTTAACATTGCTCCTCCCGATACGAATAAAATATGGGCCACAATAGTCAACTCCAACAAACGTAAATGGTCTAACGTACGCTGCTAGGCGACATTCAGGAAGCGGAGCCATTCTAGGGGCGAAAGCAGAAGATTTGTGCACGGTACACCATATACAGCTCTTTGCAACCACGCGAACAACATGTCTGAGGCTCGAAATGTGATACTTCTGCCTGACCTCATTGACCACAGTCTCATTATTACCGTGCCCGTACCGTCGATGGTACCAGTCGATAATTAGATTGGTAACGTAGTGATTTTTTGGAAGAATCACTGGAAACCGTGTATCAAATGGTACAAAGCGTGCTGCTCCAATACGCCCATCCACTCGTAGTACGCCAGCATCATCCATCTTTGGTGATAATTTGCGAAGAGGGCTAGTGTTGTCAAGTCGCGCTGCTTCATTCGAATTGTGTTGCTTTTGCCTGTGGATTTGAACTACCTCATCCGGGTACGCTTCCGATTGCATCCAACGAAATAGCACGATCTCAGCTTTCTGAAGCTCACTTCGTGTTAAATGTGCACATTCTTTAGTTGACCCAAAGGACGTATTTTTTGCATACTTCGAACAAAACCGGATTACGTATGCCACTGTTCGCTGGAGTCTTTCCCATTTCGAGAAACGCTTGTATTCGATGAACGACTCGGAAGATTTGCGATGATGTGCATTCAATATACAAAGCTCTACGGTAGAATCCGGTTCCGGTAACACATTACAAGGCCACTGTGACTCTTCTTTGTACAGGAATTCTGGACCCACAAACCATCGTGAATCCTGTTTGAAGCATGGACCTGCGTCCCACTTTGTCGCTTCGTCAGCGACGTTAAGCTTACCGGGAACCTTTCGCCATTCTTCAATTTTCGTTTAAATTAGAATTTCACCAACTCTGACCGCTACAAATTGTCGATACTTTCGTTGATCCGACTGAATCCAGGATAGAACTGTGCTCGAATCACTCCAGATTAAACGACGACGAATTGGTAGGGTGTGACTTTCTTGTACAGATTTCACTAGACGGCTTCCTAGCACCGCTGCCTGGAGTTCCAACCTCGGGACTGAAAGTGGCTTCAAAGGGGCTACTTTGGACTTTGCAGATACCAAGGTACAACGAATCACACCTTGATCGATGATCCGGAAGTATGCTACACAGGAAAAGGCCACCAAGCTTGCGTCTACAAACACATGCAACTCTATGTTATCTAGACTGGGTAAATCGTATCCTGGGAAGTAACACCGTGCTATCCTAACTTTTCCCATCTCACGGATTGCCCGGATCCATTGACACCAATTCTTATAGATGTTGTCCGGAATCTCCTGATCCCAATCCACTTTGCTTCGCCAGACATCTTGTATCAAACACTTGCCATGAATTACGTAAGCAGCCATCAGCCCCAAGGGATCAAATATGCTCATGACAACACGGAGAACTTCTCGTTTTGTCGGGATCTTATTTCCGTTGAGTAAGAGTTCAATATCTGCTCTCAAGCATAGCGAGAATATGAATTCATCTGTGTCAGGTTGCCACTGCATCCCGAGGACCCTCTCAAAGCCCGTTGATATATACACGACAAACTTTTGCTTTCGTTCATAGAACTTCCGCCGACTTGTTCTACATCTTTCACAGCATTTGATAGCCAATTTCGAAGTTCGAACCCAGCTCTGGCGTGGACTTCTTTCACTTCTACAGCAATACGTATGGCTTCCTCTTCTGTATCTCTACTATCAAGATAATCGTCAACGTAATGATTGTTTGTTATAGCGTCTACTGCTTCTGGAAAATGGGTTCTCCACTCTTCTGCATTTCGATTGTTGATATACTGCGCCGAACATGGCGAGCATGTTGACCGAAGGTTGCAACATAAATCACGTATACATCAATTGGTTTCACAGGATCGTCGTGCCAGACAAAACATTGAGATTGTTGATCCTCAGGGTTTATGAGGATTTGAAAAAACATTTCCCTGATGTCACCAACCACAGCGACCTGACGTTGGCGGAATCGATATAGAACTGACTGAAGTGATGTAAGGAGGTCCGGACCTGTGAGCAGCATCGAATTGAAAGACACCCCTTCAACCTTCGCTGCTGCATCCCACACCATACGGATTTTCCCCGGTTTATTCGGGTTCAGCACTAATGCAAGAGGAAGAAACCAGGTTCTCCGCGGATCAAAGGTGTCCAGCTCATCCTGCGTAACCTTGCGTATGTAGCCCTTTGCTTCCAAATCGTTGATATGCTTCTTTACCTTGTCGTACAATATTGAGTCCCCTATTAGCTTGCGATCGAGACATTTTAACCGGCGCTCCGCCATCGGACGGCTCACGGGAAACTCGATGTTATCGTACCGCCACAGTAACCCCGTCGAGAATCTTCCAGAAGTCATTCGATGCGTCGTTTTCTCCATTATTTCACGCGCTCGTCGGTCGTCATCAGCCTCGAGCACCGGTGCAAGTTTAACCCCAGTACTTTCAATGGAGAAGAAATTCTCAACCAGAGAGTGTAGGTCAGAATCACTAGGTACAGCACAGACGTGTAAAAGACGATGTTCCGGTGGATTATTCAGGCCTTCTACGTTTCCGTAGATTGTCCACCCTAACTTTGTTTTCGTTGCAACCGGCTCACGGGGTTTACCCATTCGTCTTTTCAAAGTTACCAGCAAGTCAGTGTTATTCAGCCCAATCAAAATACGTGGAACTTTTCCACCATAGCTTTCCACCGGCAATCCTCGAAGATATGGGAATTTCTGCGCTAGATCTTCGTAGCATAACGCTTGTGGTGGTAACCCCAGACTTTCCACCGTTCGTACTTCATCCAACGTATAGCGTTTTTCCCCAGTAGTGCTAGAGATATCCAGCTGTATTATTTTAGAATCATATTCAGTGCGTTTTACGTTATTTGTCCACTGCAAACATAACGATTCTACCTCACCATCGATTCGAAGTTGATCTGCAATAGCTTGCTCCATCAGGGTATATGAAGAACCATCATCTAAGAAAGCAAGCACATCGATCGTTGTGTCTCTGCCGTATAAACGAACCGGAATAATTCTAAACAGCGTTGTCCGTGACCCTTGACGATGTATGTTTATTTTGGCAGTAACTTGCGGCAGGCTGCCGTTGGTCGAAGACAGGTCTGGATTCTCTGAATGCAACAGACTGTGATGCTTCAACTCGCACCCATTCAATCCACAGACTGGTGCCTTGCATGGCCACTTAGCATGTGCTGTCAAACATCGTCTGCATAATTGTAGCTGCTGCACCAACTTCCAACGCTCATCGATGCTACTTCTCTGGAACTTGAAGCACTCCCTGACTTTATGGCCCAGCTTTTCACATACTGGACACGGCTTGGACTGGAGTGTTCCCTTTTCTACGGAGATGCTATCATTCTGCTGTTCGCAATTTGCGTGATGCCCCTTTGCCTTCTCACCATCATCGTGTGCATTCAGAAACCCTTTTTCCTTTAGTTTCGGCTTTTCCAACTTCGATTCATAATCACTATAATATGTAACATTACTTGCAGCGGAGACGATGGAGGACATGAAAGCCCCGAACGTTCGTAGATCCACTTCGGAAGCTTGTTGTTGGTAGAGAGCCCAGCTCAGTTTCACATTTGCTGGAAGCTTGCCCACCATTTCCTGCAGTAGTATTGGGTTTGAAAGGTGGTTGTCCATACCCAAGGACAGTGATGGTCGATTCCCGAGAGAATCGGCAAAAAGCTTTTATTCTCTCACCACTTGACACACACTCGTCTTCTATACTGTCGTATGCGAATCAACACACGCGCTCTCATTTTGATGAATTTGAGAGGACCCGATTTCAAGCATGTTCATTTCTTCCTATACTCGGTTGATAGCGGATTCAGCCCGCTCTCGATTCACTCTCTGCTGATCGAAGCAGCCCAGAAATTTGCCCAAGTTCAATCGCTGCTCGATAATTTTCAGTGAGTGAGTCTGATTTCACTCATTTGATTGCAATCAGACTTGTTATCTCCCCATATGCGTCGCATCGTTTGCAGTACCTACGAGGCGCTATGGATTAGTAGTTCTAAACATCATAGAGCATCACTTGGATTATATTATACAGATATTGGTAACATTTAGTTTGCTTATATACTAAAGTCAGTTGATAGTTACCACCTAAATCAAAGCCTCGTAAAAAACGTGATAAGGTTCCCACAAACACGCTCGACCGGACAGTAGATGCAGCGAGCCAGCGATAGATTCACGGTGACATTGACAGTCGCGTCGCGTGTGTTAGGGGAAATAAAGAGTGTAGCATAGTGGAGTTCCATGCCAACACAAAAACAGTTTTTAGAAACGTGAAAATATCAAATGTGTTGACAAAATCGTTTTTTGTAATAAGTGTTAGATTCTCAAAGGTTCTCATAAAAGCAGAAACTACAATAGCATAAAACCAAAATTTGCTGTAGAGATAACGCAAAATAACGGTATAAAAAGTTAGCAACAAAATTATCTTCTCTTTTATTGCTGACAAAAATGTTCGGATCTTTGTCATTATTATCTCCGACAATAACAAAGCTTTGTCGTTGATTCTCCTTTGTCGTTTGTTTCGCAAGCGCATGCAAGAAAAATTGGTTGCCTGAATTTTGCAAATCGGTCAACCCCTCGCGAGTTAAATCGTCAGGAAGGAAATCTCAACTCATTTTCATTATAAAGAGATCATATTTGAAATTCTAAAATATTGTATTGTAAAGTATCATTTGGTGCATGATGCGCACTTTCTTATATATAACATGATTTGAATTCTTGCTTTACACGATGATCCACAAGCACGATTCGGTTTAGTGGTGGTCCGCCGATTTATCATAGAGAATTCACTAATACGCAACTTGTTCCGCACTTGACATAGAAGTAACACAGAAGGAACTAATTCAAAAAACTTTCAATAAATATTCAATATTATATATGCGATGAAAAACATACGATCTTGAAAAGTATCACGCCGCGTGCTTACTCGCAGGTTTATGCATTTACAGTTTCAAACAACTGAAAACCGAAATTTAAATCCCCCAAGATAGCGAGGCGATAAGTTCAAACTGTGCTTAGCACATACGCTTATGCTTTGATTCGATCAATGTGAAGTCAAATGAATGCTAAATAAGCATCCTTTACACGTCCCCACTTTCATGCATCTCTTTATTTCGCAACCGATTCAAGCAACGTACATTTCATATACATAGTATACTTCCAAGCCGATGGAAGCAACATTCCTGTGCATACCCCTTTTCCTTTGCCGAACAATGGTAGTGAGCGTCGACTCACATTTTCATAACATGATCCAATCGCTCACCCCGAGACTGCACGCTGGATCGAATCTAGAAACGAGAATGAACTGCCGATTTTCCCTTCTGATTCAATCATCATACGATTCACCCGAACAGCAATTACCACACACGCGCGTTTGAAGTATGTTTACTCATAGGCAGGATTCACTCAGAGCGACTGCAGCCACACCTGCTATCAGCAGAGAGAATGAATGAGGGCCACTCATGCTCTGCGCCGATTGAATCGGAAATAATTCCAAAATGAACGTTCATCGAACCGAGTGAAACCATCACTGCCCAAGGATTGGAGATAGCCGCACAAATTTTACACAACAAGTCCAAAGCTGATACATAATACCTTCCAATTGATCGGCCTTTGGTACAGGTACAGACCGCACATTGTTAAGAGGGCTATTCACGACCAGCTCTGGACGACTACATAATGTTTGTAGATTGCTCAGTATTTGAGGGACCGAGGAAGGATGCAAGAGTTGATAACCGACTACGTTGAGAGAATTTCCGTTCAAGCAGCGTTGTAGTCGCATGAGGTTTTCATTCAGTAACCACTAATATGGGTGGAATTCGTGTAGCTTCTAAAGAAGAGTGACCAATCCAACGGATTTCCATCGAAAACGGGAAGGTCTTTCGATACAACATGCCGGGCTGCAAGTTGCTGAGCGCTCGGACCACTCGCAGGAACAATGGAAGGAATACTCTGCGATGCCGACGCACTTGGAATTGGATTAGGATAACTAGGGATACTTGTTATAGGAGCATTAGTCACCGCCAGTGGGTGGTTTAAATTATTGTCTGTACTTGTCTTACAAGGGATAGTTGCGGGAGTCGAGTTCATAAGAGGATTCCCGAAGCGCGGGGGATCTATCGGATTTGACGAAAACGTAACTACAGGCTGTCGTGACCTACCTCCGGATGGCACCCTTTCAAATATCACAGGATCAGAAAGTGATGCAGTTTGGAGATTCCTTAGTGACTGATGTTTGCTCGTTGCTCGGAGGTTGTCCAGCTGACATTGCAGATCCCTTATTTGGTTCTCTAAACTCACTTCACTAGTCTCTACCGCTGACTTTGAAGCATACACGCCTGGTGGACCACCTTGCTTCGTTGCTGGTGGAGAAATTAATTCAGCTTCTGTTAACGTTTGCTCGGGAACAGCAACCGATTGCGAAGCAGCAGCACATTTGGGGCTTGGATGAATTCCTACCGGCGAAGGCATTCCGCCGATGGCAATACTGTACAAAGAGATTTCATCGGAGTTTACATTTGGTGCGCGTTCCTTGATTTTATTAGTTTGAGCTTTCGTGACTGATATGCTACTGGTAACCATACTCTGTGCAGTGGTACATTTCGGGATCGTTCCAGTGCGCGACTTGGCGATCATCGGGACATATGCATTCCCGCTGTCTTCCAACGAGGCTGCTTTCCTCTGGTTTTCCAACCAACGATGCACCGTGCTACTAGTGCTTCGACTACTACGTAGACTTTTCAAACTCATATTATCTCTAATTTCATCCGCAGTCCGCAAAATGTTGTACTTCTCTCTAATGAATTTCCTTTCACGATGTCATTTCTCCTGATTTTCCTTCCGCTTTAGCTCCAATTCCTCATGCATTGCTCGATCACGTACCAACTTCTCGTGTTCTTCGACCTCATGAATCAACTGATCTTGAACTCGTTTTTCTTCCTCTATGCGTTGCAATTCTAACTCGACCATCTCATGAATGCCATCCGTGGTTGATGATTTCCTAGTGCGCGTAGAAGTTCTAGACGTACGTGGTAAGCATCGTACGCATTTGAAACTACGATCCTTCACGGAATCATCCACGCCCACGCAAGTAAAGTGATACCACACATCACATAAATCGCACTGCACCATCATACGATCTGCAACATCAGGCCGATCACAAGCAGGACAGTTGAATTCTTGAGTGGATTCTTCTTCAGTAAGCATTCGCACAGAGCAGCTAGCACGATGACGGACACTCGACATGGTTTATCAATAGGCTCCTCACAGTGATTGTTGCTATGGTAGCTAACAGAAATTGTCCGATAACCTTAAACAGGTTGATAAAATCTCTTATAGCCTATTCAGATTACGCCATTAATGACATAATAATTGGCGTTTCAGGGTAAATACGCTTTATGATGTCATTATTTACGTAATATTCCATACATTTTGCGCTGTCAAAAGATACCCGCTAAAAAGAGTCATGAAGAATTTATTACGAACAATTATTACGAGAGAGCTTTCGTTCTAACTGGAATGCAGCGAGAAATTCGACAAAACAAAACTGACAAGCGTGACGCTCTCTTTGCCAGAGAGAAAATTCTCTCTGTTTTCATTTCGTTTCATAGTTGACAGTCATGCTCTTTCTGTCGCAGCAGGGTCGAATGCATGTTAGATGGAAATCTTCTGAGCGCTGAAAAATAACTCGGATTGTGATGGTTTTGTGGAAAGCATTTTATATGATGAAAAATAATGATGATAATTATTTATTCTTCACTTATTCAACATGAATTGTTTAAAAAACAGATGCTCTCTAGAATTAACATGAAGTATGTATTTAACTTAAACCTAGATTTAATAGAACAAATCGAATAAATTTTCAAAGTTCAAGCGCCAATGCGGAAGACAATTTAAAACGTAGGAATGGTTGTAAAACGAATATATTTGATGAATAAACATGATTTCATAAATTGTTTCAATTCTGCTCCTTGAATGGCTTAATATACTTTGGATTTCAACATTTTTCACGTGGGACAACTGTACGATTTGAATGGGATGTATATATAAAGTAGATTAACCTTAAATAAAACATGGATTGGTAATGCATTAATTCATCCAAAATCCAGTTTAAATTATATCACATTCACACGATTCGATTTTGTTAGAAGCTGTATCATTGATTGTCGAGTAGAACGCAATGGTTCAGTTTCCATTTTTGAAAAAAAATAAATTGCTGAGTTGCCCTTCATACATGGAGATACTGGTGGAAATACATTTTAGTTGGATAATATTTCTTGAAAATTGGTCCAATCGTCCTATTTTTATTTGTTTGTGAGAATTCCCAAAAGTATCTAAATTTTTCTATCAAATCTCCGTTCGATCATAGTACAGAATCAAAATACTTTTTAAACTTAAAAATAAATTGAGGAATAGTCTGATTCCCCGAAGAACGGCGCACGCTTCGCTCATTATCCTTAATGAGAGCTTCAAATATTCTTCAAAAATCCCTTTTCATATTTTTTTTTATATTTTTTTTTCGTAGAAACTTTGTTCAGAAAAAAAATGTTCGATTGTCGCCACACAAATGCTTGATTTCGCAAATTAAATTTTAAAACTCTCCTTGGATTCAACCCTGTATTAGCGTGCAAATGAGGAAACATGGAAACGTCAAGATATATTATCTTGCTGCAGTCTGAACACCTCGTAATAATTGGATACCCTCTCACTTAACAAAGTCATAAATAGCCCAATCTGAATAGGCTATTAAAGATTTGTTGGCTCACGGGTGAATTTGCGGGTAAAGTTTCGGACATCTATATAGCAAACCCGATTAATTTGATTGGGATTAGCTTTAAGCTGTAAATATTTAATCTTTAGTATTTTGTATAGTTCATTTTTCATCGTACTTACAGATTTTAGTCCACTTTTAGCTTAAGTTCACCTGATTACCGTTATAGATTCTTGTACTTTTTCGTATCTAGATGTTTACAATTCATGTTAGTTATTTTACAATTCATTTGTCAATTTTTACTTACATAGGATAAGATAACTATAGATTTAAGCCCAAACGAATGTAGAAATAGTAAATTTAGGATAAGTTTTATAAACCACGTTTAGATTAAGATTTTACTGTTTTCTGTTTATCTGTTTTGCTATCGTACTTCTAACGAACTCACATTTTGCCAATGGTTTGACCATTCCGTTCTTCGGTATGAGTGCCAGCGCATTGTATACACACGGAAGGTAAGGACTATCGCCAACAAGCACTTAACAGCCAAGTAATCAGCTTAATAATTTGAAATGTTCTGAAAAATAAGAAGTCCATAATATTTACTAAACTGATTCTATGTTGAATCAATTAAAGTTCAATAAATAAAATACAAAAACGGTAGTCTCAGCGTTGGAAAAAGTTACTGTCAAAAATATGTATAGCAACTGCCATTATGACGAGTGTAGAAAACTATATAGGGCACTGTGCCTTTGAATCTCATTCTTTTTGGATTTTCATGAAAGGAAATATTAAGACAAGTAACTATAAATTTTGACGATCTTGTTTTTTTTTTATTTCCATGCATTGAGAAAAGTTAGAGATCTGTCGTATAATATCCTGTATGGGAAGATCCATTAATTACGTAACGCAAAAATTTGATTTTTTCAACCCCCCCTCCCCCTATGTCACACTTTTTGTATGAAGCTTCTGAAAATTTTGTATGGATCGTCACACTTCACTCAACCCCCCCTCCCCCCTCTAAGCGTTACGTAATTTGTGGACGTTCCCTATACTAGGAATGTAGATGAGCGCCGAAATAGAACCAGCCAAATTTTTTGAGTGAATCTACGGAATTATTGTTGAAGCAATCTGGCATCGCTGGATGGATGGTCCTGGATGTACAGCTGATGCAGCTCGTGGTTCATTCGCCTCCTCCACGTACCGTCCGCCATCTGCACCCCACCATAGATGGTACACAGCACTTTCCCTTCGAAAACTCCCAGTGCACGTTGGTCCTCCACGAGCATCGTCCAGGTCTCGTGTCCGTAGAGAGCTACCGGTTTAATAAGCATTTTATAGGTAGTCAGTTTGGTACGGCGGCGAACTTTATTCGATCGGTGCGTTTTTCAGAGTCCAAAGTACGTACAATTTCCTGCCATGATGCGTCTCCGAATTTCTCTGCTGGTATCGTTATTGGAGGTCACCAGTGAGCCCAAGTACACGAATTCTTCATCCTCCTCGATTTCGTCCCCACCTATAGAAACTCGCGGTGGATGAGTGGCTTACGTTGTCGTCTCTTGAGCCTATTCCTATCATATACTTCGTCTTCGACGTGTTGATGACTAGTCCAAACCGGTTGATTTCGCTTTTCAGTCGGATGTAGCCTTCCTCCTGGTCTCGCTGGTCTCGGACGATTGTATCATATGCCGCTTTAAAGTCGATAAATAGATGATGTGTGGCCATCGAGCAAGTGAGTACAGTGCGTGTTTTAGTCGTCGCGAAGAAGTTATAATATCTAATCAGTCTTCGGGGAAATACGTTAGACACGCGTTGATTTTCCGTTTCTGTATCATCATGAATATGGCGTAATTCAAAAGATATAATTAGTCGCTAATTAGATGATTTCCAATAGATTTCCTTCCCAATTAAAATACTATTCATTTCCAGTGCGCTCATGGAGATGTAGAGAATTTCTCGGTATCTTGTAGCAATAAGTGTCGAACTAATTTTCCTCCCCTTATCCTAAATGACTGTGAGGACGTGGCCGGCATCGTTATTGGTCTTAAATTAAAGAAACTCCGAAGCATGTACAGTGAGAATAGCTTTCTAGTCCCATGAAAACTATTCAATTGATGAGCTGTGCATTATTTGTTGTTTCTCGGCCAATCACGACTAGCAACTGACGGTAGGAAGTGTACAGTCAATCAAGTTAAGCTAAGCTAAGATAAATAGATGATGTGTGGGCACGTTGTATTCGCGGCATTTCTGCAATACCTGACGTACAACGAACACCTGATCTGTGGTAGAACGTTCACCCAAAAATCCCACCCAGTACTGCCCCACGAACTCTATTGCAATTGGTGTTAGTCGTCGGCATAAAATTTGGGAGAGTACCTTGTAGACGGCGTTTAGCAACGTGATTGCGCGGTAGTAGATGGCCCTTTTTGAAGAAGTGACACACGACCCGGGCAGAAGACATGAACAGAATAACAAAACATGATATGGACTTGATTGATATAAGAGATAAAAGAACAGGCAACAATATCAAAAATTTGCACCGAAATATCATTTAAATATCAAGATATGCTATGGATAAGAACAAACTGATGGCACTTGATATCGATCACTTATTACAAATAACATATCTTGATATCCTTATGATATTTTAGTGCAAAATATTGATATTGTCGTCTGATCTTTTATCTCTTATATCAATCATTTTGCTATCTTATCAAAATTTGATATTATTTAGATATTTTCGTCTACTCGGGGACAACTTGCATCCACTCCTGCGGCAGAACCTCATCCTCCCAAGCCTTGGTAATCACTCAGTGCAGCGCTCTAGCTTGTGCCTCACCACCGTATTTAAACAGCTCTCCTGGTAGTTGGTCAACTCCAGGGTTTTTTTGTTTTGTTTTTCAGCCGGCCGATCTCCTCCTGGATTTCCTGGAGATTCGGAGCCGGAAGTCGTATGTCCTGCGTGCGTGCTCTTAGGTTCATTACCATACCGCCACCGTTATCGGCCACATCGCCATTCAAGTGCTCTTCGTAGTGCTGCCGCCACCTTTGGATCACCTCACGCTTGTTTGTAAGAAGGTTCCCGTTTATGTCCTTACACATATCGGGCTGTGGCACGTGGCCCTTACGTGAACAGTTTAACTTCTTATTCAACTTTCGTGCGTTATCAGCACGGTACAGATGTTCCGTCTCTTCACGGTCTCTATCTCCCTGCTGGCGCTTTTTCTTCCGAAAAATCGAGTTCTGTCTGTTCCGCGCCTGTTTGTATCATGTCTCGTTCACCTTCGTGCGGTTTTGCAGCAATCTCGCCCATGCTGCATTCTTCTCCCCAACTGACCGCTCACATTCGCCGTCATACCAGTCGTTTCTTTGATCCGGGCACCGTGCCTAGTGCAACGGATGCGGTGCTTCCAATGGCGGATCGAATATCTCTCCACCTATCTTCAAGAGATGCTGCGCCTAGCTGTTCTTCCGTTGGAGTACTACTACCAGCCATCCAATGTATAGCCGCGGCGGACGACTCCGACGCGTGGTGTACACCGTAGTGAGTTTTGAGCGCAGGCATACTGCAACGAGGTAGTGGTCGGATTCAATATTCGCACTGCGGTAAGTGCGTACGTTCGTGATGTTGGGGAAGAATTTACCGTCGATTAGAACGTAGTCGATTTGGTTTTCCGTTTCTTGATTATTTGATTTCCATGTGGCCTTGTGGATATTCTTGCAGGGGAAGAAAGTGCTTCAGATTACCATTCCGCGGGAGGCTTACGCATCGTTGGCCGTTGTCGTTCTATACGGTATGTGCAGACTATCCGGTCCGATGACCGGTCTATACATTTCCTCCCTTCCTACCTGATCGTCCATGTCCCGCAATGGACATCCATCGTATGTCTGCTCCAGCTGTGCATAGAACGCTTCTTTCTCGTCATCGGGTCTCCCTTCGTGTGGGCAGTACACGTTGATGATGCTATAGTTGAAGAAACGGCCTTTCATCCTCGGCTGGCACATCCTTGCGTTGATTGGCTGCCACCCAATCACTCGTTGGCGCATCTTGCCCAAAACTATGAAGCCGGTTCCCAGCTCGTTGGTGGTGCCACAGCTTTGGTAGAAGGTAGCCGCTCGATTCCCGCTTTTCCACACTTCCTGTCCTGTCCAGCAGATTTCCTGCAGCGCTACGACATCGACGCTGCGGGGATGTAATTCATCGTAGATAATCCTGTCGCAACCTGTCAAACCTAGCGACTTGCAGTTCCATGTTCCATGTAAGAACAAACCAATGGCACATGATATTGATCACTTCTTACAAATAGCATAACTTGATCTCCTCATGATATTTTAGTGCAAAATTTTGATATTGTCGTCTTATATCACTCAGGTCCATATTTCATTTTGCTATCTAATCAACATTTGATATTATTGAGCTATTTTCATCTTTTCATTGTGGTAAACATACTTTGAGGTATTTCAATTTTCATATTAATTATCTAGGGGAACTGCTCCTGGAATTCATCTCATGGCTCCGATATTCATCCCATCGAAAACAAAGCAATGGAAATCAATTTGATTTGTTTCTTAATTTGATGATTTTTTCAGCAGTGATCGCGCATGTTGACAAAAAGAAGCGAAAAAATTGCTGCTATATTTCTTTGTGGAGATCGGGACAGTTCCCCTATTTTTGCCTTTCTCGTATACAAAGTATACGTACAGGCTATATGTTCGCTCCAAAAACAAACTTTTTATAGGAGGCTCGGAGACCCATAGTGTTATATACCGATCGACTCAGCTCGACGAATCGAGGTGATGTCTGTGTATGTGCGCAAAAAGTCTAGCCCACTTTTCAGGCACCTAGCCCTAACCGATTTGCTCGCAACAAGTTGCATTCAACGCAGAATCCTGTCCCATTGTTTTGCTTCGATGAAATCAACCATGAATTCAAAATGTATAGATATGACATGTATGAAGGCTGGAGTGACTGTTTCAAACGCTGAATGGTCATTTTTCGACATATATAGTGATCATAACTAGAGTGAATTCGACAGTTCAAGTTTACCAAACAAATGAAAAAACAGAAGGCATGGATAGAAGTTACGGGTAAAGAATTCAAATTGATCATTAATGCACGTAAGTAAAACATGAAGTACTCCACTAGTGCTGACGGCGTTTTATCAGTCGGACACATAAATAAATGTTTCCGTGCCACCGTTAATGGAAAAAGTGTATTTTTATAGTGACTGGAGCGGGTCTACGCACCGTGTTTTCCTTCTATCTTTCATTCTTAAAAATTTGTCACCTCGCGATTTTAGGAATGAAAATTTCTATATCAAGGTGATTAATAAAGCTGAAAATTTG
This sequence comes from Armigeres subalbatus, assembly GCF_024139115.2. NCBI lineage: Eukaryota > Metazoa > Arthropoda > Insecta > Diptera > Culicidae > Armigeres > Armigeres subalbatus. The sequence goes on along the minus strand of NC_085141.1, from coordinate 221,954,296 downwards.
TCTGCATGCATATTATGAGTAAGCAAGCAGCGTGGTGATGTTTCAGAGCTATTTCTTTTGAAAAAATGAAAGATTCAGCTCTTACTACTCGTCTTCACTTTCCCACTTTTTTGGTTTTGATTTTTTTTCAGAGCTGCAGAGTTTGGATTTTATAAGACTCTTTATGTAGCAAGCACAAATGCCAATTGATCTGATGTAAAGCTGAAAGTAACTTTTATAGTTACAAAACGAGTTTAAGAAGTATTTCATCATGACAAATAAAACAAACACCAAACAGTTTTAATGATACTTCCCAGACAGGTTTAATCAAGGCAAGGGCTGCTCTAATAAATTCATATTCAAAACTTCATAGTATTCGGAATTTATAACCTGCCACAAAATGTTTTGGCAACAGCTTAAAAATGGATCATAATTCATGCGTGGTAAATGCTTTATCAAAACTGGAGAGCAAGCCAATTGCCATAATAATACCACAATAAATACCATCGAATGCCAAATGTATGAATGTTACTTGGGATTGTTTTGTACAATAAACGGTTTCCGAGTTACATTCTTTTAAATCAAATTGTTAGAAAAGAACTAACGACCTTTTTTTTAAATTTCATTAAATCAGTGAAAAATGGTCTGTCTCCTATTTCTGACAAATTTGAATCGAATCAACGATCATCAAATTTGATCGATGTGTCATTCAGTGTGGAATTCGTCAGGTGTCAAACTAATTCTTAACATTCAAGTAAATTACATATAAACTACAGGGGATGGACAAAATAATTAGGATAGGCAAATTTTGGGTAAAATTAGATGTGTTGTAACTATCTTAGTTATCATCCAATTTTGACAATTCAGGCAGGCCTGAACTAGAAAATTAATGCAGTTTGACGGTATGTCCATGGAACCGACTATGGCCACCAGATTCCGGAGATATTCCGGGTTTTTCGGAGGTAGGTTCAAAACCGTAAATTTGAGGTGGATATTAGGAGAAGTTGTGGTTAAAAATAAAATGATATTAGTATCCACAAATGAAGTAGGGCTCTTGCTGATTGGAACCATATATTGAGATTTTGAATCGGACCAGAATCAAGTGAGATATGGCCATTTCTTTATAATCGGTTCCGATCGATACTTATCAAAGGGGTCAGGCCACAACATCATTTGAATCTCGCTTTTTGATAGATGGTCCACTATGATTTTATTCTAGAAGGCCTCTAATGTGTCAAGAATGAAAAACCAATTGAATAAACGGATCCTGGAGTCGCTGGGATGTCCCCGGGGAACCTGTGAATGGGGACATTTAAATTTTAGCACCAAAATCAGTCATTCGACGACTCTTTTTTCATGGTTTTCGATCAGGAAGCGAAGTATGAATATAAAATGGTCCATTGACGGCTCTGACCGCTTCCAGGATCTACGGACTGGCCCCGGGGAACCTGTGGAAAGGGACATTTTAGTTTTACCACCAAAACCAGTCGTTCGAAGGCTCATTTTTCATAGTTTTCTATCAGGAAGCGAAGTATGAAAATAAAATGGTCCATTGACGGCTCTTACCGCTTCCAGGATCTACGAATTGGCCCCGGGGAACCTGTGGAAAGGGACATTTTAGTTTTACCACCAAAACCAGTCGCTTGACGGATCTTTTTTCATGGTTTTCGATCAGGAAGCGAAGTATGAATATAAAATGGTCAATTGACGGTTCTGACTGCTTCCAGGACCTACGGATTGGCCCGGGAGAACCTGTGGAAGGGGACATTTAAGTTTTAGCACCAAAACCAGTCAATCGAAGGCTCTTTTTTCATGGTTTCCGATCAGGAAGCGAAGTATGAATATAAAATGGTCCATTGACGACTCTGACCGCTTCTAAGACCCACGGATTGCTCCTGGAGAATCTGTGTAAAGGGACATTTTATTTTAAGCATCATAACCAGTCGGAATCGAGAAATGAATATAAAAGGGACCATTGAGGGCTCTGACCGCTTTCTGGACCTACAGATTGGCCCAGGAAACCTGTGGAAGGGGACATTTTAGTTTTAGCACCAAAACTAGTCATACAACGGCTCTTTTTTCATGGCTTTGGATCAGGAAGCGAAGTATGAAGTAGGCAGGTTCCCCGTGAGCTATCCGTAGGTCCAGAAAACGGTCAGAGCCGTCAATGGTTCATTACTTCACATTCTGATTGAAGTCCATGAAAAAAGAGCCGTCCAATGATTGTTTTTTGTGCTAAAACTAAAATGTCCCCTTCCACAGTTCCCCGGGGGCAATCCGTAAGTCCTGGAAGCGGTCAGATCCATAAATGGTCCAATTTATACTCATACTTCGCTTTCTGATCAAAAATCAGGAAAAAAAGCCGTCGAGTTATTGGTTTTGGTGCTGCAACTTAAATGTTCCTGTCCATTGGTTTTTCGGGGTCCTGTAGGTCCTGAGAGCGGTCAGAGTCATCAATGGTCAATTTTATATTCATACTTTGCTTATATTAAAGAAGAGCTGTCGAATGATTGGTTTTGGTGTAAAAACTAAAATGTCCCCTTATACAGGTTCCTCGGAAGCAACCAGTAGGTTCTGGAAGCGGTCAAAGCTGTCAATGGTCCTTTTATATTTATACTATGCTTCCTGATCGAAAACCTATAAAAATAGCCGTCGAATAACTGATTTTAGTGCTAAAACTTATATGTTCCCTTCCACAGGTTCCCCGGAGGCAATCCTTGGGTCCTGGAAGCGATCAGAGCCGTCAATGATCCATTTTATTTTCGTCCTTCGCTTCCTGATCGATAACCATGAATGAACCGTCAATTGACCATATTATATTCGTGTTTCGCTTCCTGATCGAAAACCATGAAAAACGAGCCGTCAAACGACTGGTTTTGGTGGTAAAACTAAAATGTCCTTTTCCACAGGTTCCCCGGAGCCAATCCGTAGATCCTGGAAGCGGTCAGAGCCGACAATGGACCATTTTATATTCATACTTAGCTTCCTGATCGAAAACCATGAAAAAAGAGCCGTCGAACGACTGATTTTGGTGGTAAAACTAAAGTGTCCCCTTCACCCTTCAACAGGTTCCCCGGGGCCAATCCGTAGATCCTGGAAGCGGTCAGAGCCGTCAATTGACCATTTTATTTTCATACTTCGCTTTCTGATCGAAAACCATGAAAAAAGAGCCGTCGAATGACTGATTTTGGTGGTAAAACTAAAGTGCCCCCTTCAACAGGTTCCCCGGGGCCAATCCGTAGATCATGGAAGCGGTCAGAGCCGACAATGGACCATTTTATATTCATACTTCGCTTTCTGAAAGAAAACCATGAAAAAAGAGCCGTCGAATGACTGATTTTGGTGGTAAAACCAAAGTGTCCCCTTCAACAGGTTCCCCGGGGCCAATCCGTAGATCCTGGAAGCGGTCAGAGCCGTCAATTGACCATTTTATATTCATACTTCGCTTTCTGATCGAAAACCATGGAAAAAGAGCCGTCGAATGACTGATTTTGGTGGTAAAACTAAAGTGTCCCTGTGTTGAACTTAATTAATAATTAAAAAAACACATTAATAAAGTTAAAAAAAAAACTAAAGTGTCCCCTTCAACAGGTTCCCCGAGGCCAGTCCGTAGATCCTGGAAGCGGTCAGAGCCGTCAATGGACCATTTTATATTCATACTTCGCTTCCTGATCGAAAACCATGAAAAAAGAGTCGTCGAATGACTGATTTCGGTGCTAAAATTTAAATGTCCCCATTCACAGGTTCCCCGGGGACATCCCAGCGATTCCAGGATCCGTTTATTCAATTGGTTTTTCATTCTTGACACATTAGAGGCCTTCTAGAATAAAATCATTGTGGACCATCTATCAAAAAGCGAGATTCAAATGATGTTGTGGCCTGACCCCTTTGATAAGTATCGATCGGAACCGATTATAAAGAAATGGCCATATCTCACTTGATTCTGGTCCGATTCAAAATCTCAATATATGGTTCCAATCAGCAAGAGCCCTACTTCATTTGTGGTAACTAATATCATTTTATTTTTAACCACAACTTCTCCTAATATCCACCTCAAATTTACGGTTTTGAACCTACCTCCGAAAAACCCGGAACATCTCCGGAATCCGGTGGCCATAGTCGGTTCCATGGACATACCGTCAAACTGCATTCATTTTCTAGTTCAGGCCTGCCTGAATTGTCAAAATCGGATGATAACTAAGATAGTTACAACACATCTAATTTTACCCAAAATTTGCCTATCCTAATTATTTTGTCCATCCCCTGTACCTATATGCTTAGAAAAACGATGGAAAAAGAGTTTCAATGGTTTAATAGCTCTATCTCGCATGAACATGTTTGCTAACAAAAAACGCATTTTTTGTTATGTGTAATAATGTAAGACACATTAATTTCACACATTAATTTCAAATATTAATTTTGATATAAATAAACAAATGAAGTAGGCTAGCCAATTTTTGCCGTACATTGTTATTTTAACTCCTGAATCCACATAAAAAATGGTAAAGATCGGTGCAAAAGAGTAAAAGTTATCCTAAAGATTGGTAGGGGAAGAGGCCCCAAAACGCCCCTCCGAGGCAAAACGCCTTTTGTGGTTACCCTAATATTTACTGTCATTAAGATGGCCGTGAAATGGTGGGTTGACATCAAGGAAGGAGCGCCCAACAGAGCTCTGGTCCCCACAAGTCCCTACCTCACGCTTCCACGGGTCGTCCGATGACAAAAGACCGCCAGCTGCGGGTTGTGTACTTAGCTGGTAGTGGCCCCTGGGCACTGTTGTCCTTCTGACATCAGCTAGAGTGAGAAGGTACGCCTCGAGCGTCTGTTCACCAGGAGGTGCGGCTCAAACAGCGTCTGGCTGGTACCCAGCGGCTGATTAACGAAATGCTGTATCGCGTCAGCTATACCTAAGGTGGCAGTTCCATCATCGCGATGTAGGTAACGCGACCCCGGTAAGGTAGCTTACTGAAGCCTCTCAAATACATACCACGAAAAATGGAGATAGAAGAAAAAGAGAACGTTATTTTTGGCAACCGACCCGGCAACGAAATAAGGACTATGATTGGAAACCCGGTACCTGGAATGTCAGGACCCTAAATAAACCTGGACGAGTGAGCCTTCTGGCTCGTGAACTGCAGAAGGTTGGAGTGAACGTGGCTGCTATTCAAGAAGTCCGATGGCCTAGATCCGGAGAACGTGAATTCCGAGCCGTGGACCCCACGACCAATACTGCATTCAAGTATAACATCTATCACAGCGGCGGTGAAAAAGCAGAGCATGGGGTTGGTTTCGTAGTGATGGGCAAGCAGATGAAGCGAGTGATGCGGTGGAAACCCATTAGCGAACGAATCTGTGTATTGAGGATACGGGGCAAATTCTTCAATTACAGCCTAATCAACGTTTACGCACCGACGAACGATAAATCCGACGACGTGAAGGACACGTTTTATGAATGTCTTGATAAAGCCTATGGAGAGTGCCCAAAGCATGACGTGAAAATTGTTATCGGAGACGCCAACGCTCAGGTCGGAAGAGAGGACTTTTTCCGTCCCATAATCGGTAGGGAGAGCCTTCACTCCGCTACCAATGACAACGGTCTACGGCTAGTAAATTTTGCTGCTGCCAGAGGGATGGCCATCAGTAGCACCTACTTTGCACGAAAGAACATCCGAAAACACACCTGGAGACACCCAAATGGCGAAACTTGCAACCAGATAGACCATGTTCTGGTGGATGGGCGCCATTTCTCGGATGTTATCGATGTGCGGACATTCAGAGGTCCGAACATTGACTCTGATCACTACCTCGTTGTCAGTAAAATTCGATCACGGTTGTCAACTGTATCGAACGAAAGATCACAGCGAACGATGCGTTACAATACCCAGCGTTTGTCGGCGGAAGGAGTATCGGCTGAGTACCGCCAGAAGCTCGACGAACGGATAAGTGCAATCAACGTTAGCGACAACATCAACGATCTATGGGAGTCGATCCATGGAGCGGTGAGCACAACAGCACGAGAAGTGGTAGGCACTGCACAGAGGCGACCCAGGACGGGTTGGTTCGATGTGGAGTGTCAGAGAGTGACAGACGAGAAGAACGTTGCCAGAAGCCGGATGTTGGTGTCAGGTACCCGATCGAATAGAGATCGGTACAAGGAAGCAAGAACAGCCGAAAAACGAACCCACCGCAGGAAGAAAAAAGAGTACGAAGAACAAGTTATTAGTGAGGCGCAGGAAAAAATGGAGCAGAACGATATGCGGAGGTTTTATGAGTCTGTCAATGGCGTGCGGAGAAAGACAGCGCCATCCCCGTCATGTGCAACGACCAACAAGGGAATTTGCTGACAGATAAAACTGAAGTGGCTGCCAGGTGGAAGCAACACTTCGAGACTTTGTTGAATGGAGGAAGTGACGGTGCATCGGTGAACAGAATAAATATTAGCGACGATGGACAAGCTGTGGAGTCACCTACACTAGATGAGGTTGAAAAGCTGTCAAAGAGCTGAAAAACAATAAGGCTGCGGGAAGGACCAGCTCCGGCTGAACTTCTCAAACATGGCAGTGAGCAGCTTTATGAAGTTCTGCACCATATTATGTCGAAAATATGGGAAGACGAGGAAATGCCTGCTAGCTGGTTGGACGGCCTCATTTGCCCTCTCTATAAGAAAGGGCACAGACTGGAGTGCGCCAATTACCGAGGAATAACCCTCCTTAATTCGGCGTACAAAATTATGTCCCGTATTTTGTTCAACAGATTGAGACCGCTTGAAGAGTCCTTCGTCGGCGAATACCCATCGGGTTTTCGTGGGGGCCGATCAACGACGGATCAAATGTTTACCCTGAGACAAATCCTTGATAAATTCCGGATGAAATATCGACGTCATTTGTTACCTTAGATGGATTGAAGCAGGGTGATGCACTATCGAACCTACTGTTCAATATAGCGCTCGAGGGAGCGATTAGGAGAGCTGGTGTGCAAAGAAGCGGTACCATTATCACAAAATCGCATATGCTCCTGGGATTTGCGGACGATATCGATATTATCGGAATTGATCGCCGTGCCGTGGAAGAGGCTTTTGCGCCTTTTAAGAGGGAGACAGCGAGGATTGGACTCACGATCAATACCAGCAAAACGAAGTACATGGTCGCTGGCAATCAACGTGGGTTCATTAGTGGTGGTGGTAGCGAAATAGTGCTGGATGGTGAAAAATTTGAAGTGGTAGAAGAATTTGTGTATCTTGGAACATTAGTGACGTGCGATAATGATGTTACCCGCGAGGTGAACAGGCGTATTGCAGCTGCAAATAGAGCTTATTACGGACTTCGTAACCAGCTTAAGTCCCGTAGTCTGCAAACGAAAACAAAACTCGCCCTGTATACTACTCTGATTCTTCCGGTGGCTTTATACGGCCATGAGACATGGACGTTAAAGGAGGCTGATCGGAGAGCTCTCGGAGTGTTTGAGCGTAAGGTGCTGCGGACAATACTCGGCGGTAAACAGGAGAACGGTATCTGGCGGCGACGCATGAATCACGAATTGTACCAGGTGTATAAAGGGCTGGATATTATTAAGCTTATACAACACGGCAGACTACGATGGGCTGGTCACGTTGTTCGTATGCCGGAAGAACGTCAAGCGAAGATAATATTTAGTAGAGAACCCGGAAGAGGCCGCAGGCTTCGTGGAAGGCCGCGTACACGATGGCTTTTTGCAGTTGAAGAGGACCTGAGGGCGCTCAATGTTCAGGGCGACTGGAAGCGATTGGCCCAGGATCGAGTCCTGTGGAGAAGGATACTCCATTCGGCGTAGGTTCATCGAAGAGCTGTAGCCCATCAAGTATCAAGTAAGTAAGATGGCCGTAACTAAACTAGATCTAAAATTATGTAGGTTAGGTGAAAAAAGTTTCATAATAGTGTATGGGAAGGTCGAAAAAACCGAACATTTCCACATCTTGAAGAAACATCTAACATTTTGGCGAGGCAAAACGCCCTAGTGGCACTAACCTACAATATACTTGCGTCTCCACGCACTATCCATACCAGAATGCTGATTAGCAGACGCGTGGTGCTTTGTTCCCTATGAGCTGCCAGCTAAAAGGCGTTTTGCCTCATGAGTTTTCCTGCAACAGAATATCACCACTTTTTTGAAATGTGAATATTATCAATATGATTGAGATTTTTGACAATTTTTGAATGGCATCAACTAGCTATCTTGTTTAACTGTTGCATAATGTAAAAATACCCATGAATAGCGTTACAAATAAGACAATAAAGCAGTGTTTGCTTAGCTAGGGCATATTGTCCCCCCTTCCCCTATTTGATATACCTATTAATGTGGAACAGACCGTAATCAGTTCGCATAAATAGATAAATTAAATTTCACGTGCATCTAAACCGCGTAAATTTTACCAATAAAGAAGAAATCATTAGCAAATTTAGAGTTCACATAAAAACCCTACGTTCTTCCTATTTACGAAGCTTTTAAATTTCAATAATAATTGGATTATTATTCCATTCCAGCCCAAACTCCCAGGAAGACTACAATCATTTCTGGCACGTATTGCGGATAGTGGGCTTTTGTTTATCATTTGCCAATAGCTGTGCTAATCCTGTAGCGCTGTATTGCGTAAGCGGAGCTTTCCGCAAACATTTTAATAGGTGAGTTTTATAATGATTTTTAATTTCCTGTCTGCATCCCAGTGTTTGCTCAATACCAATAGCAATTAGTATTCTTCCTCGGCCGACCTTTATCAATTAATATTCGTTGTAATGCCTGGGCCCATATATTTTATTTCATCGGTGTACAAAACTCCATCAATTAATTCAACTTCGACTAATTGAAATACAATACATTCTACTTCCCTTCTCTACCCCCAATTAAACCAAGATACTTGCTGTGTGAAGGAACGTCCAGCGCCCGCCGGCGCCGGGGAGATAACTTGGGCCATCGGGACACGTCACTGACGAGCACCATGTCCAGGCGGTACCCCAGCAAAAGGATAGGAACCCACTCAGTGCGATTGTAAGTACCAACCGGGAATCGAATGTACTACCACGTTTAACTTGTGCGAAAAGGTAGGGACGAAGCGATACCACCTCGCAATCGATACTTTTTATCAAAAGAAAGTATCGGTGTCCATTGAATGTTGCGATGTATCGCTTGTCGACCCAATTTTTATGCCGAACGAAGGATAATATGATAAAACAAGAAGCGCGAAACCACAAATTGCTTTTTTTGGGGTTAGAAAAGCTTTGTGAGAATTTAACTTAACAATTTGTAAGATTCGATTAATTTGTATAGAATAGTTGTCCCAAGGCGAGAAAAATTGGAACACATGCAATAAAACACCCTTTCTATAGTTCAATCAGTTTTCTACTGATATCCAAGCTGATTTTTTATCCTTTCTATGACTAAAGATATTTTTTTAGATGAGAAATGTTTGTCTGCATCCAACTCTGAAACTGAAAGATTAACTTTAAAGAAACCATGAAAAATATCGCTTAAAACCTTCTTGAATTCTGAAAGCAGAAATCTTTCTTAACGAATTTTGGATAAAAAAGTATGGAAATAAATTTGATTTGCGATATTAGTTTGAATCGTCCCAATAATCAAAATTTGCTTTTATGGACGGAGTCCTATATAAGCATATTTAAACTTCAAATGTTTCTTGGGTTTAATGTGAAGAATTCATAAACATTCCCATACAAAAAATCGGCATCTTAACCGTTAAGCTTCAACCAACCTATTAAACTGTTGTATATTCTCGAGTAAATAATTTGCAGTTTTCGCACAGTAAAAAAGCCTTGAATAAAGCTGTTCTTGAGTTTTGTGTTGGCATATTTGTACAAATTTGATAAATGCATTCATACAATGAATTCTGATGAGATGATTTTTGTTTGGCCAAATAGTATGAGAGCTAAGACAAATTCGGAATTTGTGTTTACAATCTGTACTTTCTGTACTTGAAGGGCACTACAAGCAAGCATCTTTAACAAATACACTGAGATTGTCGATTTTTCTAGGCCGAGAACGATGCTCAGACGCGCTTTTTCAATATAGTATAACACAATGTATTTAAAAAAAATGTACGATGCAGTTTTTGCCTTAAGTGAAGAAAATCGTTCACCCATCACACAAGCACAAACTGTAAAACTGGTATTATCATCCGGAATTGCAAAGAGTCATATTTCCTACACCATTCCGAGACATTTTGCCTTTTTCCTTTTTTCATGAGACACAATGCAAGTAAATCGTCTGCAGCCTCTGTAATCTGACAAGCTTAGCAATTGTATTCAAAGTATTTCATATTCTATCACTTTCATTTCGTTTCTCCTTCAGAAACATCCAGGAGACTACCATCATCATGCTTCCGAATGGAACGAGCACAAACGGAAACCATCAGAGCACCAATCAACCCGACAGAGATGGAATCTGCCTCTCCTAATAGAACTATTTCCTCGTATGAAACGCCAACAGAATAAATTCACCCCTGAAAATCCTGTATTCAATGGCACGTTCAAGTGCTGTGACCAAAGCTTACAGCTGTTAAGACCGGATGACTTCGCGCGCTAAACATAGATAGGATGTAGGAAAAATCATTTTTGTGCACAACCCAATTGGCGGTATCCATCACGAAAGCTGTCAACCGCATATCGTATTTAGTCGTTTTCCACCACCCACGCCTTCGCTGAAAGGAGCAAAAGGGTGATGGCGTTTCACTTAGCTAGAATTAAATGCGAAACCCGGGCAAGGATAGTCTTATCTAAATTGGGAAGAACCTGGCTGGCTCCCGGAATCTGCTCCGGCAATCTGACCGAACACGGAAAGGTTGAGTTCGCTCTGATGACCGCTTAGAGACAAGCTGGGCGAAACCATTGTTGGGAAACAATGCGGTAAGTTGCCCGTAAAGATGCTATGAAAAACGATGAGTCCTTTCGCCGGAGGGCGGTCTTAGTACATACGTAAACCTACGTACAGTCATATATTAGATTTTTGTTTTTGTGGAAGGGGAATGAGCGCCTGCAACCGTTTTGATTCATATTCCGTACTCATATTTCGAAGAAATGGCATAAACTTGGCACAGCCTATGAGTTATCATTTTATTACGTAATGTCATAATCTCAAATCCCTCCATTTTCTAATGACGGCTTAGAGACAATCTGTCTTTGTAAAACTGTTTGAAATATTGTTGTGGTGAATCTGAACGATGCTCGAATAATGATTTATTTCCTGCTGCCTATACTAACATGTTTGATCCAACCAAATCCAAATAGGAAACAGAAGAAAACTTTTTTTAATCTGTCTCCCAGAAATGTCCAAAAGCACAGTGACCAATTAATTTTAACCCACACACACAGCAAGCTACCATTATCAAAACCAAAACGATACCAACATTGGCCTTGGTTCAATCAAATTAAACTAGATATGATAGCGCGTCATCGATACAATTTATCGAAGTGAATGTCCACGAAGTAGGGGAAATATGTATAAAATGCGCCGGATGGGTAAAATGCGCCACCAAGTTTTCTTGGTTATCAACACAATTTTTTTCTCAGAATCATAAACGGCTTAAGCCAATAACATTGCCGTTAAACAAAAATCTGTGTCAAAAAATTGTATCTAAATTTTCAAAAATGTTATTTGGCCCTTTACCAGTGCAATTTCGGTGTTTACGTCAACAATGCTTTTTGTGTGATTAGGAGAATTCCGAGATTATTTTGTCACAAAGTAGGAAAGGGTTCATCACTTTAATGGCGTTGAAGTCACTTGCATTTTTGCATGATTGCATGTACATATAAGTTAAAATACTAAGTAATTATGGTAGTCTAAGATTATCCTTTCCATCCCTGGTGTTTTGAAAAGGGCTTTGAAAAATTAAATCTGCCGGAAAAACCACATTTCTCAACCAATTCCTTCGCAACAAATTGCGGTTGCGCAATCCGCATGGATCTCAATTTTTGATTTATACTGGGTTTCAGTCAATCCTCAGCACGGTTCTAGAATATGTTGGGGTCAGTTGTCCTCGGATAAAGTGGCCATTTACAAATTTAACTCAAAACAGGTCGTGTGACACCTCCAACTTCATGATTTCACAAAACAATGACGAGAATTATATTTTCAGGGTTGCTGGGCCACTCGGGTTCAACCCGGCCACAATCCGGGGACCTCCGGAATGGTCATTTCCTTAATTTGAAATTTGTGAATGATTTTACCAACACTGGTCGTGCGACATCTTAAACTTCATGACTGCACAAAGCAATAATGGGAATGATATGTTTGGTGTTCCTGGGCTACTCGGGTTCAATCGGCCACATCGGCCATAATCCTGGGGACCTACGAAATTGCCATTTCATGAATTGAGTCAAAACAAGTCGTGTGACAGCTCAAATTTCATGATTTCACAAAGCATGACAATTTGGAGAACCTTGAACATCTGTATCAAACTAATTTGAAGTGCATATTACAGACAAGGGCTCAAGGGATTTGTATGTACATGCTGGCTTGATTTTGGTTTGATACCAGGCGGTGTTGACATGGTAGACTAATTGATCTGAACTCCAGAACAATATGGAGAACCTAGAATATCTGCATCAAACCAATATAATACGCATAGGCTTCAGGGGCTTGCATGGACAAACTGGGTTGATTTCCGTTATGAAATTCTTCTGAATCGGTAAATTTTACTCATATTGGATTTGGAACTCCAGATGATCCGATGGATCCGAACTCCAGATGATCTTGCAAAAAAAAGAGAGGATCCCTAGAAACATAACAAACTACCAAACTACAGGAAACTAGATGAGGTGGATAAGACAACCGTAAAAGAATTGTGAAAATCGTTAAGGTGGTTATACAACAAAGCCACAAATCGGCCATCTTGGAAACCACGTGCTTTTTCTAGTGATTTTTCAAGAGCACGAATTGAGAGAACAACAACGCCTATGGGGATGAAACATCCGTAAATCGTTTGATTACTCATGCTAAGCAATCGACTTTAATTTCAGCATTGTGCAAAAATTATTACGCTGGATTTGAACTTTTGATACTAGGAGTAGAAAACCGTGTGGTAAATTTAAAATTCACCACATGACTTGATTGTATAATCACCTTAAGAAGACGCCCGGGAACCTGCTGTTTGAAATCATGATGCTAAAAATTTCTTGATCACAGTATTCGACATGTTAACCAACAACATGTACTTTCCATCATGCAAATAGGTTCTGGTTTCCCTTAAGTTCCATACAAACTGGTTCATTTATTAAAAAAACGGATATGATGAAATTTGTATAAAATTTAATCACAAGATGAATCGTCGTTCAAATGTACCATGCGTCTCCATATGCTTTTATACGCTGCTGAACAGTTTTCAAAATCCCTTCTAAAGGCTGGTTTACAGTTCCGAAGACGTGTCACGAGATATGGTCCCCCATGTAATTTCAAAGGGGGGCAGGCTTTCGTCTTCCGTGCACGAATTCGGTGCCATTGTTGCTGTTGAGTCCTGTATGTTATTTCCTGTCGGAAATACATATTTACAGCAAAATGCATATGGCGGTACTTCCTAGAGAAATTTTCTGCAGAAGAGCTCTGAAAATTTCTTGGGGAATGCCAAACGAAATTAGCACAAATTTCTGGAAACATTTATAGAGCAATTTCTGTAAGAGTTTTTTTATTGCTGATTAATGACTTGTGAGGGAAGTCAGAGTTTAACTTTTTACTTTACCTCAATACGGCAAATAGAAGCACATGTTTGTGATTCAAACGCAAACGACTGTTGTTCAATTCTGATACACATAGTTGGGTAGGGAGAAAAGGTGTGAAATGTTGCCAAAGCAGATTTGATGAATACAGAGAATGGATCGTTATTAGCTGGCTATGGAACATCTTCTCACAAGGGCAGCTGTTGTATAATTGGTGATACGTGTACTTAATGGAATAGTGTGTGTTCAAGTCTCACCGGCAGCCGAATCTTTTTTTCGCAATATCTCATAAAAACACCTTAAAATGGCAAACTTATTATTATCGTATTTATTAAAGAGGTTTTCAGCCCTTGGCTGGCTCACCTCTCGTGGCAAACTTAAATTTGTGAATTTGTGTTCCAAATTAAATATCTTTTTGTGAGAGTTTTTGAAGAAATATCCGGCAAAAATCTTGGAACAATTTTTGGGATGATTCATCAAGGCATTTCTGGAAGAAAAAGCTGGATGAATTCCTGGAGAAACTTCCGAGGGAATTCCTGGAGGAATTCCTGGAGGAATTTCTGGAGGGATTTCTGGAGGAACTACCAAAAGAATTCCTGAAGGAACTTCCGAAAGAATACCTGGAGGAACTTCCGAGGGAATTCCTGGAGGAACTTCCGGAGGAATTCCTGGAGGAACTTCCGGAGGAATTCCTGGAGGAACTTCCGAAGAAATTCAGAGGAATTCCTGGAGGAACTGCCCGAGGAATTCCTGGAGGAACTCCCAAAGGATTTCTTGGAGGAACTTCTGAAGGATTTCCTGGAGAAACTTACCGAGAAATTCCTGGAGGAACTTCCCGAAGAATTCCTTGAGGAATTTCCCGAAAAATTACTGGCACTTCCCAAGGAATTTCTGGTGGAACTTCCGGAGGAATTCCTGGTGTAACTTCCGGAGGAATTCCTGAAGGAACTACCGAAAGAATTCCTGGAGGAACTTCCGGAGGAATTCCTGGAGGAAATTCCGGAGGAATTCATGGAGGAGCTTCCGGAGAAATTCCTGGAGGAACTTCCGGAGAAATTCCTGGAGGAACTTCCGGAGGATTTCCTGGAGGAACTTCCGACGGAATTCCTGGAGGAACTTCCGGAGGAACTTCCGGAGGAATTCCTGGAGGAACTTCCAGAGGAACTTCCGGAGGAATTCCTGGAAGAACTTCCGGAGGAATTCCTGGAAGAACTTCCGGAGGAATTCCTGGAGGAACTTCCTAAGGAATTCCTGGAGGAACTTCCTAAGGAATTCCTGGAGGAAATTTCGTAGGAATTTCTGGAGGAACTTCCGGAGGAATTCCTGGAGGAATTTCCGGCGGAATTCCTGGAGGAACTTCCGGCGGAGTTCCTGGAGGAACTTCCGGCGGAATTCCTGGAGGAACTTCCGGCGGAATTCCTGGAGGAACTTCCGGAGGAATTCCTGGAGGAACTTCCGGAGGAATTCCTGGAGGAACTTCCGGAGGAATTCCTGGAGGAACTTCCGGAGGAATTCCTGGAGGAACTTCCGGAGGAATTCCTGGAGGAACTTCCGGAGGAATTCCTGGAGGAACTTCCGGAGGAATTCCTGGAGGAACTTCCGGAGGAATTCCTGGAGGAATTCCTGGAGGAACTTCCGGAGGAATTCCTGGACGAACTTCCGGAGGAATTCCTGGCGGAACTTCCGGAGGAATTCCTGGAGGAACTTCCGGAGAAATTCCTGGAGGAACTTCCGGAGGAATTCCTGGAGGAACTTCCGGAGAAATTCCTGGAGGAACTTCCGGAGGAATTCCTGGAGGAACTTCCGAAGAATTCCTGGAGGAACTTCCGAAGAATTCCTGGAGGAACTTCCGGAGGAATTCCTGGAGGAACTTCCAGAGGAATTCCTGGAGGAACTTCCAGAGGAATTCCTGGAGGAACTTCCGGAGGAATTCTTGGAGGAACTTCCGGAGGAATTTCCGGAGGAACTTCCGGAGGAACTTCCGGAGGAACTTCCGGAGGAACTTCCGGAGGAACTTCCGGAGGAACTTGCGGAGGAACTTCCGGAGGAACTTCCGGAGGAATTCCGGGAAGAACTTCCGGAGGAATTCCGGGAGGAACTTCCGGAGGAATTCCTGGAGGAACTTCCGGAGGAATTCCGGGAGGAACTTCCGGAGGAATTCCGGTAGGAACTTCCGGAGGAATTCCGGAAGGAACTTCTGGAGGAATTCCGGGAGGAACTTCCGGATGTATTCCTGGAGGAACTTCCGGAGGAATTCCTGGAGGAACTTCCGGAGGAATTCCTGGAGGAACTTCCGGAGGAATTCCTGGAGGAACTTCCGGAGGAATTCCTGGAGGAACTTCCGGAGGAATTCCTGGAGGAACTTCCGGAGGAATTCCTGGAGGAACTTCCGGAGGAATTCCTGGAGGAACTTCCGGAGGAATTCCTGGAGGAACTTCCGGAGGAATTCCTGGAGGAACTTCCGGAGGAATTCCTGGAGGAACTTCCGGAGGAATTCCTGGAGGAACTTCCGGAGGAATTCCTGGAGGAGCTTCCGGAGGAATTCCTGGAGGAACTTCCGGAGGAATTCCTGGAGGAACTTCCGGAGGAATTCCTGGAGGAACTTCCGGAGGAATTCCTGGAGGAACTTCCGGAGGAATTCCTGGAGGAACTTCCGGAGGAATTCCTGGAGGAACTTCCGGAGGAATTCCTGGAGGAACTTCCGGAGGAATTCCTGGAGGAACTTCCGGAGGAATTCCTGGAGGAACTTCCGGAGGAATTCCTGGAGGAACTTCCGGAGGAATTTTTGGAGAAACTTCCGGAGGAACTTCCGCAGGCATTCCTGGAGGAACTTCCGGAGAAATTGCTTGAGGATCTTCCGGAGGAACTTCCGGAGTGTAATGGTCTTGCTGTTCCACTTGTTGGGTTCATCTTCTTGGCACTACCAGGACGAAGGATGGTGTGATAATCACTAGTCACATTTAAAGACCGGGTTAACACTTGGTCCGAAGACCAAAACTGAACTGATTTATTCTGGCTGGACGGACCTTATTTATAGGGCGATCCAGGCCTCAAGAATGCTTAGTTTACAAACTGTTAATATAGAACCTAATGGAAGGTTCCTGGAGTGACTTTTGCTAAGACCAACATATGCTCGTCAGTGGTCCGGAGGAATCGATCGATTCGTAATTCGAGCCGAAAGCTTTACATCGTTGCAATCGATTTGCGAACGTAAGCGATACGATGTAAACGATCGCACGTTTTTCGCGGTTCTAGAATTGGCTCGTCTTTTGCATTACAGGAGGGTCTTCCGGAGGAACTTCCGGAGGAATTCCTGGAGGAACTTCCGGAGGAATTCCTGGAGGAACTTCCGGAGGAATTCCTGGAGGAACTTCCGGAGGAATTCCTGGAGGAACTTCCGGAGGAATTCCTGGAGGAACTTCCGGAGGAATTGTTGGAGGAATTCCTGGAGGAACTTCCGGAGGAATTCCTGGAGGAACTTCCGGAGGAATTCCTGGAGGAACTTCCGGAGGAATTTCTGGAGGAACTTCCGGAGGAACTTCCGGAGGAATTTCTGGAGGAACTTCCGGAGGAATTCCTGGAGGAACTTCCGGAGGAATTTCCGGAGGAATTCCTGGAGGAACTTCCGGAGGAATTCCTGGAGGAACTTCCGGAGAAATTCCTTGAGGATCTTCCGGAGGAACTTCCGGAGTGTAATGGTCCTGCTGTTCCACTTGTTGGGTTGATCTTTTTGGCACCACCAGGACGAAGGATGCTGTGATAATCACTAGTCACATTTAAAGACCGGGTTAACACTTGGTCCGAAGACCAAAACTGAACTGATTTATTCTGGCTGGACGGACCTTATTTATAGGGCGATCCAGGCCTCAAGAATGCGTAGTTTACAAACTGTTAATATAGAACCTAATGGAAGGTTCCTGGAGTGACTTTTGCGAAGACCAACATATGCTCGTCAGTGGTCCGGAGGAATCGATCGATTCGTAATTCGAGCCGAAAGCTTTACATCGTTGCAATCGATTTGCGAACGTAAGCGATACGATGTAAACGATCGCACGTTTTTCGCGGTTCTAGAATTGGCTCGTCTTTTGCATTACAGGAGGATCTTCCGGAGGAACTTCCGGAGGAATTCCTGGAGGAACTTCCGAAGAAACTTTTGGAGGAATTTGTGGAGGAACTTCCGGAGGAATTCCTGGAGGAACTACCAGAGGAATTCCTGGAGGAACTTCCGGAGGAATTCCTGGAGGAACTTCCGGAGAAATTCCTGGAGGAACTTCCGGAGGAATTCCTGGAGGAACTTCCGGAGGAATTCCTGGAGGAACTTCCGGAGGAATTCCTGGAGGATCTTCCGGTGGAACTTCAGGAGGAATTCCGAAGGAATTTCCGGAGGATTCCTGGGGGAGCTTCCGAAAGGATTCACGGAGGAGCTTCCGAAGGAAGTCCTGGAGGAACTTCCGAAGGAATTCCTAGAGGAACTCATAACAACAGAAAATCGAATATTCCCCAACTACAACAGTTGGAAATTTTTGGCCAAATCTCAAACGGAAATTCTACTCCAATAACTTTATGGTCACGGTGAAACATTTTATCAACATCCAGGGCTACCAGGACTACTGAATAAGGTCAAACATCTGTCCCTCTATATGAGAACATAGTTCATGATTTCATGAATCCATTGGGTTTTTACATTTTCATCAGCTATGGCTAAGGTTCTAGGCCAACTGCCGTAATGCCGCCATGTCAGACACCGCATAATAGCCGGGGGCCGGACGAAACCTCAGAAATTCTTATTCTAATTAATGATGCTTGTTATTTTCAATATTTCCCTGATTATATCACATGCATTATTATTGAGATAGAAACTATATTAAATTATTGTCTAGTGCGTATTTCTCAAAACATTTTACAATTTAACACCTTGTAGAATTAAAAAAAAAATCTCGATGCGGTAATTCGCCAAATGTTGAACGGCTAATTTCATCGCCTATTGTTGAACGCACGTGCATTTCTTATGGGAGTTCAACAATTGGCGACAAAATTAGCTGTTCAACATTTGGCGGTTTCCCCTATTTCCCTTCAAAAGAATTCCTGATTAATGATTCCCATTTATATAATTTCGGCGACAATTATTCAGAAGCTCCATAAGCTATTTGTCCTAATTTTCACGAGAAATTCTTTACAAATCCCACGAACTTTCTTTTCAAATTTCAATGGAAAAAAATTTTGATTTCACGGAAAATTCTTTCAAATTTCCACATGAAATTATTTCGAATTTTCAAAGAGAATCCCTTCGAACTTCCTCGGAGAATTCTTTCCAAGTTTCTCTAGAAATACCATCGTAGGTAAATTCTTGCGAATTGTTTTGGAAATTTCTTCCAAATTTCCTCAGCCGAAAATTGTTCCGAAATTCACCGGAAAGTTCTTCAAAATATCCTTGTAATATTAAATTTATTAGAGAAATTCTTCCGTATTTAAAAGGGAACTCATCCGAATTTCCAAAAGGTTTTTTTTTTTTAATTTCCAAACAAAATTCTTCCGATATTCCAAGGAAAATTTTTCCTAATTTCTACGGAATACTCGAAATTTAACTTTTCCACTCTCGAGAAGAGCCAGCCTCGAGCTGAAAGTCTCGATAATAAAGACAAAGAAAAACTTTTCCACGGGAAATTCAACCCAAAATCAAACCAATGAATTCCTTTTTTTATCCATAACAGTGTGCAGAAATTCGGATTCCTATTTCCCAGTTTCACGTGTTATAATGATCGAAAATATGGAAACGACTCAGTAGAAAGATTTCTTTCTTCATGGGAAATATTACTGTTCCAGATGCGGACAACACTTATAGAAACATACGGTGTTGCAAAAAAAACATTTACTCTTGAACCGCAAAAAGAGTCGATTTTTTACATTCCTTTATTGGTTGACGATGCTACTATTCCGCTTTTAAAATAATAGGAAACCAGTGACCAATCTCTACTGGTGTGATATGCTGTAATGAGGTGGAAACCGCAGACGCGGTCAATTAACCGCAGATTATAAGTGAAGAACATATTGATTATTGATTTTTTTGTGTCCGAAATATGAACTAAAACGGTAAACATCTGGGCCGGTAGCTATCAGCCGTCGCCTTTCGGAGGCAAATGTTTTACCGACCGTGCAAACTCAAAAGAAACGTTCTGAAGAACGCAGACAAAAAGCCGGACAGCCGTAACAGTAGGTCCAGATAACAGAAAATAATTGGGTCTAATTACACTTTTTGCCCGTAGTTCCTTCGGAGTATGGCTTTGTTAAATGCAGCTTCCGGTAGTGGTACATATTTGTAGCATTTGTAAGCGATTTGTGCCAGAGAACATATCAAACTCTGTCTACGGAGACTGAAAAGGGGATAGCCATTAAGCTTTTAAATTATCAGTTGAGAACATCCAAAAGAAAGGCGAAAAAGTGAATGTGCTAAATGAAAACGGTGCTTCCCTATTCTTTGCATTTAATTCTAATTAAAAGCTAGATAATTTCCACCTATTTACTGTTAGAAAAAATCATTCGCAAATGTACAGAAAACAATGTATATTTCTGAAATTTTATCACTTGTTTCCCAAAAAAAAAATACTAATTGACCGTCACTTGCATATTTTTGAATGACGTAGAGTGGCATAAGATCCAATGGGTATTTTCTAGCGATACTTATCGGAAGGATTTTTAAGTTAATTGCCTATTTGCCAGGTATTGGATGTAACCACTTGGACATTAATTTACTATGTTCTGAAAACTCATATGTACATTATGTGGAAGATTATGATTTAAATAATGTATTGGAGATAACCACTTTACTTCGATGGGACTCAGGGTCGTGGGTTCGAGTCCCATCGAAGGAAATACATTTTCCAATAAATTCCACATAATGTACATATTCACATCTGAGTCTTCAGGATATTTTTAATTACACTACATACTAAACTTTTTTAAGTTGTTCAAAATTCTATTTCACTCAATTTCGTGTACAGGGTAGGATAGCGATAGCGTCATTGTAAAGTTTTACTATACTTTTTTTCTGATTCTGTACCACAACGAGTACATACGTAGAAAACGCTGTGGAGAAAACCAGAGACGATGATATTATAGAGAACTTGCGGAGAAATAAAAACCGAATCATGCTTCACGGACTTTCAAAATGATAAGATTAATGCCTATTACTGATACACAAACTGTTGTGTTCGGCGTAATTCAAATGATGTAATAATCGGTTTCATCTGTATTCAATTTGTCACTTAGTTTATTTATTATCCAATAAGGCACGTAAGAATTTTCGCAAGACACCATATTAGCCTTCTCGGGTAATATGTCAAACAACAAATATAATTGTAATCCCGAACAAACCCAAAGCAACACTGTCAAATTATAAAAAAAAAACAATGATTATATTATGGTTTCACATAGCAAGCACCACATATATCGATTTTAACCATACAAGTCCCGATACTTTCTATTCCAACTGTCTGGCAATGCACATAACCAAAGGCCAAAGTGAATAGTCTTGTAATCCTGTTGACAAACTAGTATGTCAACAGCATCCGAACTGAGTCAGTAAACATTACATCAACATGATGCTTTCTTGTTGGAATGCAGCAAAAGTGAACAAAAAGGAAAACATGTTTTATTCCTAGAGATTAGTACCTACTACGTACTGCAGCAGATAAAATTGCGGAAAATGAAGCGGGCATTTGACTTGTGATACAGCGTATAATTGTAAGCGGTAAGTTAGCTTGGAGAGCATCATTCATGCATTATTTTTCAAAAACAAACATTGTACGAATTAGCCACCGTTGTTGTAGATGTAGAACGTAATATTTATTTGAGGTTTCACAATGAGGACTTTTTGCTTCACTTCCACTAATGGACTAGTTGTTGAGTTACCATAAATGTAAAAGTTACGAGCCCAGTGATGTAGTTAAAAGATTTTTGTACTAGATATTAAAACGAGCTGTCTCGATCATTAAAACGTTAAGAAATAAAAGGTTTATTGTATTCTATCTACATGGATGAATACTTCTGATGTATTTTTGGTACGTACTACATATCACAGCCCGCATAATTAATCTATTCATGGAAATACATAAAATACATTTTATGGATGTAGACTAGACTAATTTTATTATACAGACCCCATTCGATTTTGGCACCACGCTCGGTACATTTATGTTGCCAAAATTGAATGTTGCCTAAATCAAATGGTTTTGGTTATCCCATGATACTTCACATGTCTCCATTTATTGTGACACTGCACACACTTTGACACTTTTTTTTAAACGGATTTTGAAATCTAAACATTTTTTCTTGGAAAATTCGTTTTTATACGCTGGTTTTGATATTAAGGCAGTTTTTGAATGCGTAAAATGAGTTTGATGCGGTTCATAAACAATTTCAAAAATTAAATTAAATGTTATTGCCGAAGTGTTTTTGTTGCCAAAATCGAATGAGCATGACCATGAGCATTATGACCGCACAATTCGTAGTTGCTACTCCGTAATTGACTGAATTGACTGACGAAACTGTACAGAGAACGCAATGAATGGGGCTTGAGATTAGCTACCCATTCTCAATGTACACGTTTCGGGAGCTCAAATATTTAAAGTCAATAACGGCGCCTGCCACGTCCTTACGGTCATATAGGAATGGAAGAATTGTTAGTCCGACTCTCGTTGCTACTAGAGACCGAGTATACCTCTGCATCTCCACGATTGTCTTGGGATAGGATATCGTTTTAGTTACAAAGGATAATTTATCTGGATTCACCTTGGTAAGCGATGCGATCTATGGGATGGGAAATAACACTAATACGAGTCTAAAGTTAAAACATGCACGCCCGGTGGCATATGAAAACTGAGGAGATTCGCGTTTTGGACGACCGCACGGAAGCGCAGCACTCTGTACTCACTTGCTCGATGACTACAGCAAACTATTGAAGAACGCGCTTTTTTCGACCGCGCACGGAATGCGCATGAGCCACCGAACACAAGATAAATATTTTATTTCTTTCCCGACGACTAAAACACGCACTGCACTTACTTGTTCGATGGCTACTCTTATTACCGGCCGCGCAATGCAGAACACAATATTTCGGCAGATCGCGCGATCGTTCTGCTGTCCGAAACAAGCGAAAACACGCACCGAACTCTGTTTTTGTTGCCAAAATCGAATGCTTCCAAAATCGAATGTAGCTAAAACTGAATGTTGCCAAAATCGAATCGGGTCTGTACCTGTAACATCTACAGTACTTCCGCAATAAGGTACTCGCACAAAATGATTTAATTGAAATTTCATTTAAATATTGTTGTTCTCCCACAGAAAACTAATCCAACAGATACAGAACAATCTTTTTTCCTTCCATGTGTAAACACGAGACACTGAAAACGGCCTAATAATTGAGGTCGAAATACGTATCTGTGAAGAAATACAGCGTGTTGGAGTTAATTAGAATAGTACTAAACTAGTCTCATGACACTTCATAAATGTTGCTAAGATGGCTCTCGTCATAATTCAATGTCAAATATTAAATTAATAGGTTGGTTGATTAGTTTGAGAGTTTGAATGAGGCTTTATCTAATATAGCTAATAAAACATAAATTGTTAAATTGATCTTTGGAATGCGTTAAGCCAAGGCCTCATTCAGTCGGGCACCAAACTTGCAGGTGACTCGCAAAATGGGTTTGTTGTGGTTCATAAGCTTTTGTGGAGCCTGGATACATGCCCAAAGCGTTCCCATTCTTAAAGGATCTGGCATTGGTGCAAGTAAATTATTGCAGTTTAGAAATTTTAAGTTAAGTTGCACATTAGTAATTTTGACAATATTTATTTTTTTATTTATTTAAATCAACTTATTAAATCAGTTTACTTTGTTCTTAGATTTGTGCTATTAGGATAGTTAGCTTATAATGCAAACTGATTTAGTAAAATATTTAAATCCCAACTGTGAATTCTTTACCGATTTTTTGAATATTACAAAACCACTTGCTGAGCATCAGCAAATCAAATATTGCTGTGCAAATATTACGAGCATCACTTAAAAGCGGCTCTTATTTTTTTATTCACAGCTATTGTAACCCAGAACTGGGGCGTTGTCGCCTCGCTGCATAGTATTTAGTCAAATTATTTAGTTAAAACGTCAGGTATTTTCAAACATTACGAAAATTTAATTTTATTTTATTGTCTTGAAATTATTTAATACTGTTTTGTAAAAACCTTATTGTAAAATTCCTGAAATTTCTGAGAATAAACATTCA
The DNA here is from genome assembly GCF_024139115.2 of Armigeres subalbatus. NCBI lineage: Eukaryota > Metazoa > Arthropoda > Insecta > Diptera > Culicidae > Armigeres > Armigeres subalbatus. The sequence continues at coordinate 221,930,346 of NC_085141.1, read as the reverse complement.
TTTATGAATTCCTTCGAAAAATACTCCAGAAATTAGTTCGGAAATAAATCAAGAAATTTATTTGATAATTCCTCCGAAAAGTTTCTTTTAAAAAACCTTATAAGATTATTTAGAAATTGGGAATTTGGGTATTCCTTTGGAGATTCTTTGGAATTTCTCCGAAAATTCCTAAAGAATTTTCATTGCGGATTTCTTCAGGAAATCCTTTACGCATTTCTTTCGGAGATTGCTTAAGAGCCAGTTCGCGAGAAGCGCGACCCCCTCTTGTATCGATATTCTCCGATTTGGATGAAATTTTCAGGGTTTGTTCATATATGTAAGAGAAGACATTTTGCAAATTTTCAGATTTTTTCATTGAGGGGAAGTGGGGTAAAACGGCCCTTCAAAAAATATTGTTCAAAAATCGCCAAAACCAAAAAAAAGCAATAACTTTGGCAATGAGTGACCGATTTTGTTTAAATTTTGCACGTTTTTTCTACTCAATTAGTACTTTATACCAAGTGGTTAATAGGGTTATAAAGTTGTTTACTTTAGGAGAAAATTGACTTTTTCGATAAAAAATGGTCGTTTTTCCAAAGGGAATATTTTTCACCAACAGATCTAGGATAAAAAACTAAACCCGTAAGGCAATTAAGGAACTAAAGAGCTTTCATCCCATATATAATGTAGAAGCGCCAACTCAAGAATTTCTAAGAAAATCGCAATTTTCTGCAACACTGTTAATTCTTAAGAAAGTTCGCACAAATTTTGACCCTACTTAAGTTGATGTTTTTCGATCTGGGGAAAACTGTCCAAACTTTTTGTATAAGTTGAAATTAAAATCAGAATTTTTCATTAGGGAGTGTAGGGTAAAATAATCCTTTAAAAATAAATGTCTAAAATACATCACTTTTTATGTGAGTTCTAACAGAAAATACATAAGTTTTAAAAACTGTTTCTTCTTCCTTTCAATTCATCAATATTTTCGTCTCAATAGATACGTATATCCTTCGCTGATCTATATTAGATAGCAAACTATTTGCAGAACAATTTTGAACAGAAGTAAAATAGGACCAAAATAAGTGCCTTAAGCATTAGCACGTCTTTCGCAAACTGAAACAAAAATGAACGGATTCGACGAAAGTGCTTGTTGATATTTTCTTTGAATAGGTGGGTACCGGTACTGATGTTGCTTTTACAGCCATGCGAAAAAAAACAATTATTCTTAACGGCAAATGAACAATTTCGTAACGTTTAAACATAGCTTGTTGGTGGAGCTGCTTCTCAGATTATATTTTTCTTTTGTACCTACTTGCATCAGGTTACCATAGGCTTGTTTTTGTAGCTTGTAACGATTGTGTGGTATTCATAACTCTCTTTCATCCTCCATCATTATCAATTTAAACCAAATTCTGCAAGTTTATTGTGCAAAAACGTCAAACCGTGTACCATTAATATATTCTGAATAACTAACTTTCAAACTGCTAGCTAATATTACAGAGATACAATCTAAACAAAATGTTTGACTGAATGGACTATACCAGTTCTAATCGGGTGTATATATTTTCATGAGTTGGACAATTTTATCTCATAGGTAATGGAATACCCTCGATTCTATGTTTACACAACTTTGTAAAAAACACTCCAAAGTTTAACAAAGTTGCATTCATTTTGCACAATACGGGAGAAACCTTTTTTTCTACAACGAGCTGATTTTTTACAAGGAGAGCGAAACAAGGTAATGCGTATACTATTGAATAGGATAGAGTATCAATTGTCTGACGATTTGAAAACACACCCCTCATGAAAATACTTCATATTTTAGGATACACGTTTCTACACTCATAGATAAAGTATGTAAATTGTAGATTGCTTAATCAATTAATTAAAAGATTACCAAGCAAAACTGTTTTATTCTCGGGTTAATTTACACCACCTGAAAGTGCTTGAGTACCTCAACAAAACTGTGTAGTTGATTGTAAAAAGGATGCCTTAAATATCAGCCTTTTTCTCTTGAAATCTTTGGTAACCTTATATGAACATATTTCCAACCAACCATAAGGTGTGGTTTGCTAAGAAGTAGTACTTGGGTAGTAACAGCTTGCAATACTTTTTGAGAAATCTATCTATTGCTTTTTTCACCGAGGAATAGACTACCGTGTTGAAGTACCAATGTAACAAACAAAGTACCAAAACAAATGTTCTTCCGAATGGATGGAAACTAGCTAAAGCATTGGATTTTGCTCTACGTCGTTCTTGAACCATGCATCGTTCTTGCAATTAAGACGTCACCATGGAGGAACTGGTGGGAATATATTTTGGTGGAACAATAATTTTGAACGGGAGTTTAAGACGGCGCAAATTTTACAATACCTCCGCCGGAATATTATAGAAATGACATGACTAGTTGACTAGTTCACGTTATTTTTTGAGATTGAGAAATTGTGAAGGATTTAATTGTTGACAGATAGAAAACCATAAAAACACTAAGCTTGGAAGAATTTCGAAGCTAACTAGCAAAATCACTAGATTAGTTGCCAGTTGGGTCGGAATAATCAAATCTAAGAAGTGTGGTTACGATTATCTTGTTTCGTAACATTATTTATATTTGGAGATCTATTTTACCCCTCTCTCCCCATCCCAATATTTTGCCAAATAGTTTCATCTACATATAGAAATAAACCTTGTGAGTTTCAGCCAGATGCTGAAACATCGATAAACATCGATTCTCACAAACTGGCTTGCAAACAAAAAGTGCAATATGCAGAAGTTCATAATTTGATTGATTATTCTTAAGTCGGCGCACTGAAATAAGTTTCAATAAGTTTGATATATATTCTGCTTGAGCTCACATATAAAAATTTATGAATTTTTGACATTTTATTTTTACAAGGCTATTTTACCCAATTTACCGAAATTGCTCATTTATCGTTAAGAATAATTGTTTTTTGTTCGCATAGATGTAAAAGCAACATCACTACCGGTACCCACATTAATTGTAGCTTATTCAAAAAAAATATCAACAAGCACGTTCGCCGAATTCGTTCATTTTTGTTTCAGTTTGCAAAAGACGTGCTAATGTTTAAGGCACTTATTTTGGTCCTATTTTACTTCTGTTGAAAATTGTTCTGCAAATAGTTTTCTATTTAATATAGATCAGCGAAGGATATACGTATCTATTGAGACGAAAAATATAGATGAATTGAAAGGAAGAAGAAACAGTTTTTTTAAAAACTAATGTATTTTCTGCTAGAACTCACATAAAAAATGATGTATTTTTTGACATTTATTTTTAAAGGACTATTTTACCCTACACTCCCCTAATAGAAAATTTTGATTTTGAATTTCAACTGAGACAAAAAAGCTTGGACAGTTTTCCCCAGATCGGAAAACATCAACTTAAGTAGGGTCAAAATTTGTGCGAACTTTCTTAAGAATTAACAGTGTTGCAGAAAATTGCGATTTTCTTAGAAATTCTTGAGTTGGCGCTTCTACATTATATATGGGATGAAAGCTCTTTAGTTCCTTAATTGTCTTACGGGTTTAGTTTTTTATCCTAGATCTGTTGGTGAAAAATATTCCCTTTGGAAAACGACCATTTTTATCGAAAAGTCAATTTTCTCCTAAAGTAAACAACTTTATAACCCTATTAACCACTTGGTATAAAGTACTAATTGAGTAGAAAACGAGCAAAATTTAAACAAAATCGGTCACTCATTGCCAAAGTTATTTCATTTTTGGTTTTGGCGATTTTTGAACAATAATTTTGAAGGGCCGTTTTACCCCACTTCCCTCAATGAAAAATCTGAAAATTTGCAAAATGCCATCTCTTACATATATGAACTAACTCTGAAAACTTCATCCAAATCGGCGTACATCGTTGCAACCTCCCTTGGAAAGGGGGTCGCGCTTCTCGCGAACTGGCTCTTAAGGAATGCTTTCGGATTTTGTTCCACGAATTCCTACATTCTCCTTCGGAGACTCCTTGAGGAATTCCTTTGGAAGTTTCTTTAGCAATTCCTGCGGAAATTTCTTAAGGAATTCCTTAAAAAATTCCATTCATTTTTTTTGAGAATTTCTTCAGACATTTTTTGAGTACAGAGTATTTTTTTGATTATTTGAGAAATAAAATTCTGACGGAGGAGCTCCCAAATAAATTTTTGGAGGCGTTTTTGAAGAAATTTGTGTTGGGTTTAGTGCAGGAATTTCCAAATAAATTGTTGAAGGCATTCCCAAAAGAAAACCTGAATGGATTTTCAAAAATAAATCCTAAAGGAACTTAAAAAGAGTTTTTGAAGGTAAAATACTTCCCTAAAGAATTCCTAAAGGAATTCCTAAAGGATAAATCCATAAAGGTATTTTTGAAGGAATTCTTAAAAGAAATTACGGAAAAATTCCCAATAGAATTTCAGAGAAAATGCCTACTGGTATTTCTGATGTAATTCCTTGATTTCTTCAAGAATTCCTTAGGAATTTTTCCCAGTAATTTATTCGCAATTTCCTCTAGAGATTCCTTTGAACATTCGTCCAGGAATTCCCTAGGAAATTGCCTCAAAAAGATCTACAAAAACTCCTCCGGAAACGAATTCCATAAAGTTCTTCGGAAATTCTTTCGGATATTCCTTAAAATTTACCTCAGGAATGACGTCAGAATTTCCTACACGTATTCATTTGTTTAAGAAAACCATAGGAAATTTGTTAAGGTTCGTTATTTTGGAAATTCCTTTAAAAATGTCGTAGGAAATTGCTTTAGAAATTTCTTCATAAAATCCTTTAGGAATTCTTTTGTAACTCCATTAGAAATTCTTTCGGATGTACCTTCCGAAAATAATTCGAAAATCGCTTTTGAAATATCGACGGAAAATATTTTAGAATTTCTCTACCAATTCCTTCAGAAATTCATTTACAGATTCCTTCAGAAACATGTTTAGCCTTTGAAAGATTGCTTAGGAATTTCTTCGGAAATTAATATGGAGGATTATTTTAGGAATTGCTCCGGATTTAAAAAAAACGTTGGAAATTTTTTAGGAAATTCCTCTATGGGTTCCTTAGCAACTTCTTTGGCATCTTTTCCTGAAATTCCCATAGGAATTCTTTCAGAACTACCTCAAGTAATTCCTTGGGAATTTCTACGGGTAATCCTTTGAAAATTCTTCGGTAACTTAAACAAGAAGTTCTTGGTCATTTCCCTCAGTAATTCTGTCTCAAACCTAGTAACATTTTGTTTTTATGCAGGTTTTATAACACTCTTGAAGAGTAAATTATGGTCTTCAAGAGCGTTGTAAAACTTAAAATGTTACTTGGGAACATTCTCCATTTCTTTTGATTTTTTCGGGAATCTCTTCAGAAATTCATTCAAAGAAATTTCTTCGGAAATTGCTTTTGGGAACCATTCGGAAATTCTTCTAGGAATTCCCTAGAACATTTTTTCGAAATTTACTGAAAAGATTCTTTATTATTTTTCTGCGGGAATCCCTTCGGTTCCCTAATGTAAACTATTTTTGAAGTCGGTGCTTCCGGGCAAAATTATAAAATACCTATACATATAATAAGCAAGGCCTGCGTGCCCAAACCTTTGTTCCTTATGACGAATAAACGAGTCTACTTTTAGCAAGGAAACAAGCTAGTTCGGTTTTGTATTTCCTTGGTGTGATTTGTGGGAAGTCCGTCGTGGGATCAATAGTGAAGTTGGCCAAGTTCGGGCGAAGTATTTTTACACAGCTATTTTAAAAATTACTTCAAACATTTTGCCAGAAATGCCTTTATAAACTCTTTTCGCTATTCCCTCTATTCTCTCTATTCCTTTTTGAACCCCTTCGAAGATTTTTTCAGCAATTTCTTCGGAAATTGTCTTTTTTTTTCGGAAAAGATTCGGATTTTTTTCGGAAACTATTTCATTCCTTAATAAATTTGCAAATGAAATCCTGAAAGACTATTATATGGAATTTCCCAACGAGAGTCTCAATGTTTTTTGAAAATTTTGTTATTTATATTTTCTTCTTTATTTCATCTCATTCATCACCTGGCAATAACGGAGTAGCAACCGTGGGCGGTCAATCATGCTCATGCTCATGCTCTTCTTTATTTCATCTCATTCATCCTTTTCCCTTTCATTTTTCTTTCTTCTTGCTTCTTAATACTTTCTATTTGCCTAATTCCTTCTTCTTTCTTACCTCTTTCTTCGCCATTCTTGCTTCTTCGTTCTTCCTTTTTTCTTCTTCATTCTTCTTCCCCTTCTTTCTTTCTTCCTACTTATAGTTATACATCGATTTTATGGCCAACGATTATATGGACTTTATACCTCGATTAAATACACATTTTTTGTGTTTTGGGCTATTGGAAGGTTTTTGAAAGAGTATATTCATTCATATATCATGAGGCTAGCATAGCACGATCATACATTTATGCTCAGGGAAATCAAGAAAATTTTCAACCTGATAATTTCCTAGACCGGAACCCAGCCACCTTCAGCAGGGTCTTGCTTTGTAGCCGAGCATCGTACTGCACGGTCAAGGAAGTCCTCTGTGTTAGCCTCATGATACACAAACGCAAAAATGGTAACATGGCTTAGGAACCCCGCAGTTAATAACTGTGGAAGTGCCTAGAAAACACTGCGCTGCTAGGCGGCAATATGGCCCAGTCAATAAGAAGAATAAGAAGAAGAAGAAGCAGTATAAAAGCGTACACTGAATCATATGATCGGCTGACTGGATTGATTTGGTTCAATCAAAGTTAATTGCCTATTTTTCGTTCATTTGGCCACCCGACATGGTCATTAATTTACAATGTTCTGGAAAATTCTGATGTGAATGTGTGCATAATGTTGTAGATTATGATTTGAGAAATGTATTGCAGGAAAGTTGTTACATCAAATACATTTTTGAAATCAAAATTTTCCAAACGATGTAGGGTTTCTTACCCCATTCCCGGCCTAACATGCATACGACTGCATTATTTAATTGATATTTATGACAGGAAGCAACTTTTCATAAATTTCGTGTGCCGTGCAATACTGCAATGGGGTTCACTTCTGCTTAAAAATAGCTTTTCTTGGTAAACATCGTTTGAAAAAGCTTTTATTTGATTTAAATTAACGAGGTCCAGCACTAATTTCAGTCATAGCGATTTCATTTCCGGCCCACTTCCAAACCGGTTCCCGGCCTAAGCAAAATTTCGCTCAATCTCTCAACACCTTACTCTCATTCTCTCTCGGGATGGTAGAAAATGCGACGTAAACAAAAATAAGCACGTTCAACGCCGTCATGATGCCAGATGGTATTATTTATAATAATTTTTATTTGGTTGAAAAGATATATTCACTCATCCAAATTACTTCCAAACGCTTAAAAACTATATTTGTATCACTTTTGGAAATCGAGAGAATTACAAATAACATGATACGGTCTACTAATTAGATAGTTTTCCTATGAACGTTGAAGGATTTTGTTCATACTAAAAAAGACTCCTGGCCTTCTGGCAGCACGGTGCGGCTAGAAGTTCTTAGGCCGAAGTAAATTTTTCTTCGGTTTGAGGATACATTTTTAAATGTATTCTAATATGTTTATATTAGTTCTGCTTAAACAAACAAATAGAAAATATTAAGGTGCGTGAGTTTAGAATCATTGTGTGGTGATGAACAGCTTCCAGCAATGATTGTATCGGGAACTGTGACGATTTTCAGGTAGGTGTTTACATGAAAATACCGTTTTGTAAAAGTGGAAAGATTCACTCCGGCTCAGTGGTGTAGCAACGGAGAGTGATTGTTCGGAATGCACATTTTTATTTTCTATAATTGGACCAATTAGGAGTGAAATAAATGGTTGAAAAATATTGAGTATTGTGCGATATAAATGGGAGACTTTATTGAAATTATCAACCATAAACCTACGGCTTCCAAAAAGTGTAAATCCTTAGTTTTCTGTGCAGTGAGCCGGGAATCGGGTCCATAGGCCCAAGTAGTGATTTACCCTACTTATTCACATCGGAGTTTTTCAGAAGCCTCAGTGTTCGAAGAGGCTTATTTTCAAAAAATATCAGCATCTCTAAAACACCCGCTACAAGAAAATATAGGTTTTCCTCTTTCACGTGAGTGCATTTTTAAAATGTTCTATCGGCGGTTATTTTTCGTTTTCAAGTTTGTTTATTTGGTAGGCTCAGGCGTGTATAACACTTTACGAAGCCATGGTTCTTTGTAATATATACAATCAATATCATTTTATCGCGGTTACTTTTATATACATTTGGGGGAGGGTTAAATCGGCTATTATTTGAGATTCCTATGGAGTTTGCACCAAAAATAGTGAAAAAAAAATCTATCCCCCGATAGAACATTTTAGTTTACCCACAATGTGACAGCGGTGGGCGTTTTGGTGGTGGTTAATCCCTAGAAGTTATGTTCACCTCAGTTTTGCTCATGATCTGTAGTATCTTGAGTTGTTAGCACTCATGATTATACAATGTGGGGGATTGCGTGAAATAGAACTTGAAACAAATGAGTGTTTAGAACAGGTATCCACCGGTTGACACTAAACGGATCAACTTAAAATAAAAACTTTTGCTTATGCAATCTGATAACTTTTATTTATTTTTCACGCATCAATTTCTTAGGAGCTTTGTTTTAGTGGATATTACATAACGCAAGAGAGGGTTTAAACTCTGCGTTATATTGCATGAATTCCCCGATTCGGTGCGTTACTACTACAGTAATAGCTGTTTCGGGGTAGTTGGGTTCGAGTTTGGATAACTAAAGTAAATATGATTTATTAAAGCATGTGCACGTAAATGTTCTGCAGGAGATTTGCTGGACAGGACAGAAAGTGTGGAAAAGCGGGCATCGTGCGGCTACCTTCTACCAAAGCTGTGGCACCACCAACGAGCTGGGAACCGGCTTCATAGTGCTGGGTAAGATGCGCCAACGCGTGATTGGGTGGCAGCCAATCAACGCAAGGATGTGCAAGCTGAGGATTAAAGGCCGTTTCTTCAACTATAGCATCATCAACGTGCACTGCCCACACGAAGGGAGACCCGACGACGAGAAAGAAGCGTTCTACGCACAGCTGGAGCAGACATACGATGGATGCCCACTGCGGGACGTTAAGGTGAAGCGTTGTGACACTCAAATTGCTATGTGTTTGTATCATAAAAATCATCAACCATGGATTTGTAGTGGTGGAAACTTCCAATACCAATTCAGTAAGCATACACGTGGGATTCATTTTTTGTTAACATCCGACAACAGTAAACATTGCACGCATTCGGAAGAATTCAGCCCAATTTAGAAGCAGTATTAATCAATACGGTCTAAGTATGGGATTAACTGATGGAATTTGTCAGAAAAGCATCAGTTTTTCTTTGGTTTAGGTAAAAATTTATGAATTATGTTTTCACGATGCTGGATGTTTATGTTTACAGCCTCAACCGTTGTTGCCAGCTGCTCAAACACACCAATAACAAGATCATTTTTTGCTCCGATTTTTCAATTTTTGAAACGCACCCCAAAACAGAATCAATAAGATATTATTATTGCATCAATACATAATGCGTTAGAAAAAGATTGATTAAATTAATCGATATTTTACATGCTTCCGCTATGATTTCACAATAGTTCATATCGACATCACTGTCTGCTGCTGATCAATGATTGCTTGCATACGACGCTACCGACGGCGTGCAGATTGTTGAAACCGGCGACGTCGTTGGCATAGTGCGTTACTGGGGGGATTTTTTTCACTTTGATCACTTGCTTATATATCTTCCCTAAATTAGCGCTATGTGGTAATATCATCATATCGCCGCATAGTTTGAACTTAGAAGTAAGTCCAGATTTACTTTTTTAGTGAGAAGATGGTCAGGTATGTAGGCAATATATGAATTAAATTTGTCTGTGCATATCGGGGTGGGTGGGGTGGTTGATTGTTTGACTGTGTTGGTAAGCCGCAAGGCAGCCATTCTGAATGACATGTCATGAAGCCTTAAAATCGTCATCGGTGACATGAACGCACAGGTAGGAAGGGAGGAAATGTATAGACCGGTCATCGGACCGGATAGTCTGCACACCGTATCGAATGACAACGGCCAACGATGCATAAACTTCGCAGCCTCCCGCGGAATGGTAGTCCGAAGCACCTTCTTCCCCCGCAAAAATATCCACAAGGCCACATGGAGATCACCTAACCAAGAAACGGAAAACCAAATCGACCACGTTCTAATCGACGGTAAATTCTTCTCCGACATCACGAACATCCGCACTTACCGCAGTGCGAATATTGAATCCGACCACTACCTCGTTGCAGTATGCCTGCGCTCAAAACTCTCGACGGTGTACAACACGCGTCGAAGTCGGACGCCGCGGCTTAACATTGGGCGGCTACAAGATGGTAGACTAGCCCAAGAATACGCGCAGCAGCTGGAAGTGGCACTTCCAACGGAAGAGCAGCTAGGCGCAGCGTCTCTTGAAGATGGTGTAGAGTAGTTAGGAATAACAAAACAAATAAAATGAACTGTTTGATGCAATATCATTATTATAATAAATATATACTAAAATACAAACTAAGATGTTTCTCGTTACAAATCCCATGTCACGAACTTCATGTCACAAGACCATCTACACCCAAAATAAAAATCAAATCGTTGCAGAAGAGGGGAAACAAAAAAAAGCGGTTGCTATAGTAACAAGGGGAACAGAGTCTCCAGGTGGCAAGTCCTCGTCTATAAAACGGACGGTCATCGGAGACCAGAGTCATTCTACTCTCGAACGTCATATCGTACGCTTCGAACAGCCAACCGATCCTAGCAGGCTAAGAAACCAACGCGGACCCATCAGTTGCCATTGGCAACCATCACCCACCAGCGGTGGACGTACAGGCGACGGACAGCATTACGGAGAGGCACAATCCAGCGAAGAGGCAGATTGCCTGCCCACTACCAAGCGACGAACTATCTCGTGGACGAACCCGATTCCGCGGCGCGCGCAAGACAGCGTGCCCTCAGCGGTCGCCATAACAACGCTTCAACAAACGACGCGGACGGCGTCCATCACGACGAACTACCTCGCGGACAAACCCGATTTCGCGGCGCTCGCAAGACGGCGTGCATTCAGCGGTCGCCATAACAACGACGCGGACGGCGTCTACCACGGCAATCCGCACGCTTATACAGCAACCTCGTGGCATCAAGAAAAATTATAATAACCGGCCTACTGCGCATCTAACAGCATTCAGCTGAGACGCTAGCGGTACGCATGGCAATACGCCTTCCATAACACGACACCAACCTATGGTTGGTTGATATGTTGGGGTTCGGCATTTTAAAGAGGATTGGAGGATTGGTACAAAACGGCTTTTTATAATAAATATTGAATTCATTTCTCTATAGCTGCGACAAGGATTCGAAAAACAACTTGCAATGGAGAGCAAAGGTCAGCTCTACCCCCGTTGCGAGGACACTGAGTCTGATCGTAGTCCGGAAGATTACGACAGATGGCTGGAGAGATATTCGATCCGCCATTGGTAGCACCGCAACCGCTGCACTTGGCACGGTGCCCCCGGATCAGAGAAACGACTGGTATGACGGCGAATGTGAGCAGTTAGTGGAAGAGAAGAATGCAGCATGGGCGAGATTACTGCAACACCGCACGAGGGCGAACGAGGCACGATATAAACAGGCGCGGAACAGACAAAACTCGATTTTCCGGAGGAAAAAGCGCCAGCAGGAAGATCGAGACCGTGAAGAAACGGAGCAACTGTACCGCGCTAATAACACACGAAAGTTCTATGAGAAGTTAAACCGTTCACGTAAGGGCCACGTGCCACAGCCTGATATGTGTAAGGACATAAACGGGAACCTTCTTACGAACGAGCGTGAGGTGATCCAAAGGTGGCGGCAGCACTACGAAGAACACCTGAATGGCGATGTGGCAGACGAAGATGGCGGTATGGTGATGGACCTGGGAGAACGCGCGCAGGACATAACTCTACCGGCTCCGGATCTCCAGGAAATCCAGGAGGAGATTGGCCGGCTGAAGAACAACAAAGCCCCTGGGGTTGACCAACTACCAGGAGAGCTATTTAAACACGGTGGTGAGGCACTGGCTAGAGCGCTGCACTGGGTCATTACCAAGATTTGGGAGGAGGAAGTTTTGCCGCAGGAGTGGATGGAAGGTGTCGTGTGTCCCATCTACAAAAAGGGCGATAAGCTAGATTGTAGCAACTACCGCGCAATCACATTGCTGAACGCCGCCTACAAGGTACTCTCCCAAATGTTATGCCGTCGACTAGCACCAACTGCAAGGGAGTTCGTGGGGCAGTACCAGGCGGGTTTTATGGGCGAACGCTCCACCACGGACCAGGTGTTCGCCATTCGCCAAGTACTGCAGAAATGCCGCGAATACAACGTGCCCACACATCATCTATTCATCGACTTCAAAGCCGCATATGATACAATCGATCGGGACCAGCTATGGCAGCTAATGCACGAACACGGTTTTCCGGATAAACTGACACGGTTGATCAAAGCGACGATGGATCGGGTGATGTGCGTAGTTCGAGTTTCAGGGGCATTCTCGAGTCCCTTCGAAACCCGCAGAGGGTTACGGCAAGGTGATGGTCTTTCGTGTTTGCTATTCAACATCGCTTTGGAAGGAGTAATACGAAGAGCAGGGATTAACACGAGTGGTACAATTTTCAATAAGTCCGTCCAGCTATTTGGTTTCGCCGACGACATAGATATTATGGCACGTAAATTTGAGAAGATGGAGGAATCCTACATCAGACTGAAGAGGGAAGCTAAGCGGATCGGACTAGTCATCAACACGTCGAAGACGAAGTACATGATAGGAAGAGGTTCACGAGAAGACAATGTGAGCCACCCACCGCGAGTTTGCATCGGTGGTGACGAAATCGAGGTGGATGAAGAATTTGTGTACTTGGGCTCACTGGTGACTGCCGAAAATGACACCAGCAGAGAAATTCGGAGACGCATAGTGGCTGGAAATCGTACGTACTTTGGACTCCGCAAGACGCTCCGATCGAATAGAGTTCGCCGCCGTACCAAACTGACAATCTACAAAACGCTAATTAGACCGGTAGTCCTCTACGGACACGAGACCTGGACGATGCTCGTGGAGGACCAACGCGCACTTGGAGTTTTCGAAAGGAAAGTGCTGCGTACCATCTATGGTGGGGTGCAGATGGCGGACGGTACGTGGAGGAGGCGAATGAACCACGAGTTGCATCAGCTGTTGGGAGAACCATCCATCGTTCACACCGCGAAAATCGGACGACTGCGATGGGCCGGGCACGTAGCCAGAATGTCGGACAGTAACCCGGTGAAAATGGTTCTCGACAACGATCCGACGGGCACAAGAAGGCGAGGTGCGCAGCGGGCAAGGTGGATCGATCAGGTGGAAGATGACTTGCGGACCCTCCGTAGACTGCGTGGTTGGCGACGTGTAGCCATGGACCGAGCCGAATGGAGAAGACTCTTATATACCGCACAGGCCACTTCGGCCTTAGTCTGATTAAATAATAATAAACGTAAATGTTCTAGTGTACTTTTAAAATACCTTACGAACTACCGAAACGTTCCATTCACATGACAGCTGATTCTTTCAGAAACTAATGTGCTGCTTCAAATATGTTCAATTCTCGTCAAAATTGATAAAATTACGTCGAATCCTTTGGATATAACATAAGTGTTTAATATAGACAGACTTTGGTGATGTTTAGGCAAACATCTGGTAGCGACACGGCAAGTATTCCCGTCCATCGTCGTAGGTGCAAAACCAATGAAAGCTACGTTAATTTGCTAGAACTCCACTATAGCAGAACGTTTCTCCTGAACTTACGATTTGGTACGGATGAGTTTTGAAAAGGTGTCGCTTATATTGGTTTTCAAGACTATGACGAAAAGACGAAAATACCTGCCTTAACCCTATAGAATAAGACTGAGTGAAAACTAATAATAATAACAATAATAGGAATGACAAAAGTTTATACTTGTTAAGGGGGTCAATTATGTGACGAGTAATTTTATATTTATATTACAGAGAAACAGATGATGCGTGGAATTGGGTGATAGTTTTCGAGAAACTGATTTGATTTTATTTTGCTTTAAATGTAACGTATCTTTGGAGCAGTTGTCCAGTGTTTGGAATGTTTCTTTAGTGACTTCAATATCAACAAGAACGTTGTTTGGACAATTACTAATATTCCAGGGTCAAATGGTGGAGGCCCTTTTATTATTTTTATTACAGACGACCGGCATTTGAAGAAAATGAACGTCCATATGAACAAAAGAGTATACTGCCACCAAACATAGACGGAGTTACAGATATCGGTTGGAAGAAAGGCGTGGAATCGAACATCTAGGGGTCCAAGGACTAGCATCCCTCCGTGGTGCACAATTACCATACAAATCATAATTTATTTGTCTCGTTTCAGCAAACGCAACTCTTCTCCACTAATCTTTCCCTTTCCTGTCAACTCTCTTTTCTTTAATGTATCCGACACTTGTGGGACTGGTTAAGCCCAGCGCCTGCTTGTGGTTGGAAACCGGTGTACTATACGGTCTAGCGCATGCTAACGGTGAAGGCTTGGTAGGTCTTCACCTAACTTAAGTGTAGATGGGCGGACAGTGTCTGCCAGGGTGAAGGCTGATAAATTACAATACAATTACAATATGACAGCGGTGGGTGTTTCAGAGGTAATGATTTTTGAAAAATAATAATTCCCCATAGAGACACCGTGACTTATGTATTAATTTCAGTAAGGCTACGTCCTTACAATTAAGTGAGAAATTATAACGAGTATTTTTAGGTGATCTATGGTATATGAAAACATGAAGTGAATTGTCAGTAGGACAGTATGAGCAACAAGTGATTAGATGAGATCGCCGTAGTAAGCTATTCGATTTTTGCTTCCGACCTTTTCTGCCTTTGGTGCGTGGAATTGAGTGCAGAAAGGTGAGGTGAGTAGTTACGCAATTAGCACCAGATTTGATTTAAATAAAATTATTTTTCATTGTGAGAACCACAATATTCCACCAAATATTATATAAATAATATAATAATATAATATTAATATATTATGTAAACTACTACTTGGTCTGAAAATGATTGATAATAGTTATTCGATGAAACAATATTGCGATTTTCATATTTCTTTTTGTAAACGCTGTTGATGGTGAGAAGAGATTACCTACTTTCCTTATTGATACTTTCGCTGAAGGAAGATTAAAACTTCAAATTTTCCTCGCTACCCCCACTACCGCAGATCATAAAAACAACTAGTATCATTGATCGTTTCAATACGGAAACAATGAAAACGCAGAGCTTACTTGATAATCTCTCGAAAAAAAAAATGGTTCGAATTTGAATCACAAGTTGGTGCTGCTGCCGAAACAGTATATACTCTTATACTCTTCATTATGCCACCTAATGAATGATTCCATATCAAAAAGCTAATAACATTCATAAGTTAATGAAAAGTATTATAAGTTTCGGAATGTATGTGACTAATGCGATGTATACGTTTTTTCTTATACATATCATTAAGCGCCTGCTTTGGCAAAAAAGTATTGAATATATTAATAATAAATAACATTAAATTTGTTTACGTGTTTGATTCCACAAAGGCCACAGATAATTTTTACTACGCTCATGGTAAAAACAAACTGGTTTGTTTCTGCTTTAGTTTTTAGATTAAAATTGATTCACCATAACACAAATCTTACTTTCCAACGTTTGGGCCATTTTTCTACTGTGACTACAACACAAATAATAATTGCTCAAATGTATGCAACAAGCAATGCATAAACATAACCATCACCACACGCACTGCACCTTTCATTTCACATTCCAGCAGCGGATAATCAACTGTGACGAAAAAAAGCTCTTCGTTTCCTTCCTTTCAAAGTGGATATGATAAAAAGAAGCATGGTAGAAAACGTAGAAAACGCACATTTTTGCCTCGTGCGGTAAGTGTACTGAAAAGCTATATGTTCCCGCCAAAAACGAACTTTTATAGATGGCTCGAAGACCTTTAGTGTTATATATATAAAAGTTTCTGATAGTAAAGTTACGCAAAGAGAATCTGCTTCACTTATTCTGAATGATGCTCATGAGTCATAATATCATTTTGGCAACTCTCATTTTTTTTCAACCATTCAAATAGCTTTACGAGAGTGTTTACTTCAAAAACTTTTAAGTTCGACAACCAAGTTACCCACAGAGTGCAAAAAAGGCAGTTTTATAATGCTAATTTATTGGAGTTGTTTAGCTGTTTCTAAAACAAATCTAATACATTTTAATTCTTTTATTTTGATTCACCATAACAATCATCAGGCGATAACAATACTTTCGCTTTACTATTTCAGGCACTTATCCTTTTTAATTTGAATCACTGCGACCATTTATTAGATCTAATCACAGAAAAAAATCCATGGTAAAAACTACTATTTTTGCGTGTTGTGATATTTGCCCCATTTGATATAGCTTTGTCAAGTTGACGCATTATTGCTATGTAGAGCAATCGCATCGCCTTGACTTACAGCGTTGTCCCAATTCGGTATTATGGTTCTGATGAACTTTACTACCGTATTGGGATTTGTTCTCCAAACTTCAGAGGGTTCTATCAGCCCCCTGTTGAAGAACTGTAATCTCTTTTTAAAAATTGCCGGACAATGGCATAAAAGATGTTCCGAGTCCTCAACATGTATGCCACAGAAACGACATACATCATCTTGAAGTTTTCCTAACAGCTTCAAGTGATATCGACTCGGACAATGGCCTGTCATTAGACCTGCGTAAGTACTTATATTTTTTGGAACATCTACAATTTTGCGAGTACTAAATACGTTGGGTTTAATAAAACGCCTTGACTGCCTCGCAATTAAGGTGTTTTTCCAAATGTCCTCTATTTTTTAATGTTCCCAGAATTTGATTTCCTTTCATACACAAGAAAATGGTTCCGGAGCTATAAATAGTGGAGATGATCCAAGTCTTGCCAGCATATTAGCCTGTTCATTGCCTTCAATGCCACACTGACCGGGAACCCAATACAGGTTCACTTGGTTCACGACAGGCCAAGGTTTATAGTGATTGAACATATTCCCAAACAAGTTTAGACGTGCATGTTGCTAATTTCAAGGCGTTCAATGCTGCTTGACTATCAGTCATTATGCAAATATTGGAATGCCTATAATTTCGACGTAAGCATAAATTAGAGCATTCCAGAATAGCCTGAATTTCAGCTTAGAAAACAGTTAGCCATTTGCCCATGAAAATCGAAATATTTAACCCCGGCCAGTCATGCCTGCTCTATTCTGAATTCCTCCAGGAATTCAATTCTGAATTTCTCCAAGAATTCAATTCTGAATTCCTCCAGAAATTCAATTCTGAATTTCTTCAGGAATTCAATTCTGAATTCTTCCAGGAATTCATTCCTGAATTCTTCCAAGAGTTTAATTCTGAATTCCTATATGAATTCATTCAGAATTCCTCTAATAAATCATTCTGAATTCCTCCAGGGACTCATTCTGAGTTCCTCCAGGAATTCATTTGGAATTCCTTCAGGAATTCATTCTGAATTTCCCCAGGAATTCCTTCTGAATTTCCCCAGGAATTCATTCTTCAGGAATTTATTCTGAATTTCCCCAAGAAATTCATTCTGAAGTCCTCAGGAATTCATTCAGAATTCCCCAAAAAATGCATTCTGAATTCCCCCAAGATTTCATACTGAAGTATCCAAGAAATTCATTCTGAAGTCCCGAGCAATTCATTCAGAATTCCTCAAAGAATTCATTCTGGATTCCCCCACCAATCCATTCTGAATTCCCCCAAGAATTCATTTCGAATTCACCCAGAAATTCATTTTGAATTCCCTAAGGAATTCATTCTGAGTTTTCCCAGAGAAAGCGATTCCGAGATACATTCCTGGAAGAACTCTAGAAGAAATTTCTGGAGGAACTTCAGGAGTAATATCTGGAGGAGCTCAAAGAAGATTTTTTGATGAAACTACAGAAAGGATTCCTTGAGTAATTTCAGGATGAATTCCCAATGGAATTCGAAGAAGAATTTCCGAAGAGACGCTAGGAGGAATCCCAGGACAAATTTCCGAAAAAACTCCAGGAGGAATACTTGCAGGAACTCTAGCAGGAATTGCTGGAGGAGCCTAAGGAGTAGTTTCAGGAAGAGCTCCAGGAGAAAATTCTGGGAAACTCCAGAAGTAATTTTTGGAGGAATTCCAAGAAGTTTTTTTTTTCTGGATGAATTCATCTGATATGATCATTTGCGATTCTTTCAGGAGCTCAGGAATTCTTCTAGGAGCTCGTCCAAAAATTGTAGTTCCTCCTGCAGTTTTTCCATTTTTTTCTCCATTAGATTTTCAAGAGCTTTTCCAAGAATTCCTTTTGAAGTTCTTTCAAGATCTTTTTTTGGGTCCTTCAGGATTTTTTCCTGGAGCTCCTACTGGATTTTCTTTAAAACTTCATTTTATCATTAAATTTAACTTGGAGTTACTCCTGGAGTTCATACAGAACATGCTGATCGATGTGGTTGGAACATTTAGGAGTGACAGATGTGAGAAAAATCATTCAACGGCAATTTTTTATAACGTAAAATATGAAATTTCCCACGAAAAAACTTCCATCGGAAATAACAAATAATTTCCACTAAAAACCAAAAAGTACACTGGGAATTCCGAAAACTTCACTGTAAAAATTACAGATAATCTCGAAGAACATTTCCGAAGAATATTCCTCAGCGAGAGTTCCGAAGAATTTCCCAAAAAGAATCCGAGGAAAAAGGAATCCGAGTGTTTTTTTAAGTGAAACCCGACGATGACGACAAAATAAATTAAATCAAACTTATAACAACTTCAGATATAAATAACAACTGTTAATATAGTTATAAGTAGTTCAGGAAGACCGATGTTGGTAAATTGAATGTATGAAATACATAAATATAATATATCAGCAAATCCTGTTTGATTTCCATGAACACATAATGATAAAACATAATGTTAATTTTCATTCGGCATGAAATGTTGGATGGTTTCAATTCGAACAGCTTTCATACAAGCAGTGCTGTACGACTTGCAAGCAACATAATGCGACTTGTAAGTGTTGCAAAAAAAACGTGGAACGGAATATTCCGGCTGGTTCTCAGCGGCCATGGATTTACAATCTGTTGTCGCTTATGAAGTCCTGATACCCTACAGATTGTAACTAGAAAGAATCATGACAATTAGACTAAAAACACCTGAATTCACGCTTTCTGCAGGGGTTGGTATTTTCAGTGTTAACTGATTTTCTCGCGATGCGGAGTCATGCACCGCTGTTTCCTATTGAAAATTGACTGGATCGCACCACGGGCTCAGAAGATTTGGAGAAAATACTATTTTAATAATACACAAGAAAGACAACATTACACCTAGGTGAACCAATCAGGGGTTATTTCTCCATTTGTATTTCTGCTTCTACAATTGCTTCATTCTTTTTTCATTACTGTAATCATGTATATAGTAGATTGAGAGTTCGACTGCTTATGTTAAACTATTTGCTAGGTTTCGTCTTTGTAGTCTGGATATTTTTAGAAAAACCGTTCAAGATCTGCTCCAATGTTTCGGCAAGTTTTTGTTGCCTTCATCAGGGAAACTGAGAGGAAAAGTTTATTTTTAAATTGTTTTGACATGTACATTTTTTTGTGTGGCACTTACAAGTCATGAATGTGGTTCTAAAAGCTGAAACTGAAAAGCCGAAAACTCGCAAACATTGTATTTAAACATGTTTCCTGTTTCTAATTGCACAGACACCGACCAAAGTGTATCACATCAGGCATTAATCAATAATGGGGCCAATATTCATGCTGTAGTAAATATCACCAAATGGTATTATCCTTTATTCATCAGGTGTGCTTCAAATACATTCGTACAATGCTAGCCATGAGTATCGATAACTGTTTGAAAACTTTAAGAAGGAAAACAGCCATATGTTCAGTTCATGTATAAGCAGGACAGCATCCAATAAATTGAATCAACACAAGTGGGTAGGTAACCAGGAGCCTTGCAACATTCTTATAGTCGTAGTCGACTTCCAGAGAACAGCAACCTTACAAAGCTGGTATCTCGTTGACAATCACTGCTTTCGCCTGTTTGTGTGTTGTATGGAAAACGTTGTGTTATATATCTTAATAATGCAATAAAAAGGAAGCGTTCTTCCTTGAATAATGTAAGAAATGTGAGATGATAGTAAATCTCAATAAATTTAAGATTTAAAGTGACGTAGACAGAATTGTGTGGAAAAAGGTGTTCAAACAAGCACCTTTGGCCAGAAACATAATAGCTTAATATATATTCGTCCGAGCGCAGCAAATGTGACTTTCTTCGTTCATCCATTATGCATGAAATCCCTGAATCGTTTACCAGCATTCACACAGGCATCCGTCCACTCACTAACCGATGGCATATGAATGGAAAGCACGCATCCTTAACATGTTTCTGTTTGCCAATATTAAGGACAGCTGAACAGCATGTATGCATGTAGTTCAAGTGGAATACGATCACTGGTATGAAACAAGCGCATCGGAAGCCAGTTGACTTGAAGGATGCAGAAACGAAGAAAGCGAAGCGAAATGAAGTTTGTAGGTCAGAGAAATCTGCGGAAACGCAGATGATTAAACTATAATTTGTTATCTCCACTCTGCTTCCAGACCTTGTAAACATACTTTAGGAAAACAATTCACTGATTTAGTTGATTTAGGTTTCTACGCATTGTTGTATACATAATGTTACATTGCATTGTGTTTGGATTTATTTGTGTTTTTATAAGAAATTGAAACAGCATCGTCAATGTATGTATTTATGATTACATTACTGTTATCCAAAAGCTTCAAGTCATCTTAGAGTGAATCATAGCGTCTTTCCCATAAAATTGCACATTTTCGTCTGTATCATCCAGTCAACACAAGGCCCGATGCCTTCATACACGGTCCTGCTGTTGTAGGTAGCCGGCTACATGTGCAACGAACCGTCGTCAATGAGCCTCCTTCTGTTACCTACTCTGTCCTATTCGGCGACGGTTACCTCCACAATCAGTATTTTCACGGCTTTATTCCATTCCAATGGTTTCGCCATTCGGAGATAGGTTCAGCAACAGGCACAACACATTGTAAACATGTAGTTGCCAATGTATTGGTTAACTGCTTGCCTGCCTTCACATGCTTATGCTGCGCAAATGTTTTAGGGACCTTAATTTATGCGAGCCGAAAAAAAAACGCATCACATCTGCTGCTTCACCTCTTGCTTCCGCGCGCTCGTTCCCGGTAAAGACCACGCGGTGGTAAAGTGTTCTTGAAATTTCTCGCTCCCATCGCACAGTGAGATTGCAGTGAAAATGGGAGATCAAAACTAATTTTGACTGATGTAAAGGTTTTGGAATGGCAAGTCAATTTAAGTTTAATTATTATTATTATTTAATTATCCAAATTTTCACTGTCCATTTTTCAAACTCCGAAGATAAGGAGAAATCGACCGTACGCTCCAAAACTAGGGTGACCATATGGTATCCTAAAAGAGGACATGTCCTCCTTTTTCAAATAAAATCACTTGTCCTCCTTTTCAATTAAAATGTCCTCCTTTTTAGATATTTTGAGAACAGTGTGTATTTGAATCCACTGTGGAAATTGTATCTATTTTTATTAAAAAGGAACTATACTCTTCTGCAGCAAAAGATACATATTACGCTTCAATATTTAATAAGCAAAAGATACTTGTTTTTGCGTATGAATATAAAAAGTATGAAAGCATTTATGAACTGGTGTATAGTTTATGCGATTTCTATCCTAACTAGTTGATCTCAATATTGTATTTGAAGATGGTTATGCCTATCCACAAACTTTCAACGAATGACATTGATATTCGACTCAACTATTCAATATTTATATTGTAAAGACTCGTAATCAAACTACACAAGTCATAGATAATTACTCGGAGAGTTTGTCTTCCAGCATATTAAGTTTTTGACGCGAACAACCAGCAATATTTTGTTTGAATTTAAACTAACATGCATTTTTCGACCTCTGTTTTGTTCGTGACTCGACTGTTTCCATTTGTGAAAATTTATTTTATATTTTATGACCTAATCGAGTATTTTCTCGATATAATTTATGTGATACTAAAAACTATGTCAAGCATAAGAGATTTTTGAATTTAGTAACTTGTCCTCCTTTTTTCTGGTAAAATGTCCTCCTTTGTGAAAATTACATATGGTCAATCTATCCAAAACTAGATATTGTTCAGCATCTGTTTCACTGGTTTCCTGTGCAAAAATAGCGATACATATTTAAATAAAATTTCGAGGAAATTATTTTCTCAAGAAGGCGAGCGTTACAATGCGTTTGGCTTAAAAGTATACATCACTGAAAATCTCAGAATGCACACAATTAGTTATTGTCGAAGTTGTGAACTTAAAAAGCAGGAATCTTCTCATTGATGCATGCCAATCGAAAGATTAGACTTTGCTGCATGTCAATTTGTTTACACTACTTTCCACAACTACATTTTTCGTGTCCAAGAGGAAGTTAAGTCGAACCCATCATCGTTTTGGCAGTTCAATAACAGCAGGAAGAACTCGCGGCAGGTTATTTCGAAAACGTCATTTGGCGACGTTACTTCCAGCGGCACCTCTGAAGCAGCTGAACTTTTTGCCAGTTTCTTCAAGTCTGTGTATAACGCCTCCAAACTCAGTGGTCGCTATAGACTCAATTCAATCGTACTACATCAATTTGCCACGCCCGATATTCTCTACTACAGCGGTTCTCAACCTGGGGTACATGTACCCCTGGGGGTACCTTCATTGGCCGCAGGGGGTACCTCGGACAGAAATGTGTAATGGCGGATGTATTACAATTCAAATATAAATTTATTGATAAGGATTTGATAGTTGTTGTTTTTTTATTTTGAAACTTTGTATTGTACATAATATGCATGGCGATGAGTATATCAAAGCCTATTGAATACTGGCCACCACAACCAGCACAGTGTATGAGCGTATGAGACATAAGATCAAAAATACAAAACGTCGAGAGACTAAAATCTAGAATCTAAAGGTTAGGAAGGTTCCATTTTAGAAGCACGAAGACTTTTTCTAAAAATCTCAGTAGTTTCGTTGCAAGAGGCTTGAGCCTCCCTATAAGCACCTTGAAAGCCTCCTTCCAACCAGCTTGTAAGCTTTATTTCGAGAGTTTCCAAAGCCTCCTTTCAAGAGGCTCGGAAGCATTCTTTCAACAGGCTTCCCGAGCAAATCTTGAGATCAAATCGATAACATGTTTTGATGTTGAGGAATCGCTGATTTTGATTACTCAGTTTGATATCATTTTGTTCTTTTTTACGGTTAAAATAACAAAATTTCCAGTAGAAAAATCTTATTGTGACATCAAATTGTAAACTATTGCTGCTGTCGATGAGATCAAATTGAAAAATGATTTTGAGGTTGGTTCTTGATAATAAAATAAGTAATCAGTTTATGTCAGTTTATACAATTGAGAAATCAACAGCAAACTGAAATCAAGATACGTAATCACCCGAATAAAAAATACAGTAGAATAACAATACAATTTATTGTAACACTACTATTAATAACATTAAGTTGTCAATAGATTACATTGTAAATGAAACCATAGAAATACATTAGAATGCATTGTTATGAACTATTTACTCAAATGTTAATGAAGTTTTCGCAATAGAATGTACGGGTTGTTAAGTATCGTAACTATACAAAATCTGATATTTTTCCATACATTTTTTTCGTCACACAATAGAGTGTATGGTTAATATATAGTTGAAATATCCGAACAAAACTGTTCAAAATACAGTGGATTGTATTGTATTTGTATAGTAAAACAATACGATTTTTGATTTCTCAGTTGTGACAGCTTTACTGTTCAACAATACAATTTAAAGGGAAAAAATGCATATTTGGCGCTATGAGGCAAATATTGTTATACAGTTTATATGCAATGTAAAGAAACGTTTCAAAAGTTATCAATGTATGAATCTTATGTACGAAAACGTTTCAAAAACAATTTCAAGTATTGTTACATGAGAGAAATATGTTGATGTATTGTATCCTCAGTGTTGATACAATCTGTGCAACTGTCAAGAAACAATGTATCCTATTGTACACCGTACATTGTATTGTAATTCAATTGTTTACACTATTGAACCAATAGTACATTTTTATCCGGGTAATCATAGAAACTAACATTTTAAAACAAATGAGTGCTGTCCATATATCTCGTGGACAGTTCAGGGTGGAGAGGGTATGATTAATGTCCACGATCCATACACATTTTAGAAAATTTATAATAGCAGTTCCACGCTGGAGGCTGGGGGTATCTAAAACTGACCAAGACCTGTCCAAGTAATATATAGACAGCCCCTTATAATTTTAATTTTTTCTACCAGCATACAATTCATGCTGAACAAGCTAGTTTTTAACCTGTAAAAGGCTGTTTTTGGTTGAATAAGCACTCTATCAGCTTCCAATGTATGTTGGGTTAATACCAAAATATCTTTTCTATTTGCCCTCATTACGATGTCAAACTTTGCTCGGGTTGAAAACCACTTTTCAAGAGACTCGGAAGCCTCCTTTCAAGAGGTTCGGAAGCCTCCTTCCAAGAGGCTCGGAAGCCTCCTTTCAAGAGGCTCGGAAGCCTCCTTTCAAGAGGCTCGGAAGCCTCCTTTCAAGAGGCTCGGAAGCCTCCTTTCAAGAGGCTCGGAAGCATTCTTTCAAGAGGCTCGGAAGCCTCCTTTCAAGAGGCTCGGAAGCCTCCTTTCAAGAGGCTCGGAAGCCTCCTTTCAAGAGGCTCGGAAGCCTCCTTTCAAGAGGCTCGGAAGCCTCCTTTCAAGAGGCTCGGAAGTCTCCTTTCAAGAGCCTCGGAAACCTCCTTTCAAGAGGCTCGGAAGCCTCCTTTCAAGAGGCTCGGAAGCCTCCTTTCAAGAGGCTCGGAAGCCTTTTTTCGAAAGACTCGGAAGCCTCCTTTCAATAGGAAGCCTTCTTTCAATAGGAAGCCTCCGTTTTTCATATATCTCATGAGCTTTGCTTATTTTCATTCACAGCGAAAAAAATTGGGGGTACCTCAATGAATGTAAAAGTTCGAAGGGGTACCTCATAAGAAAAAGGTTGAGAACCACTGGTCTACTACATAAATAGTAAGCACATTGAGCTCCATTGATCCATCAAAAGGCCCGGTCCGGATAAACTGCTCCGATGTGCTGGGACTTCCAGTTTGTCATCTGTTCAACTTATCTCTAGAGCAGGACATCTTCTCAGATGCTTGGAAGCTATCCGCAGTTACTCCAATACACAAAACGGGTAGCATTCATAATGTTGAAAATTACCGTCCCATATCAATATGATGCTGTCTGGCGAAGACGTTTGAGCTCCTTGTCCATGAAAGGCTGTATTCGGCTGCCGTCCCTATTATTTCTGAACATCAGCATAGATTGGTAAAATAAAACGTTCAACAGTGACGAATCTCATGACATACACCAGTATGTTGAACTCAAACCTAGAAAAACGATGTCAAGGGACAGCACATAGATTAGAAATAGATTTTTCGATAGAGTACCCAGGCCTGGTAGCGGGTCACTTTTTAGTGACTTGGTCACTTTTTTCGGGCAAGTCACTAAAAAGTCCCTTTTTTCGACCTCAAGTCACTAAAGTCACTTTTTCTCGCAAAAAGTCACTATTTTCAACTATTTTGAAACTATTGACTAAGATTTTTTTTAAATAAAACTTTATGTACCCATCGGATGATGCTTTGATCATGGCGGAATAAAATTACGGATCTTAAAAAAATGATCGCGCTGAAACTTCGAAAGCCGTTTAACTCGCTGCTTTTACTGGCATTTCACCAGTAGCTAACTGAAGGTGTTTCACGTCACAATTTATAAATTGGTATACAGTCATGCAAGCAGGAGACCTGCCAATTCCGATTTTGTTTTAAAGCTCAAACTTTATACAGTAGGAGAAGGTGGGAAGTTTTGATTCCTTCGGAGACTTGACCCCTTGGAAGACTTAATTCTCCGCTGTTTTACCGAGAACTATAGCAGTATTGTTAGAGCGTTCTTTTATTATAGATCCTCTAAATGATCGTTATGTGACGAATTATTTTTTGATTGACAACCTTATTTACTCTATTATTTACTGTGTTTGTCCCTCCTAAAGATGTTTTTTAGTGACTAGCAAAATTTGAACAACTTCCCCTAATATTGACAAAATGCTATCATTTTTTCACAGCACAAGCCGTCAATATGCTAAATGATCTTCACTGATAAAAATGCCAACATTCCACCACAATTTCAGGATAATTGGATTTTGAGTTGTTGTCACAATATGAGGAGACTTGATTCTTAGACTTGAAAAGTTTGGCAAACAAATTCAAGAATAATTTTAATAAATTTGTTCTCAAGCGGCTACTTTTTTGTAGATTTGACAGATGTGATGAAGGGTTTGCTATAAAAAAATATTTATTGAGTAGATGTTATAGAGAGAGAATCAAGTCTCCCCAATTTTGAAGATTGCATGCGCTATCGAATTCTATAGAAAAAACGTTCATGAATACGTACAGCAAGTTGGGAAATCTGCGTATTTTGGAAAAAAATATTTAAATAGTTCAGAGAGCATAGTCCTGCAGTATAAGCAGGAGGTTGAGCGTTCAATCCCAGGCTCGTTGTACTGGATCTTCATAATTTTTGTTCCGTTTTCTACCCAAACGATCCATACTGTTGTTTTTTTTTGCACTGAAAATTCCAATAACTTCCGTGGCACCTATGATAAATCGTGCATCTTTCTTAAATATGTATTCAGCTAATCCAGTGAGCTTAATTTTCACTGATTCTCACGTGAAGGGAATGCTCCTTCACGCAGATTTTTGCCTAGAAATCATTTTTCAGAAAAGAAAAGGTCTTATGAGTGATAACCATGTTTCGCTCACTTCCAGTGGCGTAAAAATTTGATTTTCTCGGAAGACTACTCATAGTTTTGAATACTGTTTTTGACTGATATTTATCTGATATAATATTTTCGTGGGATTAAAAGGAAGGCCAATACAATTTTACTGAGTAGAGAGTAGATAAAAGTTAGCGTGTACGATTTTTATTTCTCTTCTGAGGCTGTGAACCATTTCATCGATTCGTTTAACTTTTAGTTAAAATTTGCCAGTTCGATGGTTATTTTCTCATCGAAGTTAAAAAATTTCCCCAAAGCCGACCCATTTGCGATTTGACAGATTGATAGTTATTTGGAACAAAATGGATTTGGCGCCAATTTTCTCGGGAACAAAGTTTAACCATCGAACTGTCAAGTCTAACCATGCTCCGGAGCAGGGTTATTTTTAACCACGGAGAAATAACCATCGAACTGTCAAATTTTAACTAAAAGTTGAACGAATCGGTGGAATGGTTCACAGTCTGAGTTCGTTCTAAGGCAAAAGAGTGGTGAGTGAAAGATGATTCTCATTCGACCCAAAAACGCTTAATTTCGTCTCATCGAACTTGCAACTGAAACTGAAAGTCACTATTTGGTCACTTTTTCTGCAACTAAAAGTCACTATTTGGTCCCTTTTTTCGTCAGTTTTGGTCACTAAAGTCACTTTTTTGAGCTGCATCGGTCGCTACCAGCCCTGAGTACCACACATTTTGTTTTTTAGTAAACTTGACCGCCTTGGATTTCCTGATTGGATTATCGACTGGCTCTGTTCATACTGGAAGATCCGCCTTTGTCAAAGTAGCTGCTGGAAAGTCAGACACATTCATGACGCCATCCGGAGTACCGCAAGGTAGTCACCATGTTCCGCTGCGATTCATATTTTTTGTCATCGATTTGTGCCACCGATTTCGTTCTCACCGCCTGATGAACGCTGACGATCTACACATTTTTCGGATAGTATCTTCGCTTGTCAACTGCTCTGCTCTACAGCATGATTTTGATACCATAGCACAACGGTATATGCGGAATGGCATGGATTTGAATTCCAAAAAGTGCAAAATCACCAGTTTCAACAGATCCAGGACGCAAATCCATTTCAACTACACATCAGATGGAATTTCACTGGATCGACGCGATCTTGGCGTAACCATGGACAAAAAACTCAATTTCAGCGAGCATATATGTATCTGTGACCGCCTGTGACCGCCAAAGCTTTTGCTGTGCTCGGTTTCATTCATCGCAACGGCGCGGAATTCAACGACGTGTATGCTTTTAAAAAGTTTGTACAGCTGTCTTGTTCGCAGCGTACTTGAATGTGCCGTACCAGTTTGGGCTCCGTTCCATGAAGTGCAGTCAGCCGGTATCGAACGAGTTCAACGTAGTTTTGTCCGGTTCACCCTCAGCAGGTTGCCCTGGACCAATCCTTTGCGGTTACCATAGTACGAGGATCGTTGTCAGCAAATACCTTCGCCTTTGACCAGCTAATCCACCGGCTGGACCGTGATGAGCTACTACAGCGTGTCTGACTTTTTATGTTCCGGCTCGCCGCTTCCGTCAGCGGCAACTATTTTGGGCCAGAAGAAATAACTCCGTTGTGGGCCAGAACCATTCGCTAGAAAGATGTTTTGACCTTCTCAATGACTTGTCTGATTTTGTTTTAACGTTAACAGGACTTTCTGTAAAAATAGGCGTCTACTAGATGTAAGTTAGTTTTAGAAGCACCAGTCTGTACAGCATAGTTGAAGACGAAGAAATAAATAAGAGACATCTCCGTAAACATTCTTTCTGGAATCCCTTCAGAAAATCCTTCAAAAATTCTTTCCGGAATCCTTTGGAAATTTTATTCAGAAATCTTTTTGAGAATTACTTTGAGAAATCTTTAGAAATTTCTTACAAAATTTCTTCAGGAAATCCTTTTAAATTTCCTTTAAAAACTTCTCCTTTAGAATTTCCTGTTTCATTCTTCAAAATTTTTTACGGAATAATGGATCTTCATGGATTTCGAAAGGAATATTACATTGTTTTACTAAATGAATTTCTAATGAAATTAACAAAGGCCTTTTGGGAGGGGTTATGAAAGAATTCCTGGAGGAAATACTCCTGTGGGAATTTTATAAATTATTCCTGGAGGAATTCTCGAAAGAATATCTGGACGATTTTCTGGAAGAAGAAATAGAAGAAATTCTTGGAGAAATTTCAAAATCGTTCGGAAAATCCTCCACACATTTTTTCGTAAAAAAAATACATAAATATATTAATTCGGTTAGTCATCCATTTCAGGCACACCTTCGAAAGATCCTCCAAGAATTTCATGGAATATTTCTCTAAATAATACATCGCAGATTCCTTCTGTGATTCATTACTGATTTAAAAAAAAATCTAAAATTCTTTTGGAAACTCCTACGGAATTTCAGGAAATTCAGAAATTCTTCCAGGTGTTCCATTCCTTCGGCTCCCGTAATTGCGCCGAATTTCCTATTAGGAATTCTCGAACGAATTTTTTAAGGAGTTTCCGAAGGAACTCCTGAAGGAATTTCCGGAATTCTTGAATTCTTCTGTACATTGCTTCAAGAATTCCTTCGGAGTTTCCTGCAGGGATTCTTTCGGCAAAGTAACAGCAAATTATTTAGGAGATAGATCCAGAAATTCTTTTGGAAATGCATCAAGATATTCCTTCAAAAGAACTTCTTCGAACTGTTAACGAATTATTTAAAGAATTTCTTGATCGGAATTCCTACGGGAAATTCTTCGGCAATACCTACGAAAACTGTATCAGGGAAACCTTCAACAAATTCCTCTAGCAAATCTTTCAAAAATGTCTTTTGGAAATCGGTCTAGAAATTTCTGCAGAAATTAGTTTAGGAATTCCCTCAAACTCTTTTAAGAAATGCCTTCAGCAATTACTTCAGGAATTTCCCAAATAATTTCGTCCAGTATTTTTTTACGAAATCCTTCGGACATTCCTCCGGAAATTTAATTAGTCTTAAACCTTCGGATATACCTTTGAATTGTTTTTCACTCCAAAAGTTCATACAGAAGTTTTTTCAAGAATAATTCGGAAATTACTATAACAGTTCTTTCGGAAATTCATCTGGAAATTCCTTTGAAAGCAACAAGGCAATATCGAGAGCTGAGGACTGAGTGAAGTCTGTTGGCCAAACTTTGGAGAACACAAAAATACCGACAGGTATTGTTTTGTTCCGGTATTCGAGAGAACAACTCCACAAGGTGTTGGTTTTCTGCTTTGCGCCCAGAAACATGCGGCGCTCCTTTAGTGGGAACCAATTAATAAGAGAATTATAATACCCAGATTCCAAGCACGGGTAAAAACCTCATGGTAATCCAAGCATATGCGCACAACCGATGTTGCCGAGTTAAAGTGCCCTTTTACAGTAGAATACAGTAGAATACAGTAGAATTTTTACAGTGAACTGGATGCCATCGTGGATGAAGTTTCGAAAGGTGACATCAAGATCTACATGGGCGACTTCAATCCGAAGATCGGCTCCGACAGCACGGACTATAACAGTGTGTCATGTCATGGAGAAATGAGTGAAAACGGTGAGTTGCGTGCAGAATTCTGTGGCAGTAATGACATGGTGATTGAAAAATCGTTCTTTCCCTATCGTGATGGACAAACTGAAAATGAAATCGACCACATCTGCATCAGCCTGAAATGGATACGGACCCTTCTTGATGTCCGGAATAAACGAAGCGCCGACATCACGTTTGGTCATCACCTTCTAATTGGCGAGATCCGATTACGCATTGCTCGGATTCAGATATGGGAGGAGAGACTCGGACGGCGATTCAACACACGCCGACTAGAAGATCCAGCTGTGAAGAGATCATTCGTTGAAGAACTTGGAACTCGGCCAATGGATGTTCCGGAAGGTGGCAGCGTAGAAGAGCAGTGGATGACCATCAAGAATGCCTTTATCAAAACAAGCGAGACAACCGGGGTGAGCTACGCTCTCAATGAAAGGAGTGGATTCCGTGAACTAGAACCAGAGCAGTCAAGTACGAGTCCCGTGAACAGTATTTGGCTTTATAGAAGGAAGTTTAACGCTGCTGCAGACGACGAAGAAAACTGCAACAATTGGCGATATTCGCCTCCTCTACGATATCTCATTACGCCTGGGTGACCAAGGATGAATCCGAGGCTACCGGTGAAAGAAGCGACAAGTCAGTTACTCACCGACCCATCTGATCAGCTGAAACGTTAGCTCAAGCACTTCGAACAACTTCTTCAAGTCTCAACGCCTGAACAACTATATTGGCATATTGGCATGAGCCGCTAAGGGTGCGACGCGTCAGCTCCGAAGCTCCTTCACTGCATGCAGTACGCAAAGTCCCATAAAGGAGATATGACATTATTCTACTATGCATTTTTCTCAAAATTCTGTGCAAAGCTATCAAAAATCGGATACAGGAGAAAATAGACACGGACAGCAGCAGATGGGATTCCGCTCCGGAAGATCATGTATCATCCTGGAGTAAGTTAACGAATTCCAAAAGCCCTTCGAGCTGGTATTCAAAAGTCTAGACCACGAAAATCGGTGGGACTACCTTAGACGCAAGGGAGTTTCGGACAAAATCGTAGGCCTCGTCCTGCATAACGGAGCTGTCTGACCCCGGGTGGTCGCTGGAGTGAGACAAGGATGCATTCTATCTCCGCTACTGTTTCTCATCGTAATGGACGAGATCGTGATGGGTGCGATTGACCATGTACCAAACCATGGGCTGCTCTGGCAGCCTATAACTATGAAGCATCAAAACGACTTCGATTTGGCTGATGATATGGCTCTACCAGCGAAACGGTTATTCGATATGCAGAGTAAGTTGAACGACCTAGGCGAATGCTCCTCAACCGCATTAACGTCAACAAGACCAAATCATCGGATATCAACACAAGTAACCCCTCAAACTTTACAGTAACCTGGCAAGCAGTGGGGAAGTGCGAAAACTTTCAATATCTTGGCAGCCAGTCAACATCAGACAGTGGAACCAAGTTCGACATAAGAGCGTGGATCAAGATGGCTGTAATATGTGTATAACAACAGAGATCACGCAGAAACTGCAAGTATCCATCAACCAATGTTTCCTTTTTATAATTCGGGCCTGGTGACCGTAAAACTGGATCTCGAACGCTGAGCTACATCGACGATGCCATCAAAGACCGATATCAACAGCAATTCGAGAGCGTAAATGGATGTGGGTAGGCCACACATTACGTAAAAATGGAGAAGAAAACTGCAAGCAACTGGGATCCGGCAGAACATCGCATCAGAGACAGACCCAGCGGCTCGTGGCGACGCAGATTCAACAAAGAAAGTCGACAGGAATCTGATTTGGTCCCAGGTCAAGGCTAAAGCTAGCAGCCGCCTAGGATGGAGATCATTTACGTTGGCCATAGCTCTTAGGTGTGCTCAGAACACATGAGTGAGTGATTGATGTGAGGATCTCCGAGGCCCAAATTTCAACTCTGACCACTATTAAAATAATAAACAAAATGCGCAAAAAAACGCACCTGCACAAGTCATGATCAATGACAGTTCCGGAAATCTGTTGATCGACCGAGCAGGAGTGGCTGCTAGGTGGAAGGAGTAGTTTGAGTTATTGCTGAATAGGCAATTGGGTAGAGAGGGCACAAACAGAATCACAATTGAGCATGATGGACAAGCGTAGGAGCCACCCACACTAGACGAAGAGATCAAAACCGATTATGTCGCTGCGATGGACTGAATCTCTGCCGAGCTTCTAAAAGATAGGACTTACCGGATGATCGAAAAAATTCACCAAGTTATCGAAATGGCAGGAAGAAGACAGGCCTTCTAACTTGCTTGATTGCTTCATATGTCCTATCTACAAGAAAAGGAACAGGCTGGATCATGCTAACTGTCGATGTATAACAATCCTGTATACGAGGCCTACATGGTACATACTCTCTTGAATTATGTTGGCGAATACCGAATCGGTTTCTAAGAATCAACAATGAACCAGATGTTTACTCTCCAAAAAACCTTGATTAATTCCGGGAATACAACATACGGACTCATCATCTGTAGGGAGCGTATGATTAAGTGAAACGGAACGAACTGTGGCAAATAATATTAGAATATTGCTTTCTGGCAAATCTCTAAAGGTTGCGACGTGCGTTGGATGGATCCAAATCGAGCGTCAGATTTTCAATGGTAAGCCATTTGAATTCCACGGGATACTTTTCTAATTTTTCCCATTTACCCGAGAAAATTTCTTTGAATTAAGAAAATATATACCTACTGAATACGCATTGCAATTCTTCTAAATTTTCATTAAAAAAAACTTTCTAAAATTTCCAAGTAAAATTTTTCTAGCTTCTACAGGAGAATCACGAATGTTTTTTCTGAATTTCATCCAAAAATTATTCTGAGTTTTTCCGAAAACTCTTTTCTGTGTATCCCCTCCCTACGCCACATTCATTTGAATCTCCCTCCGAAATTTTTCTGCATTTTACATGATTTTTCTCAGTATTTCTACGGTTTGCTTCTGAAGCTCACCCAAAAATTCTTCTATTTTGTTTTCAATCGGAAATTCAGTATTTTTGAATTGAAATAAACGTACTCATGAATTGTATAATTAAGGTTATCTTAATTTTGTCCATTTCACGTTAGCATTTAATCCGCCATCCAAAGGTGGAAGCATAACTCGAGGGCTTGAAGCTACCGCATGATGCACACCGGTTGCGGCGCTCTGCTTTTCTCCAGCCAGCAGCCGGTCGATCGTTGTTGGTGAAGCTCACCGCTATGCGCTATAGGTACAAGTATGTAGTAATTCAGCATGTACTGGATGCAGGGGAAGACGGTGGTGATAAAGGCAGCAAAAAATATATGTTTTCCTTCTGTCTCTTTCGCCCAAACCGGGCCCAACGGCAAAACAGCCGGCGTGCATGTTGCTTCCAGCATGTGGATGTGTTTGTAAGCCGGTCGTAGCAGCGGTTTTCGATGGTTCAACCTGCGTTGGGACTGAACCGTGCGCATATCGCTTCCAGAACGTCGCCGTGCAGATCGCAGAGCTGAACGTTGAACGTCGCGCCGAGGATTTTTTTTGCGCTGGATGTCGTGTGTGTTTTGTTTTATTTTCGCGGTGCTCTTCTTCGCGACCGGTAATCGATACATATCCGACGGGCAAGAACCGGCTTTTTGGGCAAATTTCGCGATCGTTATCTTTCGCTTGTCCGCCGATCCAGCAACGATTCGAACGTTGCTGCGCTGATCCTGGGAGCGACTCAGGGTCCGGTTTCGATGCAGTTTTGAAAGCCCCATTGGAGTGACCGGCAGCAGTGACACATTCAGGTGCCTCACTCAATCGGATAGAATAATCGGAATTCATTAGAATAATTTGGCTTGGATGACAGGAAGTGATATTTATTACCTGACGAGGTGAAGATGGTGCAAGTTTCCTTCTACGGAGCGTGAGAATTATTTGAAGCTGAATAAGTTAGTGATGAAATATTGGCGGTCCGTTGCAATGTGTATCCAAAATTGAAGTTGTTATGAATCTGAAAAGGTGAATTTCTGTGGAAATTAATTGCATTAGCGGGAGTGTGTTAATGCTATAATCAAGAAAAAAATAGAGCTATATGAAAATTATCTCGAAGAGGCTCATGAGCAATATCGAAGCGGCAGCAGCCGTTGTTTGTATGCCCTAGGTGTTTTATATCGGAAGTGCAGAACGGGGCCAGAAATCTTCAAAGTGCTTGAGGGGTGATTTTCCAATCCATTCAATCAAAATATAATCACCGGCAAAGGAAAACATAGATATGGGCAAATTAAGCAATTACTGCTGCGGTGCTTCTACCGCTGTGCTGCTGCTACTCCTGAGCCACGTGATTGGAGCGGTGCTCGGCAAACTGGAGCCCATTCACCACAAGTGGTCGAGGTCGGAGATTATGGATGGTAACGGGTTATACTTGCTGGAATGGAAGGTCGACCAAAAGGATATAGTTTTCACCGTAACGGTGAATACGCGTGGATTTATCGGCCTAGGATTCTCGTACAAGAGCGAACGGATGAGCGGATCGGATTTGGTGCTTGCTTGGGTAGATGACCGCACCGGGAAGCCCAATGTGCTGGTAAGTGGTTCGGTTATCTTCTATGTTAACAATCTGGTCCAGGATTAAACCGGATTGATTATTCATTATTTCAAGCAAACAGCTTTTAGAAGAGGTATAAGATGAGATCACATTGTTCTAAGAGTATAGTACGCATTACTGCGTACGAACGGTTTTTTTAATGTTCAATATAAATATTTCTCAATGCTTTAAAATGTGATTAACATGCAAGAAAATTTGTAATTTGCTTTCTATTTCAATTTTACACAATACCCTGTTTGTGTATAGACACTTGTAGAGTACAAAAAGAATGCTATTAAAAAGTCAGATTCTCATGTTGTAAACTTTGTACTAAATTTAAAATTCAACAAAAATGCCAAAAGTTTTCATGTTTCACCTTACTTTAGAAGGTTTGAATCAACAATATTAAAATCAATCGAATGCATTCTGACTATATTGAGATGGTCTAGGATTAGGCATATTTTAAATAACGATCATGATTTGTTCGATATTTTATGAAACTATGGTGCAAAATCAATTTCTGTAGTTGTCCCTTGGGCCCGGACAGTGAGGTTTTTCATGTGATAATAAGCAATTCTTTACACCTGTTACACCTTTACACTTATTTCAATTCAATTGGGCCGTTACAAATATTTAATTAACTTTTTGTCCTACTGATCTCCGAAGGGTCAAGGTGGGGGGGGGGGATAATAAAAAATAAATATTAAAATCAAAAAAATCGAAATGTTTAGAAAATCCTCAAAATTATCCGAATTTTATTTTGTTGCCCCCTCAAAATATTACTTTTTGGCTAAAAAATCCGATTCTAAACGATTTCTTTACTCATGCAACAAGAACTTGGTCATATTTGAACATGATGCAATAGTGTCCGGTACTAGAGGACACTTTTCTAAACCATGAAATTTTTCACCAAAATTCATCGCACTACCTCACTACCAGCGTTGCACGTATCAGTCTAATCAGTTTCGCCGGAAAACCATGTTCGGACATTATCTGCCACAGCTCATTTCTTTTCACTGAATCGTACGCTGCTTTAAAATCAATGAACAGATGGTGAGTCTGCAAGTTGTACTCCCGGAATTTATCAAGGATCATTCGCAGGCTAAACATCTGATCCGTCGTTGATCGGCCCTCACGAAAATCTGCCTGGTATTCGCCGACGAAAGACTCCTCAAGCGGTTTCAGTCTGTTAAACAGGATACGCGACAGGATTTTTTACGCCGAGATGAGAAGAGTGATCCCTCTATAATTGACACACTCTAGTCTGTGCCCTTTCTTATAGATTCATCCATCCAACCAGCCGACAGGCAGTTCTTCATCCTCCCATATTTTCTGGATAATGTGGTGGATTGATTGATGAAGCTGATCACTTCCGTGTTTGAGAAGATCGACCGGGATCTCATCCTTCCCAACAGCTTTACTGTTTTTCAGCTTGTTTAGAGCCTTCTTTACCTCATCCAGTGTTGGTGGTTCCACAGCTTGACCGTCGCCGACTATGTCCATCCTGCTCCTTAATACACCTCAGTTCCCATCGTTCAACAAATCTTCGAAGTGCTCCTTCCACCTGGCGGGCACTGGCGCAGTCTTATACCGCGCGCCATTGACAGTTGCGTAAAACCTCCGCATATCGTTTTTATCCATGTTCTCCTGAGCTTCAGCTATCACACTCTCTTCGTGCTGCCTTTTTTCCTGCGGTGGATTCGTTTCTGTTCTGCCCTTGCTACACTGTACCGCTCTCTGTCAATGTTATTGCAAATCAATTTGCCATAGCGTAAATTTATAAAGTCTATTAACTTTAATTACACTACATTCAATAAGCAAGAAGAACGAATTCAATTCACTATTGAATTCGAACACGACAACAAATTACCATTTCTTGACACACTAGTGACGAGATACGGAAATAAGTTTCAGACTACTTGGTACTGCAAACCTATAGCATCAGGTAGAATGATGAATTTTCAATCATTCCATCCCTACGAACAAAATAACTTTATGCGCCGGATAAAAGGTCTCTCTTCGCCATTACACAACCAACACGATATCAACAACGTCATTTATCAGCAACTGCTACTCAACGGCTATCCACGTGCATTGATTAATAGGTTAATCAATTTGTACGACAATAAACCGAATCTCACCACACAACAGCTAAATCAACAACCAACCAGCCGTCAACCATCCTACACAGCAATAACATTCAATAGACCGTCCGACCTCTAACGAACCACACAACAACCAATCACAGAAGTTCCAATAGCACCCTACAACGACGATCCATCATCCAGTCCAGAACCTAAAAATAATGAACAACAGGAAATAAACTACGAGTCAACATATCATCAAATAACCAGAACTCCACCACCCAACCACATAACTCGCGACACAGATTCCCAACAGTTAACCAAAACAATCATGTACAAACCGTTCCTCTACATCCCAGGACTGTCAGAAAGATTATCTAAAATGTTAACCAATGATTACCCATGCATAGAACTAGCAGCCAGACAATATCACACAGTATCAAATCTACACACCTCTGTAAAAGACAGTCAAAATAGACTAGATAAAAATAATGTGATATACAACATCCCATGTAGCAACTGCCAGTGCTGTTACATTGGCATGACAACTAATAAGATATGTACTAGACTAGCAGGACACAAAACACAAATGAAAAAATTGGAAGATTATCTACAAAACGAAACCGACCATGACATACAAATCATTGATTTAAGAGGTAAAACTGCATTAATGGAGCATAGCATAGATTTTAAACATACATTTGACTTGGAAAAAACTAAAATTGTTGATAGTAGTAACAACACCAACACTTT
The DNA here is from genome assembly GCF_024139115.2 of Armigeres subalbatus. Classification (NCBI taxonomy): domain Eukaryota; kingdom Metazoa; phylum Arthropoda; class Insecta; order Diptera; family Culicidae; genus Armigeres; species Armigeres subalbatus. The sequence continues at coordinate 221,892,432 of NC_085141.1, read as the reverse complement.
ACCCTTTCTAGAGATGTGTCACATCTACAACACACTCAATACAGTGAACAGACGAGTTGATGTCCAAAACCTCAATACAGCATACGCTGCCATATTACACACATGTAAACCTCGTCTAAATAATAATAGCCATACAGTAAGGCGCAATAGCCCAACTGCAAATATCCAAGACCCAAATCACACACATAGCCAAGATCATCAAAAATAATTTAGCATCGCTGAAAGTAACTGAATTCAAGTTCAATTTATACATCTGTATCTACACTATTTAATGTATATCATTATTAGTACACGAACCATCAACTTAGCTTAGAGGGTGGGGAGGTGTTGCAAAAAATGTGACAATCTGTACATAAATTTCATACAAAAAGTGTGACTTAGGCGGAGGAGGGATTGCCCATTTTTCGTTACGTAATTAATGGATCTTCACTTAGTTCAAAATCTTCAATAGATACTCCGTACACGGCAAGCACGAATCATCTGCCAAGCCTATAATGTTGACTATTGGAGGGAGTCTATGCCTCAACATACCTCGCCACAAACATTTATCAGAACCCAAACACAATATGGCAAAAATTATTTTCCTTGCATGACCTGATATTTCCTAGAATACGATGCTAATTTTGTAATCATAGTTAGATTCTCGAATATTTCCATAAAAGCAGAAACAATGATAGCATAAAACCAAAATTTACTTTAGAGATAATGCAAAATAACGGGATGAAAAATTAGCAACAAAATTATCTTTTTTTTTTGTTGCTGACAAAAATTTTCATTAGGCCGATACAAATATTAAATTTATTTTATGTGACCCCCCCCTTCAACTTTCCCAAAATATGGAGGGGGCGAAAAAAAATTTTTCTTCGATATATTTTTTTTTTATTTTGAAGTTTATGCATCAATGTTTTTATCTTGATACGAAATATATCATTCATAGACCATAAATTTTCCCCAAGAGTATTTTAAATGAAAATACGAGCTTATATCTCTATCAGCATAAATATTCTTTATCCTATCCTGACAGATTCCGTCTAAGCTTCCTTGCAATATATGGCGAACCCATTTCCATCCACGTTTTCGAACATCTATTGTTATCGGTATTTAATGGCTTTTATGTTGCTCGGCACTGTAAGGCCGATCGAATTATAAATTTCAGACATCATCTGCGTTATCTTTGCCTAAACACAACACGCTTCACGATAGAGTAGAACATTCGAATTTTATGTGCGTGGATCAATCCGGTTGAGTCTCCAAATATTTCGAAAACTCGCGAAGGTAGCCCCAATTTCGTCATCTGATGATATCAGACTGTCAAGATATTGAAGTCCTCCCGTTCACACTCAAACACCTGGTCCTGCGGGCGGTGGACCCATCGCAAAGAAGCATACTGTCAGCTCGTTAAGTGCACACAAAGGAGCATCGCAGTACTAATATAGTGTTTCGTGTTCATTAGCCAAATCAGAGTCGTCTAGATGTTCCACAACAATAAACTGCAAACGCAGCACAAGGTATAGTACACGATCTACCGAGATCCCACCAAGATCTCTCCGATTACGCTGAGAAGTGAAAGTGCAGACGAATCAAGCATCCTTGCCTCACATAAGCGACAACCTGAATGACGTCAGACAAAGCTCTGACCCTATTTGAAAATCCCTTGCATTCCTGGGCGCCAAACAGATTTTTGTGATTCAGACATACAAAACAGACAGCATAGGGTCACCTCCGCCGACTGCCGATCTTGGGCCCCTTTAGATTTCCTGCTTCGGATGGATGCTTTTCGAAGAATGCTGGCTAAGACTTGAAGAAGCTTCGAAGTGATCGAACAAACATTTCAGCTTTCCAAGTCAGTGAGTTATTGAGGCGATAATCTTTGCTTGTTGCAGTCATCTTTTCTTCATCAACCAGGATGTCCACCCACGTCAGCCTTTCCTGTCTGCAGTAACGACCGACTCCCACTTACAGAGATACATTCTGTAGACGGGACTCGTACTTTACTCCTCTGATTCTTCCCGTTCCTCAGCCTTTGATTCTATACGCTTCTCAATCTTCAGTCGGGTTACATCTGTAATCCATTCTATTCGCTGAGTGCGCAGCTCATCCAAGTTGATCTCGTCGGTTTCGATGAAAGTATTCTTCGTCGCCCACTTCTATTCTACGCGCCACCTTCCAGAACATCCACCACCTGAGTTCCATATCCTTCAACGAACGATCTCTTCACAGCTGGATCTTCGAGTCGGTCTATGGTGAATCGACACCCGAGTGAACTCTCCTCCCGCTGAATTCTGGAAATGCGTGGTCGGATCTTGCAAATTTATAGATGATAGTCAAACGCTGCGTTCAATATGGATTCAAGAAGGCACCGTCTCCATTTTCAGGTGATCCATTTCCAGAGGATAAATACTAGTCCTGACAACTGAATATGGCTCTAGAGAAGTAAGTCATACGCTGTTAGCTGCAGACGGGAGAAGCGGGCGCGGGTGGACTCCCTGGTCAACGATGATAGGAAAGCCGCAACAACCGGCGATAATCGCCTCCTCTACGCCTGATTGGAGCAAGGACAAATCCGTGGGTGCCAAAAAAAGACGCGACATGTCAGTCACTCACCGATCCAACTGATCAGCTGAAACGTTGGTTCGACCACTTAGAACAACTTCTTCGAGTTTTGACGACTTGTCTAATTCAGATACAGGGAAAGGATAACAATTCTCGGACGGCAGAAGGCAATATTGATCATGTGAGAAACATACAGTCATGCTTTGCATCATCCTGAAGTAGGTCAATGAATTTCAAGAGTCCCTCCATTTGGTACTGATTGACCACGGAAAAGCCTTCAATCGTCTGAATTACAAAAAAAAACTGAGGTTCGTTCCTAGAAGCAAGGAAGGTTTAGACAAAAACCAGAGTCCAGCACAATATAATCCCTAAAGTGAGGCGAGGCTGGATGTATTATTATGTATTCATCAACCGATGTCAACGTTTTACAGCTCGGACATGGTGGTGGCCTCACAACTGGATTCTGAATGTTGAGTCCTATCGAAGAGCGTTGGATTCCGGCAGAACATCGCAGCAGGGGCAGACCTAGGATCTCCTGGCGACGAAACCCTAACAGAGAAATAAATGAAGTCGATAGGAATCAGGGCCTAATTCAAGGATGGAGATCTTTTACGTTGGCCCTATGTCCCCCAAAAAGTGCTCAGAACACAAGAGTACCACATGTACATGGGGCTGAGAAGGAAACCAATGTGCCGTATAGCCTATGATGTATTGTGTAACTTTGGTTAGCTATTTTTACAAAGCAATAGACATTTATTTTGAAACTGTTTGGAAGAATGTTTTATTTTTCACAAATCAATTGCAACTGTAACTCAAGGTTATTTTCAGTGTATCGTACCTTTGCTTGGAGTAAGGTAAACGAAAATCTGCAACCAGAGGCCTGAGAAGTCTCAGATCGTGTGGGGGTCGGGAAGCGCCCAGGCAGCAATCGCCGTCAATGAGCCGAAATGACCTCCAAAGAAACCCCCGTAGCTCATCCGCGCATGTTTCTTGTATGTGTGAGTTTAGCGTCCATTGCATCATCTCTACGGGTTTGTCCGAGGTCGTATCCATGCCGCTAACAAGTAGCATAGGATTCCAATAATTTTCGGATCGTGGGCATGCTGATATGACGTGCTTCGCCGATTCTACTTCAGACGTCACCTAAGTATTCCGTATAGTCCGGGAAGTCTACATTTCCGAGCCTATGCAAGAACGTCATGAAACAGCCATGTTCAAACCACACATCTGTGATTTGAGAAGGACATCTGACCATTGACCCTATTGATACAACTAGTTTGAGTTTCATACTTGACTTAAACAAAAGCTTATAACTCTAGCAGTACTTTGGTATTATGAATTGTGGAAAATTTTGGTGTTATGGATTCAACAGATTACTTAGAGTTCATCTGTAAAATCAGCCCTTTTCCAAAAAGAAAAACAGAAATTTCTACAAAAATATTTAAGTTCCAGTATTTTTTTAATTATATAAAGTTTGTGCTAAATTCACTACTGGATAAATATGCTACAAATATTCATATTCTATGCTTTTTCTAAACATTCATTGCTAACATTTTTCATAAAAATTTAAAATCTTCCATAAAATATTTGCTTCATTGACTTTTTTTCGTTTCCTTGTTATTTTTTTTATTCCCCCCCCCCTTGTACATTCCAAGAGCTGTCGGACATAAAATAAATTTAATATTTGTATCGGCCTTATTATCTCCGACAAAAACAAAGCTTTGTCGTTGGTTCTCTTTTGTCGCTTGTTTCGCATGTGCATCCAAGAAAAATTGATTCCCTGCTCAACACTTCATCATACATAGCTTTCCATAATATTGGGCCCAGGATGGACCCTTGCGATACACCTGCAGTGATATGCCCTATATGGCGGTTTGGCGTAATAATGTGCTGATAGTTACTTGGGATAGTTTAGCGAACACTCAATTACCACCCAGATTGCCATTTTGACATAATTTTTGACATCTGAGGCCGCCAACGTGCTCAAAGCATTGTTCTAGAAGCAATCATGTGTGTGTTTTGGTTTCAAGCAAGAAACTCCCTCGGTCAACCACTTATCCCTGAAAGAGTTAAACCCAACATCAATTTTACAGTCCATCAAACCATCACTCTTTTTAGAACTAATTGGATTTTCAACAGTTGAACTCGTTTATAGTCCGTTTTAGGGCTGCCACAGGCTTTATTGTTTCTGGATATTGACAAATCATTGACAGTGTGTTTTTTTCGATCTTCATGATGTTTTCATTAAAATGCCTCTTGACATTTTTTTTACAAACATTGAATTTTGCACTTAATAATTTCTGTTGGGAAACTTATGTTTACTCGAAATTCGAGAAGCTTTGACAATAGGCGCCATGTTATTGGAGTTCAACTGTTTTATCTCTTTTCAAAAATTACAGACACTGTATTGTAATATACGATAAAGCAAACTCCTTTAAAATTGACCAATCTGTCTGTTTTATATCGCCGTGTAAAAGTGTCCTCTCAGTGCAGTTTATCACCAAAGAAGTTCCAAGTGTGTTGTGAAACTCGTGAGGTTATTTCCGATTCATGTCAACTATGATCTTTTTCTTCACGAATGAAATTTGTTAAAATACGAAAGGCAAACCTCAAGTACAGAGTACAGAATTGAGGAGTATTGGAACAAGCACCACGTCTGCTGGTGAGCGTTTATACCCTCCGGTGAGCCTTAGTTTCATCACACGACAATGATGTTTGATGTTTCCCAGCGTCAGGGAGAATAATGAGCGATAAGGGCGTCGATGACAGAAAATACATTATGATTGTTAAATGGTTGTTCAATCCGCCTTGCGACCCTTCGAGATGAGTCTTTAAAAAAAAAAATTGAGCATAACCCGAAATAATTCTGGCACAAGCCACTAAATTCAAAACTTTTAGGTTAAACATATTTTAGAATTTTCACATTTTTATAAAAACATTCTTTTTGTGACCAAATAAGTAAGGTACACTGGGGGAAGTGGAAAAAGGGGATAAGTGTAAAAATCGACTCGAAAAATTGAAATTGTACATACTTAACAGTTTTTACCACATCATAACATTATGCAACAATATACTTTGATGCTCACACTAATACTATGTTGAAATTTGTATAATACATACACTAACACGGTTAACGCTTGAACTGTAATTTTAGGTTTCGCGAAAAGTTGATTTTTGCATTCATACAATCAATTCTTATTTGCACCAATTGTTCTTTTTTCAAGAGAATTTATATCACAGGGGACCATTCTAATACAATTAAACTAATCCCATTCAATTTGTAGTGGTTTTCACCAAGAAAGCAAATAATTCAAAGTTTTTACACTTACCCCAGGTATCAAACACTGCGGAGGAACTGGATAATGTTCTAATTACGCATTTTTTTTCTTCCCTCCAGGGTTTATTTCGATAGCTGTGCATTTTAATATGTTCCTTCTTTGTTATCATTATGATTCCAGTGGTGATTGGACTCATATAAATGAGAAAATGCCTGATAAATCCACCTATCGGTATTGATGCCTTTCACATGTTTTACATATGAAAAAAATGTATAAGAAAGTTGAAAATAGCACTTATAGGTAAACATATTGTATAATTCACATTAATTTTTATTCATAACAAGTTTCGCCGTTGAATGCAATTTTTTTACGAACAAATTGGTTAAGGACAAGTGCTTAAGAATTGCTGATAATTTTGTACGTGCTTTGCGCACACACATACATACAAATACGCACATACAGACATCATCTCAATTCGTTAAACCAAGTTGATTAGTTTATAACCCTGTAAGTCCCATTTTTCCTTTAAAAAGTTCATCTTTGGGGCGAATATATAGACTTTACGTACACTAAGTGTTCGAGAAGGCAAAACCAGCGCTCCCCTAGCTATTACGAGAATTCCTTGAGGATCTATTCCGTTAAGTTAATGAAATTAATCCACAAAAGATGCTCAGAGCAATGATCGTATTGATTTTAGTTATATGTAACTACTCATCACTATTGAAGGTCAAGGTAACATGGGTTTTCCACTTACCCCATCCCACTAGAGTAAGTGGAAAAACAACTCCTAATTTTAAAATCTATTTCCATACATTTCAAGCGACCAAAATGGTACGAATTACCGCACAGTTGGTGCAAAATTGACTGTTTTTGATAGTCCATTTTGATTGAACGCATTTAAATCATTTAAACTGGTTTTACACTAATTCAAACATGCACTATCGATTTTTCCTTTTCCACTTCCCCCAGTGTACCTTATAGATACCCAAAAAACAAGTGTGGAGGTGAATGAATTGGTCGCGTTTTTAAATCTAAAATAAAACTAAAAACTAATTAGATTTTAATTATTTTTTCAACTCGAGATTTTTTGGCCACCCTGTTTTGAATTACCTTTAATAAAGTCTGCCATTTAGAAACTTAAGTTTATAACAATTTCTGGATTTCTAATAAGAGACCATGGTTTTATTGGATTTTCAAAATTTTCCTCAGAATGCCACGTCGAGTTCAAAATCTCAAAAACTATTTTAAATTTTTTATTAAACCATAGTTTAATGACAGTTAAAATCGTACAGTCGCCTCTCCACATCTCAATATTGAAGAGTCCATCGAGCAATAGAAGAAAAATTGAAATGGAAACTAGATCTGCTATGAAAAAAACGACAACAAAAAATATGTTATTTCTTGGTTTTGATGTGTTTGTTATTGCCCAGAGATGGTCTAGTATTACCAGAACCCATCGAGATAGAGATATATCGAGATGGGGAGGTTATCGGGATGTAGAAAGCAAAATGGTTTGTGGGAGAAAACCATTGACAAAAGGAAAAACCACAAGATATAGAAAATCTAGATTAGAGGGTTAAAGGCATTTTTAAAGTTTCTTCAATATTTTAATTACTTTATATTTTTCAAACAAATGGTCCTTCCAAAGATTTACAAGCTTTGTGAGTCTAAATAGTTCACCGTCAGGGAATGCTAATGAAGCTCTATACCCGGTGCAAAACTTCATACAAAAGTCACTATTTGGTCACTTTTTCGTTATCGTTGGTCACTAAAGTCACTATTTTGAACAGCATTCATAGCTACCAGCCCTGCAATACCCTTAACGCTAGAAATTGTACTTGGGTGCCAAATCCAATAATCTAGAGATAAAATGTTATACGCGAATGGTAGTTTTTCAAGATTTTTTCATAAACGTGTGAAAATGAAGGTAATGTTTAACATAACAATTACTACCAAAATTTCTACCAAATTTTGAACACATATTCTCTTCACAAAAAGATGATTATAGTGGGGATTAGAAAATTACTGGAAAAGGGGAAGATGTGGAGAAGGGATATTGTATGGTTATCGTAACTTCTGAACAACTTGACCAATTTCCAACAAATTTGGAGCATGTATTCTCTGTCCTACGGAGAGTTATATAAAACAGAGAGAAAATAACATTGCTCCGGAAAAAAACCACCATGTTCCCGAATATGACATTTCCTCGAAAATGACATTTCCCCGAATAAGATATTTAGCATAGCATAGCATAGTTACGATGTACTTCGTAGATTGGACACTAGTGATACTCATGTTTTTCTTTTGAAATCTCCATTCAGATTACTATCAGAAATCAAGGTGGATGTGATCCTTACAAAAACACGAGGATTACTACTCCTGGCCACGCTCATCTTCAGCGTAACTTCGGAGGGGAAGGAAGTATTGATGTAGTACTTACCTAATTAGAGGCCCCCGACTCAGCAACACCGTCATAAGTACCACAGATTTGGATATTGAGGCGACGAATGAACCACGAGCTCGCCCAGCTCTAGCGCAAATTCAGTATCCAGAAGGTAGCTAAAGCCGGAAGGGTACGATGGGCAGGGCATGTTGCAAGAATGCCGGACAGCAACCCTGCAAAGATGGTGTTCTCTTCCGATCCGGCAGGTACGAGACGGCGTGGAGCGCAGCGAGCGAGGTGGGCAGACCAGGTGCAAAACGACTTGGCGAGCGTGGGGCGTATTCGAGGATGTAGAGATGCGGCCTGGAACCGTGTGTTGTGGCGTCAAATTGATGATTCAGTGTTATCTGTTAAGATGTAAACTAAATAAATGAAAGGTAGCCGGAGCCTCCCCAATTCTGTCTGAGGTGACGATTTGCATGGGAGTGCCATCAGATTGGACAAATCGACGTTTGGATCTTTGAAAACAAAATCACATACGTCCTTTTGAATAAGTACCCGAGAAACGTAGGCTACTGGCTGGGCGTGGTATATCTATCATTAGGCCCAAACTCGGCAAGCGCGCTTAGAGTTAACTGTAACCTACAGAAGCTGAAAAGCACGCACTTGATGTGTTTTAGAGAAATATCCGTCTACACCACAGTACCACGAAACACAACCTGTGTTATCGCGTGAATGATGCACATCGGCCTTGTCATCCGGGAAGTCGACGAGTGTTTCGACACGTGCAAACCTAAAGGAGTCCCTAAGACCATTAGAGTAGCTTCGGCCCATCTGCTGGAAGGACCCATCGGCTGATACTAACAAGCTGTGTCATTCGGACTGGAAAATGTACAACACAAGATCCAAGCCAATAATTAATTTTATTCAGAATGTATTGTATTCTGTTCTTCTTCTTATTGGCATTACATCCCCACACTGGGACAGAGCCGCCTCGCAGCTTAGTGTTCAGGCACTTCCACAGTTATTAACTGCGAGGTTTCTAAGCCAGATTACCATTTTTGCATTCGTATATCATGAGGCTAACACGATGATACTATTATGCCCAGGGAAGTTGAGACAATTTCCAATCCGAAAATTGCCTAGACCGGCACCGGGAATCGAACCCAGCCACCCTCAGCATGGTCTTGCTTTGTAGCCGCGCGTCTTACCGCATTGTATTCTGTTATTGTAAAATATTATCTCACGAAATGAGCCACGGGATGATAATCTCAAAAATAAAGACAAACAAGCTGTGGGTGCGTTTAGTGGGTCAGTGTTCTAACTCCGTTTGCATATTTTGAATGTCTGATTACATATTTCCTACTTATGCAAAAAATAACGAATCTGTATCTGAAAGTAGGTATTTGTTAAAAGAAACTTAGTAAACCGATTTCCAATAATTTTTGTTTCAAATGAAATGTTGAGTTCTCCTCATAAGAAAAAAATATATTCATCAACATGTAAAATATTCTTATTAATAATTTATATATGCTGTCATTCATTTAAATTATAAAAAGTGAATTCACAAATGTATGCATTCTATAAAAACCAATCGCACAGAACACAATAAATATAAGTCATAATCCTATCAACAATTCTGACATGCACGAGCAACTAATCATTGATATATAATGCTTTCCTGCTGTATGGGACGTTGAAAAATACATTTCAACAAAGCAAATAATGGTAATAATGCAATGTAACACATGTCATGCTTCTCATCTTTGCCGAGAGTAATTAATTTTAATTCATTCGGAAAACCGGAACCGTATTTCCGCGACCACACATAATACCCTCACTTCAGAAAGGAAAGCGCACATATTGAGGGCCAGCAGAGCCTGCCAGATTGTGAGCAGATGCCAACCTACAGATGCACAGGATAACTGCCATCCACCTATCTATAGCTCACCTACAAGATTATTTTCATTTCAATCCGTAAAAAAAAAACTTTCGCCCGTCATGTGAAGACAGAGACACCGTCGCCGGAGCGGACGGACACCCGTTGAAAAATAATCCTGATGAAAATACCCACACACGCATTAAATACTCGAAAGCATTTCGAGGGCAGTTTTTCCTCTCCTCTCGTTGACACGAAGCCCTTCGAAACGGAACCGAATCGGAACAGAAGTGACGAGTATCGAGTGTCGAAATAGTACTGTGTGAGAGACTAAGATCAACACGGCCCATAATAAAGATAAAAATCTATGAGAGAATCAATAATGTTAACAAGGATATAACAAAACAGGTTATTAAACGTTGTCTGGTAAAAGCCCCCTAATCAAAACTAGGTAGTGTAACAGAAATTTATTTAAAAATTCTTAAATGTACATCACATATAATAAAAAGAAGAAAAAAATAGTAATATAAATTTTCATACGTGAAGACAAATAGAAAAAATTTTCACCATTCATAATTCAGGAAATATGAAATTTCAAGAAACTCAAATGAAACTATTCAATTATGATAAATTCAACTTTATTATGAGCCTTTGCCCAGCTTTGCCCAACAGCCGTCCGTGAGCACAGAAGCGAACAAACAGCACCGAGCGGAAAAGGTTCCCTGCCTGTTTGTTCGACACTATGCTGTTGGATTGGATTGGAAGGTCTCATCTTCAGCCACGTGGTGCGGATGTGGGGCGATGTCTATGTGCCGAAGAAATTTCAAAAGAAATAAAGAACAAGGAGAAAAAGGAAGTGCCACCAGAGCCCAGCCTTCGCATGTTTGCATGGTGTTGGCCTACATGTGCCCTTCTTCGGTTTACAGCTGCTGTCTCCTGATGGGTTGCTCACAATAGGAACTACTACATTAAACCTACCCTCGAAAGTTCAGTTATGTGGCTGCTGATGGTCTTTTGGTTGGGATAGAGTATGCATAATCTGCGGTACCAAAAAGCAGCCGTCAGCGGCAGCCAATGGTGCTCTTTATCATTTTAACTACGTTATGATGCTGCTCAGCTTGATGCAAACATGCATGTAATAAAACCAGCCGGCACGTGGATAGATGGAACTATGAATACAAGTATAGAAAATTCGGTTTTAAAGCCGGATGAATAGAATTAATATTAAATTATGCCGATTGATATTTTCCTTTATGTCAGAGGTAACATTTGAGAAGATCTTCCGATAGCAAACAATATTGATTTGGAAAGTTTTGCGGTGTGCGATGGGACCAAGAGAACTTTTGGAGGTTTTTGAAGTAGTCATCGTGACTATTGTCAACGACTAGAGTTTTGGGATTTTTTTCTGATTCTCCGAAATTAGGAGCGTCATTTCCCACCCAGGAAGTTTAATCTATGTTACTGTTTCTTCTCTACTCGTTACTGCTTCAACTTTATTGACAGAGCTTTTTCTATAGGATATTGATTCCTCCGTACCAAAAACCGATGGAAATTTTAGTTTTTAGGCGCTAAGACGCCAGTGTTAGGAAACTTAGTCCAGTTCAGGATTTGTGTCAAAATGGTAACATGTATGTTTTTAATTTTGCATCGTATAAACATCAGGGGCAGCAGGGACTATGTCCAAAGACTTGACGATCTCTCCCCAGGCCATCTGCGAGTTGTGGCGCCTGCCTAGGATGTGGTGGGGTTTGACAGTGGGCCCTGTTAAACCTCTATAAAAAGCTGCATGAATCCGCAAGTAGAGCTCCGCCAAAGCGACCGTGTGCCGCTCAAGCGCCACAAGCCCAAGTCCTGGTGTTAGGTGGGCCGCTAAACAGCCCCTGACACGACGGCCTCCGACAAGACAGGAGGAGGTTTGCACCAGGGCCCAATGAAACCGCGCTTTAAAACATCTATTACGAACGACATAGAAGATAATACGACTCAGTACAATCAGCAACGACCTGGGCGACGAATACAGGATCACGATTGGAAGCTTGGAACATGGAACTGCAAGTCGCTAGGCTTCGCAGGTTGCGACAGGATAATCTACGATGAACTACATCCCCGCAACTTCGATGTCGTGGCGCTGCCCAGGAAAATCTACTGGACATGACAGAAGTTAATGGAAAAGCGGGCATCAAGCGGCTACATTCTACCAAAGCTGTGGCACCACCATCGAGCAGGGAACCGGCTTCATAGTGCTGGGCAAGATGCGCCAACGCGTGATTATGTGGCAGCCAATCATCGTAAGGATGTGCTGAGGATAAAAGGCCGTTTCTTCAACTATAGCATCATCAACGTGCACTGCCCACACGAAGGGAGACCCGACGACGATGAAGAAGCGTTCTACGTACAGCTGGAGCAGACATACGATGGAAGCCCACTGCGGGACGTCAAAATCGTCATCGGCGACATGAACGCTCAAGTAGGAAGGGAGGAAATGTATAGACCGGTCACCGTATCGAATGATAACGGCCAACGATGCATAAACTTCGCAGCCTCCCGCGGAATGGTAGTCCGAAGCACCTTCTATCCTCGCAAAAATATCTTCAAGGCCATATGGAGATCACCTAACCAAGAAACGGAAAACCAAATCGACCACGTCCTAATCGACGGTAAATTCTTCTCTGACATCACAAACGTACGCACTTACCGCAGTGCGAATATTGAATCAAACCACTACCTCGTTGCGGTATGCCTGCGCTCAAAACTCTCGACGGTGTACGCTTACGCGTCGAGAGTGAACGCCGCGGCTTTATATTGAGCGGCTACAAGACGATAGACTAGCCAAGAATACGCGCAGCAGCTGGAAGTGGCACTCCCAACGGAAGAGCAGCTAGGCGCAGCGTCTCTTGAAGATGGCTGCAGAGATATTCGATCCGCCATTGGTAGCACCGCAACCGCTGCACTTGGCACGGTGCCCCCGGAGCAGAGAAACGACCTGTTATGACGGCGAATGTGAGCAGTTAGTAAAAGAGAAGAATGCAGCATGGGCGAGATTGCTACAACACCGCACGAGTGCGAACGAGGCACGATATAAACAGGCGCGGAACAGACAAAACTCGATTTTCCGGAGGAAAAAGCGTCAGCAGGAAGATCGAGACCGTGAAGAGACGGAGGAACTGTACCGCGCTAATAACACACGAAAGTTCTATGAGAAGTTGAACCGTTCACGTAAGGGCCACGTGCCACAGCCTGATATGTGTAAGGACATAAACGGGAACCTTCTTACAAACGAGCGTGAGGTGAGTCAAAGGTGGCGGCAGCACTACGAAAACACCTGAATGGCAATGTGGCAGACGAAGATGGCGGTATGATGATGGACCTGGGAGAACGCGCGCAGGACATAATTCTACCGGCCCCGGATCTCCAGGAAATCCAGGAGGAGATTAGCCGGCTGAAGAACAACAAAGCTATTTAAACACGGTGGTGAGGCTCTGGCTAGAGCGCTGCACTGGATCATTACCAAGATTTGGGAGGAGGAAGTTTGTCGCAGGAGTGGATGGAAGGTGTCGTGTGTCCCATCTACAAAAAGGGCGATAAGCTGGATTGTAGCAACTACCGCGCAATCACATTGCTGAACGCCGCCTACAAAGTACTCTCCCAAATTTTATGCCGTCGACTAGCACCCAAGGGAGCTCGTGGGGTAGTACCAGGTAGGTTTTATGGGCGAACGCTCCACCACGGACCAGGTGTTAGCTATTCGCCAAGTACTGCAGAAATGCCGTGAATACAACGTGCCCACACATCATCTATTCATCGACTTCAAAGCCGCATATGATCCAATCGATCAGGACCAGCTATGGCAGCTAATGCACGAAAACGGATTTCCGGATAAACTGACACGGTTGATCAAAGCGACGATGGATCGGGTGATGTGCGTAGTTCGAGTTTCAGGGGCATTCTCGAGTCCCTTTGAAACCCGCAGAGGGTTACGGCAAGGTGATGGTTTATCGTGTCTGCTATTCAACATCGCTTTGAAAGGGTAATACGAAGAGCAGGGATTAACACGAGTGGTACAATTTTCAATAAGACCGTCCAGCTATTTGGCTTCGCCGACGACATAGATATTATGGCACGTAACTTTGAGAAGATGGAGGAAGCCTACATCAGACTGAAGAGGGAAGCCAAGCGGATCGGACTAGTCATCAACACGTCGAAGACGAAGTACATGATACCCGAGCAGCACACATGTTGCACAAGAGTTTCTGTGACCCATATACAACCGAATTTAGTTACATTCATATTGCTGCAACAAAATCGGTCCGTATTGTGCTGCTAGGGTAGGAAGAGGTTCAAGAGAAGACAATGTGAGCCACCCACCGCGAGTTTGCATCGGTGGTGACGAAATCAAGGTGGTAGAAGAATTTGTGTACTCGGGCTTACTGGCGACTGTCGAGAATGACACCAACAGAGAAATTAGGAGACGCATAGTAGCTGGAAATTGTACGTACTTTGGACTCCGCAAGACCGCTCCGATCGAATAGAGTTCGCCGCCGTACCAAACTGACAATCTACAAAACGCTCATTAGACCGGTAGTTCTCTACGGACACGAGACCTGAACGATACTCGTGGAGGACCAACGCGCACTTGGAGTTTTCAAAAGGAAAGTGCTGCGTATCATCTATGGTGGGGTGCAGATGACGGACGGTACGTGCAGGAGGCGAATGAACCACGGGTTGCATGAGCTGCTGGGAGAACCATCCATCGTTCACACTGCGAAAATCGGACGACTGCGGTGGGCCGGGTACGTAGCCAGAATGTCGAACAGTAACCTGGTGAAAATGGTTCTCGACAATGATCCAACGGGCACAAGAAGGCGAGGTGCGCAGCGAGCAAGGTGGATCGATCAGGTACAAGATGACTTGCGGACCCTCCGTAGACTGCGTGGTTGGCGACGTGTAGCCATGGACCGAGCCGAATGGAGAAGACTCTTATATACCGCACAGGCCACTTCGGCCTTAGTCTGAATAAATAATAACGATAAAATAGTACAGATTTGTGTGTGTGTGTGTAATCAATTAGTATGTTAAAATATCATTCCAAACCACAAGAATAAATAACAACAGTGACAAAAAAAAATAAAAAACAAATATAGAAAAAGGTCCACGCCAAGAGGACCTTTTCTTTTGTGCTTTTTCCAAGTTCTCGACAGTGCAGTGCATCGGTGGAAACTTCATTGGAGGAAGAGCTAGTTGTTCTGGCCGTAACGATCCCGCTATTTTGGACGCGAGAAACTTTCGGTCCTAATCCGTGCCGCCATTGTTCTCAGGCACGCGGGATCATCGTTCGCCGAAGGTTAGCCGCCATCTTCCAACCACATTGAAGGTGCATCTCCGATAACTCGAACCAGCACTCGTCCTGTTCGTGGATCGGATTTCCGGACGGAATCGGCCCTGAAAATTACTCCAGGCCAGCCAAAACCCTTCAAATCGACTGCACTAAACACCAAAAACCCTACAAACATACAAGTACTCTGAATGTGACGTCACCAATAAATTGTTAATTATATTAGCCTCAGGTGTAGCATTCCGCAAGAAAGAACAGCCCTGAAATACAAAGGTCTTTCGCTAATTATCGTTTTGTCGTTTCCTCGGGTCTACAAAGAGACCACCAAGCCTCGTCCCTTTTGGATCACTGCATAGATACCCCTCCCCTCCGTTTTGTGTACTAGCGTTGCCCATCCTACAGCATTACCACCTTTTATTAACAGCTCTGTTTTTATTATACTCCTGCGAAGAACAGAATCATCCCTAGCTTGAGTATTGGGGTGATTGAAGTAGCGTTAACGGCCCAACTTTCAGCTTTCTGCAACTTTCTGCTGTAACCAAGCGATTATGATTTGCAGTTTGAAGAAAATATATCTTGGCTCAACTTTCTCTTCTATAAAATTGTGGTCCTGAAAGAACGGACTTATTTTCAATAATGCTCCTTTCCAATCACTAACAGCAACAAAACCAGACCCCAAACTACGAGAGAAAATTTTACTGAAATGTTCCTGACGACAGCCACGACATAGTTTTCCGCTGGAACGCTACAGATGCTGGAATCACCGTCGTCTATGCTGGGACCGCTACCGACGCTATCCGTGCCCACTCTCCGTGTCCACACTCCGTGGATTCTCGAACAAAAATGACGCGTGAACGTGAAACAGAGCAAATGAGGCATAGTGTACCAAAATGTCCTTAGCTTACATCATTCTGATGTCCGTGTTGGGAATGCATGAACGATTTGACACGTTGTCCAACGTCGAAAAATGAATTGTGAATTTACAGCACGTGTAAATGTGAAACAACATATAACTTTATGTTGTTTAACACAAAGGTAGTAGATGTAACCAGAGTGTAAAATAATCCAAAAATTTTAGTGAAGACTATTTTTATTCATTTGTCAGTTCACTTCCGACACATTCACAGTCGGCTCTGGACAGTCAATATTCAGTTGAATATTAGTCATTGAATATTTATGCACATTTTACAAATTGATAAATTATCTGAAATCTGAACACGTTTCAAATGAGTAAAGTGATTTATCACACAGGACTGAATCCGATTTTCATCCGCGAGGCACTTTCAGTGGTAAACATCAACATAAACAATGCTAATTATGTTTTTTTTCTGCACATAGTAACCACATTCAGTGACAGTCGGATGAATGAGTTCGTGGAGTAGTCATCTGACTATGTCATTCTATGTTTTGAATACTCATGCGATGTTTGTCAAAATTCGGACCGAAGTTGCTTCATGAAGATGAATATTTTAAGCTCTGGATGTAACACTACTTGAACGGAAATTTACAGGCTTTGTTCGAACTGTATGTTTCTCCTTACATGTAACTATGTACAAAAACATTTTGATTTTTTATTTGCTGCTGTGGTTCAGTTCTGTGCCGCCTTTTGGAGTTTTAAACCTAAACTTACTCTCGTCAGTCCAAACAATATTTTTT
Organism: Armigeres subalbatus; assembly: GCF_024139115.2. NCBI lineage: Eukaryota > Metazoa > Arthropoda > Insecta > Diptera > Culicidae > Armigeres > Armigeres subalbatus. The sequence continues at coordinate 221,875,351 of NC_085141.1, read as the reverse complement.
CCTTTCTCGTACACTAAGTACACGTAAAGGCTATATGATCGCTCCAAAAACAATTTTTTTATAGAAGACCCGGAGACCCATAGTGTTATATACCGATCGACTCAGTTCGACGAATTGAGGTGATGTCTGTGTGTATGTGTGTGTTTGTGCGCACCCACGTACCAGAATGTAGCAAAAGTGTCACTCATTTTTCGGGCACTTATCGTTTTGCTCGCAACAAATTGCATTCGACGCAGAATCCTGTCCCATTGTTTCTTATTGAAAATTGGCTAGATCGGACTATGGGCTCGGAAATTATGACCAAAATACCATTTTTTACAAAAAATCGATAAAAAATTTGTCACTCATTTTTCAGGCACTTATCTTTAACCGATTTGCTTGCAAGTTGCATTCGACGCAGAATTCTGTCCCATAGTTTCCTATTGAAAATTGGCCAGATCGGACAATGGGCTCGGAAGTTATGGACAAAATACAATTTTTTATTTGCACGGGAGAGGCATCATCGTTCCTAGGTGGATTAATCATTATTTTCAGAAAGGAATGGCTTGGAGACAACTTTTTAATTAGTAAGGCTAGGGATTCTCCTTCCTCTTAAAGAGGCTCTGTGCACTAAAGGCGATTCGACTACTTACGTGCAGGTTGCCTTCTTTTCTCATCATCCTGCAAAACTCACCAGGATCAGCTCGTACCAAACGACGCATACATTGACTGTCATGTCATGAATTCCAGAACCTGTTGAAATCCTCTTTACTGTAAATACTTTTATTTGAAACACAGCAGAATATTAGATGTGTAACTATAATATTCTTTGAGAGAAACATAAATAATAGTACACTATGATTAATGAGTGAGTGTGATTACCTCTGCGTGAAGTTAAACGTTTTTCACAATGTTATGGAAATGCTAATATCATCTTTCAAAATTTGGAAGTTTGGAAGATGATATCAGCAATGCATTTCCCTAACATTATAAATAATAGTATTGTGATACGCATAAACATTGTATAAAATTTAGAAAAGATTTGATTTAACATATTTTATCGTTTTCAACAGATCTTTTCTCTACATAATTTTATAACAAATGTGTATTTGTTGGTACAACAGCACTATATATCCATAGCCATAACACTATTCCGGTAAATACACTGCAGTAAAGTAAGGTTTGGAAGGAAAAACATATTTGTTCACCGGACTGGAACTCCTTTGTCCTCAGGAACTGAAGTACATATCTACCACTTGATTTTTTGTACAAGTATCCCATAAAAGCGGTGATGCGCGCTCTATGCTTGGTGGATGTAGTAGAGGAGAATGGCTTCAAATACACCAGCCGAACAGAATTACGCGATGCGTAAAGTCATGCAAACTCAATAGCTTTCTACAATTACAGTTTGAATAATATGCAGTCACGTGATATCTGTTAAACAATAATGTAACAAAATTGCGCTTAGTAACAAACATCAATAATGTGTAATCCCTAATAGTGGGATATCGAACATAACATATGTTTTAAGCCTTCTTATCAAACGGTGAAGTCGCTGTTAGTTTTGACTTCTTGATTTTCAACAGTTGGATATTGGCAACGAATTGAAAAAACTGGTTTTTCTAGCAACGTCCATCCAACAAGGCTTGTCGAATTTACAACGAATGCGGCAATATTTGAATTTTACTACAAATTGCATACACTATACCTTTTACAATGGTAAACAACTTTTATTACTCACGACCGTAATATTGCTGTCAAATTCACTTCATATTCGCAATCTTGTCAAAAACATAATAGCTTGCACATTAACCCAGTCTTCCCCAACTTTGATTCAATGTTAAATTTTCGACATTGCTTCACACCGTCAACGAGCCCAGATTTTTGATCTCCCGAGCCGCGAATGGAAACAATGAGGCTCGCATTAATAAGGCATAATTTTCCCGTGGTTCTAAACTTACCACACTTTTCATTCTGCACTCACATCATTACAGCCTCATCACCGTAAGCATGAAAGGTACATATCAAACATGAATGAAACCGTGGACGAGTCGAGGTGAGAATAACCCCACTCGCCATCAGCAGCCCAACCGCATAGTGTTCCCGATGCTTTTTAGCGGTTTCTTCCTTTGCTTATTTGTTTACCCGCAAACTGTTGTCCATCAGCTGCCCAACCCGCCAGACCGTGAATGAGAGATGAATAGGAATCAGATATTGTTTCCGCCTATTTGCATCTGATGTTTCAATAGCTCGTCTTTAATTGAATTAAAGAAAAAACAGCGCGAACGAAAATACTCGAGACCGTGCGGTTTCTCCGGCGAGCCTCTGAAGTAGCTGTGTTCGGGGATCGGTTGTTTCAGGCTGGCCGTATAAAAATACCTAATTGAAAGAACCACCGGGTAATGGAAACGTAAATCGGTAAAACCAAAATAATGCTCAACGAGTAGTTCCTGCGTATGCATGGAACATCGTATTGCTCTCACCGGTTTATCATCGGTAACGTTTTAATGCCGTTAACTTTCGGTTGCTATTTTTGTTTATGTACTATATTTATTAAAGTTAATTGCAAACTAACAAATAATATTTTTTACGCTGTTGAACCGGCGGACTAAGAAGATTTATTTACTTGCACTTTTTGTTTTATTCGACTATGAAGTTTTTATAATATTAAAATTTATAACACAATGCCTGAACTGAAAAAAAAACAATACTAAGCAACCTTCTGACTTAATCATTATTTTGAAAAGCACATTTTGTATTTTGAGGGAAGCAGCATAAAACAGAATGTTACGGGGTTGCTCGACCAGCTTCAGACTTAGGACCGCTCCTTTACCATAGAGATGAGGATTGAGGTTCTCTGTCTCCGCAATATGTGCCCCACTAGTCATCACTAGGTTCAATTTCCATGCCCTGGTGCGAATCAGACGCATCTTCATCACTCACTGCTGTTCTTCACCCTCTGCTTGACCATTTTCGTCGCTTTTCGCGCTTTACCGTGCGGTCACTAATTAGTCCTGTTCAATGAGCAGCTCGAAGTAGCTCGAAGTTGTTCCCATCCTGCTCGTTCTTTTTTGTCAACAAATGGGCATGAGCAGGACAGGGAGAAACTTCGAGGTACTTCAAGCTCTCATTGGACAGCACTATTAACTAATAGCAAATATATTATATTAAATATAGTATATTTGCTAATAGACAGCTATCATTACTCTTAGTTACTTGTTTAATAATTGACCGGAAGATTTGTCCGCAGATGGTAGAAGGCCAGTAAATCGACCGAAACTTCCGGAAAGTCTGGCAAAATATTGGTTTATTTTCTTTCGCAGAAAATTAATCGTTGAGAACATCAACCAGTAATTTCGCGGCGTTCAATCCATAGTAAATATTTACAATTATGTAGCATTTATTATCATTTCCGATAAAGTATACAAATCTAAATCATTGGATGGCAACCTACTCACAACTACAACTTGCATGAAGCTGATTTCTATAAAAACGGCGTGAGAAAATGTCTTTTAATTGTAACATGGGTGATAGATTCCTTGATATTTAATGTTGACTTCTCCTGAAATTGCTTCAACAAATCTTTCTTATTTTTTAATAATTCCTCCAGGAAGTCCAATAGAAAATCCATTCCATTGGAAATCACTTCTGGAATTTATCCAAAAAGTTCCCCCAGGGATTCAAACAAGGATTTATTTTAATGAATTACATCAGAAAGTCCGGAGGAATTCCAGGAGGAACTTCCGGAATTCCTGAAGGAACTTCCGGAGGAATTCCTGAAGGAACTTCCGGAAGAATTCCTGAAGGAACTTCCGGAAGAATTCCTGAAGGAACTTCCGGAAGAATTCCTGAAGGAACTTCTGAAGGAATTCCTTAAGGAACTTCGGAGGAATTCCTGAAGGAACTTCGGAGGAATTCCTGAGAAGAACTTCGGAAGAATTCCTGAAGGAACTTCCGGAGGAACTTCCGGAGGAATTCCTGGAGGAACTTCCGGAGAATTCCTGGAGGAACTTCGGAGGAATTCCTGGAGGAACTTCCGAAGGAATTCCTGGAGGAACTTCGAAGGAATTCCTGGAGGAACTTCAGAAGGAATTCCTGGAGTAACTTCGAGAGGAATTCCTATAGAAACTTCGAGAGGAATTCCTGTAGAAACTTCGAGAGGAATTCCTGGAGGAACTTCGAAGGAATTCCTAGAGGAACTTCGAAGGAATTCCTGGAGGAATTTTCAGAGGAATTCCTGGAGGAACTTCGAAGGAATTCCTGCAGGAACTTCCCAAAGAATTCCTGGAGGAACTTCGAAAGAATTCCTGGAGGAATTTCGAAGGAATCCTGGAGGAACTTCCGAAGGAATTCCTGGAGGAACTTCCAAAGGAATTCCTGGTGGAACTTCAGAAGGAATTCCTGAAGGAGCTTCCGAAGGAATTTCTGGAGGAACTTCCGAAGGAATCCCTGGAGGAACTTCCGAAGGAATTCCTGGAGGAACTTCCGAAGGAATTCCTGGAGGAACTTCCGAAGGAATTCCTGGAGGAACTTCCGAAGGAATTCCTGGAAGAACTTGCGAAAAAATTCCTGGAGGAACTCCCAGAGGAATTCCTGGAGAAACTTCAGAAGGAATTCCTGGAGGAACTTCCGAAGGAATTTCTGGAGGAACTCCCGAGAGAATTCCTGGAAGAACTTGCGAAAGAATTCCTGGGAGAACTTCCGAAAGAATTCGTGGAGGAACTTCCAGAAGAATTCCTGGAGGAAGTTCCGAAGGAATTCCTGAAGGAACTCTCGATGGAATTCCTGGAGAAACTTCAGAAGGAATTCCTGGAGGAACTTCAGAAGGGATTCCTGGAGGAACTTCCGAAGGAATTCCTGGAGGAGCTTCCGAAGGATTTCCTGGAGGAACTTCCGAAGGAATTCCTGGAGGAACTTCCGAAGGAATTCCTGGAGGAACTTCCGAAGGAATTCCTGGAAGAACTTGCGAAAGAATTCCTGGAGGAACTCCCGAAGGAATTCCTGGAGGAACTCCTGAAGGAATTCCTGGAGGAACTTCGGAGGAATTCCTGAAGGAACTTCCAGAAGAATTCCCGAAGGAACTTCCGGAGGAATTCCTGAAGGAACTTCGGAGGAATTCCTGAAGGAACTTCGGAGGAATTCCTGAAGGAACTTCGGAGAATTCCTGAAGGAACTTCCGGAGGAATTCCTGAAGGAACTTCCGGAGGAATTCCTGAAGGAACTTCGGAGAATTCCTGGAGGAACTTCCGAAGGAATTCCTGGAGGAACTTCCGAAGGAATTCCTGGAGGAACTTCGAAGGAATTCCTGGAGGAACTTCCGAAGGAATTCCTGGAGGAACTTCCGAAGGAATTCCTGGAGGAACTTCCGAAGGAATTCCTGAAGGAACTACCGGAAAAATTCCTGGAGGAACATCCAGAGAAATCCCTGGAGGAACTTCCAGAGGAATTCCTGGAGAAATTTCAGAGGAATTCCTGGAGAAATTTCCAGAGAAATTCCTGGAGGCATTCCTGGAGGAGCTTCCGGAGGAACTTCCGGAGGAATTCCTGGAGGAACTTCCGGAGGAATTCCTGGAGGAACTTCCGGAGGAATTCCTGGAGGAACTTCGGAGGAATTCCTGGAGGAACTTCCGGAGGAATTCCTGGAGGAACTTCCGGAGGAATTCCTGGAGGAACTTCGGAGGAATTCCTGGAGGAACTTCGGAGGAATTCCTGGAGGAACATCCAAAGAAATTCTTGGAGGAACATTTGAAGGAATTCCTGGAGGAACTTCAGGAGGAATTGCTGGAAGAATTTCTGGAGGAACTTCCGGAGTAACTCCTGGAGGAACTTCCGGAGGAGTTCATGGAGGAACTTCGGAGGAATTCCTGGAGGAACTTCGGAGGAATTCCTGGAGGAACTTCGGAGGAATTCCTGGAGGAACTTCGGAGGAATTCCTGGAGGAACTTCGGAGAATTCCTGGAGGAACTTCCGGAGGAATTCCTGGAGGAACTTCGGAGGAATTCCTGGAGGAACTTCGGAGGAATTCCTGGAGGAACTTCGGAGGAATTCCTGGAGGAACTTCGGAGGAATTCCTGGAGGAACTTCCGGAGGAATTCCTGGAGGAACTTCCGGAGGGATTCGTGGAGGAACGTGCGAAGGGATTCCTGGAGGAACTTCCGGAAAAAATCCTGGGGGAACTTCGGAGGAATTCCTGGAGGAACTTCGGAGGAATTCCTGGAGGAACTTCCGGAAGGAATTCCTGGAGGAACTTCGAAGAATTCCTGGAGGAACTTCGAAGGAATTCCTGGAGGAACTTCGAAGGAATTCCTGGAGGAACTTCAGAAGGAATTCCTGGAGGAACTTCGAAGGAATTCCTGGAGGAACTTCGAAGAATTCCTGGAGGAATTTCAGAAGGAATTCCTGGAGGAACTTCGAAGGAATTCCTGGAGGAACTTCGAAGGAATTCCTGGAGGAACTTCCGAAGGAATTCCTGGAGGAACTTCGAAGAAATTCCTGGAGGTGGTTCCTTCAGGAATTCCTGGAGGAAGTAGTTCCTTCAGGAATTCCTTCGGAGTTCCTCAGGAATTCCTTCGGAAATTCTCAGGAATTCCTCCGGAAGTTCCTTCAGGAATTCCTCGGAAGTTCCTCATCCGGAAGTTCCTCAGTCCTTCAGTTCTCAGAAATTCAGTTCCTCAGGAATTCCTTCGGACTTCAGGGTTCAGGAGTTCCAGGGTTCAGGAGTTCTCAGGAGTTCAGGAAGTTCCTCAGGAGTTCCTTCGGGAGTTCAGGAGTTTCGGGAGTTCCTTCGGAAGTTCCTCCAGGTCCCTTCGGGAGTTCCTCAGGAATTCCTTCGGAGTTCCTCAGGAGATTCCTTCGGAAATTCCTCCAGGATTCCTTCGGAAATTCCTCAGGGAATTCTTCAGTTCCTCCAGGAATTCTTTCGAAGTTCCTCAGGAATTCCTTCGGAAGTTCCTCCAGCCTCTGAAAATTCCTCCCGGGTTCCTTCGGAAGTTCCTCCAGGAATTCCTTGAGGCTCCTCCAGGAATTCCTTCGGAAGTTCCTCCAGGAATTCCTCCGGAAGTTCCTCCAGGAATTCCTCCGGAAGTTCCTCCAGGAATTCCTCCTGAAGTTCCTCCAGGAATTCCTCCGGAAGTTCCTCCGGAAGTTCCTTCAGCAATTCTTCCGGAAGTTCTCTAAGGAATTCCTCCGGAAGTTCCTTCAGGAATTCCTCCGGAAGTTCCTTCAGGAATTCCTCCGGAAGTTCCTTCAGGAATTCCGGAAGTTCCTTCTGGAATTCCTCCGGAAGTTCCTTCAGGAATTCTTCCGGAAGTTCCTTCAGGAATTCCTCCGGAAGTTCCTTCAGGAATTCCTCCGGAAGTTCCTTCAGGAATTCCTCCGGAAGTTCCTCCTGGAATTCCTCCGGACTTTCTGATGTAATTCATTAAAATAAATCCTTGTTTGAATCCCTGGGGGAACTTTTTGGATAAATTCCAGAAGCGATTTCCAAATGGAATGGATTTTCTAATGGACTTCCTGGAGGAATTATAAAAAAATAAGAAAGATTTGTTGCAGCAATTTCAGGAGAAGTCAACATTAAATATCAAGGAATCTAGCACCCAAGTTACTCTTAAAAGACATTTTCTCACGCCGTTTTTATAGAAATCAGCTTTATGCAAGTTGCAGTTGTGAGTAGGTTGCCATTCAATGATTTAGATTTGTATGCTTTATCGGAATGCTACATAATTGTAAATATTACTATGGATTGAACGCCGCGAAATTACTGGTTGATGTTCTCAACGATTAAAATTTCTGCGAAAGAAAGTTAACCAATATTTTGCCAGACTTTCCGGACGTTTTGGTCGATTTACTGGCCTTCTACCATCTGCGGACAAATCTTCCGGTCACTTATTAAATAAGTAATTAAGAGTAATGATAGCTGTTGTTACCGTTCACACAAAATGTCCCTAAGTAGACTGCCGATTAAAAAGTAACATTAACTATATTATGAAACTTAATTATTATGTATAGCAATGTTAAATATATATGTATGTAATCTAAAGCCTAAGAATTAAAATATTAGCATGCACACGAGTAAATAAAAGATAATAAAATATTCAAAAACGAAGAGCTAAAATAAAATAAAAACAAAATTTGTAAAACACTTTCGAACACAAAACACACATAAAACTGCTGCATGGGTATCAGCCGAAAAGTTGTCGCGAGTTGAGCAATTATCGCCAAAAAGGGATGGTAAAAGCTACAGGACAAGAATGGATAGGCTATAGGTAAACGGAGACTAGAGAGGATTTGATCTCTTTCCTACCGAGAACACCGAAGAGTACAGACGTTAAAGACAGAGATTCGTATTGGAAAGTCTAATTTGACCTATTAGGTCCCTAAAAGTGCCAAAGTGATCGTTAATTCGTAGTACTTACTATTTTTAACGAATCAGGTATGCTATAATCAGGTTTCTCGAGTATCTGGAGAGACAAGCCCCAAATCCCATAGCCTGTACCTAAAACTAACCTCAATCCGATCTCCACGTGTGCAATCAGGACCCAAAAGTGCTCAGTTTAAGAGCCTGGTAGTTGAACCCAACACCCCAACTGACCCAGCGATTGCTACGGAAACCGAATCGCTCAAGCTAGGTCTGGTGGATGCCTCGAAGAATCGTCCTTCACCGAATACGGAACGTTCGGACCTTATCTGGTCACCCAGAAGCCATAGGATAGGGCAGTCCGCCCTAGAGTCACCCGTTAGCTTTGATAGCTCTGGATAACCTGTCTAGCGAGAAGCTTAGCCCACCGAAAGACAGCGGCTAATTTCCCGTTCACCCGCTGCACGACGAACTATCGCTACCCCGACACCAACCAGCAGTTCACGCCGGCCGGCCAACGAACCGAAACCCACACACACACATACCCCCCCTTGTGAGTAATATTAATAAATTCATTATTAAGCTCAATCAAAAATAGTGACTTTTGTTGTTGAACCCTTGATAAGCTGAAAGAGCCGACCCTGCGAGTAAGACCCTCAAGCTCTAGCTAGCCTAGTGGAAGAGAGGAAGTTAACAATTGGCGACCAACTGAAAATAAAAGCTAATCAAGAGTTCAACAAGTTACTTTTCTGTTAGGCATAACGTGTGCAAATTAGGTAACCTAAATCGGCAAGTACTAAGGATTGAGTGTTGGACGGTGGTACATTGTAGCTTGTGGGGAATCGTTACGAATTTCGTTGAATCATTCTACTAGTGCGCGTACACTCACGAAAGCTTGTATTTTTTTTGAATCTTACACCAAATAGCGAGAGTAACTTTCCGTAGAATTGTGTGGTATTAGTGGTTATTGGGTCTTGATTCGACTGAATGATCTGAGCAAAGATAGTTTCGGATCAAACGATTGATTTCGATTAGTCAATTGAATGAGAACTCTCGTTCCCGTTCGATTACATAATAGGATTTTTTAAATAGCTTCTTCGTGATAGCACAACTAGGATTTTTCAATAGCTTCTTCGTGATAGCTCAAATAGGTTTTGTTTTCTTAATTATTCTACAGATCCACAATGGATCTTCAGACACTTTATCGAAAGATGGACGTGTCTCATCTATGGTGGTGGAGCACGAATTGCTCATCAGGAATATGTTATTTGGACTTGATGAACACGAAAGCGTTAAGCGGAGAAAATTGAAAGACAGAATGAAGTATGAACGAGAAAAAAACAGTTTTGTTGCTGCCCCTAGTTGGAGATTAGTAGCCGAAGAAATAGAGCTTATTAGTGCAAAGCTTTTGGTCATTGGTGAGTTGCTAGAAAATCCAAAAGCAGATACTCGCCAGAGAGAAAAGCTAGGTACTCGACTGGTGCATTATCAAGTGTGTATTTTCATGCTCGTCAGATCTCCAGGTTCGTAGAAACACTTAGGGAATATTTCGAATTTGGGAAAGCAATCTAGCCAGATGTTTCAGAAGCATTTCCCGGAATGGAATCTATGGCAGAACTTCAAATAGAACCCAAATATCTCGAATCGGAAATTGATCAAGTTTTAAAGGCAGTTAGGAGTGAGATTGAAATTATCAATGTGACAGCAACTGGTAATGACCTAGAAGAGCCAGTTCAAGACGGCCAAGCAAGTGGAGGTGTCAGAAAGAAGGGAGATCCGATGAGATTTTAAAAGTACTGAAAGGATACGAAGAAGATAAGCAGGAAAGTGTGAAGAATGTGATCCAGCACTTTAAAACTTTTGTTCTGCATACCACTAAGCTGCAAAAAGAATTGAGGGAAAGAGAAATAGATTTAGAGCAGAAATGAATGAAAGAAGCCGAGGACAATATTGAGCGTAAGAAAAGATTAGAAAAGCTTTTGAAGACTCTGAATGATCAATTAAAGTTTAGCCAGGATAGATTAGAAAAGAGACAGGTGCAAATTGCAAGGTAGAAAATGGTGTAGGAGAGAACCCACCTCAAAAAGTGACCAAAAGAGCAGAAACCGGGAGCGTATTTAGGAGAGGAAGCAATGGTTAACAAACAGCCGTCATCAGAGAGCTCTATCAAAAGCTCCTCTGATGAGTGCGATAAATTGAAATTAAGAGGAAAACTTGACGATAAAAGGAAGGAGGGAAAAAAGGGAAAATATCGTAAATTATTAGCGGCAAAACGAAGTAAGAAACGTCACCATAAGGTGAGCTTTTCATCGGTTTCGACATATAGTACGTCCAGTAGCTCACTCACGACGAGTGACTCAGAGACGTCTATTTCTTCTACATCAGATAGCTCTAGTGCATCGGAATCACGAGACAGGGAAAAGCATAGGAAAAGTAAAAGCAGTAAGAAAAGTCTGAGGCGAATTCCCGTGTATGAATGGAAACTGAAATACGACGGAAAAGATCAAGGACGTAGGTTGGCAGAATTTTTCAAAGAAGTTAGAATGCGGTGTAAATCGGAAGACGTATCCGATAGAGAACTTTTCCGCAGTGCTATCCATTTATTTTCTGGGCGTGCGAAGGACTGGTTCATGGAATCTTTTGAAAACCGAGACTTCCATAGCTGGTCAGTGTTGAAAAGAGAGCTCAAGCGAGAATTCTTACCGCCCGATTTAGATTTTGAGATCGAAATTTAAGCCACCGGTCGTCGTCAGGCGCGAGGTGAAAAATTTATCGACTATCTGCATGATATGCAGAAACTTTTTCAATCGATGACAAAGCCGATTTCAGAGCGTCGTAAATTTGCAATCATATGGCGAAACATGAGATATGACTACAAAAACGCTTTAACAGCGATAGGGATTAAATCATTGTAAAAGTTGAAAAAGTATGGTCGAATTATAGATGAAAATAACTGGAACATGTTCCAGAGACAGAATGAAAGCTATAATCGTTCAAGGGCAAATCACTTGAATGAGATCTCTGCCACGAACAATAGTAAATCGAAACCATATGCTGGTCGTTCCGAAAACACACGAACTTTCTACAGGAGTAAACCTCAAAACAAGAACGAATATGATTACAGTAAGAAACAAGATGAGAGAATTAGGGAGAAAGAGAGAAGAAAAGCTTCAGATCCGATTGAAGGGTCCAGCAAGGGAACATTAAAGCTCTAGCAGAGAGAATATGTGCGCCCTCCAATAGGCACCTGCTATAACTGCCGTAAACAAGGCCACCACTATGGTGATTGTTCAGACAAAAGACAAAAGTTCTGCAGACTTTGTGGTTTCCTGGACGTCATCACACCAGAGTGCCCCTTTTGCCAAAAAAACGAACAGGGCTCAGCTTGAGGAGGCAAGCTGATCCTTTAGCTCCAAGTCCTCCTAGTAACAACCGCCTTTTTACCGATCTATTAGAAAATGGCTTCGAACCATTCACGAATGATGATTATGATTCAGATTGGCACATAACTGAACTTTTTGTGAAAGTAGATGGAGATAACAGACCATTCGCAAAAGTCGATGCCATGGGGAGAGAAATTATTGGATTATTGGATAGTGGGGCGCAGCGAATCGTACTGGGACTGGGATGTACAAAACTCGTAAAGTCGCTCAATCTTAAAATTTTCCCAACGGACGTATCCGTAAGGACAGTTTCGGGAACTCCTGTCGAAGTTAAGGGCTACGTACATCTTCCCATAACTTTCAATAACGAGACGAAAATTATTTCTGCACTGGTAACACCCAATCTCAAACGTAGATTGATATTAGGGTACGATTTCTGGGTAGCGTTCAATTTACAACCCACTGTTAGTTTCGATCATAATGAAACCATTGAAGAAATGGAGATCGAGGGAGTGACAGCTAATCAAACTGATGAAGGGGAGGAGGAAGGGGAAACTCTCACGGATAAGCAAAAAGCTGATCTAGAGGCAGTCAAAGCCCTTTTCAAAGTAGCAATAGAGGGAGAAGTTCTCGACGTTACTCCTCTCATTTGTCACAAAATTGAGCTTAAAGAAGAGTTTGCCAAAGCATCACCCGTACGGATAAATCCCTATCCAACGTCCCCAGAAATGCAACGGAAAATAAATCTGGAGCTGGACAATATGCTCAGTCAGCAAGTGATTGAGCCAAGCAAGAGCGATTGGGCTCTTAGCACAGTGCCAGTGATTAAGCCCACTGGTGACGTTCGGCTCTGCCTCGACGCAAGACGACTGAACGATCGAACAAGAAGGGATGCTTATCCTCTCCCACACCAAGATCGTATATTGAGCAGACTAGGGCCAAGCCGATTTCTCACGACAATTGATTTAACTAAAGCTTTTTTGCAAATCTCGCTTGACCCTAGTTCGCGTAAATATACGGCATTCTCAGTGTTGGGTAGAGGATTGTTCCAGTTCACCCGTTTGCCCTTCAGACTAGTAAACAGCCCCGCCACATTGACCAGGCTGATGGACGAGGTTTTGGGCTACGGTGAACTGGAACCGAGTGTGTTTGTTTACCTCGACGATATCGTCGTGGTAAGCAGCACATTCGAAGCACACCTCCAATCATTAACCGAAGTCGCACGTCGCTTGAGAGAGGCCAATCTTTCAATAAACCTCACTAAATCAAAATTTTGCTTAAAAGAGTTACCTTACCTAGGGTACATAATTTCCGAGAACGGTTTACGACCCAACCCTGATAGGGTTGAGGCCATAATCAATTATGAGCGCCCATCCTCAATACGTGCCCTACGACGCTTCTTGGGGATGTCGAATTATTATAGGCGCTTTATTCCCCGTTTCTCTGACATTTCTGTGCCTTTAACCAATCTTTTGAAAAAGAAGCCTAAAACGATCGTCTGGAATTCGGCTGCCGAGAAGGCTTTTCTGGAACTAAAAGAGTGCCTAATAGCAGCCCCGGTTCTCGCGAACCCGAATTTCGAATTACCTTTCCAAATTCAAACCGATGCAAGTGACAGTGCCATCGCTGCCATACTCACGCAACAACATGAGAGCGATGAAAAAGTGGTGGCATATTTTTCTCAAAAGCTCTCCCCAGCGCAACAAGCTTATGCAGCCTCCGAGAAGGAAGGCCTTGCGGTGCTAGCTGCGATTGATAAATTTCGCCCGTATATTGACGGCACACGATTCAGTGTCATTACGGATGCCTCTGCACTTACAGGGGATGGACAAAATAATTAGGATAGGCAAATTTTGGGTAAAATTAGATGTGTTGTAACTATCTTAGTTATCATCCGATTTTGACAATTGAGGCATGCCCGAACTAGAAAATTAATGCAGTTTGACGGTATGTCCATGGAACCGACTATGGCCACCGGATTCCGGAGATATTCCGGGTTTTTCGGAGGTAGGTTCAAAACCGTAAATTTGAGGTGGATATTAGGAGAAGTTGTGGTTAAAAATTGAATAATGTTAGTAACCACAAATGAAGTAGGGCTCTTGCTGATTGGAACCATATATTGAGATTTGGAATCGGACCAGAATCAAGTGAGATATGGCCATTTCTTTAAAATCGGTTCCGATCGATACTTATCAAAGGGGTCAGACCACAACTTCATTTGAATCTCGCTTTTTGATAGATCGGCCACTATGATTTTATTCTAGAAGGGCTCTAATGTGTCCAGAATGAAAAACCAATTGAATAAACGGATCCTGGAGTCGCTGGGATGTCCCCGGGGAACCTGTGAATGGGGACATTTATGTTTTAGCACCAAAATCAGTCATTCGACGGCTCTTTTTTCATGGTTTTCGATCAGGAAGCGAAGTATGAATATAAAATGGTCCATTGGCGGCTCTGACCGCTTCCAGGATCTACGGATTGGCCCCGGGGAACCTGTTGAAGGGGACATTTTAGTTTTACCACCAAAACAAGTCGTTCGACGGCTCTTTTTTCATGGTTTTCGATCAGGAAGCGAAGTATGAATATAAAATGGTCCATTGATGGTTCTGATCGCATCCAGGACCTACGGATTGGCTCCGGGAACCTGTGGAAGGGGACATTTTATTTTACCACCAAAACCAGTCGTTCGTCGGCTTTTTTCATGGTTTTCGATCATGAAGCGAAGTATGAATATAAAATGGTCCATTGTCGGCTCTGACCGCTTTCAGGATCTACGGATTGGCCCCGGGGAACCTGTGGTAGGGGACATTTTAGTTTTACCACCAAAACCGGTCGTTCGACGGCTCTTTTTTCATGGTTTTCGATCAGGAAGCGAAGTATGAATATAAAATGTTCCGTTGACGGCTCTGACCGATTCCAGGATCTACGGATTGGCCCCGAGGAACCTGTGGAAGGGGACATTTTATTTTACCACCAAAACCAGTCGTTCGTCGGCTTTTTTTCATGGTTTTCGATCAGGAAGCGAAGTATGAATATAAAATGGTCCATTGTCGGCTCTGACCGCTTTCAGGATCTACGGATTGGCCCCGGGGAACCTGTGGTAGGGGACATTTTAGTTTTATCACCAAAACCAGTCGTTCGACGGCTCTTTTTTCATGGTTTTCGATCAGGAAACGAAGTATGAATATGAAATGGTCCATTGGCGGCTCTGACCGCTTCCAGGATCTACGGATTGGCTCTGAGGAACCTGTGGAAGGGGACATTTTAGTTTTACCACCAAAACCGGTCGTTCGACGGCTCTTTTTTCATGGTTTTCGATCAGGAAGCGAAGTATGAATATAAAATGTTCCATTGACGGCTCTAACCGATTCCAGGATCTACGGATTGGCCCCGAGGAACCTGTGGAAGGGGACATTTTATTTTACCACCAAAGCCAGTCGTTCGTCGGCTTTTTTTCATGGTTTTCGATCAGGAAGCGAAGTATGAATATAAAATGGTCCATTGTCGGCTCTGACCGCTTCCAGGACCCAAGGATTGCCCCCGGGGAACCTGTGGAAGGGGACATTTTAGTTTTACCACCAAAACCGGTCGCTCGACGGCTCTTTTTTCATGGTTTTCGATCAGGAAGCGAAGTATGAATATAAAATGGTCCATTGACGGCTCTGACCGATTCCAGGATCTACGGATTGGCTCTGAGGAACCTGTGGAAGGGGACATTTTAGTTTTAGCACCAAAACCAGCCATTCGACAGCTCTTCATTCATGGTTATCGATCAGGAAGCGAAATACGATAATAAAAAGGATCATTGACGGCTCTTACCGCTTCCAAGGATTGCCCCCGGGGAACCTGTGGAAAGGAACATATAAGTTTTAGTACTAAAATCAGTTATTCGACGGCTCTTTTTATAGGTTTTCGATCAGGAAGCAAAGTATAAATATAAAAGGACCATTGACAGCTTTGACCGCTTCCAGGACCTACTGGTTGCCCCCGAGGAACCTGTGGAAGGGGACATTTTAGTTTTTACACCAAAATCAATCATTTGACAGCTCTTCTTTAATATAAGCAAAGTATTAATATAAAATTGACCATTGATGACTCTGACCGCTCTCAGGACCTACAGATTCCCCCCGGAAACCAGTGGAAAGGAACATTTAAGTTGCAGCACCAAAACCAATATCTCGACGGCTTTTTTTTCGTGATTTTTTATCAGAAAGTTAAAGTTAATGAATCTGACCGCTTCCAGGACTTACGGATTGCCCCCGGAGAACTGTGGAAGGGGACTTTTTAGTTTTAGCACAAAACCCAATATTGAGTATAAATTGGACCATTAATGGATTTGACCGCATCCAGGACTTACGGATTGCCCAGGGAGAACTGTGGAAGGGGACATTTTGGTTTTAGCACAAAAACCAATCATTGGACGGCTCTTTTTTTCATGGATTTCAATCAGAATGTGAAAGATGAACAAGAAATGGACCATTGACGGCTCTGACCGTTTTCTGGACCTACGGATAGCTCACGGGGAACCTGCCTACTCTATACTTCGCTTCCTGATCCAAAGCCATGAAAACAGAGCTGTTGTATGACTAGTTTTGGTGCTAGAACTAAAATGTCCCCTTCCACAGGTTTTCTGGGCCAATCTGTAGGTCCAGAAAGCGGTCAGAGCCCTCAATGGTCCCTTTTATATTTATTACTCGATTCCTAATCGAAACCACTAGAAAAGAGACGTCGAATGACTGGTTATGATGCTTAAGATAAGATGTCTCCTTACACAGATTCTCCAGGAGCAATCCGTGGGTCTTAGAAGCAGTCAGAGCCGTAAATTGACCATTTTATATTCATACTTCGCTTCCTGATCAAAAATCGAATGACTGGATTTAGTGCTAAATGTCCTCATTCACAGAATCCTCGAAGGCAATCAGTAGGTCCTGGAAGCGGTCAGAGCCATCAATGGTCATTTTCAATTCATATTTCGCTTCCTGGTCGAGATCCATGAAAAAGACCCTTCGAATGACTGAGTTTGATACTTAAACTAAAATGTCCCTTCAACAGGCTCCCTGGGCCAATCCGTAGGTCCTGGAAGCAATCAGAGCCGTCAATGGACCACTTTATATTCATACTTCGCTTCCTGATCGAAAACCATGAAAAGAGCCGTCGAATAACTGATTTTGGTGGTAAAACTAAATGTCCCTTCCACAGGTTCCCTGGGCCAATCCGTAGATCCTGGAAGCGGTCAGAGCGGTCAATGGACCATTTTATATTCATACTTCGCTTCCTGATCGAAAACCATGAAAAAGAGCCGTCGAATGACTGGTTTTGGTGGTAAACTAAAATGTCCCTTCCACAGGTTCCCCGGGGGCCAATCCGTAGATCCTGGAAGCGGTCAGAGCCGTCAATGGACCATTTTATATTCATACTTCGCTTCCTGATCGAAAACCATGAAAAGAGCCGTCGAATGACTGATTTTGGTGCTAAAACTTTAATGTCCCCATTCACATGTTCCCCGGGGACATCTCAGCGACTCCAGGATTCGTTTATTCAATTGGTTTGTCATTCTGGACACATTAGAGGCCTTCTAGAATAAAATCATAGTGGCCGATCTATCAAAAAGCGAGATTCAAATGAAGTTGTGGCCTGACCCCTTTGATAAGTATCGATCGGAACCGATTTTAAAGAAATGGCCATATCTCACTTGATTCTGGTCCGATTCCAAATCTCAATATATGGTTCCAATCAGAAAGAGCCCTACTTCATTTGTGGTTACTAATATTATTCAATTTTCAACTACAACTTCTCCTAATATCCACCTCAAATTTACGGTTTTGAACCTACCTCCGAAAAACCCGGAATATCTCCGGAATCCGGTGGCCATAGTCGGTTCCATGGACATACCGTCAAACTGCATTAATTTTCTAGTTCAGGCATGCCTGAATTGTCAAAATCGGATAATAACTAAGGTAGTTACAACACATCTAATTTTACCTAAAATTTGCCTATCCTAATTATTTTGTCCATCCCCTGTACACATATAATGAAAGGTAAGTGGCGCACGTCGTCACGTCTCAGTCGATGGAGTATCGAGCTACAGGGATACGATTTTGTCATCCGACACAGAAAGGGGAAAGATAATATTATCCCAGACGCGCTATCGCGTTCCATAGAAACCGCTTTAATGGATGAGGGAGACGCATGGTACTATCCCTTATACGAAAAAGTTATCTCATCACCAGACGAGAGTTTGGATTACAAGGTGGAAGAGGGAAGTTATATAAATTTGTACCGAGTAAGACGGACGTTCTTGATTTTCGATTTGAATGGAAACTTTGTGTTCCGGAGAAATCGCGAGAGGAGATTCTCTGCCAAGAGCACAACGACAGGTTCCATATAGGAGCCGAAAAGTTATTGGACAAAATTCGCACGAGGTACTTCTGGCCGAAAATGGCCACTTCTATAAGAAAATACGTAGAGCGGTGCAGAATTTGCAAAGAGTGTAAACCAACTACGACCTCTCAACACCCAGTTATTGGAAATCCGCGTGTAGCTACAAAGCCTTTCCAAATACTAGCGATTGATTTCATCCAGTCGTTGCCACGTTCAAAAGCTGGCCACTCACACCTATTAGTTCTTTTAGATGTATTTTCTAAATGGACAGCCCTGATCCCTGTGAGAAAGATCTCAACTGATCTGACGATCAAGATTCTCGAGGAACAATGGTTCCGTCGCTTCTCTGTTCCAGAAATCTTGATAAGCGATAATGCGACAAGCTTTCTCAGCAAAGCGTTCCAAAATTTCTTGAGTCGATATCAGGTTAAGCACTGGGCTAATTCTCGTCATCACAACCAGGCCAATCCGGTCGAACGCTTGAACCGGAGTATTAATGCCTGTATCCGAACGTATGTTAAATCTGACCAGCGTTTGTGGGATACGCGAATTTCGGAAATAGAGCATACTCTTAACAATACGACTCATTCATCAACTGGTCTAACTCCGTATATGATTTTGTTCGGACATGAGATCATTGTGAAGGGCTCCGAACACCGACTCGATTCCGATATTGCTGAAATTTCCGAAACTGAAAGAGCAAAAACAAAGTTAAAAGTTGATGAAAGCATCTACCAAATCGTGACCAAGAACTTAGCCAAAGCCCATGACAAGAGTGCCAGGGCATATAACCTTCGGTTCCGAAAGCCTGCACCAATTTATCAGGTGGGACAAAAGGTGTATAAACGAAATTTCACGCAGTCGGCAGCTGGAGAAGCCTATAACGCCAAATTAGGTCCAGCTTACACGCCATGCACTATAGTTGCTCGCCGTGGAACAAGCTCCTACGAGCTAGTTGACGAACAAAAGAAAAACCTAGGAGTTTTTTCGTCGGCGGACTTGAAACCCGGTGTCCCCGATGATGATTAAGATATCTCCACATTTCTTCCGTAGTTTTAGGTGCACCAAGTCCAAGAATATGATTTAAATTATCCAGAATCTGTAGAATCGTTGAGAATTTTCGTACGCGTCTTTTCGTGTTTTGTTGATATGACGATTATCGTCTATTGTGCGTTATAGAGCAAATATTGCTAGAGTGAAATAGAAAGTGTGATAGGTTGTGGATGTCTAACCGATCTGTTCGTATTGTGGTATTGTTGTCTCATACTCGTCCCAAAAAAAAAGTAAATCAATAGTCTATCATCATTTGAAGAAGCAGAAGCGAAAGGGAAATTTGACCGATCAAAGATAAACAACAACAAAGACAATGAACAATTTCTCGATTGCGAAGAGCAGAAGCTTTGGATCCAGCTATCAGCCCTGCATATTTCAAATTTGGTTTTAAATAAGCTATATTCTCTGTAGGCGACCGTAGCACTTGACAACAACAGTATTGAGTCAATTCGGTAAGATTAGCATTCATATTGACCTATCAGAATGATCTCGTTTTGATTGAGTAGAATAACTTTACTCTTCCTCGAAACTGTCGAAGGTTTCGGACATTGGAAGATGATAAGATTAAATAACCATTGCGCGAAAACCAAGTTGCGTTAACAAAAGCCCTCTTCATGATATGAGGCAATTATTTGTTGGACAGACGCAATTTATGCTAGTTTTTGTGAAAATCCGAGAGCATCAAAAATGCGACTCAACCCTGGAATGGTTCAAATGAATTCAACAGTTTAAAAAAAAATTAATCCTAAACTATGTTTTGATTATTTTTTTTGAGAGGAGAGAGATGGTAGTGTTACCGTTCACACAAAATGTCCCTAAGTAGACTGCCGATTAGAAAGTAACATTAACTATATTATGAAACTTAATTATTATGTATAGCAATGTTAAATATATATGTATGTAATCTAAAGCCTAAGAATTAAAATATTAGCATGCACACGAGTAAATAAAAGATAATAAAATATTCAAAAACGAAGAGCTAAAATAAAATAAAAACAAAATTTGTAAAACTCTTTCGAACACAAAACACACATAAAACTGCTGCATGGGTATCAGCCGAAAAGTTGTCACGAGTTGAGCAATTATCGCCAAAAAGGGATAGTAAAAGCTACAGGGCAAGAATGGATAGGCAATAGGTAAACGGAGACTAGAGAGGATTTGATCTCTTTCCTACCGAGAACACCGAAGAGTACAGACGTTAAAGACGAGATTCGTATTGGAAAGTCTAATTTGACCTATTAGGTCCCTAAGAGTGCCAAAGTGATCGTTAATTCGTGGTACTTACTGTTTTTTAACGAATCAGGTATGCTATAATCAGGTTTCTCGAGTATCTGGAGAGACAAGCCCCAAATCCCATAGCCTGTACCTAAAACTAACCTCAATCCGATCTCCACGTGTGCAATCAGGACCCAAAAGTGCTCAGTTTAAGAGCCTGGTAGTTGAACCCAACACCCCAACTGACCCAGCGATTGCTACGGAAACCGAATCGCTCAAGCTAGGTCTGGTGGATGCCTCGAAGAATCGTCCTTCACCGAATACGGAACGTTCGGACCTTATCTGGTCACCCAGAAGCCATAGGATAGGGCAGTCCGCCCTAGAGTCACCCGTTAGCTTTGATAGCTCTGGATAACCTGTCTAGCGAGAAGTTTAGCCCACCGAAAGACAGCGGCTAATGTCCCGTTCACCCGCTGTACGACGAACTATCGCTACCCCTGACACCAGCAGTTCACGCCGGCCGGCCAACGAACCGAAACCCACACACACACATACCCCCCTTGTGAGTAATATTAATAAATTCATTATTAAGCTCAATCAAAAATAGTGACTTTTGTTGTTGAACCCTTGATAAGCTGAAAGAGCCGACCCTGCGAGTAAGACCCTCAAGCTCTAGCTAGCCTAGTGGAAGAGAGGAAGTTAACACTGTCTATTAGCAAATATACTATATTTAATATAATATATTCGCTATTAGTTAATAGTGCTGTCCAATGAGAGCTTGAAGTACCTCGAAGTTTCTCCCTGTCCTGCTCATGCCCATTTGTTGACAAAAAAGAACGAGCAGGATGGGAACAACTTCTAGCTGCTTCGAGCTGCTCATTGAACAGGACTAATTAGTGACCGCACGGTAAAGCGAGAAAAGCGACGAAAATGGTCAAGCAGAGGGTGAAGAACAGCAGTGAGTGATGAAGATGCGTCTGAGTCGCACCAGGGCATGGAAATTGAACCTAGTGATGACTAGTAGGGCACAAATTGCGGAGACAGAGAACCTCAATCCTCATCTCTATGGAAAAGGAGCGGTCCTAAGTCTGAAGCTGGTCGAGCAACCCCGTAACATTCTGTTTTATGCTGCTTCCCTCAAAATACAAAATGTGCTTTTCAAAATAATGATTAAGTCAGAAGTTAGAAGGAATTCCTGGAGGAACTTCCGAAGGAATTCCTGGAGGAACTTCCGAAGGAATTCCTGGAGGAACTTCCGAAGGAATTCCTGGAGGAACTTCCGAAGGAATTCCTGGAGGAACTTCCGAAGGAATTCCTGGAGGAACTTCCGAAGGAATTCCTGGAGGAACTTCCGGAGGAATTCCTGGAGGAGCTTCCGGAGGAATTCCTGGAGGAACTTCCGGAGGAATTCCTGGAGGAACTTCCGAAGGAATTCCTGGAGGAACTTCCGAAGGAATTCCTGGAGGAACTTCCGGAGGAATTCCTGGAGGAACTTCCGGAGGAATTCCTGGAGGAACTTCCGGAGGAATTCCTGGAGGAACTTCCGGAGGAATTCCTGGAGGAACTTCCGGAGGAATTCCCATAGGAACTTCCGGAAAGGAATTCCCATAGGAAGTTTCCGGAGAAGAATTCTCAAAGGAACTTCCGGAGAGGAATTCCCAAAGGAACTTCCGGAGAGGAATTCCCAAAGGAACTTCCGGAGAGGAATTCCCAAAGGAACTTCCGGAGAGGAATTCCCAAAGGAACTTCCGGAGAGGAATTCCCAAAGGAACTTCCGGAGAGGAACTTCCGGAGAGGAATTCCCAAAGGAACTTCCGGAGAGGAACTCCCAAAGGAACTTCTGAAGGAATTCCCAAAGGAACTTCCGGAGGGGAATTCCCAAAGGAACTTCCGGAGAGGAATTCCCAAATGAACTTTCGGAGAGGAATTCCCAAATGAACTTCCGGAGGAATTCCCAAAGGATTTTCCGAAGGAATTTCCAAGAAACTTCTGGAGTAATTCCCAAAGGAACTTCCGGAGGAATTCCCAAAGGAACTTCCGGAGGAATTCCCAAAGGAACTTCCGGAGGAATTCCCAAAGAAATTTCCGGAGGAATTCCCAAAGCAACTTCTGAAGGAATTCCCAAAGAAACTTTCGGAGAAGAATTCCCAAAGGAACTTCCGGTGAGGAATTCCCAAATGAACTTCCGGAGTAATTTCCAAATGATTTTCCGAAGGAATTCCCAAGGAACTTTCAAAGCAATTCCCAGAGGAACTTCCGGAGGAATTCCCAAAGGCACTTTCGAAGGAATTCCCAAAGGAACTTCCGGAGGTATTCCCAAAGGAACTTCCAGAGGAATTTCCAAAGAAATTTCCCGGAGGAATTTTCAAAGGAACTTCTGAAGGAATTCCCAAAGAAACTTTCGGAGAGGAATTCCCAAAGGAACTTCCGGAGAAGAATTCCCAAATGAACTTCTGGAGGAATTCCCAAAGAATTTTCCGAAGGAATTCCCAAGAAACTACCGGAGTAATTCCCAAAGGAACTTTCGGAGAGGAATTCCCAAAGGTACTTTCGAAGGAATTCCCGAAGGAACTTCCGAAGGAATTCCCGAAAGAACTTCCGAAGGAATTCCCGAAGAAACTTCCGCACATCCATACACACACGCACAGACATCACCTCAATTCTTCAAGCAGAGTCGAATAATATATAACACGGGTTTGCGTGCCTTTTATAAAAACAACTTCTTTGGAGTGAACATAACCTTAGTGTACGAGAAAAGCAAAAATGTCATGAATCTTAAATATATTTCGATTCAAATATATTTCGAATGTATAACAACATCATATATGTCAGAGCTTCTATGTTGGATACCACCGAAAATAGTGCATTATCAGGTCAGGATGTTCTTATACCATTGCTCAATACGAAGATGGCTACTTTTATGATCAAAATGAGATTATTTTAGATTTACTGAAAAAGTCATTTTCTGAAGTTTGCCTGAATAATTTGGAAAGTTTATTTCACCAAATTGTTCGTTTGGAAAATAGCTATCGATGGATGTGCTTCGATTTTCAAGACATAGCCCTGAATGATCTCTAGATCATGTATAAGAGATCCATGTGTTCTACTTTTAGAGCTCTTTTCTCAGTAAAAAGTCATTTTAGCAAAAACTATAAGTTTTTTCCATATGATTCCTTTACAGAAAATGATAAACATTTAATTTTGAATCGACAAGTGTGTTTGGAATCACGATAAACTTGTTCAAATATGTTTAAATAATTATTTAATTCGGACAGGCGCGCCACGGATGCGCCACTGACTTGGGCCTTAATAACCTCTAATTGAATGGAACTGTGTTATCCCTTACTTGATTAAATGTCTAAGACTACTCCGTGATGTATCAAAAGCATTGATTATTGACTGTTGCGGAATGGAAAAAGCTCATGGGGAGATCTTTCGATACTTTGTTGAAAGGTGCATAAAAACAAAAATGGAAATGTCAAAAGACATTCTATTCAGCAAAGTATCAAATAACTACAAAAACGATTTATTTTCAACAACCTACGCAATGGTTCATCAATAAAGAAAGAAAATATCAATTGATGTGTTTATGCTTTTTACCTATTCCAGATTCAAATTGTGCGAATGTCTGATCCGCAATGTACTGGTTTGAATGTTTTCTTTCGTTTGTCTGGAGGGGATTTCGTAGAAGAACATAGAAATCATTTTCCATGCATCTGCTTTTCCTGTCAATAATTGAGTTCAATTGGATAATTGGTAGAGCAGGAACTTAGTCACCATGGTGCTCATCTTTCAAATCGATTCCTAACTGCCGAATGTTTCATTCCGATAATGCTAATGAACGAGACGTTTTATGTGTCCCCAAACGATGTACAAACAATCGTAAGGCATGTTTTCAATCTTGCACAGTTCGATAATAAAACCGGAAATTCAGTATGAGTGGATTATTGGTTTCCGCATAGGTCGTTGCTTATTGCATCAAATCATATTTTCTTCTGTTTCGCCGGTGGACAGGAGTCCACGCTGAAACCTGGATATACTCTGCCAACAATTTCCACAATTTTGTAAAATATCTAAATACATGTACAAAAATAGAGGCTTCTCATACAAATATTGCATTAAAGACTTGAATGGGTACACAACAATAAAAACACCTTGCTAAGATAAGAAGCCCTGCTTTACTGTCAGGATGTCCGAAGTTTGGTATACTCACCAAGCCCTTATCAATGACGTCTCCTCGAAAGCGTGACAAATTTGATCTTCTGCCGGCTGACATCGAAGGGAAACGGCACCTGGCGTTGAACTAATATCAATAAAGCGACAATTCGTGGAAGTAATACCAATAAAGCGCGAGATACAAACTGAAATGCACACCTCTCACAACAAAGTACAATTGTTCCATAGAAAAAATATTTTTTGTTCAAAAAAATTATGAGGGAATATATTTTACTTTTATGATAAGTGTTGAAAAACTCAGAAAATCGATAACGTCATAAGGGTCCGTAGTTCATATGATTTATACAACACAAAAATATGAGAAGGGCTGTTTATTCTGCACCGAAGAGCTTATGGCAGAAAATTTTTGCTTTATAAAAGTGCATTTTAACAGGCATCAAACATATTTCCCGATTCGCGAATATCAAATATTAGCAAGCCAGAAAGTCGTTCGCTTATCCTGGCGTCCTGCTATTAGGTACGAGCGACGATTTTTGTTTGCTTTTCCAGTGCGAGCTCTGTTCAAACGCGAGCACAGTAGTGACCTATGGCGGTGGCGACGAGAACACAAACACCCGTTTCTTACTTGATTCGTCGGCGTGGCATATAATAGAGGAATTTTCGCGCAAACAATTTAATGGAGTTTATCGATTTTATGACAGAGAACTGGTGGGCAGGTAACAATATAAGTTTTTTTACAGCGCCCCTGGGCTGTGCTCATCATAATCAGCTTTCCAATGTGCCATAACGAAGTTATCTTTCATTTGGAGTTCATTGTTCGTTATCTGAAGAACTACAATCAGGCAAGACAGATGGATTTTTCCCAGTACCGCTTCCAGCAAAAAGATCCACATCAATAACTCTTCATAAGAAATGAAATATTTCTATGAGAGCCGTTGTTCCCAGGAGGTCTGGCTGAATGGTCTGAGCCTTTTATAAAAACCTTTCTTCTATTTAGTAATTCTTCCACAGAATATGTTTGCCGAAATTTTCTCATTTCTCTTCCAGTGCAAAAATAGAGCAAATTGCGAAAATCTTCCATGACGGATTCCCAACATCCCGGTCCGTTTCTATTTCATTCAATTTACTTCTATCGTATCTGGAGCCAGATTTGATGTCAGATGGAAACAGAAGTTATCGAATCTACCGCCCATTGTTGTTTCTAGCGAAATATCAACATCTTTCCATTCTATTCGATAAGGACATCTACACCCCACACTAAATCACAATCGTTTTGTTGGCTAATCCCTAAATGGTAGATTGATTTTCCCAAGTGGTGTGGTTCCGTTCGAGTTAGTACAACACCAGAAATGAAACCATTGATAACTGTCATGCATTCATAGATCTTCTGAGAGTAAATCGGAGTGGGACATCTATTTCCAGATTTTTTTCCCTTTATCATAGTTCCTATCGCAATAGCGTACCAAACTGGAACATGACATATCTTTCAATCGACCGTGAAATAATAATGATGCAACTGAGATGTTGAAAACTTTTGTTTGAAACTTTTTTATGCTATAGCACCATTTCAATTGAGCTTGAATCAATACGATTCTGCACAATAGCTGTTATGACGTTCTGAAATCTTTCCGATATATCGTTGTAAGTAAGCGGCAATAAATCAGAGATTTTTCTATTATGGGCGATCCATATACCACGTGGACAATTTTTGGGGAAAGGGGGTATGGCAAATGTCCATACAAATTTTTCAAAATTGATATGAACAAGTGTCCACGCGGGGGAGGGGGTATTTGAAACTGACCAAAACCTGTCCACGTGGTATATGGACAGCCCCTTATATGTCATAACTAATAAATATACCATTTCATCGGATGTAGCAGTCCCATCATAGTCACTGGAGAAAATATTTATAACTGCTACACATTGAAATAGATATAGGGTAAATGCTTTCATATTAATAACAGCCCGTTGTCAGCATTATAGGGGCAAAGCTGTAGCCAACAACAAAAGGGTGCCCGTAACCAGTTACCCCATAAACAGACAAACTATGCGTGGAACTGAAGAGAAGCGCTTTGTATTATTTTCTCTATCTTCGTTGATATGCCACCCACTAAACAGTATGTAAGTGCGTAAAGGAGGGATCTTTACTCTAGGCACACCATTTTCTATAGATATTAATATTCAATGTGGTTTTATTAAATCCGTTACCAACTGTTCTGCTGATGAACGTGAGTAACTAATCTGCCGAGAAAGGGAAAAAGGTACAGAAGTTATGCAACTTGGATTCTAAATTATTGGTTATTTTTGATTTTAACTAGGTAATTAACACTTGATTTGCTCTCGCATAATTTATTTGAAAAAAGTTTTTTTTTATTATTTTAAATTCCTAATATTTCAAATTAAAAAAAAAATTCAATGTTTTGCACTTGATTTTCAAATGTAAGAATGGTTGATGCAAAATATAGTGTAAAGCAATACGAAAGATTTTAAATGACTTCGGTTAAGAAGTCCCGCGTGCTTACTCAAGAATTAACGATGGTTGAAACTGAAATTAATCGTAAAATTGCTTGTGCCGAATGTCCAATTCTCCCACCTAGCACGTTG
Source organism: Armigeres subalbatus (assembly GCF_024139115.2). Lineage (NCBI taxonomy): Eukaryota > Metazoa > Arthropoda > Insecta > Diptera > Culicidae > Armigeres > Armigeres subalbatus. The sequence goes on along the minus strand of NC_085141.1, from coordinate 221,848,204 downwards.
TGTGTTGAATTCCTCACAGCTAGAATTTGTGGATCAAATGCTTGCCATGAAGTAATGAATGGCACTGATGGGAAAAGAACGATTTATTGTGGGAGCGCCAGAGCACCGTTTCTCGAAATGTTTGCCGACCTGCATCTTAATTAGGGACCGACCTGCTGATATTACCAATGTTTCTTTTTCCGTTCGATCTTTTGGGTGCTGTTGCGTCTTTCGCTTGACAAAGTTTCACTGGAAGGCTAAAATTCCACTTAATCTACTATAGCCTATGACTCGCGGGAGAAGCAACAAGTATTGGAACCCACAAGACAAATTGAGCCTGTTTTGAATAGCAATTTCAGTAGGGCTCTCCGAACAGTTGAATAAAAAGATTACCTCTTAAGTTATCTATTGTAACCAGATGACGATTATCTATTTCCAACATAGATTAATAGATAGTTGATTATTAACATTATATCTCTGTAATGGCATTTCTCACATGAAAGAAGGTAAAAACTGAAAAAAAAACCTTAAATAGCTTGCACAATCCATGAATTATAACCCTCGAAAGCGATAACTATTTTATTGCTATCTTAAAGCTCTTGAGAGAAATAAAAAATGCATAGTCCCACAAAGTTAAAGTTTCGTCCCCATAATAATGTTATACATGGTGCCAGCAGTGCAGAGTGTAGAAAAAGCTGCTCGATAAAATTTCGATTGTCGCACAACACATATTTACACTTCAGCATGCATCTGATAGCATCTATGTGAATCATATATCTGCATATCGTTTAAAATATTTTCCATATTCGCCTGTTACATTTACAACATCGAATACAATAACGAATACAATGTACGGTAATACGAGGACAAATTGAACAACAAGATGGAATTGATTATATAAGCAATCAATGACGTCCGATTAGCGTAGCTAATAGAGCTAATAATGTCGTAATAACTGCAACGCTTCCAAAATAGTCTGAATCAACAATTTGACGCCATAATACACGGTCGTATACTATTTCGCCGAAAAACACTTCGCGGATTTTTTTTCGCAGTACGACATTCCGCGGAATGTACCAAATCTCCGAAACACATTTCGCGGAATGCACCTTTTTTCCGAAAGACATTTCGTGGAATGTACCTTTTCACCGAAAACCATTCCGCGGAATGCGATTTGGTGAAATTCAGTTCGAATAATTGTCATTGAAATAGGGGGAATGAGGGCTTTGTCAGGTTTTGTTCTATTATTGTCAGGGGTTTTTTTATGACCGATTATGCTCAAATTTGGCCTAAACATTCTTTGCATATCGATGAATATTGTGGCCAAATTTCATAAAATTTGGTCGACAAAAACCCCCCTGCCAATAATAGAACAAAACCTGCCAAAGCCGTCTTTTCCCCTATTTACCGATTTCTGCTTAATCACATACAATCCGGACTGAATTCTTTCGGATTGCGATTTAAATAAGGTAATGCTTTCCTTGAATGACCGCATCCAGTCGGTATAACGCAAAGTGAGAAAACAATACATTCTTGGAATGGACACGTTTGCTCGGTATAGAGAAAAGAAAGGAGGTAGTCCCTTCTATGAATTAACGCATCTGCCCGGTATAAAGCAAAGAGAAAAGATAATGCCTACTTTGAATGGATGCGTCTGCCCTAGAGATGATCGGGTTTCACATTTTGCAAACCCGAACTCGACCCGAACCCGATTTGTAAATTATTGTAAATTATTCCTTCAAATCCGGACCCGACCCGAACCCGGAATGAATTTTTGTACCTGTACTCGACACAAATCTGACATAATTTAATTATTTCGGCCCACACTAAGGATTTGCCCGAAAATTCAAACTATAGATATTAATATATATTAATAAAAAGAATGTAAGCCCTAACAACGAACTAGCCTTGCAATGATAAAACTGAATAAAATAATATGCAGTGTTTTATTTCTTAAACCCGTACCCGATCCGGACACGATTTTTTTTCTCATAACCCGTACCCGACCCCAAACCCGATATTGTACTAATATTTCAAACCCGAACCCGTCGGGTTTAGGGTTTCAAAACCCGACCGTCTCTAGTCTGCCCGGTATAAGGCGAACGAGTTTTTAATGCCTTTAAAAAAACGCGTCTGCCCGATATAAGGCGAAGGGAGGAGTAACCCCTTCTTTGAATTGATGCATCTGCCCGGTATAAGGCGAAAGGAGTTGATAATGCCTTCTTTAAAAGAACGCGTCTTCTACCCAAGTAGCACACATGTTTCAAACCAGTTTCCGGAACTTATATATGACCGAATTTGGTCACAATCAAGTTGTTGTAACCAGATTTGATTGAAATGTGCTGCTAGGGTAGGCATAAGCCGAAGGGATGAGTAAAGCCTTCTTCAAATGGGTGAATCTGCTCGCTATAAGGCGAAAAGAGTTGGCAATGCCTAGGGATCCTACATTCAGAGATATGCGAAAGCGGCCATCTTGAGCCAATCGAGCATCTCGAGACGAGCCAGCCCAGGGCTGAAAGTCTCGCTAATAAAGACAAAAAAACAAAAAAAAAGCCAATCGAGCATTGAGAGATGTCAGAATCTGAGCCAAATGAACATTGTTATAGTTGCGGATTGAGAGTTATTGCGATTGTAATGGAAAAGATTGTACGAAAAGTTTTGTGGAATAAATAATTTGTTTTACAATGGCAAGTAGAAGCAGTCTAGTTTATAAATGGTATTATGTTCATTTGTATTGCACTTTTATTTTAGTAATAATGCATTGTTGGACGTTAGATAACAAAATCGAGAGGTGCCATCATACGCAAAGTCATGTTGTGCCGCGGCAAGTGCTGGCAGCGTTTGTTTACGAAAGTAACAGCGTTGCTAAATCGTCTGGAAAAGTATTCGCACATCTCTTAATATAGGATCCCTAGTAATGCCTTCTTTGAATAGATGCGTCTGCCCGGTATAAGGCGAAAGGAGTTGATAGAACCTTCTGTTCGAACAGTCGGATAGAAATGAAACCGTTTTTGGTAATCAACCCAAAGGATGATCAAACTGTAAAGTTTAATTAAAATTTCAAATTTAGTTTTTTGTCTTACAAATCTTTACCGTTACTTTTTATGCTTTACTTACAATTTTAAGTTTATTTTCCTAGGCTTCCTTTCTCACTTCACCTTCCTGTTTCGCTCTGTCAATTATTTTATTTCTTAATTTAACTAATTCAGTTTTAGCGTGTAATATATGATTACCTGATGTTTCCCTCTTCAAGCTGAGTGTCGAATGTTCGTCCTTCTATTATGTGGTTTGTTCATAAATGATTGAGCACCACTGTACTGTCTTGCACCCGTATTGCTCAGCTGTTCATTGAAGCATAATACCAATTCACATTTATTTCATGTTCCCGATCTACTTACGGTATGCGTGATGTGATCGTATGACCAGATTTATGCAACTTTATACCTCTTCGTCAACTTTTCATTTATCCATAAATATTTTTCACTTTCAACTTCTAACTTTTGTTTATATTTCTGTTATATTTACTTTTACTTTTTGCTCACCTTTTTCTTCCTCCTCTGTCTGTCAACTGTACCCAACACCGAAAAATTAAAGAACATATTTTGTTAGCCAAACGCTGATCGTGTACAAGCAGTGTCGCCAGAACACCTTCTTTATAAGAACGAATTTTCCCGGTATATGGCGAAGGCAGTTCGGTTTGGATCGTTAAACAGTGCGGTTCGTTTCCAAAAGCTTGTTAGGAAGTACGATCGTTTCTGTGAGGGCCGATAGACTCGGTGGCGGAGTCCGACCCGACAATGTCGGCGTTTAGGAAAAATGCATTTCTGATCGATTTCAGTAACCTTCCGAAGCTACCTAAACAAGGAGAAGCCCACCTATTTGTGCACCAGAAGCTTAACCTGGGGTATGATGATGTCGAGTCAATTCAATTAAGCAATTCGAAGTTTGCTCTAATTGTGGAGTGTGCCACTATGGATTTGGCAATCAATACGGTCAACAAACATGACAGAAAGCAGTACATCGAAATCGATAAAAAACGTTATCAAATCGCGCTTAGCATGGATGATGGAGGAACTGATGTGAAGATTCATGATTTGCCGCCAAGGATGAACAATAAGCTCATCGAAGAGTGGATGGCAAGATATGGTGAAGTTATCTCTATACGTGATTTCAAGTGGAGTGATAAAGTATTCTTTAAGAATCAGGACAACGGTGTGCGTATTGTGAGAATCCGTTTACAGAAAGCTATTCCCTCTTACATAACAGTTCATAACGAAGAAACGTACATAACCTACAAAAATCAAATACCCACGTGCAGACATTGTGGGTATAAGGCGCATCGTGGAAGAGGGTGCATGGAGAACAAACTAGTTCTAGCAGAACGTGAAGGATTATCCGTGAACAGTAGAATGGATATTGCTAGATCGTCTTACGCGAATGTTGTATCGCAAACAGCAGTGACGGACAAGTACCAAGAGAGGATGGAGGACGGAGCATGTGCGGTAGAGGTCTCTACTGGCTCAACTGAACACATTGATCAGTTGGCTGGTAGTAGTATGATGTCAGAGGAAAGGAAGGTTGGTGTATCGGATCAAAAACAGAGTAGCAAAATGGAAGATCACAAAACAGATAAAGAAAATGAGCTTACATTGAATAACAAAACAGAAATGGGTCATTCCAACACCAGTTTGATGAAAAAACTAACACTAGCTAGTAATGGTGGATCTATGGAGATAGATTCTGAAGTAGATTCTGATGAAACCAACACAAGAGAGGAAATAACTAACATACGACATGAAGCGAGACAGGATACTAATCATACTACCAAACCTGGAAAGTCAGTGGTGAAGCACAAGCTTTCAGAGACTGATGATGACAGCGGGAAAGGCAAAGCCGTCGCGCAAGAAAAGATAAACTTATTTTCATTCATTCATTTTTTTTTGTTTACTCGTATCATCATACACAAATACTCAATTGTATAATTTCTCTATTTTAAAATTATGGATTGTTTGACTTACAACGTAGGAAGTATTAATTTAAATGCATTTTCAAATCAAACTAAACTGGATGCTTTGAAAACATTTTTAAGGTTGATGGAGCTTGACATAGTTCTATTGCAGGAAGTCTATGGACAAAATTTGAATTTTGTAGGATATAATGTAATCTACAATGTTGATCACATGCGTCGTGGTACAGCCATAATGTTGAAAGAAAATATATAATTTAAAACGATTCACAGAAGTCTCGATACCAGAATTACAGCAGTGCTGCTTGAAAATAATGTCTTATTTTGTAATGTTTATGCACCATCCGGTAGTCAGAACCGTAAGGCGAGAGAAGACTTCTTTAGATTAGCGCTCCCATATTATTTGAACAGACCATGTGATTCATTAGTTTTAGGTGGGGATTTCAATTCAATAATATCTGTCAAAGATTCGACGAGTGGTCATGGTGTTAGTCCACAATTGAGAACGTTAGTTCAGAACTGTAGATTCATTGATACGTGGGAAAAACTTCATAGGAATAAAACTGAATACTCTTACATTAGATTCAATTGTGGATCGCGAATTGATCGAATATATGTAGATTCAAGCCTAAGTGATAACATATTGAATGCCAAGTATCAAATAAACTGCTTCGCTGATCATAAATCTTATATAATACGAGTAACGATGGCAAGATGCAGCAGAGCAAACGGAAGAGGATTATGGACGTTCAAAAATGAGATTTTGGACGATCATGTTTTGGCAGAATTACAAACGAAGTGGGTGTATTTTAGTAGTCGAAGGCGGTTTTATAATACGTGGATGGACGTCTTTTGCTAAGCCGAAGCTTATACAGTTTTTGAAGTGGAAATCTAAAGAAAAATATAGGATCTTACATGAAACAATGGAATACTATTACTTGTGCTTAAACAGGTGCTATGATTAATTTAGAAACGATGCTGCTCACACACAAAATATCAACAAAATTAAGGCAAAAATGTTATCATTGCAAAGGAAATTTTCATATTTTTTCAAAAAATCAAATGAAACTTACATTCAAGGAGAAGTAACAAGCACCTTTCATATAAGTCAGAAATTCGAAAAACGAAGAAAATCAAGATTTGACAAATTAGTTACAAATGATACTATTATTGCTGAGACGTTCTAAAGTCGAATTAAAAATAAAATCATATTTTACAGAATTATTCCAAAATAATCCTAGAGATTATAATGAAAATTTCAGGCCTGAGAAGACTGTACCATTAGAATGTGATGCCAATGATAACTTAATGCATAATGTAAACATTGGTGAAGTTTATAAAGTTATTCAAACAAGTGCTTCTAGAAAGTCGCCTGGACTTGACGGGCTAACAAAAGAATTTTACTTGCAGTGTTGGTCAATAATAGGAGTAGAAATAACATACGTTCTAAATGATGCAATACAAGGCGTTCTAAATCAAGATTTCGTGAAAAGCTATATAGTTTTAACAAAAAAGAACAATTCCGACAACATTGAATCAATTCGTCCAATAACGTTGATTAATTTCGACTATAAAATATTGTCCAGAATCCTGAAAAATAGACTGAATGAGTTAATGCCTCATTTACTATCGTCGTCACAAAAGTGTTCAAATCCTAAGAACAATATTTACCAAGCTGTACTATCAATAAGAGATAGAATTCCAATGTTTAAATACAAACGGAAACGAGGTTTGCTCATATCTTTTGATCTGGCACATGCTTTTGATCGCGTGAATCATAGTTTCTTGTTTAAAACGCTACAGAACATGAATGTGAATGCTAGATTTGTTGAATTGATAAAACGTATTTTTTCTCTTTCATTCTCGAAAATCTTGCTGAATGGACATTTGACAGAAAATATTAAATTAGAACGGTCTATTAAACAGGGAGTTTTTTTTAGCATGCACCTGTTTGTGTTATACTTAGAACCTTTAATACAAAATTTAAACAAGTTATGTAATGGTAACTTGGATGTAGTTTCAGCCTATGCGGATGATATATCGGTGATTGTGGAAGATTGCAATAAAGTTAATGCAATAAAACATATTTTAGAGCGATTTTCCAGTACTTCTAGAGCAGAGCTAAACCTATTAAAAACTAAAGCAATAAAAATTGGCATAGACTGTAATGAAACGATTCCAATTTGGCTAAATATTACAAACGAATTAAAAATTCTTGGAATATTATTTTTTAATTCAATTCAAACTATTATTGACCGGAATTGGCAAATGGCTGTTTCAAAATTGTCCAGATTATTATGGATGAATAAAACTAGACAATTGAACTTAGTACAAAAAGCAATATTCTTAAACACATTTGCTCTTTCCAAGATATAGTATGGCAAAAATACGAAGAATTAACAGTAGAAAATTTAGAAATAAAAATTACGAAATATGTATGTATCCTTCCTTAACCTTTCTGAGCCGAGTTGAACGAGAAGAAACAATGAAACACATCTCAAATTATTTGCAATATGTATTTGAAACTAGCGAGGAAGATAGGAGTTTAGACCATTATAAGTATTCATTAAGTTTGTAATGTATCATGACATCAACATAAATAAATCAAGTTTTTTTTACAAAAAAGGCAGAGGTAATGCCTTCTTTGAATAATACTGTCTGCCCGGTACAAAGCAAAGCGAGGTTATAATGCCATATTTAAATGAATAGTTTTTCTCGAACTTCCCACGAACTCATTCACTATTGATCGGGAGCGAACATTATTTTTACAGTGTAGAGATGAGCCAGCCGTGGGCTGAAAAATCTCTTTCATAAAGTTAAAAAAACACTTTGCAGGGTTACTGTCCGGCATTCTTGCAACATGCCCTACCCATGGTAACCTTTAGCTACTTCCTGGATGCTGGGCTTGCCGTAGAGCTGGGCGAGCTGGTTCATCCTTCGCCGCCGCACACCGCCAAGCCAAAGATGGTCCTAAGCACCCTTCTTTAGAATACTCCGAGTGCTTGTAAGTCCTCCTCGAGCATGGTCCAGGTTTCATGTTCACCTCTACAAAACAAAACTACAAACAAAAAAGTAGAAGGTTCTATTCGATTTTTTCTGATATTGAAAATGTTTATTAACGCTGATATGATCGCTACTGATGCCATCGTTGCGAATGAAATGCAATCATGCAGAAGGTTGTGGTTTGCTCTTTGAAGAAACTTCTTCTTGAAACAGTATCTAAGCTATGATATAGTGAACCTAAAAGAACCGATTCATTTTCAATAATGTGCCTTTCCAATCACTAACAGCAACTAGACTAAAATCTTGAGGAAAAATCAATTTCACTGCTACGCCAACGTGAACCACTAGATGATTAGCCACACTATACACAATTTCCACGCGAACACATTTTAGAAGCGTCTTCATCCGACCAGCGCTTGAGAAACTACTGTTAACGGCAATTTTCTGCCATCCTGGAGCAATAATGATTTGCACTTTGAAGAAAACTAGTCCCGGCTCAACCTTGTCTCGAACACTCTTGAATAAAATGGTGGCTCTGAAAAGAACCGATTCATTTTCAACAATGCGCCTTCCAAATCAATAACATCAACAAAATCAGGGCATTGGAAGAAAATTTCAAATCAAACTATCAAGCCTTTTCTTTTCATAAAATGCTGGCAGGTCCGGAATGCACTGTTGCTCCATATATTGCAACCGCTGCCTTTCCTGTGGAAGCGCATGCCATATAAGCGTTGTGCTGCTTATTATGAGCTTGGCTGTATCGGTTCACTGTCTTGATTAGAATGCGCAAAGTGAATGACCTTCACTTGACTGCTACTGACGCCAACGTCCGCTACTCGATAACTTGAGACGTCATCCATACGAATAAATTTTTGCACCGCCTCCTTCCGACGAGCGCTTACGCTATTTGCACTTCTGAAAAATATTTGCCTCGGCTAAAGCGTTATTCCAAACAATAGCAGGAAAGTAACCGAAATCAGAACCTAGAGAAAATTTCACTTCAATGCATTGCTACTGCTACATTTTCGCAGCATCTCCTTCAGACAAGCGCTTGCGTTGCTGCCGACGACGCCAATCGAATATGATGTGCACTTTAAAGAAAATGCCTTGAGCCTTGTTTTGCAAGGAAGCACTGGCATCGAACAAACAAAAGGCAGAGCCAGTCGATGACAATGGTACCGGCCGTCGAAGGAGTGGTGCCTCGGGCACCATTGCAAACGAATACTAGGAAACCGAGGTCCGGGTTTCGCGACAGAATCAGTAGAACGACCGAAAGCCGGCGATGGAAAGGCAGCGAAACAGGCGGCAGCTACAGACAGGCTCAGAATAACATCGTCTAGGGTGACAAGCAACAGAAGCAAAATCATAAACGTGTGACGGAGGGAGACGCAGCAAAAAAATATTGCAAAAATCATCATCTTGAGATGATATCACTTGACTGCTAGTAGTCTGCAGTCTGCTACTGATGCCAACCATGCTAATAAATTTTCGCAGCATCTCCTTCTGACACGTGCTTGTGATTCGAAGGCGGTGAGCATCATGAAACAGAGGGAGCCAAATCCTTCACCAAGTACACCAGCTCTAAGGGTCTGTCTCATTTGGAGAATTAAACTTAAAAGTGACAATTCGAAAATTAAAAAATCACCCCGTTATAAGAATGGCTGGTGCTACCCAGCAATTCCAATAGGACATCGATGGAAAATGATTCTATATCTGTCAAAAGTAATCTTGCTCTGCGAGCAGGGTTATTTGATAATTATTGAAATGTCCCTTTAAAGTTTAATTTCATTTTAATTATCCAATGGCGACATACCCTAAGTTAGCGAGAACAAGCCGGTAACTCCACCAAAAAAAAACCCTCTTCAGAGCCCCAGCCATGCTCACAGAAGAGAGGGTTTTTCATACCGCGCACGCAGATAATCAAAATTTTGAATGAAATTCCACTTCATTGCGTTTCCCTCCGACTAGCGCGTTCCCTAGTACCAAGTCCATCTTTCTTCCGTCACCAAGGGGTTATTATTTGCACGATGAAGATTTTTTTTTGCTTTTCCTTCCCTTAGGGGCCGTCCAGAAACCACGTGGTCATATATGGGGGGAGGGGGGGGGTTTGGAAAATGACCACGATAAGCCACATGGGGGGAGGGGGGGTGTTGCTCTCGAACCACGTGGTTTTTTTTAAACGAAAAACTTTTGGTGAATAACAATAGCGGTGTAAAAAATACAAATCATTAAAATTCCATGATTTAATCATTAAACGCAAAGCGCATCTAAGGGCCGATGCCCACGTAGCGTCTTTTCAACTCAGCGTTAAAAAGACGTAGGTGTGCATCGAGAAAAATCGATAACGCACCGTCGGTCGCAACGCTAATGCATATCTGCATTATTTGACCTTCTTAGCCTAAGATCCTATATCCATACTAAAATAAACAAAATAACAAGTTGCCATTCAGTCTCAATTTCCACCAAAAAAAATTGGAAAGGAAAAATGGGAAAATATTTTTAAAAAAATCCGCCGCAGATGGTTTTTGGCATCACGCCGCCGACACTTTTGCATCAGCGGACTGCAGCTACAATTTTGAAAAATGTTCATGTTTTTACAATAATCCAAGAAAAAATCTTATGAAGAAAAATTCAAAAGAATTTCTTGTGGATATTCAGGAAAAATCAAGTAAAGAAATTTCCTGTAAAAACATTACTTCATACAATCCTGATATAATGCTGGCATTCAGAGTTTTTTTGAACAATTCTCTCTGAAAAATTTTGCTTGGTAATTTTGCTACAAATTGATAATGAAAAAAAAACAAAACATCTCCAGTGTAAATTCCGGAAAATTTTCCTTAAAACTCCGAAAGAAAAATCCATGTGAATTCTGTCTGAAAATTAAAAACAGTCCCGTGGGAAATACATATAATTTTCGGTGAGAAAACATTCTAATGAATTTCTTCGACAAGATCTTCCGAATCTTCACCAGAAATTCTTCTTCATTTACAAAAGAAGTTTTTCGAACAATTTAAGGAGTGAACTTCAAAATGTTCAGTCTCCAGTTAGCCTTGCGAGGATTGCCAATACGGAGATGATGAGTTCGATTCTCGTTCCTGTCTAGAATGTTTTCGGGTGGGAAACATTCTCGACACCCTAGGTATAGTATATCCATCGTACTTGCTACACAAGATATATAATCATGAAATGGCTGGCATATAAAAGCTTTCAATTTATAACTGAGGAAATGCTAAGAAAATATACTAAGTTGAAAAGCAAATCAACTTCCAGTTGGAATATAGAGCCAATGCCACATGAAACACTTTGATATTTCCGTTGATTTTTCTTTTTTCAATTTTGGAATTTTGCTTCAAAAGTACAACCTTTACAAGTACTACAAAAGTACATTTTTTTTTTGTTATTTCCACTTGTAAAAACATCGGAATTTCCTCGGCAAATTCATTATTGGTCTTTCAGATGAACTTTTTTCGATTTTCTACTGGAAAATCTTAGGAATTTCCATCGGAAATATTTTGGCATAATCCGAATAATTTCTTTTGGAAATTAAAAAAAGCTGCTGAAAATTTCTAAGAATTTCTTTTGAAAAACGAAAAAAATCCATTGGAAATTTAGAAGAATTTCTTTTGAAGATTCATTAAAGTTGCCCAGGATTTTGAAAAAAAATCTATAGAGATTCTGTAAAAAAGTAAGCTTTTCTAATTTACTCGAAATTCTTCGGATTTTGATGTTTATTGGAATTTTCATCGTAAATATGCATTTCGGATCCTTCTACGGATTCTTCTAGTTCTTCAAAATTTCTACCGAACATTTTTTGGAACTCTTCCACAGAATTTCGGAAAAAAATGTCGTTGAAATTCTAAAGATTTTCCGGGGATACTCCGAAGAATTTCTTATCAATATTCCGAAGGGTTTCCCTTGCAACTCCAGAATAATTATTCTTGAAAATTAAGAAGATCTTGGAATTTAAAAGTAATCCAAGGAATAAATGTATAATTTAGGCTTAAGAAGCCTAGTTTTTATGACATTGAATAATCCATGATCGAAAAAATTAATAATGCACCTAAATGTTCTTAATGCACAAAATTCTAGTAGTGCGCATGAAAAAGGTTATGACATAGAGAAGCTTGCATTTAAAAAATCAACATGAAATTCTAAATAAAATGCTTTTTAAATTCATAAAAGGGTCTTAGAGCTAAAGAGATTCCTGCGATATGAAAAAAAGTGGCAGTGTTCCAGAAAAAAACACTCCAATTCCTAAAACAATCTAGGTTAAAAAATAACGATTGAAATTGAATTCCAAAACAAATCTCAACCCTTTCAGGAATAATGGGTCATATATGCCCAGCGTTTTAGATTGTCTAAAAAATCACAAAAGAGAACTAGGCCACCATTTTCTTCAGTAAAATTGTTTATCTAGATATTGACTTTACAGAAAAAATGAGGGAGCTCAAATTTGACTGACCATGAAAACTCAGATATCCGAAACCTTGGGAAGATTTCGATTCTAAGATAATCAAAATTTTGAATGAAATTCTACTTCATTGCGTTTCCTCCGAATAGCGCGTTCACTGGTACCAAGTCCATCTTTCTGCCGTCACCAAGGGTTTATTATTTACACGATGAAGATTTTGTTTTGCTTTTCCTTCCCTTAGGGGCCGTCCAGAAACCACGTGGTCATATATGGGGAGGGGGTTTGGAAAATGACCACGATAAGCCACATGGGGGGGGGGTGTTGCTCTCGAACCACGTGGTTTTTTTTAAACGAAAAACTTTTGGTGAATAACAATAGCGGTATAAAAAATACAAATCATTAAAATTCCATGATTTAATCATTAAACGCAAAGCGCATCTAAGGGCCGATGCCCACGTAGCGTCTTTTCAACTCAGCGTTAAAAAGACGTAGGTGTGCATCGAGAAAAATCGATAACGCAGCGTCGGTCGCAACGCCGATGCATATCTGCATTATTTGACCATCTTAGCCTAAGATCCTATATCCATACAAAAATAAACGAAAAAACAGGTTGCCATTCAGTCTCAATTTCCACAAAAAAAATTGGAAAGGAAAAATGGAAAAATATTTTTAAAAAAATCCGCTGCAGATGGTTTTTGGCATCACGCCGCCGACACTTTTGCATCAGCGGACTGCAGCTACAATTTTGAAAAATGTTCATGTTTTTACAATAATCCAAGAAAAAATCTTAAGAAGAAAAATTCAAAAGAATTTCTTGTGGATATTCAGGAAAAATCAAGTAAAGAAATTTCCTGTAAAAACATTACTTCATACAATCCTGATATAATGCTGGCATTCAGAGTTTTTTTGAACAATTCTCTCTGAAAAATTTTGCTTGGTAATTTTGCTACAAATTGATAATGAAAAAAAAACAAAACATCTCCAGTGTAAATTCCGGAAAATTTTCCTTAAAACTCCGAAAGAAAAATCCATGTGAATTCTGTCTGAAAATTAAAAACAGTCCCGTGGGAAATACATATAATTTTCGGTGAGAAAACATTCTAATGAATTTCTTCGACAAGATCTTCCGAATCTTCACCAGAAATTCTTCTTCATTTACAAAAGAAGTTTTTCGAACAATTTAAGGAGTGAACTTCCAAATGTTCAGTCTCCAGTTAGCCTTGCGAGGATTGCCAATACGGAGATGATGAGTTCGATTCTCGTTCCTGTCTAGAATGTTTTCGGGTGGAAACATTCTCGACACCCTAGGTATAGTATATCCATCGTACTTGCTACACAAGATATATAATCATGAAATGGCTGGCATATAAAAGCTTTCAATTTATAACTGAGGAAATGCTAAGAAAATATACTAAGTTGAAAAGCAAATCAACTTCCAGTTGGAATATAGAGCCAATGCCACATGAAACACTTTGATATTTCCGTTGATTTTTCTTTTTTCAATTTTGGAATTTTGCTTCAAAAGTACAACCTTTACAAGTACTACAAAAGTACATTTTTTTTTGTTATTTCCACTTGTAAAAACATCGGAATTTCCTCGGCAAATTCATTATTGGTCTTTCAGATGAACTTTTTTCGATTTTCTACTGGAAAATCTTAGGAATTTCCATCGGAAATATTTTGGCATATTCCGAATAATTTCTTTTGGAAATTAAAAAAAGCTGCTGAAAATTTCTAAGAATTTCTTTTGAAAAACGAAAAAAAATCCATTGGAAATTTAGAAGAATTTCTTTTGAAGATTCATTAAAGTTGCCCAGGATTTTGAAAAAAATCTTTAGAGATTCTGTAAAAAAGTAAGTTTTTCTAATTTACTCGAAATTCTTCGGATTTTGATCGTAAATATGCATTTCGGATCCTTCTACGGATTCTTCTAGTTCTTCAAAATTTCTACCGAACATTTTTTGGAACTCTTCCACAGATTTTCGGAAAAAAATGTCGTTGAAATTCTAAAGATTTTCCGGGGATACTCCGAAGAATTTCTTATCAATATTCCGAAGGGTTTCCCTTGCAACTCCAGAATAATTATTATTGAAAATTAAGAAGATCTTGGAATTTAAAAGTAATCCAAGGAATAAATGTATAATTTAGGCTTAAGAAGCCTAGTTTTTATGACATTGAATAATCCATGATCGAAAAAATTAATAATGCACCTAAATGTTCTTAATGCACAAAATTCTAGTAGTGCGCATGAAAAAGGTTATGACATAGAGAAGCTTGCATTTAAAAAATCAACATGAAATTCTAAATAAAATGCTTTTTAAATTTATAAAAGGGTCTTAGAGCTAAACTAAGGAGATTCCTGCGATATAAAAAAAAAGTGGCAGTGTTCCAGAAACAACACTCCAATTCCTAAAACAATCTAGGTTAAAAAATAATGTTATAATAACGATTGAAATTGAATTCCAAAACAAATCTCAACCCTTTCAGGAATGATGAGTCATATATGCCCAGCGTTTTAGATTGTCTATAGAATAACATAAGAGAGCTAAGCCACCATTTTCTCTAGTAAAATTGTTCATCTAGATATTGGCTTTACAGAAAAAATGAGGGAGCTCAAATTTGACTGACCATGAAAACTCAGATATCCGAAACCTTGGGAAGATTTCGATTCTAAGATAATCAAAATTTTGAATGAAATTCTACTTCATTGCGTTTCCCTCCGACTAGCGCGTTCACTGGTACCAAGTCCATCTTTCTGCCGTCACCAAGGGTTTATTATTTACACGATGAAGATTTTGTTTTTGCTTTTCCTTCCCTTAGGGGCCGTCCAGAAACCACGTGGTCATATGTGGGGGGAGGCGGGGTTTGGAAAATGACCACGATAAGCCACATGAGGGGAGGGGGGGTGTTGCTCTGGAACCACGAGGTTTTTTTAAACGAAAAACTTTTGGTGAATAACAATAGCGGTGTAAAAAATACAAATCATTAAAATTCCATGATTTAATCATTAAACGCAAAGCGCATCTAAGGGCCGATGCCCACGTAGCGTCTTTTCAACTCAGCGTTAAAAAGACGTAGGTGTGCAACGAGAAAATTCTAGAACGCACCTTCGGTCGCAACGCTAATGCATATCTGCATTATTTGACCTTCTTAGCCTAAGATCCTATATCCATACTAAAATAAACGAAAAAACAAGTTGCGATTCAGTCTGAATTTCCACAAAAAAAATTGGAAAGGAAAAATGGGAAAATATTTTTAAAAAATCCGCCGCACATGGTTTTTTGCATCACGCCGCCGACACTTTTGCATTAGCGGACTGCAGCTACAATTTTGAAAAATGTTCATGTGTTTACAACAATCCAAGAAAAAACTTCAAAAGAACTTCTTGTGGATATTCAGGAAAAATCCAGTAAAGAAATTTCCTGTAAAAACATTACTTCATACAATCCTGATATAATGCTGGCATTCAGAGTTTTTTGAACAATTCTCTGAAAAAATTTGCTTGGAAATTTTGCTACAAATTGATAATGAAAAAAAAAACAAAACATCTCCAGTGTAAATTCCGAAAAATTTTCCTTGAAACTCCGAAAAAAAATCCTTGTGAATTCTGTCTGAAAATTAAAAACAGTCCCGTGTGAAATACATATAATTCTCGGTGAAAAACATTTTAATGAATTTCTTCGACAAGTTCTTCCGAATCTTCACCAGAAAGTCTTCTTCATTTACAAAAGAAGTTTTTCGAACAATTTAAGGAGTGCACTTCAAAATGTTCAGTCTCCAGTTACCCTTGCGAGGATTGCCAATCCGGAGATGATGAGTTCGATTTCGTTCCTGTCTAGAATGTTTTCGGGTGGAAACATTCTCGACACCCTAGGTATAGTATATCCATCGTACTTGCTACACAAGATATATAATCATGAAATGGCTGGCATATAAAAGCTTTCAATTTATAACTGAGGAAATGCTAAGAAAATATACTAAGTTGAAAAGCAAATCAACTTCCAGTTGGAATATAGAGCCAATGCCACATGAAACACTTTGATATTTCCGTTGATTTTTCTTTTTCAATTTTGGAATTTTGCTTCAAAAGTACAACCTTTACAAGTACTACAAAAGTACATTTTTTTGTTATTTCCACTTGTAAAAACATCGGAATTTCCTCAGGAAATACATTATTGGTGTTTCAGATGAACTTTTTTCGATTTTCTACTGGAAAATCTTAGGAATTTCCATCGGAAATATTTTGGCATATTCCGAATAATTTCTCTTGGAAATTAAAAAAAGCTGCTGAAAATTTCTAAGAATTTCTTTTGAAAAACGAAAAAAAAATCCATTGGAAATTTAGAAGAATTTCTTTTGAAGATTCATTAAAGTTGCCCAGGATTTTGAAAAAAATCTTTAGAGATTCTGTAAAAAAGTAAGCTTTTCTAATTTACTCGAAATTCTTCGGATTTTGATGTTTATTGGAATTTTCATCGTAAATATGCATTTCGGATCCTTCTACGGATTCTTCTAGTTCTTCAAAATTTCTACCGAACATTTTTTGGAACTCTTCCACAGAATTTCGGAAAAAAATGTCGTTGAAATTCTAAAGATTTTCCGGGGATACTCCGAAGAATTTCTTATCAATATTCCGAAGGGTTTCCCTTGCAACTCCAGAATAATTATTCTTGAAAATTAAGAAGATCTTGGAATTTAAAAGTAATCCAAGGAATAAATGTATAATTTAGGCTTAAGAAGCCTAGTTTTTATGACATTGAATAATCCATGATCGAAAAATTAATAATGCACCTAAATGTTCTTAATGCACAAAATTCTAGTAGTGCGCATGAAAAAGGTTATGACATAGAGAAGCTTGCATTTAAAAAATCAACATGAAATTCTAAATAAAATGCTTTTTAAATTCATAAAAGGGTCTTAGAGCTAAAGAGATTCCTGCGATATGAAAAAAAGTGGCAGTGTTCCAGAAAAAAACACTCCAATTCCTAAAACAATCTAGGTTAAAAAATAGTGTTATAATAACGATTGAAATTGAATTCCAAAACAAATCTCAACCCTTTCAGGAATAATGGGTCATATATGCCCAGCGTTTTAGATTGTCTAAAAAATCACAAAAGAGAACTAGGCCACCATTTTCTTCAGTAAAATTGTTTATCTAGATATTGGCTTTACAGAAAAAATGAGGGAGCTCAAATTTGACTGACCATGAAAACTCAGATATCCGAAACCTTGGGAAGATTTCGATTCTAAGAGTATGTAAATAAAGTTTAAATGTTTGAATCATTCTGAACAGATGGGTGGTCAGATAAGATGGGCCATCCTGAACGTTAAGCCAGTGATTAATAATCTACCAGATCAATTAAGACATTTGCAATGTTCTCATCATCGGTATACACCCAATCCGATGAAATAAGCATATGATTCTAATTTCCATTAACATGAGATCCAAGAGACAAGGTACCTAAAATTATCTTGAGTCAACATCAAGTTGCACAATGACTATGAGGTTTGTTCGCAAACTGTTTTTGTAGGGCCTCAGAAGCAATGGGTTCACGGACTTAAAAGATCAAGTAGTTCAAACATTACGACTTCCAGGACGTTTTGTATAACCTAATAAGTCTGTAGTAGCTTGTACAAATAATAATTGAAGTCATATCAACTGGCCCGAGCAACACACTTGTTATAGAGGAGTTTCTGTGACTTACTTGCGACCAAATTAAGTCATATAAGAGCTGCTGCAACCTAGTCTGCCAGAACTGTGCTACTAGGGAGGATATTATATCATACATCATTCATAAGTTGGTTAATTGGATAAATCGAATGATCCGAACTCCAAAATAATAATTGGTCTATAATACATTCATTCCTATATGAGTCTCTTATGAAAGGACCATTGACTGAAACATATCTGCCAAATGACCACGATAAGCCACATGGGGGGAGGGGGGGTTGAAAATCTTCAAAAATATGACCACGTGGTTTCTGGATGGCCCCTTATGTAAAATGGTGGATCTGAAAAAAATCGTTTTTCAATCCACAATGCGCCTTTCCAATAACTCGTAGCATTCAAATGTTAGTGCGAACCTTACCTAAAAATTCCACTTGACTGCTGCTGCTGCTGTTCAACAGTAACTCGATAATTTTCTGCTGAGTCACCATCTTTAGGAATACGTTTTCAGTGCAGTCAATGATGTCCCCGGACCACAACAGACGCAATCAACCTTTCCTTCTCGTAAAATAATGGTCCTAAAAAGAACCGATTTCCTTTTCAAAATACACCTCGGAAATTTATGTTTAGTGCTGCTGCTGTTGGCGACGACCTCTCGATGATCCGTAACCTTAATTGAACTATAATTGAGCTTACGGGGTTACACGATTTTGTCTTTCAGAAAGTGAAAGTTTGTATCGAGTACGGTCGTGTGTTCTTCAGGTCATCGAAATTTTGTTCTGCTTTGTGCGAGTGAATAAATTAATCAGAAAGTAAAACGATGAATCGAGTGCGGTCGTGTTTTCTTCAGTAAACAGAACGATCGGACGGTCATCAACATTTTGTTCTCTTTAGTACGGTTGGTAATAAAAATGATTGGTGTTCGTTCGAATGTGTTTTTGTTTAACATCAATCATACTACACGCTTTACACGGCATTTCGTTTACCAAAACGAACTCTGCCACACTTCCTACCCCATATATCCAACATCCCAGTGATTTCTCGTGGCTTCTATCAAAGCGAGTATCATGTCAACATTTTCCTACCTATTCCTTACTTGACCTGCATTCGGATACGGCTGGCACTGGTATTGCTTATACTTGGGTCACCAGTTCTTACACATTGAAGATGATGTTAGTCAGTTAGTCCCAAATTTCATCTGTTGGTTTTCTGTGTAATTACTGCTGACCTAACACTAACGGAGTAGCAACCGAGGGCGGTCAATCATGCTAATGCTCATGTTCATTGATTATTTAAAATTAAGATCGCGTGAAAGTGTTGATCACATCGGTATTTCTCATGACTGGTAGAGATTAGTAGATTCATGTATGGCATGGTTGCACCTTCTTACTGCCGTAATCTGAAAAAGTGACGTATGCGCCAAATAACAATGTACAATTTTTCCATTTTCTGTTAAAGGGCTACTCGTTAACACTATTTTTGGAAAATGGCTTATACGTCATTATTCCAGATTACGGCAGCTTATGTATACAGCATAGAAAAAAACTGTCTTATGAAGTATGCCATAGGCATAATACATGAAGCGAAGCGATATGAAAGTATTTTTTTTGTACCCAGCAACAAATATTGTAAAGAACCGCCTGCTCAACAACGCAGGCAGCACATCTGGAATTATCCAATGGAATGTCCTTCGAAGTTTCCCGACGAACTTTTTCTTTGACGTGACGATCTTTTGTGCAAACCAAGAGCCGTATGCCGCACCGCCATCCATGGTGTGATGCCTGCAAACCTAACGTCAGTCAGCACGTCTCGAGCGCCGCCGCCAAGAAGCAAAGGCAGCCCAACTTTCCGCCTTCACTCATCTGTATTCAAATGTAATTAGGTGTAGTTAAATCGAGTGGATTTTATTCACTGGAACACCGCAGTACCGGAACGCAGACTCACGGTTTATTTTTGCACGCTAAGGTTGATCCCAAAACAACTAATTGGGTTCATTTTTATGCAAAATTATGCCGTCTGGAAATCATGAATCTGTGCTGTGTTATGTTTGGAACTCAATGAATTAGAGGAATTTCCAATCTATTTGTACCAAAAATTTACAGAAATAAATCAACAATTTGTACACATTAGTTTCGATTTCGAACATGTTGCACGGACGGTGGTCAGAATAATGTTGAAAATGAACACCACTTTGTCTGACCCAATTGTAGAGTTAAAAAAGTCCTTCAGCAGCTGCCACAAAATGAGAATCTATTGCTCCTGGATAGACAGAAATTGAAAACTAAATCAGCACCACAGTTTGCGAGGAGTTTTTCCCATTTTTTTATTTCCTTTTCCTCATTCTTGCAATGTCTAGTCCCATTGGAGCTGCACAAATTTGTAATCTAATTTAACCGGTAGCTAAGTTGAGGGGTTCATTGGAAAAGTTACTTCAAGCCAAAGAATAAATTCTGGTGGTTCGGCGCTGAACAATGCGGTTGTCGGTGATTGGATGAAAAATATTCATTTTTCTCAGGTTGCTCAAGCTCGAATGCTTGCTAAGAGGATGAAAATGCACTGCAATTACATTTCACAATGTGTACATTCTAGAAATGCGCATGGCGCATAATGTATGTTGCATTTTTTCTCTGGTATCAAATTCGGCATTGCTAGCGGCATGAAATGCATATGTTCAAAATATGCATTTTATATTTGACTTATTTCCAAGAAAAGTAACTTTCTAAATAATATGCTCAAATCCTTATTTGCATTTACTTTAATCATATGATATAGAATCGGAGGTAGTGTCAGCGTAGTGTTCCTATTCCTAGGAAATACAATCTTATCGTTTGAGATGAAGCTGGATCACATTCCTTAGCATCTTCTTTAATTCCGGTAATTCTAATCTAGGTATGTCTCCAAATAATCCTACTAAATACAATCTAAGTACAATTTCTATTTCGCAAATATTTGCCTGTCTCTTATGCTCCTGCTAAGTTTAATTTGCTTTATCTATCAGTTAGTAATAATCCAAACTTACGTCGCTCAACTAAAGGCATCAAATTTCATGTAGGTAGCCCATTTGATTATTTGAATCCGATGCTCCCTTCGTTTCATCTTGGGTTGACTCTCCCACGTCCGTCACAGCCACTTCAGGATTATATACAGCTATGATGGAGCAGACAAAGACTTGACTTCCTTCATCGTTGATGTCTTACATAACGTCATCAGGACATGAATCCGTTTAAAGGTAGTGTTTCACATCTCCCTTGGGTGTTTTTTGAAATAATAGATTGTAATGTCATATAATAGCTCATATAAGTAGATACTTCCAATCTCCTCCACATATGAGACACTGACTGATTCATATCAGTTTCCGTGCGGATACTTGCCACACGCTGGAAGCTTTCTCATCTGTAATGCATCAAGGACTATCCTATAGATGAGCACGCTTTATATGTCATGTCATGTTTATGGTGCACTACATGATGAAGTACCAAGCTCGTTGCGAAATTTGGTTCGTAGAATTCACACTGGCTTAAAAGGCAAAACTTATGACGGAGTACTTTTCATCACAAACGAAAGTGATTCGCAAAATCATGCTTCTGCCGTACTAGCATTGAAACGTGCTCTTATTTTTTTTACGAAATTACTTTCCCAATGAAACATTGCTTGCTTTTCGACTTAGTTTTCACATCACTCACGCATAGATATCCCAAGATGAAACATGAAATCAAGATAGTTGTATTCGGATTGGTGATACTCCGCCTTCGCTTACTAGGCTAAACGGGAGCCCGTTTGTAAGCATGTATGTACAACAGAAAGTGACAATGGCTACAAGAACGCAGTGCGACAACGTTTGGTAATGATAATGGTTATTCCATAGCAATGGCAAATGCAAAATGTACCCAAGCTAGAATCGCTACATCATCTCGCATATTCGACGTACCCAAGAGTCACGTGATTCACTTAGTGGCGACTAATTAACCAATATCCAATTATCCTTAGCTAATATATTTTAATGTCTCTTTATCTCGAAGTCCTCTTGTCTAATCTCTATTGTCCAAAGCTTTTATAAAGTCGATATTCGAGCTTTTAGCTAAACACATCCACCTTTGTCATAATTAGATTTTTTTCAACTTTTCAAAATTATTTTTTAAACATTTTTGCCTTTCTCGTAAAACAAAGATGTACCGAAAGGCTGTATGATCACTCCAAAAACGAAATTCTGATAGGAGGCTCGAAGTCCCATAGTGTTGTATACCAATCGACTCAGGTCTACGAACTGAGGTAATGTCTGTATGTATGTATGTATGTGTACAAATTTTTATTTATTTGACACACTTAGCATTGTCAACGGGGAATGCTGCCCCATTGGCCTATGGAATCAGAAGTTATGGCCAAAACACACTCATTCATATTTTTTGGTGTTTTTTGCACGAGAAAGGCATCAAGGTGCTAGGTGAATTATAGACCTGTGCGCCACCACGCCACGCCGTCGCCGCCGTCAAAAATGGGTCCGCGCGCCGCCGCATAGACATTTTTCACGCCGTCGATTTTTTTTCCATGCCGATGGCTATTGAAAGACTATTAACCGGTAGTTTCATGGGTTTCATACACCTTTTTCTAAGAGCGTTTTTACTGGTAAGTTCATCCTATCGGAAATACGGGAGCGGCCCATTTGGTATAAAGTCATTTGGCATAACGCCATTTTACATAAGGTCATTTGGCATAAAGGCCATTTGGCATAACGGTCATTTGGCATAATTGTAACCAACGTCAAAAGTGAGGGTCTTTTGGCATAACGGACATTTGGCATAATTTTTCTTTGCGTTCGCTAAATGGTGACTAAGTGGTGCGGGAAACACCTCGGAATAGTAAATATAACACCCGTCGATAACAATATTAAAAAGACATTATCCTCTCGTGGAAAGAATGCATTTGCAATGCAATGCAAAAGTAGGCGCATGCCCGGATTAGAGCAGTGGTGGATGTAATCCCCTCTTTAAAAGTAGGCGTGTGGCCGGATTATGGCAATGAAGGATATGATCTCTTCTTTAAAAGTAGGCGCTTGCCCGGATTAAGGTCATGGTGGATGCGATCCCTTCTTTAAAGGTAGGCGCTTGCATGGATTATGGCAATGGTGGAAGTGATCCCTTCTCTCAAAGTAAGCGCTTGTCCGGATTATGGTAATGGTGCATGTGATTCCTTCTTTAAAAGAAGGCGCTTGCCCGGATTGAGGCAATGGTGGAAGTGATCCCTTCTTTAAAAGTTGGCGCATGCCCGGATTAAGGACGTGGTGAATGCGATCCCTTCTTCAAAAGAAGGCGCTTGCCCGGATTATGACAATGGTGGATGTGATTCCTTCTTAAAAAGAAGGCGCTTGCCCAGATTGAGGCAATGGTGGATGTGATCTCTTCTTTAAAAGTAGGCGCTTGACGGGATTTTGACAATGATGTGATTCCTTCTTTGAAAGAAGGCGCTTGCCCGGATTGAGGCAATGGTAGATGTGATCCCTTCTTTAAAAATAGGCGCTTCCCAGAATTATGACAATGGTGGATGTGATTCCTTCTTTAAATAAAGGTGCTTGCCTTGATTGAGGCAATGGTTGATGTGATCCCTTCTTTAAAAATAAGCGCTTGTACGGATTATGGCAATGGAGGATTTGATCTTTAAAAGTAGGCGCTTGTCCGGATTGGAGCAATGGTGGATGTAATCCCTTCTTTAAAAGTAGGTGTGTGGCCTGAATTGTGGCAATGCAATGGTGGATGTGATCCTTTCTTTAAAATTAGACCCTGCCCGAATTATGGCAATGATAGATCTGACTCCTTCTTTATAAGTAGGCTCTTGTCGGGAATAAATCAATGGTAGATGTGATCTCTTCCCCGAAAATCACAATTCAGATTGATTTGGTTGCAATAACTCATATGTGACTTGATTGGTTTTAGTAACTCGTCTACGACAAGTGTGTTGCTTGAGTTTTTAAAGTTAGGCGCTTGCCTGGACTAAGGCCATGGTGGATTTGATCCGGTCTTAGGCGCATGCCCGGATTGAAGCAATGGTGAATGTAATCCCTACTTTTAAAGTAGGCATGTGGCCGGAACAAGTCAAGGCACATTGGCCACCCAGGGATAGGAGGACCACATCACAAGTCTCAACATGTATTCTGAATTCTGGGATCCGTACGATCCGAAAAACCAGGCCAATACGACATAAAATGACGAAATGGCAGAAATTTGTTTTTTTTTTTTCATTCAGGCCGATACGGGTTAAGAAAACCTTATTTGAATGTCTTGTGCTTCAGCCTGAAATTATTCCAGACATTCATTTAAAAATTGAATTATTTCAATTCGGTTTTTAAACAGTTTTTTTTAATTGAGCATGAGCATGATGACTGTGCATTTCGTAGTTGCTACTCCGTTTAAACAGTTTTTTTTTTGTTTCTTATGAACTCCCTTTGAAAATACTACAACTTCTTGAATTTTTCATGAAGTTTCTTGTGAAACTAATTTAGTAATTCCATTAAAAATATCTTCTAAAAGCCCATCGGGAAATCCACCCGAAATTATTTCAAGAACTCATCTAAAAATGTTTACAGTGGTTCAAACCAGGAAATCCTTTTAGAATATATGTCCGAAGAAGAGATTGCAGGAGAATTAAAGGAAGAATTTCCAGGGCGAAATTTGAATGCAGTACCATGAAAAAAATGGGGGACTTCCGAAAGAAATATTTGTGGGAATTACCTGAAACTTGAAATTTGGTAATTGGGTACTGGAATCGAATGAGTAAGTATGTCCTAATGAATTTCGAAATCCCGCATTCAATGACATTGTCTCGAAATCGCCTGAATTACTCCCGGAAGAGCTCCCTAAAGAACTTTCGAAGGAATTCCTGAAGAAACTTCCAAAGAAATTTCCTGAAGAATTTTTAGGGAACGGAATACCGGGAAGAAAACTTGGAGGAACTTTCCGAGGAATTTCCGGAAAAGCTTCCCTAAGAATTTTTGGATGAGCATTCAAACTAATTTCTGGTGGAACTTTTGGAGGAATCCCTAGAAAAACTTTCGGGGGAAGTATTAGAAGCACTATAAAATATCCACTGCCTACCTGTGGGAATCGAACCCATACCTGTTTGAGAAATAGATGAATGTGATTGATCTGCTAGTTGCCGGATGGAGTTGCACCGTATCTAACACATTACCGCTAGGGTAACTTAATGAGGGTAGCATTAAGTTTTACTGTAGAATTGTGGTAGAACACCCGTTTTGCGTACTGGGAAGTGTGGGTTCGATTCCCACCGGTAGGCAGTAGATATTTTTGCATATTTCATAAATATTCTCCTCCTCAAAACACATGTTTTTGGTCCTCAGTATAGTTTTCCACATAGTAAAAGGTCAGACGAAAGTCGATAACCTAAACTTTTTTTAGAAGAACTTCCGAAGAAATTTTTGAAAATACTTCCTGAAGAATTGCTGGATGAATTTGGACGGATTTTTGGAAGAATTCTCGGAGAAACTTTCCGAGGAATTCCTGGATAAGCTTCCAAAAAAATTCCTGGAGAAGCTTCCCAAAAAAATTCTGGAGGATCTTGCGAAAAATTCGTGGAATTCGTTGACATACTTCCCAACGAACTTGTGGCAGAGCTTCCGAAGGAATTCGCTGAGGAACTTGAGAAGAAATAGCTCTTTAAACTAGTTCACGCCGCCACCGATCACCAATGGCGTGACGCCGCCACGCCGCACAATGGGACCAATTCCAAAAAAGACGGTTGAAAATGTTAGAAGTGAATAAAATGGTCTAGCAGACCATATTTCACTGAATGGATGGTTCATCTTCCCAGCATCACCGACCCGTAAGCTAGAGTTCCACTACCGGAGCGAGAGGTGGGGCACCTGACGTCGCCAGCCGTCGAGAACTTTAGCGCTCAGAGACAACGTCCTTGCACCAGTGGAGAACACAGTGAATTCGCGTCCGCTAACCCATGTACCAGAAGACGAAGATTCAGCTGCAGCATTGACTCCGAACCACTTTCTACTGGGCTCATCGAACGGTTCAAAACCTCTCACAGATTTTGACGACAGCAGCGGTGCGCTCAGGAATAACTGGAAGACGTCTCAACTTTTAGCAAACCAGTATTGGAGGCGCTGGCTCGCGGACTATTTGCCGGCGATCACCCGTAGAACTAAATGGTTCCAACGATCAAAACCAATTGTCGTCGGAGATGTGGTGATCATCGTCGATCCAAAGATGCCCCGAAACTGTAGGCCGAAGGGAAAGATCATCGGTACTAAAGTCAGCCCGGACGGGCAGATTCGATCTGCAACGGTAAGAACATTAACTGGTGTCTACGATCGACCAGCAACGAAGTTGGTGGTTCTAGACAGTAAACGAACGCACACATATTCAGAACCCAATGAAAGCAACTAAACGAAAATTATATGTTGTTGAATCTCAGTTCAACGAAGTTTCGAAATTATGATTCTCCCATTCAGTATCGGATCACTTGACTTTTATTCATTTCCGGTCCAGCGAATCATAATTTCGAAACTTCGTTGAACTGAGATTCAACAAGAATTAAAAATCGACAACATGCTCATTGCTCAACTTGTATTGATCGTAAAGGTAAGATCCATCCGATTAAAATGACTCAAAACTGTGTTTGCATCATCGCCATGTATTCTACTAACAACCCGTGACCCAAGTTTCTACTTTGGATCCCTTTGAAAAAGTGGCTTTTGACCGTCTTTCTGAAGATCGGTCCTACTGTGCGACACAGCCGCCGCTGGCTGGTTAACATAGCAAAATTAAGAGCATATTTTCGCACTGTGGAATCAAACTGAAAACAAATTTTGCTGTCAAACAAATCAACATGATTACTACGTTTGAAATCATGAGATTCTTAAATTGAAATCAAAATGAATTATTCGGTTAGATCATTCTTATAAGCATTGATAAAAAAATATCAACAGCATATTTTGTTTGCTTTTAATCTTCATAAATTAAAGCACATTCCTCAGTAACATTTTGGTTTTATAATGGTTTTAAGGCACACTTGTAGAGTGGAAAATGGTCTCCAAGAGCGTTATAAAACTAAAATTGTTACTTGGGATTGTTAACTCATTATGAAATCATAGTTATGAGGAATCAAATTTTTATCAAATAATAATTGTCGTCATATTTTGTTTTCGATGTAATCTCAACAGCAGAGCTTAATATCAATTTGCTATCATTTTATTAACCGACTTTGCTCAGGATAAGACTGCATGGCTGATAAACAATACTCCCGAGTCAATTACAACAACCACTTCCACCTTCAAGCTATAAAGCTTTTTTAAAATAAAAAGTCCCCTTGAATATTTTAAGGTCTGTCTCATTTGGAGAATTAAACTTAAAAGTGACAGTTCGAAAATTAGCAAATAACCTGGTCATAAGAATGGCTGGTGCTACCCAGCAATTATAATAAGACATTGATACAAAATGATTCGATATCTGTCAAAAGTAATCTGGCTCTGCGAGCAGGGTTATTCGATAATTATTGAAATGTCACTTTTAAGTCTAATTTCGGTTTGATTCTTCAAATGAGACAGACCCTAAATTATTTAGTTTGAGTGGTTTTATGTCGGAGTCGTTTTGAATTTTTTGCATTTTCCTCATCAGTAGCGTTAGTAGGTCATGTTCCCATCAAACCAAAGAAGTTCTAAAAGTTCGTTCAAATACTTAATCATCAATCGCGATAAAATTATGTTTATGAGCTTGTGGTGTAGGAAAATGCGATCTGTCTTGATAAATTTAATTTGGTGACTAGTAACCAACTCGAATGAAAAACCTAAAATATCACATTACCTTTTGATGAAAATGTGTTGCCCAATTTTTTTAATCAAATGACTGAATTGGGCCATAGTTCAGAATCGTTCAACAAACAATCAACAAAAAGGTTCAACCAACAGGCAACAACTAGCTATTTGGAAGCTGGTTTGAAAAAACGCCAAATACTGTCTTTTGTGGACGTATGACGGCATCAACTCCAAACCAAATTCTGTAGGTAATGTTTTGAAAACATTTCGTGAGCTTTCATTTGCTCATGGGCTTATAAAGTCTTGGATTCCGTCAGGAGTGACCTTAAGGTCACTCCTCACGGAATCCAAGTTTCAAAGTGCTCGCGTTTTCGGGGCCACACCACTCGATACGGAGGCGACGCACAACTGTCATTTTTGTTGATTTAGCTTTGCTTTGCTTTGCGTCGCAGCATGCGTGAAATAATAAAAATGTCAGTTGTACGTTGCTTCCGTATCGAGTGGTGTGCCTCCGAAAACGCGAGCGCTTTGAAATTTGGATTCCGTGATTTGACCTTAATGTAAGTGCTGCATGGATTTATGTGAGCTTGTAGGGATTGAATTCTTGATTATCTTGAAGATTGCAAGCAGTTCATGACTATTTTTAGAACTCCACAGAGAGTGAATAAGAATTCTTACTCCATAAGTATACTTGAGGGCCAATGGAGGTTTCTCTATTTTCACGAAAATACCTAATCCGTAACATTTTTTGAACAGAATTGAAAGGATTTCTAGAAGCTCGGACGGTTGTTTGGAAAGAGTTCAAAAGTCGTGTCAAAAGATACAAGATTTCACACCAATTTCCAGAAAGATAATGAAAACATCAACCATTTGTCCGTCAGTAGTCTTGGAGTTTTATTGCGACTCCAGAGAGTCCATAAGAATTCTCATTCGTGGAAGTCACCAGAAAGTTTATAACACAAGTTGGAGCCAATTTGGGAAAGGTGTGAATTATGATAACTTTTCAGGTGTTCTGGAATGTACTTGAATCTTTGCGAACGACCAGAATTACCTACGACATTTTACAAATTCTCAATGTTCTGCTCCTAGAAGTGATTTGGCATCCAGTAACTCAGGAACTCATATGGACTTCGAGGATTCATACATGCAGAGATTTTCATATGCTTCCATTAATAGAAAAAAAACCCAGATTAATCCACCTAGCGATGATGGCGCCTTTCTCGCGCAAAAAGATAATAAATGTAGCCTTTACGCTTACACCTCGATGATGTACAAGAAAGGCAAAACAGTTACACCGTCTAATGTTATGATAGAAAATTTACACTAGTGAACGACAGATGGCGCTGCCAAAAGTTTCTCGAATTTCCTATGTTCGAATTTTGACTTTCGGACAATTTCATAGCACTATGAAACTGAACGAAGAGCATACTTACGCCTAAATGCGTGCAACACGAGTATCTTTATAGTACGAGTAAACTCTTAATGGGAGCAAGCCATGGATAAACTTTAAAAATATTCATAGATGCAAGGCATTTTCATAACACATTATTGTAGGGTGCTGTCAATACGATACACCGCGCGGCTGTTGTAATGTTTCCAAAAGCGCGTTTGCACAAGATTCCACGCGGCGTTTCACATTCGAAAGGAACAACCGCACCTTAGGAAACGCCGCAATGTTATTTCCCCATAAGAATCGAGTTTACGGGCAGCAAAAAGCGCGGTGCGTCGTTTTCTGTAGGGAACGCCGCGTGTACTTTTGGGCAAATGCGTTAATATTGTTCTTTGTGACAATGTCTCATCACTATTTTAATATTATCTATTTTTTGCAATTTGCAATTATTATGAAATTCAATAGTGATCAACAGCGTTTTACACACTTAACTCATTTCACCATATTCGGTAAATTTTACCGAAATCTCAACAGCAGAACTGTTCGGTAATTTATTTTACAGATTTTTTGTAATTTTTCCATTGCTCAACTGTCAAAATCACCGAAAATCAGTTAAATTATTTACCGAACAGTTCGGCTGTTGAGATTTTGGTAAAATTTTACCGAATTCGGCGATTTATTTTAAGTGTGTAGTCTCTGTCGGATGCAGCTTGTTGCAAGAAAATCGGTTAAGAGTTTCTGTGTGAAAATTTGGCTAATGTTTTTTATGGCATTTTGTGCACACACACACGCACACACATACACACACACACGCACACACGGACAGACAGACATTTGTTCAGCTCATCGAGCTGAGTCAAATGGTATATAACACTATGGGTCTCCGGGACTTCTATCAAAAGTTCGAATTTGGAGTGAAATGATAGCCTTTCGGTACAACTTAGTTGTACGAGAAAGGCAAAAACATTTTTCATACCTGGAATTTTTCAAGAAATTGTCTTGAATTTTATTCTCAAATTTAAATGTTGTAGTTCGCCCTCATTTATTTATTTATTATTATTACATCAACAGACTTGATACAGCCCCAATGATGGTTTAAAATATATATATATATATATATAAATACAATATCACATCACTACATTAAAAACATTGTCAAGGATTAAAATACAATACAATCACAAATACATTAACTATAGTCTATGTGCGTCAATTGTTCTGGTCGGTAAAAAATGATGTGAAGAACCGGCGGAGGACATCTCGTGTCAAGTGGAAATCAAACACCGACGCCACTCTATTGAAGACACGCTGCAAACCATGGAGAGCACTACGCAGCCCATAGTTTGTGCGACGAAAAGGAAGTCTTAGCATTAGGTTACTCCGCAGTTGTCGGGGTTGTGCGTTGATGTTTATTTGCCGCAGAAGAGTGTCACAATCTATTCTTCCTTGCAAAATATCGGCGACGGTTAATGCTCTGCATACATCCCTTCGGATACACAGAGGTTCTAAGCTGATCAGCTGACAACGGCTCTCGTAGCGAGGAAGTCGTAGCGGATCTCTCCAGGGAAGGTTGCGGAGTGCGTACCGTATAAATCGACGTTGAACGGATTCGATGCGTTCGACACCATTATTATAGTTTGGACTCCAGACCGCAGAGCAGTATTCTAACGTAGATCGCACGAGAGAGCAATACAGTGTTTTCAAACAGTAGATGTCTGTGAAAGTCTTTGTCACTTTGATCACAAATCCAAGAGACCTGGATGCTCTATCAACAACATATGAAATGTGATCCGAGTATGTCAGTTTGGAGTCCAATAGAACACCGAGATCTTTCACACAGTGCACTCTTTCAATAGTCGTTCCGAACAGGCAGTAGTTGAAGGTAATCGGTTGTTTCTTCCGAGAAAAAGTTATGATCGAGCACTTTTCGGGTTAACTACAAGTCGATTTAGATCGCACCAATGAGCGAAAGCATCGATCTGGTCTTGTAGTAAGTGACAATCGGCTATTGAGCATATGCGCAAAAACATTTTAAGATCATCTGCAAATGATAATCGCGGTCCTTTTAGAACTAGATGCACGTCGTTGAAGTAGAGAAGGAATATCAACGGTCCCAGATGACTACCCTGCGGTATGCCAGACATCGCAAAGAAGCTTTCCGAGCGACAATCGCCTAGAGCAACTGTCAGCTGGCGCTCAGTAAGGTACGAACCAAACCATGCAAGTAGGCTGCCTCCAATTCCCAATCTGTCAAGCTTGGCGATCGCAATGCTGTGGTTCAACTTATCAAATGCTGCAGTTAGATCCGTATAAATTACATCTGTTTGATTACAAGCAAGCATACTGTCTGTAACGTATGATGTAAGACACAGTAGATTCGTACATGTAGAACGTTTTTCCATAAAGCCATGTTGATCGGTACTGATATAATGTTTACAGTGACCATTTAGAGAATCCATGACGACCAGCTCAAACAACTTCGATACAGCGCATAGCGACGTGATTCCTCGATAATTATTTATATCGCGCTTGCTTCCCTTTTTGTACACAGGAAACATTTCAGCTGTCTTCCAGCAGGACGGAAATACACCATTAGAGAGGGAGAGCTGGAAGATTTGATGAAGTGGGTCCAGAAGGCAGGAAATGTTCGTTTTTAGGAAAACCGACGGAACACCGTCAGGTCCCGATTTGTACGACGTTTTTAGCCGCGTGGCTGCTCTCGTTATGGTATCTGTACTTACATCGACAGCGTATAGCGTTTTAATCGTTAAGGGTACATTACTCGCTGAGCTGGTTATGGAGTCATTGGAGAGGCGCTCATTGACAAACACGCTAGCAAACTTGGCCGAGAATAGGTTACAAATCTCTTGTTGAGTTGAAGCTATGTCTCCATTGTAGACCATGGACGATGGGAGACCTACTTCCTTACGCTGCTCGTTTACGTAGTTCCAAAAGGATTTCGGGTGGGTTTTAAGCCGTTGCTGTATCCTCCGCTGGTAACGTTTAAAATAGAAACGACTTAACCGTTTGTATTCGTTGTTCAGCCTAGCATAATGGTGCTTCAAGGGAAGAGTGCGGAACCTTGTGAACCTTTTCAGGACGGCCTTTTTGTCCTTTTCAACGAACGAAGGTCGTTTGTCATCCACGGAACCTTAGAGTCGGTATGGGCAATCTTCTTTGGAACATGACTGTCAATGACATATGCCAGGACATGAGAAAAAGTTTGTGCAGCGATATTTGCATCGGAAGGGTCGAGGATACTCTGCCAATCCAAGTTAGACAGCACTTCGGCAATACTTCAATAATTCGCTTTGCGAAAAACATATGACGTAGCTGTTGAAGTACCAACATAGTCACGGACGTCATCATTCTCAACTCCAATTACTAGAGATGGATGGTGAGGGGCAGCCTTGACCAAAGGAACAGGTGCAGTGGAAACAAATGGAGCGGTGTAACGATCGCCGACGAAGCACAGATCCAGCAAGCGATTATTCTCATTAACGATGCAATTAACTTGAGATAAAGTTGCAGTACTGTAATTATCCAGCAACCTGAGAGCTCCCAGGTGAAACGAGGAATGTTCCTGATCAGGGCGTAGGAAACCGTTGTGAGTTGGAACCCACGCGACTCCTGCAAGGTTGAAGTCGCCCAGAACGATGATTTCATCGTTGGGAGACGCTATTTCCGACGCAAAGAAGACTGATCGGCAGTGCGTGTCGATGAGTTCCAAGTCTCGAGTTCGGTCTGGAGGAATGTACACCGCACAAACAAATAGTTTACGGCCTCCGAGCTGAATAGATACCCAAACCTGCTCCACGGTGTTGAACGAATCGTCTTCGATTACTGATGCCTTCAGCCTAGAACTTACAGCGATTATGATGCCACCTCCTGTCGATTTTCTGCTGTTATTCGAGTTTCGATCACATCGAAAAACCTCGTACCCAGTTCCAAAAATATAGCTTGAAATTGTGCGAGAGTCTAGCCAAGTTTCGGTCAGAACTACGATATCGTAACAATGATCCATGACCGCTAGTCGATAATCTTCCACTAGACCATTCATTCCGCCAACGTTCTGGTAGTACATAGTAACGTGCGATTTCGGACGGGGGGCTGTTGCTCTGGAAATCGGGATAATATCAGGAAGAGAGGCGGTGGTTGATTGATCGTACTTGCCGGAAATAGGAATTCGGAAGACCCCGTCTCCCTTCCCATGCGCAGGACCGGGACGGCTGCTGGACGCTGGCAGGAGGGGCTCGACTGCGATGGGAGAAATAGGGGCTTCCTTAGGACTTGTGACACTGAAGCGTCCCGGTGTTCCGTTAGCAGCAGACTTGGTTTGGCTTGACGAAGTTCCACTGGAAACGATAATCGATTCAGGCAAGGAATTGTTCGTAATAACGACGTACTTGCCTGCAGGAGGAGTTCGGAAGCCCCGTCTCTCAACTCAAACGCAGGACCGGGGTGGCTGATGATCGCTGGCGGGAGGGGCTCGACTGCGATGAGAGAGATAGGGGCTTCCTCGTAGCTAGGGGCAAGAGTGCATCCCGATGTACAGCATAATAACGGTTGATGATTGCTCAGTTGTCCAAGACAACTTCTTTTGTCGGATGACTCCATAGATTCACACACAGCAGTGGGTTCGGTCGTAGAGATTTCGCGGTTTACATGATTGCATACGGTGTCCAAAGGATACAGTTGATCCATAGAACTTGTAGTACGCTTGCGTGCAGTTGTCGAAACGGTTAGAATTGAAGGCGGTTGTTCAGTTGATAGTCGACTGGAAACAGGGATTTTTTCAGGAAGCAAAATGTTTTGAATAGGAGCGTACTTGCCTGAAGGACGATTTTGGAGGACCCCCTCTCCAGTCTCAAACACAGGACCGGGACGACTGCAGGTCGCTGGCAGGAGGGGCTCGACTGTGTTGAGGGGATTGAGGTCTTCCATGAAACTAGCGGCAAAAATGCGTCCCGGTGAAATGCTGAAGGAAGTTGCTATGATCACTCGATTACCACCATTTCTGTTTCCACCGGAATGCCTAGCGGATCGTTGGTCGCAGGTGGAGGTTTTGGTCGCCAAAAATTTTCTCTGGAGTTGTCGTCGCAAAATTCTCGTTAAAGAATTCCTTTAGGCCATGTCGAACTCAAAAGCGCTCTCGATTTCAATTCGGCATTTATTCCAATTTTGAATGAGACAAAAGATAGCGAACTTATGGCTCTCCCCTTAGGCACTAAACGAGCTACTTGAACGTCATTGGTTTCAAGACACTTTTTGCCAATTCGCCAATTTGATCAGCTGAAACGTCTGGTGCAATCCGCGACAAATAAAGCCAGAATTTAGGCTGGGGCTTAGGGACTGTCTTGATTTCTGATGAAGGCGAAAGAGTGCTGCCGGTTCCGAGCAGGAGATTAGGTTTCGTAACTGGGACAGAATCGTTAGTCATACTGAAAAGGCGCCGTTTCTTCGTAAACCGGGGTTCCAATATGACTCTGTTCGTTGCCTTCGGGGTGAGCAAGTTAGAATTCATTAATTTGGTAAAATTCGTCTGGATTTCAGATTTCAGCTCCGTCAGTATCTCAGACTTAAGCTGCGCCAAAATATCCCCATGATAATTAGAAGCTTGTTCATGTCCAGCCTCCTGGGCAGCTTGAACGGTATTCCGGAAACGCACATCCTTCATCAACGAGGTGCACGATGGGCAGAACCAAAAAACTTGATTGATATCCTTCACCATTTCGAGCGCGTCGGCAGAAAGACCGGTGCATTTTGGCTGAAATATCGCTTTACAAAATCCTCCACATTTGACGTGGGTTTCGTTTGCGTCACCGGCACAAGAGTGGCAAATCAGAGACATTTTCAACATTCACAATTTGAATTTCTAAAATTTGCCTTTCGCGAAACAAGACAACTTGACGTCGAAAAACCGGGAGCACGCGTCAGTACTATTCGCGATGTTTTGATCAGACCACAACGTATCGAAAAACTATAGTGCTTGAAGGTACACCACACGCAATTCAATATCGGTGAAGAGCAGTAATTTTCTCAATCTTCCTAGCAATTATGCCTATAACTCCACTTCGCGAGTATAAATTAACACTTTAAATGTACGATCACACAAAACACCACTTTAAAAAATCGTTCGAATACGGATAGTAGCTCGAATTAATTACGCTGCGAAACAAAACAAACTGCACACTCTCAAATTCTCTTTGTTTGTGGTGTAGTAGTGTTGTACGAGGAAGGCAAAAAATTATAATAATTTGAATTGGGGATAAATATGACCTCAGAGCACAGACAGAAGGAGAACAGAAGGTTAAAATGAATTCCGATGCGTTTAAACTTAGTAACATTTTTTCATAGCCTCTAGAACAATTCTTGTTTTGAAAAAAGGATTATTCTAAAAGTCTAGGAGACAATTTCGTACATCTTCTTGTAAGTGATTGATAAAGTCATCTCCGAGATTTTTACATTTTACTAAGCAAGTTGTAATGGCCCACACTATTTTCTTTAACACACAATAATACCTATCAAGGATCATAATTCAGCAGATTTGATTCACTTCCCATCTACAACGACTTCCACTTCTAGTTGAGTTAGCAATAAAAACCAGTATGTATGCGCTATCAGTTTTTGTTGGAAGCACCCAGATATGTTAGACGTTTGCTTTGACAGTCCTGCTTATGGAAGTCGATCACTGTACGCTCGTATATCGAAGAGAACGATGGAGATGTACCTACAAAAAAGAACAACCTCTCCTTCATAGCACAAAAAGTAGTTACCGTACAGAAACAAAATTCGTTCGTGATTCTTTATTGACATTCTATGCTTTGAGAATTCATTAAATTATTATTTACCATCGGGAAAATATTGTTCCACCTTGTTCTAAGAATTTTAGAATTAATGAGCTCCTGTGTTAATTTGGAAAAAAAATAATAGTTATATCTACAATTTGACAACTAACATAAAACTGTTTTGAAGCAAAGCATAATTGATAAAGTCGTATTTTACTTGTCGGGTTGCGTTTTGTTGAGCTACGAAGAAACTTTCGCACAGTAAACTGTTTACTTGGTTCTACTTCCTTTACTATACCTATATGATGACGATTTCAGATTTACTACCGCCATACGCATATCTATCACGAACGGTACGGTACTCCTTTCTTCGATATGTCTG
Organism: Armigeres subalbatus; assembly: GCF_024139115.2. Taxonomy (NCBI): domain Eukaryota; kingdom Metazoa; phylum Arthropoda; class Insecta; order Diptera; family Culicidae; genus Armigeres; species Armigeres subalbatus. The sequence continues at coordinate 221,811,845 of NC_085141.1, read as the reverse complement.
AATTGTATCACGTTTGGCAAACCATTTCACCTCCCCGCTTCGTAAAACCAAAGTGCTCTCATGCTGATCCACCTACTTTGAATTGCATGATGCGTACACTACACGCACAACACGACTGTCTGCATATCTATTCCATTGATTGATTTTTCTTTCTCTTCTGTTTACAGGTATGTTGATTCTGTTTCTCGGACATGATGATGTTCGAAATCAATTAATGCATGCAGGCAAGTACACGTGAGGTTGTTCTCGGAAAACCAACATACCGGGGACGATGCGGCAGACGATTAGAACTTTGCAGACGTTCAAGTCGACGAATTAATTGCATAGCTCGCATCGCAGAAAACACTAATGAACAAATATTCTGTTCGAAAAAATCATCACAAAAGTCAACATATTCGAGTGAATTCGTTGCAATGTGGGAGCCGTACGTTTCTTTTTTTCGGTAAGAAGCCTTCCTGGAAAGGTTGATAAATTTGTTGAGCTGAATGCTTGTCAGAAACATTGCCGGAAAATCACCGCTGGTAGGAAACTGCTTTCTGATGTTCGGCTCTGCTAGGCACTCTCGTCATATGATGAGTGTACTGTTCTTGGAACGAGCATATATGATAATCCCCGGGCGGAGCTGCACGTTATTATAAATCATATTAGCAGAACGTGAAGTGAAAAGTTCAAATTAGATAGTGATCACTGAAAGGATTTCAAGTGGAAATACTTTATCAGAAAATTTTCTATTATTGGGCCATGCAATAATTTCATAAGCTTTGTGCGGAAACTGGCATAAACCAGAGGGGGAGGGTCTATTAACCCTAGACAAATCCTTCACGTAACTAGTGTATCGCCCCTCTGCTATCATTTTTCGCAACTGGCTGGCGCCTCAATTTCCGGAGATGCGTGTATGTTTTGCAATTTCGAGCAACATGAATAACAAACAGAAGTCTGTCAGGAATGCCGGTCGAACTTTTTTCAATAGATCATAGAACATGGTTGGATTCCTGTGAAACAAACTGGTTTAGGAAATTAAACTGATTACTGGTCGTGGAGCCGACAGTAAATGATTCTGTCAGCAGAACCTGGGACTTATTTCCAATCACACAAAGCACAAACAGCTCAGACGACTTTTGCACAGGAGCTGATGATGCGTTATGCTGTCGTGGGATAGAAACTTCGCATCTGGCCGCCGGGGGATCGAGTGAATACATGCGCCTATTGGCAAGGCAGAACCCGGCACCGATGATGTCGCTATGGTGGCGTTTGTAGCGTGTCGCATAAATATTCCAACCTGGGACATGTTGCTATGTCATTTACTGCATCGATAATAAGGCAACTATTGACTACACTGCCTGGTTGCTCTGTGGTCTGACTATCATCGGAAATGTGACGCCAGACTGCCAAACGGTGTGTCACGTTGCCTCAACTTGTGTTTACACCGTTACAGGAGTATGCTCGAATACATAGGGGAAATGTTCCGATCTCCATCTCACTGTACATATATCCATCTCATCGCTAAACAAAGAAATACGGCACCAAATTCGACGCTTCTTTTTGTCAACATGCGTGCTCACTGCTGAAAAAGATCACAAAAATAATAAACAAACCAAATTCCTTTCCATTGCTTTGTTTTTGGGATGGAAATAGGAGCTATGAGATGAAGTGGCAAACCGTACCCCTATATGCTCTATAGAGCATAACCACGATCGATGCTTTGTTGACCAACAATAACGAATGTGTGCGTGTGTGTTTGCCAAAGCTGGTTATTCGCGATTCAACTTATACACAGCTACTTTATTTTACCGAAGTCGGTAAAATTTTACTGAGTTTTTGGACTACGGTTCGCCCAGTAATTTCAACAGCAATATTTTACATTACCGAGATGTCAGCATAAACGAGAAATGTCAAATAAACATTACAATCGGTAATAAAGGTAGTTTGTTTATGTGAACATAACTGAGCTAGTCAGTAAATGAGGATTTATTTTTTGGAAAATATTTTACTGATTGGACAGTATATCTAATCAATACGCCTTCGCATAAAATATAAGTATGGAGAAATTTCAGGGATTTTGTAATAAATTCTGCTAGATTGGGTACATTGATACATCGATACATTGAAAAGTTGGGTGTTTCTGCCGTTTCTGATCATCACCTTTCTGGTCGGAATCATCTGCCACTACTTTTTAATATTGATTTCATCCCCGAAAAATGTTGAATTGACACAGATTCAAGACAGTCAGGTAATGATCCGCACGCGGCTTCTCCGTGAGAACGGCAAATTCCTCATCCGGCAGTCGTTCGCTATGAGACGGAATTACATCAATAATAAGGAAACGGGTTATTTCAAGACACAGGTTCGTGACGACGAAGGTTCCATTCCCGCGGGCGCTGCGCTCCAACCTGATGCTGCAACGGGGTATCGAATTGGTCTGAGTATCATCCGCGTCATGGTACTTTTTTAACGTGTTCGGCCTGAAAAGCATCTATACATTCTACACACTGGTTCTGGGAGAGAACAATAGCACTGTTCAGACGCAAACCATGCAAAACTATAGATGTCCAGAGCAGCAGTAGCCATGCCGCAGGATCTCAAAGCCGCCTTCAAAGCAGAGTGAGAAGCGCTCGAAATCACCGAGCATCAGAATGCTCTGACGAATATTGAAACGGAGATACTGATGGCGGCCCGTGGCGTGTCCCCGTCGGATGCTGTCTACCACAGCCGAGAGGAGGCTGCTCTTACAAACTATAGAATCGATTATAGATTCTTTTTCACTTTAGATATCGTCAAATTAAAGTAAGTAAGTAAATATCGTCAGATTAAACTTGTGTCCGACGAAATATTTTACGAAGTGGTAAATAACCAAAACAACAACAAAGGGCTCTACAATTTTTGTTCAGTATTTTGCTAATGACTAGTCGGTAAATTTCCATTTTTCACCGGTGATGCTGTTTTGATTTGTACCGACTTTTTGTGCAGTTCAGCAATTTACGAATTTAATGATTTGTTCAGTAAAATAAGCAAACGTCAGAACAATAAACATAATGTTTTACCGAAACTCGGGAACTAATTACTGACAACCATTGGAGGTCCACTAAAATACTAGTAGTTCAGTAAAAAATAAATTTTGCAGTTCAAACTCAGTAAACAAAATACCGAACATCGAAATGCTGGTTAAGTGTGAAAATGAAATGAAAATAAATTGTAATTAATTATGTACTATTGAAAGATTGGCTATTGTTATTTCAACTTACAATGGCTACACTACACAGTATTTGAGGAATAAAACAAGACTTTTATAAGATTTAACGTTTCGACTCGGGGATAATGTCATCATCAGGGGAAAAATAATATGCTTGTTTCTTCTCTAATATTTGGTCAGACAATAACTGTCTGGTGTGGATATGATAAGGCGATTCGAAAAGGAAAAACTATGTTATTTGCCATTGTGATTTTTTTCTCTAATTAAATGTTACCGATGTAATGTACCATAATTTCATTGACTCAGTCAATTGTTTAACTTATTACAGGTAAAAAAAATCCAGTTCAAAAAATTGTTAAAATTTCAAATATTAATTAAATCAAATTTCAAGCAGACAAACATTTTAAAAAGCTACTGTGGTTAAAATGAAAGCGTTTTCTTCACACCATACAGCTAATTGGATATGCACTTTCGCATAATTACGCTCCGGGTGCAATAGCATTAGCCGGAATACCAGCTCAAACGATAGCAGAAAAATCCTGTCACAAGAAAATTACAACGTTAATGAGATTTTCCTTTGAGGCAATTTGAATATGACATCAAGATTAAAACTTCTGGTTCAATCACAGGAGTATAACATTCTCGTTATGCTAGTTTTCGCAGACTAATAGTTCTGTGAAGAACAAGAAAATTATTCAAAGTAAATGGGAAGGGAAAAAGGTGGGATATTGCAGGTAGAAATAAAAAATAAAGTAGAAAGTGGGATAGAAAAAAAATAGAATTAATAAAAATTGGGGAGAAAAAAACCCAACACAACCACAGCTTCGAATGTTTCACCATCCTGCAGCACTTCACTACCACCAATTGTTTGCCAGCGACCATGTAATTAGTTTTGCAGGTACTTATCGTGAATCCAGTATTTGCTGTCTCCCGCTAGAAAAGTTTAAAAGCTTCAATCCCGATAATATCCCTACAATCCTGAAACCCCAGGAGCAAATGCGATGGTGTAATAATGGTACCGCTTCTCTGCACACCAGCTTTCCTAATCACTCCTTTGAGCGTCATATTGAACAATATTCCAGGATATAGAAGATGTCGAGAATTCATCTGTAATGGCTCCACATCACTACCTCGAATACCATAATATTACAATATCTACAGTACTGTACCTCAAAAGTCGTTTCCCTGAATGGGACATTACCCCGAACAGTCATTAACCTGAAGGCATCCCTATTCAGCCCGATATTTCAAATTCTTGAATGGCTCTTGGCATTCAAATACTAGGTCTAGAAACATGCTTTTTGTCGTGAAATCATTATCTGAAAATTCGCAAGAAATGGAAAACAATCAGACCTGTGTACTCATAATAAATTGACAACGAATATAACACTTTATATTGAGGCATGCGTTTTCCTCAGTGACATTCAAGGTAGTGGCCTTCGGGGAAATGATATTGTGGGTAGTGTCGAAAGTCTCCGCAACCCTTACCTCTGATTTTGATCTATTCAACGTTACGCGAATCCGGGAACGCGAAGCGGAAAAATAATTTCAGCCTCTTAAGGCAACCATTTTTAACCAGTACGCGATCGAGAACGCCACCTTGATTGGGAGAACGTTTGTTTATTAGTGCGCGATGGGTGGTGCTTCTGCTGGGAACGCCAGTCGCTACAAGGCACGCCAACTTGTCCGGGAGAACCCGAAGTGGAAAAAATTGAAAGCAATCTGTGGATAATGAGTGGAATACAAAAGTGAATGCTTTACTTTATAATAAATTGCAATGCTGATTTTAATGGAGTGAATGAAAATGCATGTTAACATACTGGTTCTATATCAGAAACTGCTTAAGCGTCCGAAGTTTGAATTTCCACGGTAGGTATGACAGGCAGATAAGTGAACGTACCAAAATCCGATTTTTTTTTTATCTAACGTGAAATCTGTGCTGCTTCTTCTTCTTCTTATTGGCATTACATCCCTACACTGGGACAGAGCCGCCTCGCAGCTTAGTGTTCATCAAGCACTTCCACAGTTATTAACTGCGAGGTTTCTAAGCCAGGTTACCATTTTTGCATTCGTATATCATGAGGCTAGCACGATGATACTTTTATGCCCAGGGAAGTCGAGACAATTTCCAATCCGAAAATTGCCTAGACTGCGGCACATAATTCGTGTCTGTTGGCTTGACAACTGGATCTCAAACAACGAGCTCCATAGTCGTTGTCACCAGAAGCCGATAGTAACTGAAATTCAGGATCGGAAGTGGAACTGGACCGGATTGGTCACACATTATGTAGTGGCGGGAACAAAATCTGTAAACAAACATTAGACTGGGAATCAGTTGGACATCGCAGCAGAGGAAGTCGACCGAAATCGAACCTGGCAACAGGTTAAAGCGATAGCTGGACATCGCCCAGGATGGAGATCTTTCAAGTCGGCCCTCTGCACATCACAAGGTTTACAGGACTTACAAGTAAGACTTATAAGTAAGTAAGTCACAGAGCAAAACTTGTATTATTCAATGCGCGATCGATCGTGATGCTGCTGAGCACGCAAAATTCTCCGTTTAAAGGATTCACCTACAAAAGAAGTAAACTTATTAATTCAGTGCACAGTAGATCATATCTCTACAGGGCATCCCAGCTGTCCGGGTGAAATTTTGCTTCGCTAACCAAAAATGTTTTAATAAGTATGCGATCGAACCTTTTCCTTCCGTTCCGGGAGAACGCGAATTAATTCCTACCTCGCAGAGCAAATATATCTTAATCAGTGACCAACCGGGAGAGCGTGAAAAAGAAAGTTGATTTCTGCCTTGCAGAGTAATTTTTTTTCCATTAGTACGCGATCGATCGTATTACGAAGCTCGCAGTGTTACGTGCTCATGAAATCAAAAGGTTGGTTTTGTCTCGCAGAGCAGAAACTTTTTTATTTGGTAGTAGAACTAACCCGAACTAAACTCAAAGTACAAGGGAGCAACGAATTGATTCGAAAAATATTGAGGCATTCCACGGGGGCATGTCAGTCGATCCTGAGCGACCATTTCGAAAATATTTGAAACTCTGCACAGTTTTTCAATTTCATCTAAATCGTCATTTTTCGATATCAAATCTTCATATTGAGTCACGACTAACTTTTCAAAAGGGTGTATGTGAAAATGGTTCAAAAATATTTAAAAAGCTGCACAGCAAAAACGGAATGTTCGATTGTTATGATTTTTTCAGCAAAGTTAGACAACTAAATGGTGATTCTTAAGAAAATGTGCACAGTAAAAAAAAATTTTTTGCCTTTAAAAATATCATTTTTGTCACAAAACTCAAATATCTCAAAACCCTATCTTTTTCGAACGTAATTTTTTAGGAAAACGGTCCATTATATTAGCTATCTACCATAAAAATTTGGTGATGGTAAACTAATAAACAAAAAAGTTATGACATTTCAAACATTTCACAATTTTCACATTTAGTAAAAAAAATGTTTTCTGTGTAAGTTATTTCGAGAATTGCAGTTTGATGCAGATTTTATTGTTAAGGGACGTGATTTAAACAAGTTGTTTTCATGATATTTTGATTTAATTATTCATAGCATCTATAAGAAACTTAGACACGATCCAGTGTTGTGATCAAAAGTATTGATAGTGTCATAATTTTCATTGCACGTGACTGGCGAAAAATTCTTTTAATAGTGTTGAAACCTGTTGATAATAACGTTGATAGAAACATATCAGAAATGTTATTTTTAAGACAAAAGCTGCAAAATCAAAGATTTATATACGACGATTTATATAGACGTACACGTGTCTATAGTTTACCTGCAAAAAATATACCTCTTAGAGAACAGACTTTATGATCGGGAGGAAACGGGTATCTTCAACAACAACAAATGCATGATAGGTACATACCATGACAATGCTCACGAAAAAGCAAAAAAATTACTACTACTAAGGTTGTTAAAGATCTTATAGCAATTTTTTTCTTCAGTCAAGCAAATGACACCAAACTAGTCAGTAACAACTTAAAAGTGATTTTGTTTATTGAAATATTACGAACAACATGAGTAGCCGCTTTCTCAACTGTTGTAGGCCGTTTGATGGAAAAAAGTGTTCAAAAGAGTTACGAAATCTCACCGAAAGCACCATAGATAAACTGAAAGCGACTGGTTATGCTCCAATGTCCACATTGAATACAAATTTACGCATTTGCACGTCCTGCCGTCTAAACGTTGGCAAAAGAGCAATCTGTATATCATCGAAAACGACAGCAACTGAGGAATTGCCAGATGTATCGACAACAACTGAGGAATTACCAGAAGTATTAAGTGCTGAGAGCCTTGCCACCGTACCATCAGCGAAATCTGTTTCAACAAATCAATCGGAAGATGAGTGTATCCAAAAGGTCAACATCGAACGCTTTAACGAGGGCATAGCTGGGATAAAAGTGACTCCGATTAAATGGAGTAAGATGGACTACGTTTATTACCCGGAGCAAAAATACCGTGAAATAAACGAAGCTGTACGAAGAAACCTCTTCAAATTAGGACCTGATGATGTGGAAAATACAGACTACGATGAGGTAATTATAAATATGAAGGAAAGGTTCTCGAATGCAGCCACGACAAGGAAAGAAAAATTATTGATTTTGTCGATGCTGTCAAGTTCGTGGTCTATTCAGGATGCAATTGATGAGTTCAAAACCAATAGAAATACAGTAAAAGAGGCAAAACAATTGAAGAATAACTGTCTTTCAACCAAAAATACTAGGTCTAGTACTGCATTAACAGATGAGACAAAAGAAATAGTAGTTCAATATTTTGAAGATGATGAAGTAAGTCGAGCTATGCCTGGTCAAAAAGATTATGTATCAGTAAAAAAGATGGAAAGCGTCAAGCAATCCAAAAACGATTAATGATGACGACTTTGAAAGAAGCGTACACACGCTTCAAGGAAATTCACGATAATATTAAAATAGGTTTTCCTCATTTGCAAGCCTTCGGCCAAGGCAATGTAAGCTTCTTTCCAATTCAGGAACACATAATGTGTGTGTGTGCACAACCCATGAGAATATTAATCTTATTTTACATAGTTTGAAAAGAATCAATTTAACAAAGGATATTAAAATGTTAACTGGTAGTCTTTTGTGTGAAAATACAACATCAAATTGCTATCTACGATCTTGTTCGGATTGTCCAGATTCTTCATCATTGGAAAATAATTTATTCGCTGAGTTTGAAGAAAAATATATTGATCAGTTATCATTTGAGCAATGGGTGACCACGGATAGGTGTGACATAGAAACTATTGTAAAACCTGTAGATGAGTTTGTGTCATATTTTTGCTTGAAATTAGAAAGTTTAATCCCTCACGATTTCATTAAAACAGAACAATCCAGCTTTTTAAAAATACGAAAAATACATTACAAAATGGTGAATTTTTAGTCATTTGTGATTTTTCTGAAAATTACAGCTTTGTATTGCAAGATGAAGTGCAGTCCCATCACTGGAACGTACAACAAGCTACAATTCATCCATTCGTTATTTATTTTAATGGAAGTACGCAAATTGAACACTTAAGTTTTATTATAATTTCCGAAGATTTAAGACACGATTCAGTATCCGTAAACTTGTTCATTGAAAAATGATTAACTTTTTACGCGTTGATAAGCATAAAGAAGTCAAAAGATATATTTCATGTATGATGGAGCAGCGTCGCAGTACAAAAATCGTAAGAATTTTTCGAGCCTATGTCAATTTAAATCAATGTACGGAATTGATGCAGAATGGCATTTTTTGCTACATCACATGGCAAAGGTCCTTGTGATGCTATTGGAGGAACAATAAAGCGCATGGCCACAAGAGCAAGTTTAGCCAAAGAACGTGAGCATCCAATTAAAACTGCGAAAGAACTTTTTGATTGGGCAAATCGTAGAAAAGAAAAAGATTTAACCAAATTATCATTTTGTTTTACTACTACTGAAGAGTACGAAATAAAGGCTTCAGAGCTCAGCGAGCAATTTAATAACGCGAAAACGATCCAAGGAACCCAAAAATTTCACTGTTTCATTCCATTGTCGGAAAATAAAATTAAAGCAAAACTATACTCAAACTGTGCTGATAATAATTCAAAAGTGTTCGATATTTTAAAAATTTGAATAAAAATAAATAAAAATAAGTATTAATAAACTGTTTTCATGATATCATAACCCATACCAAAATTCAAACCCAAAACTCTTAGAGTTTCTATAACAACATTGTGTAACTGCCACATTTAATTTAATACTTAGGATAATATTAATTCATTTTTATTTATTTATACATATAATATTTATACATATATATACATAATATCGATGAATACATAAATATGGAATATCATGAAAACAACTTGTTTAACTCACGCAAGGCCCTTAACAATAAAATCAGCATCAAACTGCGATTCTTGAAAAAAAAATACACGGAAATTTTTTTTTTGTTTACTATGTGTGAAAATTATTAAATGTTTGAAATGTCATAACTTTTTTGCTTATTAGTTTACCATCACCAAATTTTTATGGTAGATAGCTAATATAATGGACGTTTGTAAAAAGATAGGGTTTTGAGACATTTAAGTTTTTGTGACAAAAATTATATTTTCTAAAGCAAAAAAAATTTTTTTTTCACGGTGTACATTTTCTTAAGAATCACCATTTAGTTGTCTAACTTTGCTGAAAAAATCATAACAATCGAACATTCCGTTTTAGCTGTGCAGCTTTTTAAATATTTTTGAACCATTTTCACATACACCCTTTTGAAAAGTTAGTCGTGACTCAATATGAAGATTTGATATCGAAAAATGACGATTTAGATGAAATTGAAAAACTGTGCAAAGTTTCAACTCAATAGAAAATCATGAATTAAAAATTTTCTTAAATTTTGATGCTGTTGCTTGGAATCGCTCAATGCTGTTGCTTGGAATCGCTCTATTGCAAGCGATCGACAAATATAAAATGTTTATTTATCAGAAGGTGAAAGTGTGCAGAGGGCCATCGGAGAACAATCTTAATCAGGGTTTGCAGAAATCGCTTTCAATAGATAACGAACAACGATAATAACAAGCAATGAAAACAAAACTATCGCACTTGTATACAGGTTGGAAAAAAACTGATTCGGACAGGCAGTCCCCACCGATGGGGTTTGATAAAACGCTTTGTTCTCGCTCATTTCATGTTGGGGACCTTTTTCTTCGCACAGCTGTGTAAAACAAGTTGAAATGCATCATCAGAACCGGTGCACCCCGCAATTGGGGCTAATTGAAAGAAATTTATAATGAGTTGTAGCCCCCCCGAATCAGTTCATTATCGTAACAGTTACCGAAAAACGTCTCTCACGATATGCTACCTATTGAAAGTGTATTCAGACATGATAAGTGAGAGATTTGCTCATACTCCTTTGGATTCAAACCCTGATCTTAATTGAAATCGCTTGTATTTTTCCTATCGTCCACTCAGGAATGGCTTGGCTGACAGCGTGGGAGCTATCCTAGCAATACAGGCAAAATAATATATATTGTTTTGCGTTTAGAAACGATTCTTGGTATCTATGGCATATTTTCAGAGATGCAATACGAAATGACGTTGCTTATCAGAATGATTTACGTACCATCCCGCAAGCTTTTACTTCGCCCAAGCGATCGATATCGATTCAAACAAGAATCTCACGGTGATGAAACCTCCCAAATATTATGTACAACCCTTCGAACAATCACTATGTACGTTTTTTCTTGTTGGACAAAAAAAGTAAATAATCAGTGCTTGATGAATCGTGTTTCTACAATACGCGTTACTTCGATCGGAAGAAGCGCGATCCTATTCAGTATACAGAAACTACCGGGCGAACTTTGTTTCACGCACGTGTTATAGCTTATCAAACGAAGCACATCGATTTCACATGTTGTTGCAGAATGTTGATGCAAACGTGGTCAATCGTCATTGACCAGCATCAGAAGTTAGTGTTGATACAATTGAATCACCAGGACATGGTTCCGGATGTTCCGGGAACCTGGTTCCCTGGGGTAGTGGACACTTTTCAAGTGGTGTAAAACCCAGTCTTGCGACATATCAAACTTCATGGGTTTGGAAGACAATCTCAATAGATGAGTTTTTGAGAGGTTTTGGACACATTGGCCACGTCCGAAAGTGTTCCCGGGAACCTGGTTCCCTCAAGAAAGTGGACAAATCTTGCCTAGCATCAAAACCCATCTTGCGACATATCAAACTCCATGATTTTGAAAGACATGCACAAAACATGCATTTTTGAGAGATTTTGGACACATTGACCACGTCCGGAAGTGTTCCCGGGAACCTGGTTCCCTCAGGGAAGCGGTCAAATTTCGATTAGCACCGAAACCCATCTTGCGACATATCAAACTCCTTCATTTTAAAAGACAAGCTCTATAGATGAGTTTTTGAGAGGTTTGGACACATTGTGCACATCCGGAAGTGTACCCGGGAGCCTGATTCCCTCAAGGGACCGGACAAATTTCGATTAGCACCGAAATCCATCTTGCGACATATCAAACTCTAGATCTTAAAAGACAAGCACAAAACTTGAGTTTTTGAGAGATTTTGGAAACATTGGCCACGTCCGGAAGTGTTCTCGGGAGTCTCCCTCCCTCAGAGAAACGGACAAATTTCGATTAACACCGAAACTCATCTTGCGACATATTAAATTCTATGGTTTTGAAAGACAAGCTCAATAGATGAGTTTTTGAGAGGTTTTGGAAACATTGGCCACATCCGGAAGTGTACCCGGAAGTCTGACTTCCTCAGGGGACCGGACAAATTTCGGTTAGCATCAAAACCCATCTTGCAACATATCAAACTCCTTGGTTTTGAAAGACAAGCTCAATAGATGAGTTTTTGAGAGATTTTGGACACATTGGCCACGTCCGGAAGTGTTCTCGGGAGTCACCCTCCCTCAGAGAAACGGACAAATTTCGATTAACACCGAAACCCATCTTGCGACATATCAAATTCTATGGTTTTGAAAGACAAGCTCAATAGATGAGTTTTTGAGAGGTTTTAGACACATTGGCCACATTCGGAAGTCAAGCCGGGAGCCTGATTCCCTTAGGGGACCGGACAAATTTCGATTAGCATCGAAACTCATCTTACGACATGTCCAACTCCATGATTTTGAAAGGCAAGCTTTTGGAAACGTACCAAAAAATAGACATGATGACGCTTCTTGTCTGAAAAATTCATGGCAATCGGTCGAAAAATTAGCCCACACGGGTTATTTCAATTTTGATTTCTAGGTCAGACTGAAACGGGTTAAAACACGATTTTCCTATTGCTGTCTTTGAAATAACTTCGTACACAATAAATATCTAGTTACTTACCAACTTAACAAACTTATTAGGTATTTCAATACCAAAGTTTTATTAGTTATCCGTTTGGTATAGTAATAACAGAGTATGTTACGCCTGAAAAAAATTGCATATTCATTCTCGGCATTACTCCTTTGGAATTTTACATCTTATGCGAGGCAAATTCATAACAGAGCAAGGTACCAATAACAAAATTAGGCACTCCAGAAACACGTTTGATCGCGCTTCAATTAAGGTTTTTTTTTACTTTTGGGAAAATAGAACAAAAAATCACAAAATCACAAGTTTCGATATCATTCTGTGTTTCGTCCAGGGTGGGACGACCCTACATTGTGTTGTTTTTTATGGTGATTCTCCGTACGACGGTGAAGAAAACTACTGCTTGATCGAACTAGACTTGATTTTATTGCCTCCGAGAGGTCGCGTGCCTACTCGAAGGGTATGATATCGAACACTGTACGAGACATTCAATTCAGAGTCGCCTTTTATAGGCGACTCTTAGTACGGAAACAATATACAAATTATTGGGGACGTGCGCTCAAACATTCAAATTTAAGTCTAATAAGATTAACTACGCGCCAAATTGCCAAACAAACGCTGCAACGCGTTCGGGCTGTTGGCGCGAAATACACAAAACTAATCAAACCAATTAATAGAAGCTACGTACGCAGCTCTTCTTTGCGCTGTCCTCTCAATGCAAGCAAGCAGCAGAAACGGCGACGATAACGATGAGTTGTGCAAACATTTTGCATTCAAAAAACATTTTTAAAGGACACACAAATGTAAAACAATATAACGCAAATCTTGACATCATTTTGTATTCAAAACAGAAAAAAAAATCCGCAATGTTGAGAACGTTCTGCGCTCCAAAACACATGCGATCGCTTACTAATGAAGATGTTTCAACCCACTAAGCAAGAAAGATAACGCGAATCTCAAGATCGTCCTGCACTCCAGAACACGTTTGATCGCGCACTATTTTTTTAGTACGCACAGAGCAAAACAAAATAACTCAGATCGTTCTGTGCTCCAAGAACACGTTCGATTGCGCACTAATTAAGTTTTTTACCCACAAAGCACAGCAAAATGACGCGGATCTCGAGATCGTTCTGCGCTCCTAAATTCGTTCATTCGCGTACTAACTTTTTTTCGATACGTAAAGCAGAACAAAATAACGCGGGTCTGGAGATTGTTCTGCACTCCAAAAACACGTTTGATCGCGAAAACAAATTAAGTTGTTTCAACCCACAAAGCAAAACAAAATAACGTGGATCCAGAGATCGTTTTGTATTCCAAAAGCACATTTTAACGCACATTATTTTTTTCTAAGCACAAAGCAAAATAAAATAACGCAGATATCCTTTTGCGCTCCAAAACTACGTTTGATCGCGCACTTAATAAGTTTTTACAACCCACAAAGCAGAACAAAATGACGCTGATCTCGAGATCGTTCTGCACTCCCTCAGTAAATTTTCACGCAATTATTAAAAATAATATAGAATAGCTATCGGCGTGACGTCTAAAACGACGCCTAGCAAAACTAGTATCGCTGCCATCAACTGCTTTCGTATCAATGCACAGTTCCAGTCTTGCAGTGTTCATTCAACCTGGTAGCCACTTTTATTTCATCTGTCAGCAAAATATCGTATTGGTTGTTGCACCTGACGATAGATGGCTCAGCTTTTCTCCACTCACCCTTGGTAGGCTCATGAAACCGTTGCATATCGTTCCACACTTTCTTGCACCTCAGTAATCAGTCTATTTATTCAACCGGAACCTGACACCAACATCCCAATGAGCTAGACTTACTAAGGTGACGCAGACCAGTATATGTGTATGTAGTAGTAATCAAAAATGTTGTGACGTCACTACTTGCTTACGGTAAGAAGTTTATATGGGAAATACAATAAAATACGAGATTTCTTTGAAATACGGCGAATTTTTGCCATGAATTTATTAGAAAATAATAAAATCGAACTTTTAGGGTAATTTGCCAAATGTTGAACAGCTGAATTTAGCTCGATGCTGAACACCATTGTATTTTTTTATACAAGAATTTCAGCTGTAAAACTGTAATCGATTTTTCTCAATTCTTTTTCTTATTATTGATAAGAGCATTGTTCACGTACTTCGGTATTATTGTAAAACTGTGTTTAGCGTGCCCTTGTACGCAAAAGAAAACCGCAATATGTACTAAAAAGGTGCTTAATTTTATTTATTTCGTTTAGAAATTGGATGTTCTCATGTGATATATCATTCTTTAATAAATTCTTATAGCCTGTTCAGATTGCGAGCTTCATAACTGGATATCATACCGAATAAAAATAAAACGTTTGAACTTTGACATCAAGATACTAATTTATCAAGCTTGTGACCTGAACAGGCTCTTCCGAATAAATTTACTTTTGGTTAAAATGTATGTATTTTTATTAATTTAATTTAATTTAATTTAATTTTTATTTTATTCATTCGTCGATAAGTGCTTAGCCTACTATAATATTCTGTACAGTGTTTTGTTACCTTTCATCTGTGATTTCAGCATTTCAGTTATGAGTATTTAGGTTTCAATTAAAGATTTTTAAGCAAGTGAGGAAAAATTAAGTTAGAAAAAAAAAACCTCAGTAATAACTTATGTTTTTTTTTTTTTAACTTACTAACTATTATCACAGAGTCAACAGATTTTGAATAAGTGGATTTCCTGACATTACACAGGAAGTTTCAAATTTGTTCACATTTTTTTCTATGAATTCATCAATTCTATCAATTTTAGCCAAACGATGGAGCTCGTCTGTAGGAAAGTATGGATTCAGGTTGTGTATCATCTTTAAGATTTTATTCTGCATCCGCTGGATCCGTTTCCGATGACTAGCTGCACAATCACGCCAAGCCGGAGCGCCGTAAACGAGGATAGCCCGAAATATTGTTTTGTATAGTAACATTTTGTTGTTCAATCGCAATCTCGAACGCCGGTTTATCAAGGGATATAAGCATCGAATGAGTTTACCGCATTTTTGAATGCTGTAGTTCACGTGTTTGTCGAATATAAGTTTTTGTCGTAGTTCACTCCGAGGTATTTGACTTCGTTGCTCCAGGAACTAATACTCCTCCGGCAGTTATTTGTCTTGACGGAATATGTTTTTGTGCTCGTTTCTTGGTGAAGAATATTGCTTGTGTTTTAGTAGGGTTTACCTTAATACGCCATTTTCTTTGGAATTCTTCCAGAGAATTTTCAGCTGCTTGTAGATGAGTGGTTATGATCTCCGGATCTTTATCGACCACCAGGTATCCTGTATCGTCGGCGAAGAAAGTATATACCACTCCATCAATCATAACGATATCCGAAGTAAACACGTTGTACAGGGTTGGACTGAGCACCGACCCTTGCGGCACACCAAAAGGAACGTCGTACTCATTGGATAGACTACCATTTACCGATACTTTAAACGTTCTACCTTTGAGGAAGGAGTATAACATCTTGACAAGATATATAGGACATCTGCTCCGATGAAGTTTATACACTAGAGCCTCATGCCACACGGAGTCGTAGGCCTTTTCTATGTCGAGAAGCACCATTCCTGCCGACTTTTTGTTCGCAAAAGCATTACGAATGGGTTTTGAAACCCTCATCAACTGGTGTGTTGTGGAATGGCCGCTTTTAAATCCAAATTGTTCATTTGGAATCAATCCACTTGTCTCAAGGTGTCGGTTCAATCTGTTGAGGATCACTCGTTCCAAAATTTTGCTCATAGTGTTGAGTAAACTGATAGGCCTATAATTTCCTGGGTCTGTTACGTCTTTGTTGGGCTTTGCTATGGGAATGACAGTAGCACATTTCCAAGCCTCTGGAAAGTACGACAATTTGATACAAGCATTCACTAACCTTGTCAAGAAGACGATTCCCTTGCGTGAGAAGTTCTTGAGCACGATGTTGCGTACACCATCCTTCCCGGTGATTTCTTCGCTTTTAGCTGGTGGATAATGGTACGAACTTCTTTGGGTTTGGCGTATGTGCTACCATCGTTGTTTAGGTCCTGGTGACGAGAAATCTCCTGTACGGCCTCCTCTACAGCTACATTGGTAGCGTAATCACCTGGCAGTGTATTCAAGTGAGCCTTGACAAACTTTTCGGCTAGTATACCGGCTTTCCCTACAGGTGAGACGATAAGGGACTCGCCGACTTTGAGGGGAGGACTATATTTACACTTGTTACGCAAAAGTTTGCTGATCTTCCAGAATTTGTTGCTTCCGGATTCTAGGTCTTCAACCATATCGCCGAAATTCCGGAATCTATGTTCTGCTACTTCCTGTTGGATCCTTCGAGTAAGAGCGGATACGATCATACCGATCATCGGGTCTCTTCTTCTGTAATACTGACGTCTTCGAGTATTCCTAAGTTTGATGAGTTGCTTTACGGATTCTGGTAATGTTGGCTGATGTTGTTGAATGTTAACAAGAGGAACAGCCAAGGCCTCGGCATCAGTGATAGTATCTGTCAAAACTCGATTGCTTCATTGATTTCAGCAGGATAGTCGATGTTAGAGATCATTCCATTTGCAGACAGATCAATCCTATCGTCCATGATTCGCCGAAATCTTGACCAGTCTGCGCGATTATAGCTTCGGTGTTGGTGTACATTAGGGTTGTAAGGTGTTTCAGCGTCAATCGTGAAGGTTACTGGCAGATGGTCTGAAGATAAATCATGCACAACTTTCGGCACCGATATGTTGAATCTGTTGTTGGACAAGGTCAAGTCTAGTGTGGATGGTTTTCCTCTGCCGGTGGGAATGAAGGTGTGTGAGTCGGGAGCGTGGATAGTTGTGCCGGTATTTCGCGCAGATAGGAACAATTCTTTTCCGGCTTTGTTGGCTTTTAAGCAGTTCCAGGCCCGATGACGTGCATTGAAGTCGCCGATGACGTACACTGGATCAGCTGAAAAGAGCAATTTACGTATGTCTTTTCGGAATTGTTCAATTTGTTGTCTACAAGACCCGCCTGGATAGTACGCGGCAATAATATGTATAGGAGTCCTAGATGATTGGACAATGACGCCAACTGCTTCAATAGATTTGACATCCAAGTAATCAATTTGTTCATATGAGATCCCTTTGCGCACCACAATCATCACACCCCCTCCTCGTTCTGCTCTATCTGGGCTTCTATCCAGTCGTATGCAAGAAAATAATCCATGTGAAATAGACATGTTTGATGACAACCAAGCAGCCCTGCCGTCCTTCTTAGTCACACTTGGTCGACAACTAAGAAGCTTTGCCCAAATCCAAAAATTTCTATTAGTCTTTTTAGGCTATATGTGTGGATGTGAGCGTGTATGTGTGTACAAAAAATAGTGTGCCGTACGGCCGAACACCTTTACAGTCTCTTTAAAATGCTCCCACAGGTGCGGATTCGCACTGCTGCCGCCCTCATGGGTCTCAATGATGCACTGTTGGTTACTATCAACTCCCTTCAAAGCCAACATTTTGTGCTCCCGCAGGTGCGGATTCGCACTGCTGCCGCCCTCATGGGTTCCAATGATGCACTGTTGGTTACTATCAACTCCCCTCAAAGCCAACATTTTGTGCTCCCGCAGGTGCGGATTCGCACTGCTGCCGCCCTCATGGGTTCCAATGATGCACTGTTGGTTACTATCAACCCCCCCAAAGCCAACATTTTGCGCTCCCGCAGGTGCGGATTCGCACTGCTGCCGCCCTCATGGGTTCCAATGATGCACTGTTGGTTACTATCAGCCCGTCCAAAACCAACATTTTGCGCTCCCGCAGGTGCGGATTCGCACTGCTGCCGCCCTCATGGGTTCCAATGATGCACTGTTGGTTACTATCAACCCCCCCAAAGCCAACATTTTGCGCTCCCGCAGGTGCGGATTCGCACTGCTGCCGCCCTCATGGGTCTCAATGATGCACTGTTGGTTACTATCAACTCCCTTCAAAGCCAACATTTTGTGCTCTCGCAGGTGCGGATTCGCACTGCTGCCGCCCTCATGGGTTCCAATGATGCACTGTTGGTTACTATCAACTCCCCTCAAAGCCAACATTTTGTGCTCCCGCAGGTGCGGATTCGCACTGCTGCCGCCCTCATGGGTTCCAATGATGCACTGTTGGTTACTATCAACCCCCCCAAAGCCAACATTTTGCGCTCCCGCAGGTGCGGATTCGCACTGCTGCCGCCCTCATGGGTTCCAATGATGCACTGTTGGTTACTATCAACCCCCCCAAAGCCAACATTTTGCGCTCCCGCAGGTGCGGATTCGCACTGCTGCCGCCCTCATGGGTTCCAATGATGCACTGTTGGTTACTATCAACCCCCCCAAAGCCAACATTTTGCGCTCCCGCAGGTGCGGATTCGCACTGCTGCCGCCCTCATGGGTCTCAATGATGCACTGTTGGTTACTATCAACTCCCTTCAAAGCCAACATTTTGTGCTCCCGCAGGTGCGGCTTCGCACTGCTGCCGCCCTCCTGGGTTCCACTGATGCACTGTTGGTTACTATCCACTCCTTCAAAGCCATCATTTTGTGCTCCCGCAGGTGCGGATTCGCACTGCTGCCGCCCTCATGGGTTCCAATGATGCACTGTTGGTTACTATCAACCCCCCCAAAGCCAACATTTTGCGCTCCCGCAGGTGCGGATTCGCACTGCTGCCGCCCTCATGGGTTCCAATGATGCACTGTTGGTTACTATCAACCCCCCCAAAGCCAACATTTTGCGCTCCCGCAGGTGCGGATTCGCACTGCTGCCGCCCTCATGGGTTCCAATGATGCACTGTTGGTTACTATCAACCCTCCCAAAGCCAACATTTTGCGCTCCCGCAGGTGCGGATTCGCACTGCTGCCGCCCTCATGGGTCTCAATGATGCACTGTTGGTTACTATCAACTCCCTTCAAAGCCAACATTTTGTGCTCGCGCAGGTGCGGATTCGCTATACCAGCACCCAGACTGGTCCCAGTTTCGTATTGGAAGTATTGATTTGTTCCCCTAAAATACCATTTTCACACCACATGAAAAAATAGTTTATTTTGGGATACTTGGGTCATTACAGCCCTGCCGTCCTTCTTAGTCACACTTGGTCGACAACTAAGAAGCTTTGCCCAAATCCAAAAATTTCTATTAGTCTTTTTAGGCTATATGTGTGGATGTGAGCGTGTATGTGTGTACAAAAAATAGTGTGCCGTACGGCCTGAAACACTCTGACTCTTTAAAATGCCCCACCCCCTTCCCCCTCCCGTGGCTGTCACCAGGATTCGAACCTAGAGCATGAACAAAACCGTCAGAGAGATGCGTTGACGCTATGCACTCCTCTATGGTTACTGTTTGAAATGTTTTTGTTATTGAATTAAGCCTCTTCTGACTGAAACCACACGAAAGGAATATGAGAGTGTGTTTTTTGTAGCCTTTCCTTTGTTGTTCGTGATATGTGTGGATGTGTCAAGTAGTTTAATTGTAGCTGAAAATGCAAAAAAACAAGCAACAAAAGAGAATAGCGATATTTCTTTGTTTTCATATGCATAGAATAGAGACAATCTTGTGTTCCATTTTTATCTGCAGCTAATATGGTGGCAGTGTTGCGATAGATTGTATGTTTCGGAAGTAAAACAGAATTCCTCGAGTAGCACATGGACTAAACCACGATGGCGTCACGCGTCGATTTTCAGTAAGAAGAAAACCTCATCTGAGGGCAAAGTTTACAAAAAATGAACATCAACGTGAACATCCGGTGAACTAAAAGCTCCGAATTCACTCAAAGCGGATATCATTTTTTCGAGCGAAAAGAAGAAGAATCGTAAAAAAAGAAGACGCTCGTGGTTAAGTCCATATGTTCCAAGTCAGGTGTCGCAACTTATACACTGAGTATACTGGTCGTAAGTATTTCATACGACCAAACTTACGAGAATGTTTCATAAGAATTGAACTATGAAAATATTAGGATCATATTTCGGTCAAATCAATCTTTTTTATTGTGCATCCAACAGCTTTTCCCTAAAGCGTTGGTGGGCGTGTGGTGTGATCTCACGCCTCCTAATCACGACGTCCACGGTTCGAAACCAGGTTACACTTTTTTTAAACGAACATAAAATTTTCCATAAGATTGTCGTATAAAATGCATTCCATTAGTGAATCGTATGAAAATCAAAACATTGTCTTGTGGCGAAATTTCAAAAGAGAATAGTATGATCGTCTTACGACCAGTATCCTGAGTGTACCTATATGTCTGAATTTGGTCACAATCAAGTAACTGTAATCAGATTTGATAGAAATGTGTTACTTGAGTCAATTCAACAGATTTTAAGCTCGCTCCAATTTAATTGCAATATTATACTTTTATATACTCGTATCCTCAGAGTTGAACAAGAAATCTCTGGAGTAAGGTCTCAGTTTTACAAGAAATCTGTGGAGAAAGACCTCGGGTCTACACGCGTAACCAAAGTTCTATCGACTAGAATCGAAGTTTCAAAAGAGGTACACGCTCTTTGTGGATTTTAGTATAAAATGGGATCACTACATATATCCTGCACTATTCTAGAAATATATGGAGTGAGGTTTAAAGTCAACATGCATAATCAAAGTTCTATCGACTTGTTTCAAAAGTGGTACAATCTCTTTACGGTCCTTGTTATAGAATATGACCACAGCATATGTTCTGCGATATTCAGAAATCTCGCTTAACTTTTCAAAAGGACCTAAGTAACATTTTTTTCATGAATTAATTTTAATACAGCAATTAATAGCTTTAATGTTGTTCTGTTGATCGCGCTAATCGAATTAATTCATGAAAAAAATGTTACTTAGGTCCTTTTGAAAAGTTAAGCGAGAAATCTCGGGAGTGAGATCTTAAGGCGTACACCCGTAATCAAAGGTCTTTCGATAAGCTTTTAATATGATACATGTTTTTTGTGGACCTTAAAATACTATGTATCATATTTGAATATATATACTTGTCCCATTCATTTCCTGGGGAAATCTATCACACATATGAATATGTACCCTACTTGAAACAGTCTGGTAACTCTTCATTTACGATTGAAATCTTAAAGGATTCCTTCAGAGATTTCTTGCAAAGTTTTGAACACATGATAAAATACATTCTATTAAAAATACAAGAATAGCTTGTTCAAAATTTTAAACGGGCTAATAGACCTCTGGTTACGCATGTAGACCGTGTAAACAAACGCAACACTGATGGAATTCCCATCGGCCATGCTCTAAATGGTTGTTTTAACCCTTAAATGTACAATGTTGTTTTAAAACAACAAATATTAAATGACCAAGGAAATGATCCATTTAAGTAAAGCATTCCAATAAAACAGCGATAATATTGCACTATATCGGTTGTGTCTAGCCATTCGTGTATATATTGGTAAATGATTCATTGCGCTCAATGTTTCACTTGCCAGAAAACGCAATGAATCATTGTATTTGGGGATGCGGGACGCAAAGTCTGTCAGAATAAAAACTGAATAGAGTTTATTACCAGTAACAGTAACACAGATGAAACATTGAAATCGTTACATCAAATGCAATTCAGAAACCAAAAAACCCCACCCCCTGACCATTTATCTGGCTACACCACTGATTCTGGCAACTTGTATTGTCATAACGGCGCCGGTCAAGTCCTTATAGTCAGTTGGGAAAGGAGAGGAATGCTATAGCATAGTATGTAGTAGTAGTAGTAATGTTTATTATTTTGTGATCTTTTTCAGCAGTGAGCACGCATGTTGACAAAAAGAAGCGACGAATTTGGTGCCGTGGGAGAGCTATCAGATTCGTTAAATCGTCGTTTGAATCTTTGTTTACAAAAGCAGATAAGTCGTTTTGAAAATTTTGTCTTGAAGTGATAGATTTTTCTTTGGATTCAAACCATGGTAGGATGCAAACATACGAAACCATACCGCATAGGTAGTTCTTCAAGGCAGCTTCAAAATGCAACAGCAAACTTTTTTTTGTCATATCACGTGGTATGAAAACTAAGAAATAGTGTATACACACCACAATGAGTTCGATACCATATGTTTGTATTGTCAAAACTCAAAACATGTTACTTTGAGCGATATTTGTTTCAAAAAGTGGAAACAGTTGAGCGTTGACGGAAAGGTCTTACAATTTGCAGACCTAAGTTCGATTCTCAGGTTGTTTTTTTTTAATTAAAATTTTATAAAGTACAACATGTAAACTAAAACACATGTTTTTAGATTACGAATGAAATAAAAATGAAATGTTTTTGAAAACTTGCTTTCAATAATGCCATTTATTATTGTTAAAGGTTAATCAGTAATAAAACACTGAAGAGTTTTTCTCAGGGATTTTTTTCTGAAATTCTCATTGGAGTTCCTCCAAGTACTCTTCATGAATCACTTCGAGAATTTCCACAAAACTCCTTTTGAATGTCACATAGAATTTCCACGTCCGGAAATTTATCCAGATTTTTTTTTCTGGGAATGCTTACGGAAATTCTATTGCGAATTTCTCCAGAAAATACCTCCACTTAGTTTCCGAAACATTCGTCCAAGAATCCACCTGGAAAATCGTTTTCGAAATTGTCAGTAATACCTTCGGAAATTTCCCTTAACACTCCTTAAAAAATCTTCTGGAATCCACATGAAAACTCCTCTGTAAATTATAAGGCATTTTATGAGACAGATCGAAGCAGCTGTTTCTCTCGTGCTTATCTACTTTGACAAATAGTGGGAGCCCGTTTGTTTGGTTAATTCACGCTGAACATTCCAATGGGTCGGATCATCAATTCTACCTAGTTTTTTTTTTGGTTTCTAGAGCTTAAGAACAAAGCTTTTCATACCATTTCCAATACGTGTTGCTAGATTATTCATACTATTGCATTCTTAGCATAAAATGCTGAAGAAAACATTATAAAAACAAATGAAAAGTTAGAAAAATTATTTTGTGTTTGGACATAACGAGATGTTCACGCAGAATCATACCAAAACAAAACATTAAATTACATGTAATCGGGCCGCCGCGAAACGTCTCATAAAATACCTTATATTCGGTTTTCCGCGAGCGGGGAATTTTTGACGAAATTTCTGATTCATTTACCATTGGACATCATGGAAAAGTTACCGAAAAACTTACTGGTGTAAACTCGTTCAATAGCCATCGGCATGGTGAAAAATATTCATGCGGCGGCTCGCCGATTAATTTTCGACGGCGGCGGCGACGTGAGAAAATCACCGGCTGCGGCGGCGGCATGACGCAGCGGCGCACAGGTCTTCATCATGCAGTAATACATGTGGTACCATACGGTACAATCACACCATACTGCTAAACCACTGAAATAAAAATTAGCCTTACTAATCTTCTTTCACTTTCACTTTGTGAAATCCTGATTTAGGATTTAAATAACACTTTCTTCTCATTTCTTCACTCCGCAGCAAAACGAAGTGCACATATAAATTCAATAAGCCCCAATTCACTGAAAAAAGCCCACCACACGACCGCAACTACCGTCACTTGCGCGATAAATTCAATTCAACACTACTAAAGAAGAAAAACAGTCAATATTCAGCTGATGTAACTGTTATTTCTGTTTTTCTTCAAAACTATCACGAAATAGTTACAAACAACGCGAACCGCACGCCCGACCGACGACCGTGTTGACAAGACTTGAACTGTTCCATTCTATTTACCGGCCGTGGAAGGCAACACGAACCGCACGAAGACTCTGAGCGGGTGGTTAGTTTGCACGCTTAAGTTAATCAACATAGTTTTGTATACACATAACGGGCATTTCATGAGATAAAATTATTATGTGAATGGTAAATTAACCAACAATGGATCTCCTAGCACCTGCATTTCACTATTGCTACTATTGTGGTGTCAAATTGTTGATTCATTGTTATTATGGTTCCAATTGAAATTAGAATGGACCGCAAAAACCGCCGCTATGAAATGAACAGATCGTGCCACCGTAGACATGTTCTGTCAAAAGCACATGAATAGAAATTATGCGTATTATGCCGCCGTTGTTTTGATGCGGTGGGTGCTAAATGAGATACCTTGATTGATCCATTTCGATCTCGCGAAAACTGATTTTATTCGCGTTCAACTTATAGCGCATCATTGCGCATGTAGTACATATTGTTTGCAACCAGATGCGCTATACAGCGCACCAGATGTGCAGTAATAAAACTTGCGACTAATAGGAGAAACATTGATTTTCGCGAGTTCAAAAATTCGGTTTTTAGCTGCACAAATAATATCTGTTTAGATATTGCCGATTTCATCAATTTGAAGAGTTATGTGTAGATTGTGATTTGCCCGCTTCTTTTTCACACACACACTTACTCGTTAGTCACATGTAAGCGTGTACACTAAATCGATTCCCGCCATGATTTGACGTCTATTTGTTTTCAGATTGAGCACTCACACACAAATATTATACTCGGAAAATCAAATTTTTTTGAGTGTATTGAGTGTGAGAAAAAGATTACTGTGAGAAAAAAAACTCTTATAAACTGCCAAAAGCGCAATATATAGAAGCTAAATAAATGAATGAATATCTCGCAGAACAATCTTCAAATTCAATTGAACGTTGGAATTGCTTAGAACATTTTTACATGAACGGTGTTTGGCAATGAAGTCAATAATAGGTTGTTGACGTTTAATCACCTTTCTCTTTCAAGTGCATAGAAATAATAGGATTTGTTTTCACCGGGAAACGTTTCCCGATGAAAACAAATCCTATTCTTCCCATGCGCTTGATACAGAAAGATGATTAAACGTCAGCAACCTCTATTACGAAATTTTTTTATTTGTTGCAAGTAAGAATTTGAAGACCAGCTTTCAAAATTTTGTTGCTGCTCATTGCATTGAAAAGGAAAATAGGTAACGATGGAGGAAAATTGCCCAAAGTTTGTTTCCACAGAAACAGGTTTAAAAACTTTGAAACGAATTGAATAGTGCATGTTTGATTCGTCTATTAATAATGACAATCATTAAAGGATACCAGCAAAATACAGCAGTTACCCTTCCTGGCAATCTGAAATGAAACCTTGGGCCCCGAAGGTTACACAAAAAAAAGCTAAAAACTCAACAGCGCAATTATTTGCTTCGTCGCATGAGTCAAATCTCTTAGGCTAGAGCTAGACCCCTTTTGCTTTATTTTATTATGAGTAATCGAACTGATTGCTCAATTCAATATGAGGAGAATTATTGAGAGGAAATGGATAATTCAAAGATTCTACCATCCTTTTTTGTTAATGCTCAAGGTATAGCAACGTGGAAACGAGACTTTCTGAAGGTTTTTTTTCCAGAACGGTGTCCTTGCAGGCAGAGTGTATTTAATTACCCTCTGAGAAATCTGAGTCCGACAGGAGCTTGACATCAAAGCCCCGATCAGTGAGACAGAGCCTGATATGAGAGTGAGCAGAGCAAGAGGATCCGCCTTACATCTCGCGATTCTGCACCGTTTGCGTCGAGCCCGTCTGACTTCGAACATGCGAAATGGCTTTGACGTTTCAGCCTGATATGGGTCCGATGTCCTGCTATGGATCGTCAAGCCCCGTCGAGCTCTTGATTTGGGGTTCTTCTTCTTTTTTTCTTTTTCTTTCATCATTTTGAACTTGCTGGCGTGTAATCATCTTTCTCTTTCAAGCACGTAGGAAAGATATGAACTGTTTTCATTGTTTCTCGATGAAAACAAATCATATTATCCTTCTAACGCGCTAGAAAGAGAAAGGTGATTAGACGTCAGCAAACTCAATATTATTATTGACGTTTGTTTATATTTTTTGTTATAAAAATGAAAACATTTTATTTATTTCCTGAAATTATTTCACGGCCATATAGACAAGTTGTTAATCACTGCATCTTCATCACCTTATCTCCCAGGATCAGCTTCAAGCTCCGGCAGCGATAAGAGGCAACTGTAGTTGTGGATACCTAAGGATGAGTTCCGGAAGAACGCCGCCAGCACAACAGCCGAAGATGTGGAATTCCACCAACAACACCTAATTGAAATTTTTCCAGCATTCCTCCGGGAATTGCTTTCAATTCCGGAAGTTTTCTTATAATCAAAAAGCCGAAGAAGCATTCTTCTGGGAATTGCTTTCAATTCCGGAAGTTTTCTCAGAATCTCCTGCCAAATATTGTTTTTGTGATTCCGAACGGAATGTATGGAATTTCGAAGCGAATCTTTTAGGGGTTCCGATAGGATTTTTTTTTGTTTGATTCCAGAGAGAATTCTTATGAGGTTGTGAAATAGATCCTTTGACATTCATAATAGAATCCTTTTGGGGAACCAAAGGAAATCCTTCTAGAATTTAGAATAGAATACTTCTTCCGAAGAGAATCCTTTTTTGCCTTTCTCGTACAACAAAGTTGTACCAGAAAGGCTTTCATTTCACTCCCAAAACGTACTTTTTATAGAGCGCTTGTAGACCCATAGTATTATATACCATTCGATTCAGCTCGACAAACTGACCAAATGTCTGTCTGTCCGTGTGTGTGTCCGTGTGTGTGTGTGTGCGTATGTGTGTGCACATTGAAACATTAGCCAATTTTTCTAGTACTAAACCTGAATCGATTTTGCTACAACAAGTTGCATTCGATGGGGAATGTTTTCTTCTTGTTCACTATTGAGTTTCATAATGATGGCACTTCTCAAAAAATAGTAAATATTCAAAGAGTTATGAGACATCCTTATTTCGTAACAAATAAGCTATCGATTTTCTACACTGCAAAAAATCCACACATTTTTATTGGCAAAAATCTATTAATTTAACTTATGATGTTTATTTGTGCACACATAACCACTCTCCACGCGAAGCACAAATAAAATCTATAACCAAATGAAATCTATGTGTGGCCGCCAATATGCAGTTATCGAAATTATGTGTGGATCCATATCGAGTATATTTGTGTCTCCAAATTGCAAAGAATTATGTGTACCACAAATATATTCAATATGAAGAATTTTCTCAGTGTAGGTTATGTTCTCCGGGCCCAAGACACAATTTATTCGAAACCGGCACACTGACAGCATAGAATACACAGCTTACACGGCAAAAAAACCTCACACAAAAACATAGAAACCCATTAATGAGTTAAAAAGTACCTATTTTAAGATTTCATGTATACACTGAAAATTCTCGTTTATTTTTTCAAAATGACCTAAGAAACATATTTTCATGAATGAATTTTAATATTGCGATCAACAGACCAATATGATAGCTTTTGATTGCAGTACACAAATTAATTCATGAATAAAAGGTGACATATGTTCTTTTGAAAGTTAAGCGTCATTTCTGCCATTTCTTTCCCTATGGGCCGATGTGAGCAGTGAGAAGTGAAAAGTGAGACGTGAGAAGTGCGGAGTGAGGAGTGAAAAGTAAGAAGTAAGAAATGAAAATGAGAAATGAAAATCACCAGATGATCCGAAATGAAAACAAAATGTTTTTCCAAATTTAATCTAGACTATCCTTTGAAAAGAGCTGAAATTTTTTGCTAATATTTTCAAATGGATATAATAGAAAAACGACGCATCCCACAAAAAGTGTTGTATGGTGACCATCGCAAAATCAGTCAAACTTTCTAGTGAAAATATCGGAAACAATCCAAATTGAGCCCTACACTGAAAAAATCAGTTTAAAAATGTTAAAGTCGATTTGCGAAAAACGCCCTTTTTATTTCAATGAAATTTTGTCTCAAGATAGGTGATTCTGTTACCTACCAACCGTCCATACATCGCAAGCTGGGCACTCTTAAGGAAAAAAAGTTTTTCTAACAAAAACTTTTTCTTGTCGGAATTATTTTCAGTGTATTTTCATCTGAAATTAAACCAATGAAAGCCATCGTTATAGAACCCCAATCAAATCTATTTTTATGATACATTGTCTAATTTAGTCACTAAATATAGTTTGTTTTTAAATTAAGAGTAATATTAAGAAGGGGTTTATATCTTCAAAAAAAATATTATATTCCATTATTAGCTTCTTTAGTTGCGACCAGTTACGACCAAAACATTGTACTCTGCCTGACTGTACAGGAATACTTAATATGAGTATATTATGCATACATATGTTAAATCCACCCCTTAAAGACACTGAAAAAATCAATTCCGTCAAGAAAAAGTTTTTGTTAGAAAATTTTTTTTCCCTTCAAAGTGCCCAGCTTGCGATGTATGGACGGTTGGTAGGGAACATAATCACCTATCTTGAGACAAAATTTCGTCCAAATCGAAAAGGGCGTTTTTTTGCAAATCGACTTTTAATTTTTTAAATCGAATTTTTGTAGTGTAGGGTTCAATTTTGAGTTTTTCAAAAAGTTTTATTAGAAAGTTTGACTGATTTTGCGATAGTCACCCATACAACACTTTTTTGTAGGAAGGGTCGTTTTTCGATTATATCCATTTGAAAAAATCAGTAAAAACAAGTTTGACCCTTTTCAAAAGATAGTCTGAATCAAATTTGAATAAACTAAGTATGCACTTTTCTTTTAACTGCACTTCTTAAATGTTGACCAATAAATTTACAAAAAGTCAACTTAAACAATCAGAACACTTGCAAGTTCCCAAAAAGTTCTATTTTGGCTTTACGCATTTTATTACATTTCCCACATAACTTTTCAAAAGGACCTAAGTAAAATTTTTTCATGAATTCTCGCTTAACTTTTCAAAAGGACGTAAGTAACATTTTTTTTCATGAATTAATTTGAATACTGTAATCAATATTGTGATTCTCGAGATATTATAGCATTTTGCTCATTCACCTCTGCCTCGCTTAGTTGTGCGCCGCTAAGGTATTGTGTCATATTATGGTACTTTACTCAATTTAAGTGTAGAATATTACATCACAAATTAAACATAATTGCACTACTAATATCCACTTAAACAATATCCCGAATGCAACACAGGCGAAAGAAAAGCAAAAACTACTAAACCTCGAACAATTTCACTTAAAAATATCTTTTCGTAAAGGGACGACAATATGCTACATACCTTACAAGCGAATGTGGAAAAGCTTACCGAAAGCTCACATCTATTTGACATTGGTTTATTTACTTTTTGCATGGCGCACAACTCGGCGCATGGGACCCGGCGCGTAACTGGTGAGCCAGTATGCTAATTTTAGAAAAGAATCGCAATAGCTTTCATGTTGTTCTGTTGATTGCAGTACTCAAATTAATTCATGAAAAAATGATACTTAGGTCCTTTTGAAAAATTATGCGAGATCTATAGTACAGCAGAAAGTCCATTGCTGATAAACGTTCATTTCGAACAATACACCGCAGATTGCTGGTTAATTTTTTTGACATATACTCTGTCTCGCTCAAACCAACAGCGAATAATCTAGCGACTACTTTAACGAACTATTTAAGGAACAGCTACTTTAACCGACCGTGTCCATTTAGCAAGTACGGTGTTGAACATAATCTGGAGATTAAAATAACACTTAATAAAGTTTAAAAAACTTAGCAAGTAACCGCACAATATTGAGTAAAACAAATTAAGGGTGTAGCATTTCTGCATGCGGTGAATAAATTTCGCACCGTGTATATAACTGACAGCATGAATGTTTGTGTTGCTTCTTTCGTGCTTTATTGATGATGCTAACCTCTCAAGCAAAGTTTTCCAAAGCTTCAAATGTGGAACACGAAAACTAATGGACGAACACACACGCGCTAGAGACCCGAAGCCGATGACTTCATTCGCTCGCCTCAACACAGCTGTAAAAGTTTCGTCGTTGGAAATAAAAATCGCATACCTACGTACATGCTTTCTCGTGCGCTCGTTACGTTTGCTGCCATTTTGTTTCATGCTTTGGAAGGAAAGAAGAGGCGTGTCATTAAGGCTAACTGCTTTTTGGTTTGGGTGGTTTGGGTGGAATGATGGTGTAGTTTGGGCATATGGGTGATTTGAACCTGAGACGAGACCTGCAAAGACGCTGCTTCTTTTCTCTTGTTTTGACACTTGTTCTTCTTTTCATCACAGTTGACCATCGAGTTTCAACTGTTTACTTGACTGTTTCACCTAAGCCCCAGGTGGACCCTTCTGAGCACAATAAAAGTGTATCCAATTCACGAAATAGTTAATTCATTTTCATAAGGATTTTTATACCGGGAACAAAACACAGGTTTATTACTGATTATTAACAAGCTAAACGGAAAGTTTGGAATACTCGTTAAAGTAAAAATGTCTTGGTAAAACAAAAATGATGTGGAATATTTTATTTGGGATACCAATACTTTCACTCAAAAAGCTGCTGGTTGCACCTGACAGTTCGTGACAGCAGTTGACTGGCAGCAGCTGAAGTTACATTTTTTCCTCTTTGCAGGTCTCGTCTCAGATTTGAACATAACATTCGTTTTCATACACCTCCTTATTTCCATATTATGCGGCTTTTTTTTTTTTCATTTATATTTATGTGAATTGTTGGTTTCATTTTCACAAATGTACTTGTACAATTATTACACAAATTATTACACAAAGGGATGCAAAATCAATGTATGACATACAACTATGTAGTATTATTGAACTTTAATATTACATTGGTGAAAAAACACTACGTGGGAATCAGGAAAGTTGGAAACATATCGAATTTTAATCCATATGTATTTTTCAAAACGCGCCGTTGCGCTAATCATTGTATTTACTATCGCTAATCATTGTACTACCGCACGATCGCATATTTGTAACATATGCATTTTTTCCTTTCTCGTATACAACAAAGTTGTACCGAAAGGCTATATGATTGCTAAAAAAAACTTGATAGAAGGCCTGGAGACCCATAGTGTTATATACCGATCGACTCAGCTCGACAAACTGAGGTGACGTCTGTTTTTTTGTGTATGTGTGTGTGTATGTGTACAAATTTTGTAGGCACACTTTTTAGAACTTAGAATTATCCGATTTACTCGCAACAAGTTGCATTCGACGGGGAATTGTTTGCTATTGGAAATGGGCCCGATCATTGCTTTTCGGAATTATTGAAAAATCATTGTTTTTCCCCAAAGGTCCAGCTTGAAAATTCAAAGAACATTTTTTTTGAATGGTGGCAAGGCAAAAATATTAAAAATGATCGAAAAAATGTGATCTATTCCCCCAAAGAGCTTTTTTGACCTTTCTAATGTGATTTTTTCAATATATTTTATAATGCACGAGAAAGGCATCATCACTGCTAGGTGGATTAATCTGGGTTTTAGAAAATTCTTTTAGGATCATGCAGAGAATCCTGTACAGATTTCGATGCAAATCCATCGGGTATTGCGAAGGGAAACTTTCTCGGATTCCAGAGAGCATCTACTTGAGATTCCAAAAGGAAATCGTTTATGATTTGGAAGAAAATCCTTATGGGGCTCCATAAGAAATCCGTTTTGGATTCTGAAGAGAATTTTTTAATTTCAGATTTTGAATTTCTTAATTCTAGAAGAATTCCATTTGGAAACTGAGAAGGATACTCTCCGAATTCGAAAACGATTATCTTCGGAATCCCATTACGACTTCCTCAAGAATACTAGAAAGATTCACGAAGGAATATAAAAAATAACCCTTTAGCATTTGCGGACGAATTTCTCCGGGTATTTTGCTGAGAATTCCTCCCGAAATTCTTGCGGGAATCACTCGCCCTTTGGACATCTTTCCGGAAATTCTTTAATGGAATTCTCTGGGAAATTCCTCATGTAATTTATTCGGAAATTTCTCCAGGAACTTCTTCGGGCATTCAAGGAATTCTTTCGAGAATTTCACCGGGAATTCATTCGCAAATTCCTCCTTGACAGTGAATTTGTCCGGGAATTCCACCGAAAATTCCTGTGAGACCCCTCCGGGAATTTTGCTGGGAAATTCTTCCGAAAATTCCATTGAAAATCTCCGGGAACTCATCCGGAAAATCTTTCGAGAATATTTTCGGGAATTCCTCCGAGTTTTTCTTCGAGAATTCCTTCGAGGATTCCTTCGGGAATTGCTTCAGGGATTCCTCCGGAAATCCTTTCGTTTATTTGTCCGGGGATTCCTTCGGCAGCTCTTCCGGGAATTCCTTCAGGAGTTCACCCGGGAATTCTATCGAAAATTTCTTCAGGGGTTCTTCCGAAAATTCATTCGGGTAGTCCTTCAGGAGTTCCTCCGATAATTTCATCGGCAAGAAATCCTCTGGGAAGAATTCCTTCGTGAATTCTTTCGGGAAGATTCCTCCGGGAATTCCTTCGGGAAGGAATCCTCCGGGAATTCTTTCGGGAAGGATTCCTCCGGGAATTCCTTCGGGAAGGATTCCTCCGGGAATTCCCTCGGTAAGGATTCCTCCGGGAATTCCTTCGGGAAGGATTCCTCCGGGAATTCCTTCGGGAAGGATTCCTCCGGGAATTCCTTCGGGAAGGATTCCTCCGGGAATTCCTTCGGGAAGGATTCCTCCGGGAATTCCTTCGGGAAGGATTCCTCCGGGAATTCCTTCTGGAAGGATTCCTCCGGGAATTCCTTCTGGAAGGATTCCTCCGGGAATTCCTTCTGGAAGGATTCCTCCGGGAATTCCTTCTGGAAGGATTCCTCCGGGAATTCCTTCTGGAAGGATTCCTCCGGGAATTCCTTCGGGAAGGATTCCTTCGGGAATTCCTTCTGGAAGGATTCCTCCGGGAATTCCTTCTGGAAGGATTCCTCCGGGAATTCCTTCTGGAAGGATTCCTCCGGGAATTCCTTCGGGAAGGAATCCTCCGGGAATTCTTTCGGGAAGGATTCCTCCGGGAATTCCTTCGGGAAGGATTCCTCCGGGAATTCCTTCGGGAAGGATTCCTCCGGGAAGGATTCCTCCGGGAATTCCTTCGGGAAGGATTCCTCCGGGAATTCCTTCGGGAAGGATTCCTCCGGGAATTCCTTCGGGAAGGATTCCTCCGGGAATTCCTTCGGGAAGGATTCCTCCGAATTCCTTCGAAGGATTCCTCCGGGAATTCCTTCTGAAGGATTCCTCCGGGAATTCCTTCGGGAAGGATTCCTCCGGGAATTCCTTCGGGAAGGATTCCTCCGGGAATTCCTTCGGGAAGGATTCCTCCGGGAATTCCTTCGGGAAGGATTCCTC
This sequence comes from Armigeres subalbatus, assembly GCF_024139115.2. Taxonomy (NCBI): domain Eukaryota; kingdom Metazoa; phylum Arthropoda; class Insecta; order Diptera; family Culicidae; genus Armigeres; species Armigeres subalbatus. Next base: position 221,778,276 of record NC_085141.1, on the reverse strand, counting down.
CGGGAATTCCTTCGGGAAGAATTCCTCCGGGAATTCCTTCGGGAAGAATTCCTCCGGGAATTCCTTCGGGAAGGATTCCTCCGGGAATTATAAAACGACCTCGTTCTGATTGATGGACGGCACCTCTCCGACATTATCGACGTCAGGAGATATCGTGGCGCTAACATCGACTCTGACCACTATCTGATGATGGTTAAACAATGTTTGGTACCGTCGGCCGCCTCGTTACGACCTAGAGCGACTGAATCAACCTCATGTCGCCACTGGATATGCGCAGCACTTCGAGGCAGCAAAGATGATGTTCGCTTTCGACCCGGCAGGAACAAGAAGGCGTGTGGTATTGTGGCGTCAAATAGTTGACTCAGCGTTACCTGAAGAGATGTAGACTAAATAAATGAATGAATGGATTGCCCTGCAAGCTTTCGCCACTATTTTCTTACTTGTTCCTTTTCCGATTTCACCGGAGCTATTGCGTAATCCACAGTATACGTATCACAACTGCATACGCGGCAGCAAATATGGTGTTCATTTCCGATCCGGTAGGCACAGGAATGCGTGGAGCTGATCGACTTGGCGAGCGTGGAGATGGCCTCGAACCTTGTATTGTGGCGTCAAATTGTTGATTCAGTGTTATGTTAGGATGTAGACTAAAAATAAATTAATGAACGGATGATTCTGCCAGCTTTTGCCAGTTTTCTTACCTGTTCCTTTTCAGATTCCATCGGAACCGCTGGAGCTTGTCTAATGTGGAGCGGTGAAGCGCAATCCGTCCAGAACACCGAACATCAGCATCTAGCGGCACAGCTTTGGGCGGAAACGTACAATTTTACATTTTCCCGGTGGGATACTTCCCGAACTTGTGGCCACGACGGCGTTTTCCGTTCCGTTTTCCTTGTCCGTTGCACAACGCGATTGAAAAAAAGGAAACAGAAAAGTGACTTGACGAGTGACAACGAAATTCGAATTGTCATATACGTCGAGTATTTATGAGCCAGAGCAAGAAGCAACATTTCGAATTTGAAAATTTCTAAATATGTCGCTTTGTCCCTTTCACTCCGCAATGCATAAAATAAACGTCAAAACATGACGACTTCATTTTCTATGAAAAAGAAGAAGATTAATTTCGCCCGAGCTCGATCAATCGAGGGCGACGTTGAGAGGGTAAGAGTGGCGGCGATACTGTCAGAATTGGAACAAAATTCATCTGTCATTCCCATATGAAAATGTGTTCCAAACGAGAAGGAGACCTGTCAAATGCGGCCCACTCTGCTTGCAGGATCACCACTGCTTGGCGGAATTTTACTTTTGCAAATGGGTCCAACGTAAAACGGAGGCACATGTAACGGGATCAATAATAGGTACAAACAGCTCTGAGAAGTGCTGTTGAAATTAAAATAGCATTGGGTAGCATTAAAAACTTCAAGACAAAATTTTCAAAACGACTTATCTGCTTTTTTAAACAAAGATTCAAACGACGATTTGACGAATCTGATAGCTCTCACGCAAACCAACACCACCAATAGGTAGGTGAAGGTTTCCGCTACCTGTTGATGGTGTTAGTTTGCGTGGGAGAGCCATCAGATTCGTCAAATCGTCGTTTGAATCTTTGTTTACAAAAGCAGATAAGTCGTTTTGAATTTTTTTTCTTGATTTCCTGCAGCATTGTACATATTGCACAGAGAGAAGGGGTAACGATGGTAAAGCGACCAGGTGGGGTAAAGTGGGTAATGGGAACGGCTTGTTTATTATTTATTTATTTATTTATTTATTTATTTATTTATTTATAGAACAACTAGGATTTAGCTAGTTGCGCTGCAGCAAGGTACCCGGCAGAACGTGGAACGTTATAGACGGAAGCTGAGACAGCAGACCCGTCTTTTTCAGAAGAAGAAACGCCGCCTGGAAGAGGCGGAGTGCGAGGAGATGGAACAGCTGTGCTGTTCTCAAGAAACACGCAAGTTCTATCAGAAGCTCAACGCATCCCGCAAAGGCTTCGTGCCGCGAGCCGAAATGTGCAGGGATAAGGATGGGAGCATCTTGACGGACGAACGTGTGGTGATCGAAAGGTGGAAGCAGCACTACGAGAAACATTTGAATGAAGTGAAAGTGAAAGTCAAGGCAGCGGAGGAGATGACTACGTCAGTTCAGCGGGCTATGGAAGCCAACCAGCCACCCTTCAGGAAAGTTAAGGATGCCATCCAACAGCTAAAGACCAATAAAGCAGCTTGTAAGGATGGTATCGGAGCTGAGCTCATCAAGATGGGCCCGGAAAAGCTAGCCACTTGCCTGCACAAATTGATAGTCAGAATCTGGGAAACTGAACAGCTACCGGAGGAGTGGAAGGAAGGGGTTATATGCCCCATCTACAAGAAAGGCGGCAAGCTGGAGTATGAGAACTTTCGAGCGATCACCATCCTTAATGCCGCCTACAAAGTGATATCCCAGATCATCTTCCGTCGTCTGTCACCATTAGTGAATGAGTTCGTGGGAAGTAGTCAAGCCGGCTTCGTTGACGGCTGCTCGACAACGGACTTACTGTACGGCAAATCCTATAAAAATGCCGTGAATACCAGGTCCCAACGCACCATCTGTTTGTTGATTTAAAGGCGGCATACGACAGTATAGACCGCGTAAAGCTATGGAAAATTATGGACGAGAACAGCTTCCCTGGGACTGGGAACAGCTTACCAGACTGATCAAAGCAACGGTGGATGGTGTGCAAAACTGTGTGAAGATTTCGGGCGAACACTCCAGTTCGTTCGAATCGCGCCGGGGACTAAGACAAGGTGATGGACTTTCGTGCCTGTCGTTCAACATTGCACTAGAAGGTGTCATGCGGAGAGCCGGGTTCCTACTGCGGGGTTCAGAAGAAACTGCGATAAAAGATTCGCCACCGCACCAAATGTGTCATGTACAAGACGTTAATAAGACCTGTTGTCCTCTACGGACATAAAACATGGACAATGCTCGAGGAGGACTTGCAAGCACTCGGAGTATTCGAGAGACGGGTGCTTAGGACCATCTTTGACGGTGTGCAAGAAGACGGTGTGTGGCGGCGAAGAATGAATCACGAGCTCGCCCAGCTCTACGGCGAACCCAGTATTCAGAAGGTAGCTAAAGCTGGAAGGGTACGATGGGCAGGACACGTTGCAAGAATGCCGGACAGCAACCCTGCAAAGATGGTGTTCGCCTCCGATCCGGCATGTACGAGACGGCGTGGAGCGCAGCGAACGAGATGGGCAGACCAGGTGCAAAACGACTTGGCGAGCGTGGGGCGTATTCGTGGATGGAGAGTTGCGGCCTCGAACCGTGTATTGTGGCGTCAAATTGTTGATACAGTATTATTTGTTTAGATGTAGACTAAATAAATGAATATACTGAAAATAAATTCTTTTCCTAGTCGCTATAATCAAGCTGGTATCTCAAGCATACCACAACTATATTGCATGATTGAGTGTTTGGTTTTGATAAAATATCGAAAAAAATGTATGCTTTAAAAATGTGGTAGAAAAGATATTTTAGTTACAAGATAAAGATTGTCGCTGTCGTCGCTGTTCGGAACATCTTTTGCTGGCGAAGAAAGGGTGCTAAACGTCAATGAAGGAAAAATACATACGATTTGACAGATTGGTACCACACATGTTTGGGACAGCAGAACAAATGGCACCGAAGCGACAATCTTTATCGTGTAACTAAAATATCTTTTGGTAGTAGTTAATTAACACTGTTGTTTACATTTAGAACCAAATCCAGATGACGCACATATCGGGGTAGGGTTTTACTGTTGTCGTGGTTCATTCGCCTCCTCCACGTACCGTCCGCTGAACCCCGCCATAGATGGTACGCAGATCTTTCCTTTCGAAAACTTTCAGTGCGCGTTGCTCCTCTTCGAGCATTGTCCAGGTCTTGTGTTCGTAGAGAACTACCGGTCTAATTAACGTTTTGTAGATAGTCAGTTTGGTACGGCGGCGAACTCTATTCGATCTTAGCGTTTTGCGGAGTCCAAAGTACGTACGATTTCCTGCCATGATACGTCTCCGAATTCATCTCTGGTATCGTTATCGGGGGTCACTAGTGAGCCCAAGTACACGAAATCTTCAACTACCTCGATTTCATCACCGAGAGACCGATAGAAACTCGTGATGGGTGGTTTACATTGACCTCTCTGGAGCCTCTTCCTATCACGTACTTCGTCTTCGACGTGTTGATGACTAGTCCAATTCGTTTAGCTTCGCTTTTCAGTCTGATGTAGGCTTCCTCCATCCTCTCAGAGTTACGTGCCATGATATCAATGTCGTCGGCGAAACCAAATAACTGGACGAACTTCGTGAAAATCGTACCACTCGTGTCAATCCCTGCCATTCGTATTACTCCCTCCAAAGCGATGTTGAATAGCAGACACGAAAGACCATCACCTTGCCGTAACCCTCTGCGCGTTTCGAAGGGACAAAAGACGTTCAAAAAAGACTTAACAAGGGCCCTACGAATCGCCACGTTTTGCCTTTTTGACAAAGTTATACTGATCTGATACATATCTGATTACATTTACACTCTATTTAAACATTGAGTCGGATAACTTTTGTAAAAAAAATAGGACAGAATAGTTAAAGATACTTTTTGTTTTCTGTTAGATATTTCTAACAAGCCACTGAAGTCGTAGGGGAAAAAACTGGCCACATTATTTTTTGATATGCAAAGAATGTTTAAGCCAAATTTGAGCATAATCAGTCATAAAAAACCTCCCTGACAAAACAAAACCTGCTGAATGTCGACATTATATAGACAATTATATTATTTAGTAAGCGTTAACAGAAAAATGTGTATAACATAATGAATTGAAAATAGCTTTATGATTTTGTTCAGCCGCCCAGCCAAAAATTTTGGGTTCACTCTTGCATTTAGAGTTATAATTTTTTTAGGAGAAAAATTATCCCAAAAACACTAAATCGATTTGAAGCGCAGCTAAATTTCAACCAATTGAACTGAAATTTTCACCAGAAGTCTATCTTAGCATAAGAGTTGTGAATACCAGTAGACCGGTCGATTTTAGGAAACTTTTTGAAATTTGAACAGATCTAGTGGGCAGGTTGTATTCTTGGCATTTCTGCAAGACTTGACGTACGGCGAATACCTGATCTGTGGTAGAGCGTTCACCCATAAATCCCGCCTGGTACTGCCCCACGAACTCTCTTGCAATTGGTGTTAGTCGGCGGCATAAAATTTGGGAGAGTACCTTGTAGGAGGCGTTCAGCAATGTGATTGCGCGGTAGTTGCTAAATCCAGCTTATCGCCCTTTTGTAGATGGGAGACACGACACCTTCCATCCACTCCTGCGGCAGAGCCTCATCCTCCCAAACTCCCACTGCAGCGCTGTAGTCAGTGCCTCACCACCGTGTTTAAGCAGCTCCTGGTAGTTGGTCAACTACAGGGACTTTGTTGTTTTTCAGCCGGCCGATCTCCTCCTGGATTTCCTGAAGATTTGGAGCCGAAAGTCGTATGTCCTGCGCGCGTGCCCAGGTTCATTACCATACCGCCGCCGTTGCCTGATCGCCATTCAGGTGCTCTTCGTAGTGCTGCCACCACCTTTGGATCACCTCACGCTCGTTCGTAAGAAGGTTCACGTTCATGTTTTTACACATATCGGGCTGTGGCACGAGGCCCTTACGTGAACGGTTTTACTTGATTTGTAATTCAACGAACCGAACTTTCAGTTCCAAGTTTCACTGAAATTCGTAGTTTTTAAATATGCGCCCTCATAACCACCTTGTTGTACCAGCGCCCCTTTTAAAAATAGGCGACTAAGTAGCTCATATTTTACGACGACAGGGCTGCAACCAAGTTTCCGTTATTATTGCCAGGTCTATTTGATGTGAAATCATGAAGTCGAACAATTCGGGAGCTTTGTTTCGCAGGGACCTCCCATTCCAGTTCAAAACATTGAGTGTAGACAGATTATCCATCGCACACATATTTTGCCATCAGCTCCGAAAGAGCGAGAAATTGCATAGCTTTGCTGCTACATACTGAAAGCCTAGAGTAGAGCTCACGGGCTAGGCTTAGAAATTCGGACAAGGTAAATAGATCCGAGTTTTGACCTTTGGCTTCACCTGCTACCACTTGCGAAAAATAAACACCCGGCTGGACCGTAGCTGGCGAAGGGCGCCCTCGTTAAACGGAAACTGACGAAGCAGTTTGGCGAGCGCGTGCTTGTTGTTTCTTTTCCTCGAGCTGTTTAATGTAGGACAGTCTTACTGGACATCCTCTGAAGCTGGCCGTGTGGTTTCGGCTACAATTCGCGCATTTGATCAAATTACGGTCACCGTTTCCTTGATCCGATGGAGCACATTGTTCTTTCACTTTCTTCGGGATTGTACAGTTCTTCGTGAGATGCAGTTCCCCACATTTCACACACTTTGGTTGGAGATTGCAGTGGCTCATTCCATGACTAAACTGCTGGCATCGGAAGCATTGGGCGACGTCAGTAACCTTCTTCGAATACGGCCGCCAGTTGACGATAACGTTGGATAGCGAACGAACTTTTCGTAGGTCCTGAAGCTTGTATGTTCCACGTTTGAATGAAACAACGTACAAGGTATTATTGCCAGATGTTGACGCATGTAGCAATTTGATACTCTCTGGGGCAATGTTGAGGGATTTCAACTCTGTTGTCACCTCTTCGGCGCTGACGATAGCAGGCAGACCAGATAAGACGAATCTGATAGGATTTTCACTCGGAAGCCTGTGTGTGTAGAAGCGCACGTCTTTTTCCTTGAAGTGTGAGATGAACGAGTCGAAAATGTTTTCGGTATTCACTGTGAGTTGTATCCCTTCACGGCCTACACGTTGCAGGTACTCATTTTTGCTGATGGATAGCGACATAGCAATGGCGTTGATTTCGGTCACACTTATGTCATGTACGTAGATGGGCGGACAGCGTACTTTTTTACCGGTTGGAGGAGATTGGTGGTGCGCTCCAGTTACTTCCATATGCTGACTGCCATTATCCGCCAGCATTTGAAACTCATTATGGGTAGAAATACCTGCAATCGTCGATGTTGTTTCCCCCACATGCACTGCAGGCGAGACATTGTATTGTACGCTTTGTAGAGGTGAAGCTATTCCATTGTTCTCGATCATCGAGTTCAGATGCACGGCAGATTTTGGATTCAATTTTTTAGCTTTGTCGTAATTCTTGCGAATTACTATTTTTGTGGGACCACTCGAACCCGTCGCATCCTTATGGGAAGAGTCAGGGCGCTCGTGCGGTAATTTACCCAGTTTCGGTTGAATTGACTTTGATTTAATAACTTTAAGTAGGATACGATTGCAAACGATGTTGACACGGTGGCAACTTGCAACGAACTCAAATGTATGTATTTTTTCTCTCGTTATTACACAAATACACACTCACACACGCACGCACACGCATACACACACAGCAATATACTTATACAAACATTAATTTCTAAAATGCTTCAATTTCCTCTCATTCTTTCTCGTTACAGCACTTTTACTTTCATTCAATGTGGTTTTCTTGACCTTATTCTTTTTTGCATTTTTGAACTTCTGGATTTTTTTCTCTCTGACTTGTTTCTGCAAATGTCGGATCCTGATAGCAATTCGTTTTCGAGTGTAACTTTTGATCACATGTTCGGGTAAATTTTTGTTTAAGCTTTCTCATAGTTCTGCTGAATACATTACATTTGTTTCGAAAGCCAATATCCTTCGATTCTTCACCAGTATTGTGCATCCAATTAAAACAGGAATCTAATTGATCACCTATGTCAAGCCATTCTTCAGAAGGTTGAACTAAACCCCCATAGGAAAGATCCTGGACATAGTTTTCTTTGTTCATATCTGCATCTTGTGTATCTTCCAAGTGATAGGTATAGCAACCCAAGTCGAGGCCTTCATTGAGATGAGGTCTAGCCATATATCCCATAACATATTCAAAGCCATCAGCTTCTTCTAACTCTTTGTCCTTTTTTTGGTAGGTCCATGGTTCGTCGTCTTCATCGTCACTGTTGTTCGGTGGAATAACAATTTCTTCACCCTTGTCCGCGCTTGGAACCACTTTTGCTTTGCGAAATACCTTGGTTATCAAATAATCCTCTTCAATTAAAACTTGCTGTGCATTTTGATGCTTCTTTAATTGATGCGATAAACCTTTTCCCAACGTGATCAATCTAAGTCGATCAAGAGCTTGAAGTGGACTAGGATGGTCGTGGGTGCCACCATTCAGTCGAACCAATGCGAGTTCATTCTCGATGCAATCTTGATCTACTTTATAGGTCATGATGAACGACACACCGTATTTCGGATTTGCTGTTACTACGCTGAGCAATTTTCTTATAGATGTTATTGAGATCAGGATAGCTTTTTGGAACAGCTGAAACACAACATATGATTAATTATTTTGAGCGCCTTATAGCCTGTTCAGATTACGCCATTTATTATATGATGAAGAGTAACTTGTTACTAAATGAACAGACATTCAATTTTATTTCTCCACATTATAACGCTTGTAATCTGAATAGGTTATTAGCGGAAAATTTACAAAATTAAAAAAATATTCTATTCACTTTCGCTGTAGAAAACTATATAGATTTCCTACTTGTCGATAACAAAACACGCAAAACACTGGAGAAGTTTACAAGTACGAAGCAAAATACACTGTCGATACAATAAATAAAGCGGAGTTAATAGAATAATTTTATAATCTCTGATCATAAAGAAAAAAAAAACACAGAAGCATTAGAGGACATTGTATTACCTTTAATCCGGTAGCTGCTGGCAGACATTGCTTGCTCAAAACTCGTAGTTCCTTGACCATTGCTTCCATGGAATTGAGAATTTTGTTTTGCAAATCGAGGTGCATCCCATAGCACTTTTTCGAAGGAATCGTTTCGTTCAAGTTGTACGAATTCATCACATCGAACCATGCGTTGGTGGTTTCTATTATTTCCGCTAGTAACGATGCTTCATGATATTCACCATAGTGACGTCTTAGGTTCACTGCTGTAGTGTGACTGAGTAACTGTGCAGCCATTCTCACGTTTTGGCGTTCGGACCCTTGTACCGTTACATGTTTCAAGGTGAGTTTAAAAGCGAGTTCAACTCCATTTGTTTGAAACTACTGTTCGTGTCCGCCAGTGGTCGTTTTAGCGTGGAACCCTTCTCTACAAGCAGCTCCAGAAATTTTTCGTAACCAAGGTTCCTGTAATTAATATAACGGTATATTTAGTACGCATGTTCAAGTACACTCAACCCTCTTTTTACAGCACTTCTTTATAGTCATTCCATTGTACCTTTTTACGGTAGGTGACGTAGGACAATCTTAAGCATTATTGACATTGACTAATTTATACCAATTTATACGTTGGCCCTATGTACCCTAGGGTGCTCAGGATACATGCATGATGAGTGAGTGGTTGCCTTTTACCACAGGTACCAATAAAGACCTAACATATCCAATTTGGGTTTTTGGATTTTTGTGACTCTGTATTATGTTGAAGTGTCCAAAGATCAATTATAGAAATACTAATAAATTAAACAAAAATTATTTTTCTGTCCTCCCTATAAGTGACGTGAAATGAGGGTTGAGTATTTCGAATATTAGAAAGGATTATAAGCTGTCTAATTAAATAGCTCAGTGGCATAACTTGCGCAACTCAGTTACACAGTCTTGAAGAAAATGAACGGAATGTGTGAGTTACCTTTGTACATAAATCCGTGGTCTAGCAGCCAATTTCTCAGTAGTTTCAATAAATGCGGTGCATCTGGGAAAAAGAAGATATCCTCGCCAGAAACTGGGTGCTTCATTGATGTCTGACCTGTTTCGTGATTCACACTAGCTTCCTTCCAAACACCCAAATTTCCGCCACCACAGTCGTGCACAATTGCGACTACAGTGAATCCTATATCGCTCAAACGAGAAACAAGGTCATCGAGTAGAGATTTGGTCATTTTTCTGTCGAAATCTACGAAAATGGGTTGCTTCCACTGAGCGAACAATCCTCTCGCCATCACGAGCTGCATTTCTGAATGAGGTCCAATCACGTCATCGTTCCGTTTGTCTAGTTCAACCGTGCTTTCCACAGACATCTCATCATAAACGAGAACTGTAACTCTTTCTCGATCAGTGAAACGACTTCCGGCGATTTTCAAAAGAGTCAGTACGTCTTCCAACACACCTTTCCTCATTTGGATACATGACGCCCATTCTTGCAAACTGCGAACACACGGCAATGGATAATGGAATTCCTTCCGAAGTAACTCATAGGCAGGTTTGCTGTGGTACCTATAAGATGTGCAAAAAATACAGTCAGAGCAAATTTATTTCGTATGTACACTGACCCCGCGGTAAGACGCGCGGCTACAAAGCAAGACCATGCTGAGGGTGGCTGGGTTCGATTCCCGGTGCCGGTCTAGGCAATTTTCGGATTGGAAATTGTCTCGACTTCCCTGGGCATAAAAGTATCATCGTGTTAGCCTCATGATATACGAATGCAAAAATGGTAACTTGGCTTAGAAACCTCGCAGTTAATAACTGTGGAAGTGCTTAATGAACACTAAGCTGCGAGGCGGCTCTGTCCCAGTGTAGGGATGTAATGCCAATAAGAAGAAGAAGAAGATGTACACTGACCCCACAATGGCCCACATATATATTATATTGAACTAGTTTATTGGTGGACGCAGTAGCGCCCGTGGCAAGTGTTTTTTTTTTGTTCAATATAAACGGTTCATTAATTCATGCATTAAAAAAATCAAAATTTTCAACGTCTGTTGTCTGTGATTTATTTCATCAAATGCTGTGTCTGGTTGTCTAAGGTTGTCACTGGTTTTGTTTTCTGCATCTGATAGTAAAAAAGAATTGAAGTGTCAAATATTTTATTTTTTGTGATAATTTCTTCGCGTGCTGCGTCTGGTTGGCTAGTCACCGAACAGACAAACAGGGCTATTATATATAGTATATTGGTCAATTGTAAATGACTCATAATAGTTCGTGATCCATGATTGTAGGGTTAGTGTATCGGTGATAAAGAATGTGTCGGTGAAAATGAAACTGGTTGATTGAAATTCCAACATTTTGAAAATATGCGCTTTGGGATCGTACACATATTACGTAAGCACTTATAGAGGGAGGAGGGGGTTGGTCGTTTTCTTACGTATCATACAAATAAAAAATCATTTGTATGAAAGAAATTTCACATGGGGGGAGTGTGAGTACAAAAGCCCCAGAAAAAATGCTTACGTAATAAGTGTACGTGATTCTGCTACTCACCTCAATGAAAACGCATTGGCTATTTCCTTCGCCGTCCATGTCACTTTTTTTCGATCTCCCAAAATCAACGCGATTTGATTAGCCGTGAATAGCTTGCTTAATTCCTGCCTAACTCTTTCTCCAGTGACTTGTTCTGGTACATGTTGGAATTCCTCGCAAGCTTTTCGAAGCCGTTCAATATTAATATCCTTCTCCTTCATTTCAGCTTTTTGTCTTGATACAGTTTTTGTCAGAATCGCGATACGATGATTTTTGTCCTTCAGCTGTTGATAAACGAAGTTTGTTAGTACATATTCAGCCCAAAACATCAAGGAAAAATACGATATAGGGTCACTACAACATGAATTAATCACATGTATCCATATCCATAACAATCGAAAACAATTGATTTTAGATTGTTTTATTTAATTCAATAAATTTTCCAACAAAAATCAGGTATGATAACAGTAAAAAACCTCGATTAATTAACCTAGCGGTAATAATATCCTCTGTGCATTATAAAGCACTAGTATTTTTTGATCATTCATTTTGAGCGCATAGTGATCTCTTGTTGAGAGTAAATCAGTTAAAGATAAGTGCCCAAAAGTGAGTGAGTTTTTTTGCACACATACATACACACGCAGTTTGCCAAGTCGATAAATATTTGCACTATGATGAATTTTATCGCTAAATGATCAATGTGTAATATCTGTTATCTGTGATTGAGTGTTTTCGTAATACTCTACGTGAACGAGAAAGGCAAAACGACGCAATTCAATCCAAAATGCATTTTTTCGAATGTTATTAATATATAAACATGTTATTAGAAGTAGAACAAATACCCTGTTTTATTACCTGATTCTGGAGCAATTTTATTTTAGCTTTTCTTCTTCGAGCCAATCCCTCCAGGTAGTCCAACTTCTTACTACGTTTCGTGGTTATTTTCTCCGATTGGTTGCTTGGAACTGTCTCAACGTCTTCGAGTTGAGTTGAGTTGAGAACATCTTGGCATCCAGAGTCTTCCAAGGTATCGCCAATTCTGATATCCTCAAACTCACTGCACGCCAGCTGGTTTGTTGAAATTCGATCAAGTGGTATTGGCACAGCTAATTCAATTGCTTCAAGCAGTACATCCATGTTTGAATAACCACGAACCGTATCTGAAGGATCTTCGAGTGCACAGTCTACGGATGCATTTTCGGCACCGGCAATATTATCATCGCGACCCACTGTCGACTCGTCGTATTCTTGCAGTAACTGTGCAACTAATGCTTTTTGTTCTTTGCGGCGATAACGTTTGTAGAACTTCCCACTTCCACGGTACGAATTGAAGGAATAGCTAAAATCAGAACAAACAACCCATTAATGAACTGAATGAAGAAATTGAATATTCAATCTTACCATCTTTAACCAAAATGTTCCGGCCACAGCTGATTAGATCGCGTTTAATGGTGGCATTTGTCGCGAATGCATCCGGGTTGAAGTGATGGGAGCAAACGTACAATACTGTACCAGGATCTTTCATGATTCCACAAAACTTGAGCCATTTAGCCCGCTCCGTGGGCTCTTTTGGAAACGAGTGGAAGCTGATTAAATTTTCACTTTTTTTTGCCTCTCCGGAGGTTATTTGGCACACATTCACTGCACACCGCGGCATGACTAAAATACCGATCGAGAACTGAAGTCAAAACGAATAAAACCCCGCACGAAATGAAATAAAACTTGATAAAAAGTTAACTTTCCGACACTTTTTCACTATCGATTGAAAGTAAACACAAATAGTGACGTAGGCAACATGGCTGACAGTTTTACTGTTTTGACATTTGTGTATCTTACACAAAAATCACGCACACTATCGATTGCAACTGCGTCACCTTTGGTCTAGCTCAGAGGACCGTCATCCAATTTTTTTACTATGGATTTTGACAGGTTTGCCTGTTCGTTCTTTTTTGGGGGATAAATTTATCCCCCAGTGTCAAATTACCCCAATACTTATTTATTTTGCATTAGTATGTGCGCGAATTTTGAATGTTTATGTTTTTACAGGAGAATATGATGCAAAACGCCCATACCACTCAATAATCCAACTTGATACAATCATGAGAAAATAAAGAAAAGAAAAACCGAACTATAAATTAAAACTATTTTACACTCAATTCCATGCTTTAAACATAAGAATGTTCAACTTATTTGCTCAATTCTTTAGAATACTACTTGCACAATGTACTGTCTGTGCCTTTGTTCGTTTTATATCATTTTTACCCTCGGAATTGTTTATGTTGCATTCGCAGTGCACTCGTATTGGTGACTCAGAAAAGATGTGACAAAGATGGCGTAGCTTGTCATCCCCGTGGTCTAGCTCCTTGCCAACATCCAACATTCTTCTCATCTGTCAAACTCTGACACTGCACATTAGAACCAACCGCGCAGTGCCTATCACTTCTCATGCTATTGTTCTCACCGAACAGTGGATGGACTCCCATAGATAGTTGATGTTGTCGTTCATGTTGATTGCGCTTATCCGTTCGTCGTGCTTCTGGCGGTATTCAGCCTAGAGGTACTTCTCTAGCCGATACTTTTTCGGAAAAAAATAGTGTCAGTCTCAATTTGAAATTACAGAATGACCCGCCTAACTTACCGAAGAGCTTAATCCTACGCCAAAATAATTAACGTATTTTTTTACGAATCACTGCCTCTGAACTCTACGCACGCCACAATACGATGGGATAATTTTAGAATGCCTTTCTGTTGATTAGCCTCCAACCATTCGCATAGCCGGATAAACGATTCGAGTCAGTCTCCATTGTAACAATATTAATGCGTAACAGATGAAACAACATTCCTCCTTCCTGAATCCATATGATATGAGTTGTACGGAAGACCATACGCATGCTTATTTACTACGTATGCATTGCATGATATTGTATTTGGCAGTTTAAATAAATCAGAGGACAATAAACCTGAATAGAAATATTGACCAGAATAGTCAATACATAAATGTACATTTGAAATATGCTTCAAAAGCAAATCTGAAGAAGTTTCCAAATAGCAAAAAATTGGTACATTATTTGGGCCTCAATAAGCTTTTATCGTAAAATTAATCTATGTTTTAAAATGTCATTGATATCATAGTTTGCAGTTATTAGGCTACCTACATTCCTCGGTTTACATCTGTTAAAGTCAAGTTCAATCAAATGTGTACGCCATAAATAAATATTTCATCATTTGCCGTTCATTATAATTTACCTAAGCTTTTATTCCCCATGAAGATGTTTTTTTTTTCAAATAATTGTACGATTTAAACAATATGAGGTTTTTGGCGAAAAGCATTAGCCAGTTACCGAAACGGTTCTTCTGTAATTAGAAATTGCTCGTAGATAAATACCAATTCCCAAATCTATTTTAAGTTTGAATCGGTGAACTTTTTGGACTTTTCTCGTTCAATTTGCAAGTAAATATACCAGCAATATGGCGTGGCAGCACGATACGCTTGTACCAAGTAAAAGCCATCTTGCCGAAACAAAACTTCTGAATCGTTTTCACTTGAGCTCTGCTGGTTGCCAAAACCGGGCTGGGAAACGGAAATACGCTATCTCTTTGACTATGGGTTTGCCTCCTTGTAACGCCACAACGGGAGTGAGAATCATGATTACCCGCCATTTCCCAGCTCCAGTAGTGGCTCCTGTGGTTGCGTTTTGTTTACTCATTGGGTGGCTCGGTCGCAGTTTTGCACTCGAGGAAACACATCTCCAATAGCCAAACCGCAAAAGAACCCCAACACAAACTGGAGCACACGGGTTGACGGTCTGTGTCTATGCAGCGGAGAAACATTTTAAAGTATCAAATAAACCGGCGGCGTATCTGCAATCCTGCACAGTAGAACGTTTCCAAGCATAAAGTGCATGCAATTATTCTGCAGACAGTCGAACGAACCCACAGAGAGTGACTGTTAACTCGGCGAACTATGCTGCCGTGCTGTGGCATTGAACTTAAAATGCGAAAAAAAAATCTGGCGGGTAGAAAACCACACAAAATCTCAAACTGTGAACAATTAAAATTGTGCAACAGACGGTGATTCCGACTAGTTTGCATCGTCGCTAGCGTATGGGTGGAAAGTTTTTTTTTCAACTTTACGTCCAATGGACGTCTAATTTTTTAACAATGTAACGTATTGGTTAAATTGTCCGGAATTGTTCGGATAATTTGTTGGAAAAAAACACATAATAATTAAAATTATGAAAAATGTGAGACTAGAGTCGGTGTCAAGCTAAAAGCGTTAGCTTCATGAAATAAAAACGAAAATATGTAATTGGCATATGGATGGCCCTGCCGAAGCGATATTAAGCACTAGGCACAAAATACCCCCATCTTGCCTTAACGCTCTACGCGTTTCAGATGGACTCGACAGCGTTCATGAAACTCGAACTACGAACATATGACGAAGCTTTACCTTTTCATTAAATAATGATTTTCTCTCTGGGTCATTGCACAAGGCGAGCATGCTGCACACCATCGACGTTGAATGCGGGCGTCCTTCCGCACAGAATTGTGATCTATCAGATCCACAATAACATCATTATTTTTGCTGGTGTCCACTAATTCAATGGAAGAAATTCTTGAACGCGGGCACCCCACCACGCAAAATCGTAATTTATCCGATCCACAGTGACATCAATGTTCTTATGAGCGTATCACCAGGCAGAATTGTGATCCATCCGATCCACAATAACATTATTCTTCTTGCGAGCGTCTCACAAATCCAAAGGAAGAAACTCTTGAATGTGGGCGCCTTCCCACACATTGTGATCCATCCGATTCACAATTACATAACTCTTTTGGCAATTGAAAAGAAGAAACTTTTGAAAGCGGGTGTCCCACAACGCAGATTTGTAATTCATGCGATCCACAATAACATCATTATTTTTGCGGAAGTCCCATCAATTCAAAGGAAAAACTCTTGAATGAGGTTGTCACATCAAACAGAATCCGGATAGCACACATGTTTCAAATAGATGGCTGCAACTTATATATGACTAGATTCAGTCACACTCAAGTTGCAGCAACCAATTTCGCTTCGATTGTGCTGCTTGGAATTGTGGCCCTTCCGAATCACAATTATAACATACTTCTGGTCGGCGTCAAATAAAAAAATAAAAAAAAAAACCTTGAATGCGGGTGTCCACTCAGAATCTTGATTCGTCCGATTCACAATAACATCATTCTTGTGAGCGTCTCACCACGCAGAATCGTGATCCATCGGATTCACAATAACATTATTCATCTTGCAGGCGTCTCACCAATTCAAAGGAAGAAACTCTTGAATGCGGACGTCTCACCACGTAGAATTGTGATCCATCCGATCCACTTCTTCTTGCAAGCGTCCTACCACGCAGAATCGTGATCCATCCAATTCTCAATGACATCATTCCTCTTGCGGGCGTCTCACCATTTCAAAGGAAGAAACTCCTAAATGCGGGCGTCCCACCACACAGCATTGTGATATATTCAATCTACAGTAACACCATTCGTGGGGGCGTCAATTTACAATTACATCTTTCTTCTATCCGGTATCTCACAAATTCAAAGGAAGTGTAACCGCAAGTTCCAGTTTAGTGCCTTATTGGCTTCCCCACAAGTTTCAGCCAAAAATATCACCCACACCAGTGAGAACCTAAATCCAAACTCCGCACCTCTATGATAAATGACGGACAGCCTCACTGGTGGAGGAATCATTAGCTCTCATTGAAAAAGTGCAGAGCCTATCGTTAATGACGAAGTAGTGAGAATCGCGAGCACTCACACCTGTCGCTTATTTACAGCGGTTTGAGCCAGCTTGTCATTGACAGGAAGAGATGCCAACCTCTGTGAATCGAGTGTAAAAATGAAAGTATGAATCGAAGTAAAAATGAAAGTGTGCTTCAAGAGTGAGCGGTGATTCCGTACCCAAAAAGGGGTGTTCTCATACCTATTATTTTGTTTGTGGTCCACTTTGTAGTTGGATTTCCACTTTGGTCAAATTAACGGCGGAAAATCGTTTGGCATATTTTGCTTTCAAAGTAGGAACGACAGTGGAATTAAGTTCCCGTTGAAAGGTAAGTGGACTAGGGTGTTCTAATGGGAGCGAAACAGTTATTTCCGTTAAACGACCCCGTGCTCAGCTTAATCCTTACCCCAAGATTATTTCCCGTCGGAGCAGCCGTGAGGCTACAGAAGAAACTCTTGAATGCGGGTGTCCCTCCACGCTGAGTTATGATCCATTTGATCCACAATAACGAGCATCTCACCATGTAGAATAGTGATCCATCCAATCCAAAATAACATTATTCTTCTTGCGAGCGTCCCACCTACGCAGAGGACGAAACTCTTGAATAAGGGTGTCCCACCACGAAATATTGTGATCCATATGATCCATATTAACGAGCGTACCACCACGCAGAATCGCAATCCATCCGATTCTCAATAACATTATTCTTCTTGCGGATGTCTCACCATTTCAAAGGAAGAAACTCTTAAATGCGGGCGTCCCACCACGCAGAATTGTCATACATCCAATCCACAGCAACACCATTCTTCTTACGGGCGTCCCACAAACGCAGAGAAAGAAACTATTGAGCGCGGGCGTCGCTCCACGCAAAATTGTGATCCATCTGATCCACAATAAAGAGCGCCGCACCACGCAGAATCGGGATCCTTTAGATCCACAATTAAATCATTCTTCTTTCGGGCGTCCCACAAATTCAGAGAATAGAATACTTGAATGCGCGTATCCTCTACGAAGAATTGTGATCCATCCGATTTACAGTTATATCTTTCTTCTATCTATGAATGCGGGTGTCCCTCCACGCAGAATTATGATCCATTTGTTCCACAATAACGAGCATCCCACCATGCATAATAGTGATCCATCCATTCCACAATAACATCATTCTTCTTGAAAGCGTCTCACCTCTCACAGTATCGTGATCCATCCCATCCACAATAACATCATTCTTCTTACAAGCGTCCCACTACGAAGAATTGTGATCCATCCGATTTACAATTATATCATTCTTCTTGCCCGCTCCCACTAATTCACAGGAAGAAACTCTTGAATGCGGTTGTTGTGATCCTTCCCATCTACAATAACATCCTTCTTCTTGCGAGCGTCCCACCAACGTAGTGAATAAAACTCTTGAATGCGAGCGTCCCTCCACGCAGTATTGTGATCTATCCACCAGTAACATCATTCCCACCATGCAGAATGGTGATTCTTCCAAACCGCAATATTATCATTATTTTTGCGGGCGTCTCACAAACGAAAAAGAAGAAACTCTTAAATGCGGGTGTGCATATTTATAACCGTTCTATATGAAACGGTTATTTGGGAGAACTCTTCTAAGTGAAGAAATCTTCAAACAAATGACATATAAAATATTTTATGAGATATTGAAACTTTTACACAAAAAGCTTGTGAATGCATTTTTGATAGCGAATTCCTGAATGCAGATGACGTTACATTTTATTCTTTATTACATATGCCGTTTCAGATTGCATATAATAAAATCAAATTATTGAACAAAAACAGTATCCAAATCATTCAAAACTCTGCAACACTAAACATCAACAAAAATCATCTGATGGAAATATTGCTTTCTAGCTACAATTCACCGAATTAACGCGGATTTGCTGTAGTAGACGTTTTGTTTTCGGTATCATTTAATCTTACTACACGTAGATTCAAAAACAGTGCTAATGCATCTTCATCACTCAAGCTATATAAGCAATTATAATTAAAATAAAACTCTGTAAGATAGACGTGTTCAAGGTACACAGTTTCTTTTGGAAATTAATGTTGTGGTGGAATAACAATGGAAGATATTATTTGACTGATATATTTTCGCCGATGAGATCATGTCTAGCATACTGGACTTGAAATGAAAATGAGCTCGTCTTCCAGAGTTGTGAAAATAAATTACATTTCAAGAAGGTGAGTGGTAACATTGCCGTACTGTGTTTGCTACAGGTGGACACTGGAAAATGTCTCCACCATACGAATAATTCTGCCTTGGTTGACTCAAAAAGATGTATAATGTCCAGCCATACTCATATCAGCATAATGTTTAATAATTTCAATTAAATAAATTGTCGACCATGAGAAAGTTTCACCAGCTGACACAAATTTTGTTCGGCTTCGGTTAAAGCACAAAACCACTCCATGTGGTGCTGGTCAGGCGTGTTCAAGTGGGTTTCAGTTTTATCACACATTATCCGTCGTCAGAAAATGATGGAAATTCATCAAAACTTCTCCTACTGAAACGTGGCGTAGATACTTTTACTCCGGCGAAGGATGAACCTGTTTCAATATCGAATTCTATTTTGCCAAATTGATTATCGTTTCTCTCTTCATCGCAGATGCAGAATTCAACGAATGGATATCAGGACTGAAAACCTCGAATATAGGTCAACAAACCGTTGAACTTTATTGAATTTGTTGTAAACGATGAAATTTAATTTTGGTTGCGATGCAACGATTCGAAAAAAAAACCAGGCAAATAATAAAAACTAATTTACAAATTTTTCAGTCCATTGATAAAGTTTCAAAAGCTGCTTTAAAATGTTAAGCAATAAAGTAGTTGTTTTGTTTCGATTATAAGATTATTAGATTATTATTAGCCAAATTTTGATAAACTGTGCAACAAGATATATATAAAAGAATACTAATGCAACAATTTAACACATAACTTGAGAGGCCGATGTTAATAATAGAAGCATTCTAGTTCCAGTGAAGTCTGAGCCGGTGTAGTTCTATACATAGTTAAATATTACATTTTATATCGCTTCAAGTGAAAGTAACGCACGTTTCAAGGCCTGTTTTTTTAATTCACTGACAACCAGAAGAGACTAAGTCGAGTCAAGTATGGGATACTAGATATGAATATGAGAACCTTATTGTTGAGGCCAAATCTGCATTTGTAAAAATACAAATTGATAGAAATAAATGGAATAGTGGTAAATTATCGTATAGCAGATTTGCTAGATTATAAACCAATAATGTAATTTTATTGTTCCTCTAAATGTTGTTCCATCTCGTGGCCAATCTATCTGAGCGAGGTGTTTATTATCTGGCCCTGATCGAAGATAAACCCAAATGAGCGAGACTTTAATTGCCTCTCGAATGTTATCGTTGATTAAGCGCTGATGGTCTGGCTGGATCCCGTTTCCGCTACGTGCAGCGGTACCGCAAACTGGGTTTACACAACGAAGCCAGTCGGTGGGTGGAAGCGGAAGGCGTGACGTGTTTTTATTGTAAATTCGAAAAACAGTTGGATACACCTTCGTTTTGTTGGCAGGACATCCCATTGATATTCCACTTGCATCCCGAGTTCAAATCATTCTGGTGAATAGTTTAATCAGGAGAAATTAAAACGGGCGAGAAACGAGCTGGCAATGATGGAATTCTGTTCCGCCATACCATGCTGATGAGTGCTGCTCCCTTCGCATACATGAATGACAATGAGATCTTCTCTGGTCGGGACCGTTCCGTGCCGGTATGAGGTAATTATTAACCCAGAAATTATGCTTCGTAGAGCTTTTCTCTTTTACCTTCGGTTTAATTAACAAACTTTGATTTTTACGGTTGATTGCAAGGTTTTGTTACGCCATTGCTCAACTTAGGAGTTAGAATTGATTATCATTAACTCCATTGATGGCCGTGACTACTGTTTATGATTTGTGTTTATAATTGGCAGTATGAGTATCTTTAATATAAACTTAATTATCTTCCTGTAGAACTCACTGCCGTTTCGAATTAAATAATTTGTTATGTATTTTGTACTACTTCATCTGAGCCCCATTTGTTACCATCACCTTACATAGCACGGAAGATACGCTACATTGGACTCTACAATCTTGGGTTCCAGTTTGTCTTACACTTTCGGTAAAAAAATCAGCTTTTTGATTTTATACCGTCTAGGTAAATGATTTAATAATATTAATTCATTAAGTACCTACAAAATAGAGGAATACTTTAATTTTCAAAGTGGCATGGCAATTTATGAAAATTCAAATATCCTGCTATTGGTTGTTCACTTACTAAATTCACTTTAGGAATTTCTTTCAGCATTGGCAGTCGATAAAAGCAGCAGAACCGAGTTTGCCTTTACATCCGACGGTTTTGGTTTTATATTAAACCTTTTTCAAGGAATAGAGGCTCGTTTTTTGTTAAAACATGGACATGTTCCATCAACGTTCGTTTGTCTATACAAAACAGCGACGGGGAGAGGGAATGTAGCTTGTTATACCTTTGCTGTTTACGGACCGGATTCAGCTCACGATTCCGCTCAGCATTAGGAGAGTAGTTGAACACGATGGGGATGTTGCGATGAGCAACGACTGGGACCTCGTGGGAGCTAATTCTGCGCCAAACTACTGGACCAGCAGCAACAATCGAGGCTTGACGAGGAACTTTTCGGCGCAAAACTGGTCGCAGATGGCACCCTGATCTTAACGGGAATCTGACCCGGCGCTGAACGGTGTAGGCCAGCTGCGTCACAGGAGCGGGAACTAATCTGGCACCGAAAGGCCCGGACTTCGAGAAACTGTTCCGGCGGGAAACGGCCAGAGCTTGCACGTTCTAGGTTAGCTGCGTCACTTGAAGCTTCACGGGCACTAATCTGGCGCTTAATGGCCGGGGTTTCGGGGGAACTAATCCGGTACAATGCGATCCGATGTCAAAAGGCTTAGGCTAGCTGCGTCGCTGGGGCTTCACTGGCACCGATCCGGCACTAAACGGTCGGGGCTTCGGGGGAACTGTTACGGCGCCAAACAGTGACACGTGATCTGGAGTCAATCCAATACGGCGCACACGGCCTAGGTTAGATGCGTCACTGGAGCTTCACTGGCACCGATCCGGCACTAAACGGCCGGGCTTCGAGGGAACTGTTCCAGAGCTAAATGTCCGGGCTGCTCACGCTACTCGAGACCGCTTGCAGAAGTTTTACGGAGTAATCCGGCCAGAAATAGGACGTGTCTTGCTTCGTGTGAATTTTTTCCGACAAACATTCTTGGCGACTTACTTCTTTCGCAGTTCTCGCTCAACTCCTCGATTTTTCTTCTTTTTTTCATCTCCTCCCGTCAGTCAGTCCGCTTTTCCCTCTCGGTCAACTCGATTCATGAATGCACATCGCCAGCCACGCAATCTACGGAACGTTCGAAAATTGTTCCACCTGATCAAACCATCTTGCTCGCTGCGCACCTCGCCTGCATAAGCTCGTCGGATCGTTATCGAGAAGTAATTTCGCCGATTATTTTCCAACATTCTGGCTACGTGCCGCGCCGACCGCAGTCTTTCGATTTTCACAATGAACGATGGATGCTTCTCCCAACAGCTGATACAACTCGTGATTCATTCGCCTCTTCCATGTACTTGGGGGCAGCAGGGAATATGTCCAAGGGCTTGACGATCCCTCCCCAGGCCATCTGCGAGTTGTGGCGCCTGCCTAGGATGTGGTGGGGTTTGACAGTGGGCCCTGTTAAACCTCTATAAAAAGCTGCATGTATCCGCAAGTAGGCTCCACCAAAGCGACCGTATGCCGCTCAAAGCGCACAAGCCCAAGTCCTGGTTTTAGGTGGGACGCTAAACAGCCCTGACACGACGGCCCTCCGACGAGACAGGAGGTTTGCGCAGGCCCAATAAGCCGCCTTTAAAAACAACTATTACGAACAACATAGAAGATAATTGGGCTTATTCTACGAGTGGAGTGACGTGAGATTGCTCGAATGACGTGAGAAGAGTCGTATAGCGCCATTTGAATAACATGGTCACCTCACGTGAGAATTGCTAAAATCGACTCACCTCACGTCACTCGACTCGTAGAATAAGCCGGAATACGACTCGATACAATCGGCAACGACCTAGGCGACGAATAAAGGATCACGATTGGAAGCTTGGAACATGGAACTTCAAGTCGCTAGGCTTCGCAGGTTGCGACAGGATAATCTACGATGAATTACATCCCGCAACTTCGATGTCGTAGCGCTGCAGTAAATCTGCTGGACAGAACAGAAAGTGTGGAAAAGCGGGCATCGAGCGGCTACCTTCTACCAAAGCTGTAGCACCACCAACGAGCTGGGAACCGGCTTCATAGTGCTGGGAAAGATGCGCCAACGCGTGATTTGGTGGCAGCCAATCAACGCACGGATGTGCAAGCTGAGGATAAAAGGCCGTTTCTTCAACCATTGCATCATCAACGTGCACTGCCCACACGAAGGGAGATCCGACGACGATAAAGAAGCGTTCTATGCATAGCTGGAGCAGACATACGATGGATGCCCACTGCGGGACGTCAAAATCGTCATCGGTGACATGAACTCTCAGGTAGGAAGGAGGAAATGTATAGACCGGTTATCGGACCGGATAGTCTGCATACCGTATCGAACGACAACGGCCAACGATGCATAAACTTTGCAGCCTCCCGCGGAATGGTAGTCCGAAGCACTTTCTTCCCCCGTAAGAATATCCACAAGGCCACATGGAAATCACCTAATCAAGTAACGGAAAACCAAATCGACCACGTTCTAATCGACGGTAAATTCTTCTCCGACATCACGAACGTCCGCACTTACCGCAGTGCGAATATTGAATCCGACCACTACCTCGTTGCAGTATGCCTGCGCTCAAAACTCTCGACGGTGTACAACACGCGTCGAAGTCGGACGCCGCGGCTTAACATTGGGCGACTACAAGACGGTAGACTAGCCCAAGAATACGCGCAGCAGCTGGAAGTGGCACTCCTAACGGAAGAGCAGCTAGGCGCAGCATCTCTTGAAGATGGCTGAAGAGAAATTCGATCCGCCATTGGAAGCACCGCAACCGCTGCACTAGGCACGGTGCCCCCGGATCAGAGGAACGACTGGTATGACGGCGAATGTGAGCAGTTAGTTGAGGAGAAGAATGCAGCATGGGCGAGATTGCTGCAACACCGCACGAGGGCGAACGAGGCACGATACAAACGGGCACGGAACAGACAAAACTCGATTTTCCGGAGGAAAAAGCGCCAGCAGGAAGATCGAGACCGTGAAAAGACGGAGGAACTGTACCGCGCTAATAACGCACGAAAGTTCTATGAGAAGTTGAACCGTTCACGTAAGGGCCAGCCCGATATGTGTAAGGACATGAACGGGAACCTTCTTACAAACGAGCGTGAGGTGATCCAAAGGTGGCGGCAGCACTACGAAGCGCACCTGAATGGCGATCTGGCAGACACCGGTGGCCGTATGGTCCTGAACCTAGGAGCACGCGCGCAGGACATGCGACTTCCGGCTCCGAATCTCCAGGAAATCCAGGATGAGATCGGCCGGCTGAAAAACAACAAAGCCCCTGGAGTTGACCAACTACCAGGAGAGCTGTTTAAACACGGTGGTGAAGCACTGGCTAGAGCGCTGCACTGGGTGATTACCAAGGTTTGGGAGGATGCGGTTCTGTCGCAGGAGTGGATGGAAGGTGTCGTGTGTCCCATCTACAAAAAGGGCGATAAGCTGGATTGTAGCAACTACCGCGCAATCACATTGCTGAACGCCGCCTACAAGGTACTCTCCCAAATTTTATGCCGTCGACTAACACCAATTGCAAGAGAGTTCGTGGGGCAGTACCAGGCGGGATTTATGGGTGAACGCTCTACCACAGACCAGGTGTTCGCCATACGTCAGGTATTGCAGAAATGCCGCGAATACAACGTGCCCACACATCATCTATTTATCGACTTCAAAGCTGCATATGATACAATCGATCGGGACCAGCTATGGCAGCTAATGCACGAAAACGGATTTCCAGATATACTGATACGGTTGATCAAGGCGACGATGGATCGGGTGATGTGCGTAGTTCGAGTTTCAGGGGCATTCTCGAGTCCCTTCGAAACCCGTAGAGGGTTACGGCAAGGTGATGGTCTTTCGTGTCTGCTATTCAACATCGCTTTGGAGGGAATAATACGAAGGGCAGGGATTGACACGAGTGGTACGATTTTCACGAAGTCCGTCCAGTTATTTGGTTTCGCCGACGACATTGATATCATGGCACGTAACTTTGAGAGGATGGAGGAAGCCTACATCAGACTGAAAAGCGAAGCTAAACGGATTGGACTAGTCATCAACACGTCGAAGACGAAGTACATGATAGGAAGAGGCTCAAGAGAGGTCAATGTGAGCCA
The DNA here is from genome assembly GCF_024139115.2 of Armigeres subalbatus. Taxonomy (NCBI): domain Eukaryota; kingdom Metazoa; phylum Arthropoda; class Insecta; order Diptera; family Culicidae; genus Armigeres; species Armigeres subalbatus. Next base: position 221,752,827 of record NC_085141.1, on the reverse strand, counting down.
CCCACCACGAGTTTCTATCGGTGGTGACGAAATCGAGGTGGTTGAAGAATTCGTGTACTTGGGCTCACTGGTGACCGCCGATAACGATACCAGCAGAGAAATTCGGAGACGCATAGTGGCTGGAAATCGTACGTACTTTGGACTCCGCAAGACGCTCCGATCGAATAGAGTTCGCCGCCGTACCAAACTGACTATCTACAAAACGCTTATAAGACCGGTAGTTCTCTACGGACACGAGACCTGGACGATGCTCGTGGAGGACCAACGTGCACTGGGAGTTTTCGAAAGGAAAGTGTTGCGTACCATCTATGGTGGGGTGCAGATGGCGGACGGTACGTGGAGGAGGCGAATGAACCACGAGTTGCATCAGCTGTTGGGAGAACCATCCATCGTTCACACCGCGAAAATCGGAAGACTGCGGTGGGCCGGGCACGTAGCCAGAATGTCGGACAGTAATTCCGGTGAAAATGGTTCTCGACAACGATCCGACGGGAACAAGAAGGCGAGGTGCACAGCGGGCAAGGTGGATCGATCAGGTGGAGGACGACTTGCGGACCCTCCGCAGACTGCGTGGTTGGCGAAGTGCAGCCATGAACCGAGCTGAATGGAGAAGTCTTTCATGTGCAGCACAGGCCACTCCGGCCTTAGTCTGATGATAAATAAATAAATTCCATGTACTTCCGTCATAGATGGTATGCAACACTTTTCTTTTGAAAACTCCAAGTGTGCGTTGGAGGACCAACGAGCATTATCATGGCAACATAGATTTAAAAAATCTAAGCAATGGTTTCAGAAACATGGTTTTTCCCACGAGAGCGAAACAGAAACCTCGAAACCTCGGAACCTCGAGTAGGAGAGGTAAAACCGGCTATTTTTAATCACTTTTGCTGGTCTACCGTTTCGATGGCAAACCTTCTTGAAGGCCCATCAGCTTATAAAAGCATGCTTCCGGAACAGTTTCCGCGAGCGATAACGGCTGCCAGCTAGCCCCTGGATAGTTTCAAATTTGACGTTCCTGGAGGTCAACCGCCCCCACTGCTCTGAGCATTCTGATTATTATTTATTATTTATTTAGACTAAGGCCGGAGTGGCCTGTGCGGTATATAAGAATCTTCTCCATTCGGCTCGGTCCATGGCTACACGTCGCCAACCACGCAGTCTACTGAGGGTCCGCAAGTCATCTTCCACCTGATCGATCCACCTTGCCCGCTGCGCACCTCGCCTTCTTGTACCCGTCGGATCGTTGTCGAGAACCATTTTCACCGGGTTACTGTCCGACATTCTAGCTACGTGCCCGGCCCACCGCAGTCGTCAGATTTTCGCGGTGTGAACGATGGATGGTTCTCCCAGAAGCTCATGCAACTCGTGGTTCATTCGCCTTCTCCACGTACCATCCGCCATCTGCACCCCACCATAGATGGTACGCAGCACTTTCCTTTCGAAAACTCCAAGTGCGCGTTGGTCCTCCACGAGCATCGTCCAGGTCTCGTGTCCGTAGAGGACCACCGGTCTAATTAACGTTTTGTAGATTGTCAGTTTGATATGGCGGCGAACTCTATTCGATCGGAGCGTCTTGCGGAGTCCAAAGTACGTACGATTTCCAGCCACTATGCGTCTCCGAATTTCTCTGATGGTATCATTTTCGGCAGTCACCAGTGAGCCCAAGTACACAAATTCTTCTACCACCTCGATTTCGTCACCACCGACTGAGCATTCTGAACAATGCACAGTGGGCGCAGCAAGTCAAAAACGTGCTTTTTTTATTTGCGTGCAAACGGTTGATTTGACATAGGTGGTGTCTAGAGGTGTGCGCCACCGCGCCACGCCGCCGCCGCCGACATTTTTGCATCGGCGCGCCGCCGTTTAAAATTTGTCACGCCGCCGATTTATAATTTTCACGCCGATTCAAATTTGAAGAAGTCCACAAAATTTTCTGTGGAAATTCCGAAGATTCAGTACTTCCGTATAATTTCCGTATAATTTCCTGATAGATCTTTACAACTTCACGTTGAAACTGAGAATGTTTCGTGAAGATACCAATGATTTCCATGAAAATTCCATACAATTTCTTGTTCAAATTTCGAAAAGCTCTCCGTAAAAACTAAGCAAAACTTCGTGTGAAAAATTGCGAAGGATTTCCCGTTGAAATTAAAAAAAAATCTCATTGAAATTATTTTTTTGAATGGCAAAGAGTCGTTTGGCAGAAATCCATTTGGCTGAAGGCCGCAAGGCTGAAAGTTGTTTGGCGGAATATGTTGTTCAAACGAAAAGACTATTTGGTAGAAGTCTACCCGAGCAAAGCTTGAGAGCAAATCACTTTACTTAATTTGATATCTTTTTGGTCGTTTTAACGGTTAAAATAACAAACGTATAGCAGAAAAATTTTACTGTGAATCAAGTAAAAAACTATTGCTGCTGTCGATGAGAGCAAATCGAAAACTAATTTTGATATTGGTTTCCGATAAAAACATTTTTTTTTTTTTTGACAGAATGGTCCATTTGGCCGAAAATGTAATTCGGCCAAATATCAATGACACTGAACTTCGGACTGAACGGGTAAAATGATTAAAAATGGTCATTCGTTTGGTTAATTAGACTTTTTGTCAATTGACCATTTAACAAAATTCCGTAGCCTCTCTATTTTTGAGTCGATACCAACCCTTAGGCCAAAAGACATCTAGCCAAGTACCATTTAGCAAAACTAAACGTTTAACGGAAACTGTTATCAGGTCAAAACTGGTTTGACCGAAAATGTAGTTTGGCTGAAAGCAAAAAGAAAATTTGGCCGGACTTGTAAAAAGTTATTTGCCCTAACAGGTCATTTAGCTGAAAATGACGTTCGGCTGAAAAAGTCGTTTGACCGAATATGGATCATTTGATCAAAAGTGCCATTTGGCAGAAAAAGCCGTTTGGCCCAAGAATGTCCTTTCTGCAATCTTACTTCCTTCTTTGAAAAGTGTCGTTCGGCTCAATTGATCATTTTCCCAAAAAGACGATCAGCCGAATAGGTCATTTGACAGAAAATTCCATTTGGCCGGAAGGGTTGTTTTGCAGAAAAAAACATTTTCGGTCCAAATGACCATTCCTACCAAACAGCATTTTCGGTTAAATAATCTATATTCGGTTAAACGATTTTTTCGGCCAAATTAACATTTCGGTTGAATGTCCACTTTGGCTGCATGTCGCTTTCGGTCATACTACATTTTTGGTCAAACCATTTTCGACCTGATAACAGTTTCGGATAAACGTTCAATTCGGCTTAATGGGATTTGGGTAAATGACTTTTGACTTGAAGGCCAGTATGCAGTCTGATTTATTAGAACATTTTTTTAGATTTTGTACAATGTTTCGTTGCTCTTTGTTCAAAAACTGCAAATTACCCCTTACCTTCTGTTCAAATATTACGTCTCACGAAAAACGTTGTTTTTGAGAAGCCTCCACTCCCTCGTAACAATCTGTAACAATTTCCAGAACTAACGTATGCGTAACGCGTAACAAACATTTTCTTGAGAAAAAAATGGTAGGATTTAAAACACGTTACAATAAATTATTATGCATTAGTATATTTTATGCTATTTAAAGAAAATACTTTTTTTTTTCTCTATGCAATAAGGATCTGTTCAAATATATATAACCGGCGTATAACCTGTAGGCCCAAACTATATTTTTGGCCGAATGACCCATTCTGTCGAACGACCATTTCGGCCAAACGGCATTTTCGGTCTAATGATATATTCGACCAAACGACCTGTTAGGGCAAACAACTTTTTCGGCCAATTTACCAGTTCGGCTGTACACACTTAATTTTTTTACCGGAACTTTCCGTGAATTTCCCAAGATTTTCCTGTAGAAGTTAAGAACAATTTTTCGTGAAAATTCAGAAGTTTCCCATATTATGGGGAAATTTGAAACAATTTTATATGGAAATTCCAATTATTTCTCGAAACTTCAAAGTAGTTCCCATGGAAAATCCGAAAATAATTTCCAAATTTTGGAAAAACTTATGGAATTTTCTGGAGAAGTTCATTGGATTTTTCATGCGAAACTCAAAAGATTCTTCCTTTAATGTCTTGAAAATATCCCAAAAAAATGCAAAAAAAAAATTAAGAAACGTATTAAAAAAATCGCCACGCCGATTCACGCCGCCGGCTAAAATGGCTTTCGGCGTGACGCCGAAAACGCCGCTGCCGCCGACCAAAATTCTGACAAACGTCGCCGCCGTCGAATATCGGACCGGTGCACACCACTAGTGGTGTCTTCGGAAGAAAATTTTACCAAAAATTAAGCTATCTTTTGGAAGATAAGGGTGACCTAAAAATTCGCCTGTTAGGGTGATCAAAAAAAATTAGTTTCGTTCAAAAAAATTGAGCCGCTACAAAAGTAATAGAGCTTGAAAATACGAACAACTTCGTAGAATATACCAACTCTCTATCTTTTAACGGTAGCGAGTTATGATGAAATTTCAAAAAATCGTATCTAAAACCAGTGTGATAAAATCAGAGGAAGACAAAATCGGGGAATGACAAAATCGGGTCAACACTGTGTCACTTGTCACTTCTCCCTTCTCATTTATTTCATATCACTTTCACTTCTCACTATTCACTCTTCACTTGTCATTCGACCTAAAGTCCGTTCGGCCTAATGACCCAGCCAGTGATGGGAAATGTGAAAAAAATGTCATGGCATTGCTATTACTAATTTCCTAATAACTTTTTTCAAAAGTAATTTACAGTTAGGATTTTTTGATTAACATATAATACTCAATGGGTCCTTGAACTTTGTCGAACAGATCATTGTTCTAAATACAAAGTACGAAATTTAAAAAATGTCACGGAATGTCATGACATTAATGTCATTAGACACTAATTCGGTTCTCACGCCGCCAATATCATATTTAGAGAAGTTACCTGTTAGAAAAAGTTTTCGGGTCCTTTAAGGGCTACATGTTTATATGGAAAACATAATTCTAAATGACTTGTAAAAAAAGTTATTAGCAAATTAGTCCCATGACATCGAAATGACATTTCCCGTCACTGGAGCCAGCATCAGTCCCACCTTCTTGGAAAAACATGTTTCCGAAACAATTCCAAGAATTTTGATGCCAGGGTCTTTTCTAAATGAGTTTGTGGCCACTTTAGGCCCCACGGAAACCTGTTCCATAATGCCTTTGTTCCGGAAATTCTTCTGCATTTTTTTTTTAATTTCCACAACTTTTTTTTATTGCAGTTTTCTTGGCAAATTCTTTAGAGCTACTTTGAAAATTCTTCGGGATTTCCTCGAAAAATTATTCAAAGTTGCCTTCGCAAATCCTTTTAAATTTCTTCAGAGAATGCTTCAGAAGTTCTACGACAAGTTCTTCGGCTTATCCTTGACAAATTTCTTAATATTTTGTTCAGAAAATTCTTAGGGATTTCGTCGGCAATTCCATTCACATTTTAGGCAAATTTTTCGGAACTTCCTTGTCAAATTCTTCAGAATTTTTCTTGATTGATGACTTGTGAGGGTAGTCAGATTTCTACTTTATATTGGGAAAGATGTTTAATTTTGATACACATGGTTAAGTTTGCCTTTTTAAGGTGTTTTTATGAGATATTGCGAAAAAAATTCGGCTGCCGGTGGGACTTGAACCCACACTATTCCAATAAGTACACGGACGTTTTACCAATTACACAAGGGCAATGCCAGCTGTTGTATAATTGTTTTTTCAGCGAGATTCTAAGGAATATCCAGGGCGAATTATTCGAAATTTTTACGAAATTCTTCCGATTTTAACGGAAAATTTCACTGGAAAATACACCTCTATTTACGGTGCCAATACCTGTGTTTTCTATCTGTTGTATTAAACTTGCTACTCTTTAGTCTGAAATATCCAACAGGCCGCTATCTAAGAATGGTGGAACATCATTCACATCATCACGTCATCAACATCCAAAATTTTATAAATCCGATGTCTACATTATCGATAAACCCTATTCCTAAATATCCATTTAACTTGATAAATCAATGGTCACCAGTTTTTACATATCTATCTTAAACAGACAATTTTATTTCTACTGCTTGTGCTCATATTTGACATAGAAAGAAAAACCGTTGGTCGCTTTATCGAGAATTGAGCAAAAGTAACTGTTTCCGATCGTCTTATCCATACATCCGATGTCACTTTCATTTTATCATTTTATCATTATACATTTATTATTCCCAAAAAGGATCATCAATCACCGTTTGCCCGAGATGCTTCTTCTGCAGAAATAAAATGATGAAACGGAATCAATCATTTCACGGGGCGAAGTTTAGTGGGAAATCTACGCTGCAGCCAGCTTTCCGGTAAATCGAGGACAGGTTTAGCACAGCATGAAATTCAAATTCTCCACCAGTGCCATCCGCACCCGTCTCTTGGACTCTGATGGTGCTATATTTGGAAAGGATTTTAGCTCGGCTGGTACGTGATTATGAGGGGGGACCATCGAGGTGTGATATTTTGCATGGGTAATCTCTAATTTAGAATTCCTGGAAAAATAGGTGCCACGATTTAACCACATCCTTCGGCACGGAAATCTTTTTATTTTTCACTAAAATTGAAATTCCATCAAAACAATCCGTATGTTTTATCGTAGATTAGGGCTGGTGCCATCACCGCAAAATGTTTGTACGGAAAATGATTCAGAAATAGTACGATAATTTCTTCAAAATTTCCATGATTTCTATAAGAAAATTCATCAACATTCCTACGGGAGATGCTTGGGATTGTATACAGGAAGTTCTTTGGGATATCTATACGATGTTCACTGGAATTTTCAACGGAAATTCTTCGAAATTTCCACGGAAAATGCGCTTTGAAATCTAAAAGGGAAACTCTTGTAAATTTACAAAGGAAACCGTTCGGAGTTTTCACGGAATCTTCTTTGGAATTTACGGGAAAATCGCCAAAATTTCCAAGGGCAGAATTTCCCAAAAAAATGGCATTTCCAATAAGTTCCTCGTCATTTTCTAGGTTTCGTGTCTGTGTGATTGGTGTCAACAGGCATTCAATCGCATTGTTCTGCGGAATATTGGTTCATATCACAACTCAGTAGAAACACTTTTCATCCGTTGTCCAGTGTGGTGCTTCCTATATAATATCGAAATGCCAACTGGAAGCATTAAACATGTAGTCTTTTTATTTCCACGGGAATTTCTTTGAAATATCCATGAAAAATCGTCGGTACTCAGACGAAAAATTCGGCTGCAGGAACAATTATTTCCACAATCGACTTATGTATGAAATGTAAAAGCAAACCATATTTCAATTCTTAATTCTATATATTCTGTAATTTAATCGGTTCATATCCATTTATGTACATTACTACACCTTGAATTCCACTTGTGCTCGCCGAATCGCAAACGAATAGACAATATTGACATTGAGTGACCACTCAGCTCTAAATTGCACGATTGTTGCATTTCAACAGTTTCTACTTCCTGCACAAATTGAGCTCTATCGTGGGATGAAAACAAATAATAAGATAACCATTGGTGAATCAATATTATATTGCAATGGACTAGGTGGGTAGGTACTTGACGTAAAAAAAAGTGCTGGCAACTGAGTCTACGCTCGAATCGAAGATTATTCGTCCATGAACGAGTGGACAAAGGAAGAAAATCGAACAAATTAACTCCTTTTTTTATTATTCGCCACCCGTGCTTTCCAGCAAGCTATTAATTTTTGGCATTTTTTGTGCCCCCCATCAGAACCGGTTTTCAGGCGCACGGGAAAAAATATTGTTTTCTACATTCCCTTTAGTCTACGGATGGGAGAACTGTTGCAAATTACAGCAGTCCGGACGTTCCAGGAGATTTTACACCACGTCAGCAAAAACGGACGTTTAAAATCCACTCAAGCTCTAGCAATGGGGCGGAGGAATGGAAATGATATTTGAAGGGATAACACCGAAGGATTGCTGCTGATGGGGATTATGAATGATATGCATTTTAGTAATGGGTTTTCTGCTATATGCGTTTGCTTCCAGTTTCAAATAAGCTGAGCCATCCACTGAAGGCTTCTGTTGCAAAGCTGTTTTTAGCTGTCTAACGCATGCATTCATTCGTTACTAACTTCTCCACATATACAAGACAGATTTTTAATTAACTAATAATATTTGAATCGGTTGAGAGGCTGAAAGAGTTGGGACCCTAAATTATAAAAACTGCTTAGAATGATCCGATTGTAATAAACTGGAACCATCGGACGCAAGAACTCTTCTAATTTTCTTCACGGACACCGGAGATGTTCTGGGTTTCTCAAGAATATATTCAAAATGTTTTTTTTTTCCTTTCCTTGCAATCTAGAACTAATTTGCTGACCAAAAAAGATTGCACATCTAGAATTCGCCAGGAATACGCAGATATATGGCGCTTTCCCGGGAATATAATCAAATGATCAAAATTGAACAAAAAAATCATATACGGATCAATTGGAATGGAATAGATTGGAATATGTAATACGAATAAGGGTACCGTCATATGGGGGGAAGATGATCATTCAGGCGAAGATGGTCATTTGATGTGTCAGTTAAAAGTGCCTAATTTTTTTATGAAACGGTGCTCTAGTTGGTCTATCATATTATCTGTTCAAGTAATGTCACTGCTAGGTAGAGAATCCAAGTTTTTCGATCATAATCATTAAAGTGTAGTTCGTGGAAGTAAGCGAGAGATAGTCATAAATGAACCTATTTTCGTTTCAAATATTGACTTCCTAGACTTCTTTACGTGGTAAATTCAACATTTATTTAAATAATCTGGTGTATTTTGACGGCAGGGTTCATAATGATTTTAGTAGAGTTGTTTTGATCAACTTCACCCCAAACCAGATTACTCGAAAAAATGTGCTAATTTAATTTAATTTAATTAATGCGAACGCATTTCAGGAAACTAATTTTGTTTATTATTGCAACGTATAGCAGTACATGTTTAAAAAATATTTGTTTGGATTTAAAATGTAAACACACATTTTTATTGCAAGTTTTGTCTTAAAAGTGATCATCTTCCCCCCAGATGACGGTATCAAATTTTTGTTTTTTTTTTTCAAGGAGATGACTATCAAGGCAGCAAGACTTACTGGCCAATCTGTAACAGGTTCCGGGTGTCGCAGGAATGTGACTTCCGTTAAGAGTGTATAACCAAATTTCGGAACATGTTTTGGGGAAATGACCATATTTATGCGCATTCCTGACAAATTAGTATTAGGTTCTTAAGTTATTTTTGATTGATTTACCGCCCATAGTTGCCTTTCCGTTATGACCACATCAGCTATTCTTGTACACAGAACCAACAGATGTTCGCCTGGGACTAGAACTCAATCACTAGCCCGCTGCAAGCCAAATATACCTCTGCACTTGCATTCATGCGGAATTAATTGGAAATTTTGGGTTAGGTTCGAGAAGCAGAGGTTCGTCTTAGGTCACGAGTTACCAATGTGATAGGAAAACAAGCGTTGGATTTCTAATAGGATGTAGTAAACGAGCTTTTTTGTTCATTTCCAAATCTATCAGTAACTGCTAACGTTAGTGCAAACGTTATAAGCATATCGTTAATTTGTTAATATTTTTCGGCGAATTCTTAAAAAAATATCAACAAATTAACGATATAAAAGTTCACGGTGACCCAAACCCTACTAAGTTTGCATTAAAAAATTGACTTTTTTTCGAATGGCTGCAGCTCCGAAACCAGTGGACGCAACTTCCGCTTAATCAAATGTATGTTCATGTTCGCCAAGTAGTTTTCCACTGTTTGGGTTTGGTTGCACCGACCCCCGGCCAAGCACATGCAGCGATGTAACCATTTTTCCCTTGGACTTCCTATTGAGATTTTTATTTAAAATTTTAAATGCAAACGTTAGAATAGTTAAAATAGAATAAAGTTTTCAGTTTAAACGATTGTTTGAACATGAGAAATATGTTGAAAAATACAAATTTGAAGGATGGACGGAGCATGGGATTGAACGCACAACCTCCTGCGCATGAGGCAGCAGCATTAGTCATATGACTATCAAGTACAAATTAGTACAAATTAGTACTAGTTTCTGGAGAAAAATAAAGGCAAAATCCTGGCAGGGAAAAAAAAAGAAAATGTCTGGAACCTCTACGGGTTTTTCGAGAGCATGTACAAAAGGTCGAAAGGGATAAAAGGTCGAAAAAGACAAAAGGTCGAAAGGGACAAAAGGTCGAAAAGGACAAAAAGGTCAAAAGGTCGATCAAAAACAAGCTGATAACAAGATTTGTGTATTCCAAAGGAATTTGTGAAATGCATTTAACTTCGAGCAGAAATTACACACTCATCACATTAATCAAAGTGTAAGAATGAGCCATTTTCAAAGAAGGAGTAATGACTATGAAACAATATTATGAATATTCAGATAGTTCTGTTAGAGATAAAAAAAAATTGTTTAAATAAACCTGTATTGCTCAAGACAGAGTTGTCCTATACAGTTTGCAAAAAAATGCTCTTTTATTTTTCACCATTTTTAACAATTAAATAAAATTCATTCAATGAGTGCAAACAATAGATTGATGTCTAGGTTTCCTAAATGTTACTTTGATCTGTCAAAATAGGGCACGCCTCAGCCATGCAGACGCGTGCATTAAAAATATACCTGCGTGTAATACACGCCAGTGTATTTGATGTGCGGCGTGCGCCATTTTGATAAATCAAAGTGACATTTAGAAAACTCAAACATCTATCTATTAGTTGTACTCAATGAATAAATTTTATCTAATTGTTAAAAATTGTGAAAAAAGAGCAGATTTTTTGCCAACTGTGTAGGTCAACTCTGTTGCGAGATTGATTCTTTCCGTTTCAGTTTCTTGTCTATTTCAAACTTTTGTCCCTTTCATCTTGATCTTATTCATATTTTTTTCTTACGACCTTTTGTCCCGTTCGACGTTTTGTCCTCTCGACCTTTTGTCCCGATCGACGTTTTGTCCTTTGGACCTTTTATCCCTTTCGACCCTTTGTCCTTTTCGACATTTTGTCCCTTCGATCTTTTGTCTTTCGACGTTTTGTCTTTCGACCTTTTGTCCCTAACCCCACTAGGGAGGAACCTTGTTGCGACGTTTGCCTCCTCCAAGATATCTCATCAAGCAAGGACCAATCCGTGAATGCGTTATAGTTAAAAAAGGGATCAGTGTGCGGCAAACAGGTGGGCCATTATGTAACTATACATTGCTCTCAATGTTCAGTGCAAAGTTATCCTTATTCTGATACAGGGAGAGACAGACAAGATTCTTCGACGGTGCCAGGCAAGATTCCACCCGGAAGATCATGCAAGGACCATATTGTCACGCTCCACATCATCCAGGAGCATGTTAACGAATTCCAAGAGTTCATTCATTTGGTACTCATTGATCACTAAAAAGCCTTCGCGTATTATTTGTTTACTCAGACTAGGTCGGAGAGGTCTTTACAGTACATAAAAGTCGTATTCAGTATGCTCGGTCCATGACTGCACATCGCTAACCACGCAAACAATGGAGTGTCCGCACATCGTCTCCAACCTGATCGATATATCTTGCTTGTTGCATAACTCGCCTTCTTGAGCCCGCCGGATCTTTATCGAGAACCATTTTAACCGGGTTACTGTCCGACATTGTGGCTACGTTCCCAGACCACCTCAGACGTCCGATGTCTCTTTATATCGTCGTATATCATCCTCGATTATGGATATAACTCTCTACAATCTTGTACAACCTTACCGGTTCTCCCAGCCGAAGCAACGAGTTCGCAATCTCCGCCCATAAGGCAATATTGAACTTATTCCGCACGACCGAGTGTTCCGAGTGTTATCACTGCGCAGTAATAGATACCGCACCGCTTGCATTCGATAACAACCTCTGCACCGATTTAATGGCGCCCAGTGTATTTATACTGTCCTTTGCCAAAGCCGAATTGCTAGCTCGACATCCTCCCGCCTTCTCCAAGTACGGCGACAACTTGTTCAGGATAAACTTCTTCAGTAGCTTCCCTACAATATCTATTAGACAGATTGGTCTGTGCATTGTCTTCTGGAGGCATTCCAGGTTTTGATAACACGACCAAACAATATCTCTTCCCAGGCACCTCTGCATAGCCTACCTGAACATGTTCGAATTTGTAATTATGGCTGCCTTCAGCTACCTTGTTCGCGATCCCGTCCGGAACAGATGCTTTACTCGGGTCGAGGGACTTTGCCTTGGACTACATCGTCTGCTCCTACATGCGCTGCTGGCGGCCAATGGGTTGGGCCGTGGTGCGGGAATATTATTTCAATTATCGTCCCTCATTGGAAATCGCTCGAAGAAGCCAGTGCTCCTCCTGTTTAGGCCATCACCATCTGATAGGCGCATCCTCATGGGTTCGAGTTGGCGCTCTGGTACAGTCTCTCGAAGCAGGCTTTCTTGCTCTCTTTAACGGCCTTGTTTAGGGACAATCTCGCCACTTTGAATAGCTCGATACGTTGCTCCCTCCCTTCACCGAGCGTGCCCATTGCAATCTTTTTCTAGCACTGACGCAGGTTGCTCGAAGATCTGCATTATACTCGCTCCACAAGTATACTTATGTATGGTAGTGACCTGCAATTCTGCGGATGCGACTGCCTCGGTATGGCAACGTCATACACTCAACCGGTTCGTCACTGCTCAGACTTCCCGTGTTTTCCTCCAGACCCATAGCTTCACTGAAGGTCCCAAAATTTCTCGTTCCAATACAAAACTGAGAATTATGAAATTTTTCAAATAACTCTCGAGAAAGAAGAAATACTTTAAGCGCTGACGTCAATTCAAGACAAAATTTTCAAAACGACTTATCTGCTTTTGTGAACAAAGATTAAAACGTTGATTTGACGAATATTATAGCATCCCCACGCAAATGAACACCATCAACAGGTAGCGGAAACCTTCAGCTACCTATTGATGGTGTTGGTTTGCGTGGGAGTGCAATCAGAATCGTCAAATCGACGTTTCAATCTTTGTTTACAAATGCAGATAAGTCGTTTTGAAAATTTTGTCTTGAATTAAAATAACTCTTCTAACACCATGTAGTTTACCCTAATCCACGTAAAAACATATTACTCAAAGCAAAGTTTAGTAGCTTTAGTTTACCTAAGTATGACTTTATTCAAATGTGAGTTGTTATACTAAACAATCTCGGGTGGGGCCATGCATCTTGCCCTATTTTTGATAACAATCATGGAAAAGAAAGGAAAAACTACTTAAATTTTTAATAAAATTTGATGCGATATTATCATCAGTAAGAATTTTGAACTTTAATTTTGAATTGATTTATCTTTCAAGAAATCGCCTAAATTTCATAATAATTTAAAAAATTTCAATTATTGCTCTAAAAAAATCCAAAAAAACGCATAAGTCCCGCAAAACACGTAAATTGAAACCCGTAAGTACAAATCGCAATAATTAAAATCCATGTCAATCCCAAAATCCGCACAAAAAAACCACTCCAATACCATGCCAATACCACGATACCGGATTAAATCAATAAATTGAAGAGAGAAGGATAATAAATTCGTTTTCCGTGTATACTGTCGCTAACCGCAAGTCGAGCACATCTGTATATGGGAGAGGTTCCTTCATCAGTGCTGCCACCTGGAAAAATTTTAGAGAAAAAGTAGAACCATGGAAATTTGACGTGGCTCGATATAGAAAATGATAATTAAAATGTCTCTAGAAAGTTATGGATTTTTTTTGTCAAACAAATTTTAGTTTGTGGGGTTAGAAATTCAACAATCTTAAGCGAGATGTATTTTTTTTTCAAGCGTCATTTTTCTCAAGCATCAGCCAAATTTTATTACTTTTCAGACGCTGGTGTTAATTAAATAGTGAAAAGTGCTGATGAAGGACACTGTAACAGTGTTACGTGCTCTCAGGATGTCTGCATGATATTTTTTTGGATACAAGAAGGACAATACTTTGGTGAGCTCTTTTCATGCTACTTTAAGATATATTTGTTTGAACTTTTCCGCACCTTCATCGGGTTACTTCTGATATGTTATCCGAACGCCCAACTGGGAGCGGTCCATGGGAACGATGAACCCATTATACCCTCACCGCCCATAACAGTAACATGAACAATTTGATTTTCGATACAATTTGCGTGCTTGTATGTTGAGTAAAGACAAATCAACCATCCACATCCGTTCTGTCGTAGCTTCCCGTTTCTCTACGACAACAGCGCGTTAATTTGAAAAAAAAACCTTCACTCTCGTTTAACACGGTAAGGTAAAAAAAACCAATAGTGGACCCCTAATAGCGGAATTTTGCACTTCCTGCCATAAGGCGAGGAAGTTTCCTACATTTTATTCTCGTGTAATATCTAATATGGAGTTCTGCATCTCCCTTGCATGATACATACAAAAAAAAACTCAGATACGCGACGTTATCCGTTGAAATTAGATTTGAAAGTATGGCTAAATTTGCCCTATAGTATAACCATTGGCGGTCCATAATAGGAAATTGCTTTCCTATAGTCGATACTCCATTTAATTTTCATGTTCCGTTTCGGGATGATCTTCTTGCCTATATGTCTGTTATGAACAAACTGATGTTTATTTTTGCCTTTCTCGTATACTAAGTATACGTAAAGGCTATATGATCGCTCCAAAAACAAACTTTTTATATAAGACCCGGAGACCCATAGTGTTATATACCGATCGACTCAGCTCGACGAATTGAGGTGATGTCTGTGTGTATGTGTGTGTGTGTGTGTGTGTGTGTGTGTGTGTGTGTGTGTGTGTGTGTGTGTGTGTGTGTGTGTGTGTGTGTCTGTGCGCACCAACCCAAAAAAATGTCACTCATTTTTAGGTACTTATCCTTAACTGATTCACTCGCAACAAGTTGCATTCGACGCAGGATACTCTACCATTGTTTCTTATTGAAAATTGGTCAGATCGGACCATGGGATCGGAAGTTATGGCCAAAACACCAACCAAAACAAGTTGCATTCGACGCATAATCCTGTCCCATTGTTTCCTATTGAAAATTGGCCAGATCGGACTATGGGGTCGGGGACTTTGGCCAAAATACCAATTTTGCCTTTCTAGTATACAAAGTATACGTAAAGGCAAAATCAAAATTTTTATATAAGGACTGGAGACCCATAGTGTAATGTACCGAATGACTCAGTTCGACGAATTGAGGTGATGTCTGTGTGTATGTGTGTGTGTGTGTGTGTGTGTATGTGTGTGCGTCTGTGCGCACCCACCCAAAAAAAAATGTCACTCATTTTTCAGGTACTTATCCTTAACCGATTTACTCGCAACAAGTTGCATTCGACGCAGGACATTCTGCCATTGTTTCCTATTGAAAATTGGTCAGATCGGACTATGGGCTCGGAAGTTATGGCTAAAATACCATTTTTTTACAGAAAAAAATGTCACTCATTTTTCAGGTACTTATCCTTAACCGTTTTACTCGCAACAAGTTGCATTCGACGCAGGATACTTTGCCATTGTTTCCTATTGAAAATTGGTCAGATCGAACTATGGGCTCGGAAGTTATGGTCAAAATACCACATTTTTATAGAAAAATTGAGTAAAAAAATGTCACTCATTTTTCAGGCACTTATCCTTAACCGATTTACTCGCAACAAGTTGCATTCGACGCAGAATACTCTCCCATTGTTTCCTATTGAAAATTGGCCAGATCGGACTATGGGCTCAAGAGTAATGGCCTTTATAAATTTTTGCAATAGCCCCACCGTAAAATAATCGGCATGGACCCACACATTAATAAAAATAATTGCTCATTCGGGTCCACACCTAAAATTTATTTAGATATAGATTTTATTAGTTGTAACCGCGCATAATAATTTTGTGTGCGCTTATATAATTTGTAAGTAAAATCTATGGATCTTTGCCATTAAATATGTGTGGATCTTTAGTAGTGTAGGGTCCAAATACTATTGGTCATTTTACAGCACAAAATTAAATTAAGTTGTTCAAAATGTGTTTAATATTGAGTTTTTTCAACAAATTACTATTTGTTCACCTGAAATTACCCATATTTGATGTCGTTTGTGTATTGTGTATCTGCTCCCTCTAACTCTCGCGAAAATCATAACTTCAACAAAAATTAGCACGGGCACAATAATCGGTCGACTTCTCTCAAGACCTCTCCAATATAAATTTAAAACGATATTAACAATTATGTGTCCAACCTTCAAGAGCTATTAGTTTCCAAATTTACATTCACTACTAACCATCATAAATAGCTTCTTCGTTCTTGTCATTATTGATTGATTGATTGCATTCGACGCAGGATACTCTACCATTGTTTCCTATTGAAAATTGGTCAGATCGGACTATGGGCTCGGAAGTTATGGTCAAAATACCACTTTTTTATAGAAAAATTGAGTAAAAAAATGTCACTCATTTTTCAGGCACTTATCCTTAACCGATTTACTCGCAACAAGTTGCATTCGACGCAGAATACTCTCCCATTGTTTCCTATTGAAAATTGGCCAGATCGGACTATGGGCTCAAGAGTAATGGCCAAAATACTATTTTTATAATGCACGAGAAAGGCACCATCACCGCTAGGTGGATTAATCAGGGTTTTTTTTAACAAAATTGTGAAAATTCTTTTTTCAACATTTCATGGGAATGACAATGCATGTAATCAAATCATTGGAATGTAAATCAGGTTCTCCCATTGAAATTTCATACAAAAATGTTCATATTAAGCTGTAATAATGCAAATATGACTGTACACTGCGAAAAATATTTATATACTAGCTTTATGTACCCGGCCTTGCTCGGAATTGCCAGTTTGGTTTTCAGTTTTTTTCACAATCAGAAAAAGATAAAACGAATTGGTCAGCAGAGTGATTGTGTTAACTTATTGATACTTCAAGATTTGATTAATAGAAGGCTTTTGGAAACATTGACTGATCTTGAAGAAGGGATCGTTGTTTTGAATAGCCTTATTCCGGGCAAACGTCAATTGCTAAAAAAGGAAAAACATCCACCGATGCTTTATTCATTCATTATTTATATTTTTAAAGAAGGGATCACACCCACCATTGCCTTATTCCGGGCAAATGCCTACTTTTAAAGAAGCAATCACATCCACCATCCAGAAGGAAAAACATTAATCATTGCTTTTCAATGGGCAAACCATGATTTCGATGAAGGGTAACAATTTTCATTGCTTTATACCCAGCAAATGCATGCTTTCTATGAAAGATTTTTCTGATGCTGTTCATAATTCATGTCGAATGACCTTAGGCCAAATAGTGTTATGTTAATGGACTGCTTCATTCAGGGATATGTCATTTTCAGGGAAATGTCATATTCTGGGATATGTGTATCGGTAAGAATCACTTTTGGAAAATATCATTTTCGTCATTTTTGGGGAAATGTTATTACCGGGAAAATGTTATTATCAAGGATTTGCTATTTTTGAGGAATTCGAGAAATTTGTTTTCGGAACATTGTACAATGTCAAAAAACCTCGAATAAACTAAATAAGAGGGATTTTAATTTAAGTCGTTTTCTAAGCAAAGTCCAAAGTCCCTCCCAGCCTCTCTATAATAGTTTCCTTTGGGTAGAGAATACGTGTTTACAAATTTGGTTTGAATTGACCCATGCGATAAAAAGCTATACTAAACTGTTCGTTTAATGAATATCCTCTCTCTCATTCAGCTATGATACTCCTACCCAGGCTAATATAGTCTACCTTAAACAGAAAATACGGGTTCCAAATTTGGTGGACATCGGTAAATGGGTTCAAAAGTTATGCTTCTCAAATGACCTACTCACATTCACTAAAATTGTTTTCCTAGGACAGACAGGGTTAAAGACTTCAATTGAGATGGAACAGGATGGAACACATGATCACGATCACAAAACAACAATCTACTAGGGAAACTGTTCCATTTTCCATCTCACTGAACATATTCATCTCATCGTAAAACAAAGAAATAATGCACCAATTTCGCCGTTTTTTTTTTTGCTAACAGGAGTGAGTGCTTACTGCTGAAATAAATCACAAAAATAAGAAACAAATCAAATTCCTTTCCCATGTTTCGTGGGATGAATGTCGGAGCTATGGGATGAAGTCTAGAAGCAGTAACCCTATTATCTGCAGTATTTAATAACCAAAAATACGACAAAAACAAATCTTACAATTGTATTGTATTGAAATGTAAAATTTTGGTGCGGCGTTTGTATTGGAGTCTTCCAGATTTGTGTATGCCGGGGTTTTGTGCGGATTTTTGTGCATAATTGTGTTAAAATCTACCGTCCGCTGGTTGGTTGTATGTTATTAAAATATTGACAATTCTCAATTTTCATTTTACCATAACTTTCCAGCTCCTAACAACGAATTAAACAGTGTTGGAATATCGCGTAATATCGTCGTAATTATTAACTTTATATTGTCAAATACAAATCGACTAGTTCAGAATAGGCATATACAATAGCTTTCCGTGAACGATTGATTATTTGCGTTCGAGTTGAGAAAATAACATCGAGTAAATGAAAAACAGCGCCGCAGTTTAACAGAATCACTAATAAACAAGCACTCGCCACGAAGGATAGATTGTTTGAAATCACGTTGGAAACACATAGATGTAATTCATAATCATTGTTGGTTGTTGGTGGTCAACCTAAAGTACAAATAAACAAGTCTATCGCTAAGATATTGATTATTTTTCTTCGCGTTAGATGAATATAAAACAATCACGCTAGCTGAATATCGCGAACAGGTAAAAGATAAATTAACAATAGCTCTACGGGAGCAATTGATTGTCTGCCCTTACGTTGGGTGAACAATGACAAAACTGACTGACTGACAAAACTGTCCGTAACTCATCTATACTTTGTTCTCGCGTCAACATTAACATGCTAGTTACTTGGATTACATCACTTACCAAAGTGAATCCTGATCTAAGTAATGACACTTCCTCTCCCAACTTACAATACTCCTTCCCGTAACAACCGTAGAGATGCAGACGATTCGTCGGTCTCTAAAACAACGGTTGTTACACTAACATTCCTTCCCTTTCCTCGATGATCGTAAGGACGTGGCCGGCGCCGTTATTGACCCATTAAAAGTTGAGCTTTCGGAACGTGCACATTGAGGATGGAGTGCTAATCCCAAGTCCCATCTGTTGGTTCCCTGTGCAATTCCGCTAGTTCTGGTCAATCACGGAGTAGCAACTACGAATTGTACGGTCATCTCATGCTCATGCTCATGCTCATGCTCATTAGAAATTCAACAATCTTAAGCATTTACTGCTTATTCGAAAAAAAATATATCATGATATCAGATATCATGTCTATTTTGTGTGCTTTTTAAATTCTAACCCCGTAAACCAAGATTTTTTTGAGAAACGTCCTTAATTTTTGTTTTATAACAAAAATATACTTCATTTCCTATACCACACCGTGTGAAATTTCAATGATTCTACTTTTTCTCTCGATGACAGCTAGTGGTCTTCTCCTCCCCTATGGAGGCCCATATACAGATATGCTCGACTTGCGGTTAGCGGCAGTATACCTATCGCAGTATTCTTTTCACAAACATGCAGAAAAACATAAACAAATCATTTATCGCCGCATTGACTGTCGGATGAATTTTGACAGGTAAATGAACCTGACAGACTTGTCATTTCAACCTTACTAATAATACAAGTAGGGAAGACTGGGTAGACTTGATCCCCTTTTCTATCACAACCAAAAATAAATAAACATAGGTTCGCGATTTTCACACAGACTCGCTAAGAAATATAGTATTCAACTTTACTGATGTATGACAGTCTTTAAATTATTGTTGCTATTGATACAGAATTGATTTTTTGGAGTGCTGTCAAAAATCGACTTTGAAAACATTCGGGGGAAATCGATCCCTCTCCAAGAACTTGCTTTGATAAAATTAGAAAGGTGCCCTCAGATTTTTTAAATATTTTCCCTTCAAAATACGTGGAATTATCGAATCGCTGTGCGTATACATGAACGATTTTTGTTACTGAATTCGACAGCACATGCATTTTTAAATTTGGGGAGAATTGATCCCCTTTCTATGAGATCTACGCAATACATAATTTTTCCTGCCAACCCTTCATCAAATCCGTCAAATCTACAAAAAATTAGAAGCCTAAGAACAGATTTATATTTTTTTGAATTTTTTCGCCAAATTTTTGTATGGGTGACTAACGGCGGATCAAGTGTCCCCATATTGAGGCAATAACTTCAAATCCAAATATCCTAAAACTTTGATGGAATGTTGACATTTTCATCAGTACAGATCAATAAGCATATTTATGGCTTGTTGCTGTGAAAAAATGAAAGACTTTGGTCATTGTTATGAAAAGTTATTCAAATTTTGCGTGGCCAATAAAAAAATCTTTAGGAAGGTTAAAACATACAAACCGCCCTGCAGAATAAATAAGGTTGTCAATCCAAAAAATAACTCACCACATAAAGCTCATTGGTCAAGAGGATCTGTACTAAAAAATACGCTAGAACAAAACTACTTTAGTTCTCGATAAAACAGGGGGTGATCAAGTCTCCCCGGTAATCAAGTCTACCCACCTTCCCCTACTAATATTATTAGTTGGCGAATCACTTTTATGCAACACAAATTACAAGTACTTGTAATTTTTTGACTTGTAACTTGTAACTTGTAGCTAATATTATTAGTCTGATTATGTCCTGATCGTTTTTTGCGGTATCTCACTCTATAGTATTTTCTCCGTCATGGCAAGGTGACAAACCCGGTCAAAACCGAAGGAAAAAATTGTGTTCCTTGAGGGAAGACAACAATCGTATTTTGTAGGCACTCGTGCAATTAAATTTCCAGATTGATGGCCCGGTCATAAGACTCGTTCTTCAAGCCACAAGCAATTATTAAGGTGTTCGAAAGTCTCTGTCATCTTCCTTTTCTAGTTGCCTTATAATATTCTTATCCAGGCAACCATTTAAAGTCTGTCTTAGCTTCGTGTAGTTCGTATTTTCATGGTGCACGAGCAAAATGTTAACGGTTTTGTGCACAATGAAGACAATGTCTTGAGTTGGAATTGACCCATTTTCGATCGTAACACCCTTTAGTCAGTTTTTGTAACGCTCACTCAAATAATGCATTATAATATTGTACCGCTCAAAATAAAATCTACTCTGCCGTTCATTTATAGTCGCAACGAAAGATAAGCGCAAGATAGTCGCCTTAGAAAAACATACCTCCAGAAAAAAAGCTGCTTTGATATTTTTGAAAATTTGGTCGTCACGTGGTCGATTCTGACGATGAATGCTTTGATAGCACGTGCTATTTGTACTGCGGAGAAATTTTCCACATCTATGAGAGCCTTGGAAAATGATCACGAAAGTTGTAATTTTGTTGCAAGGCACAATACCTTAAACATATTGGAAGAGTTCAGGAATACTAACAATGCATCTCATTTCACTAAAGGCAGATGAGCTTCGCCTGTGACCTTTTCTCATCATCTTAGAATCATATCCAAAAACGAAGTGAAGAAAAACACATATTCCAAGGTTGCCGTTATTTAGCCATGAAATTTAAAAATTCCATTTTAATTGTACCCCTCGAGCTGCAATGTTGAGCTGCGATGCAAAGTCACCTGTCAACGATAAATTATGTCATACACCTGAAACCAAAACATAACGGGATCCATCAGGCCCATAATTTATTCTACTCAATGACATCCTTCTATACCCAGAATTAAGGCATATTGCAAAAGGACAACCGATGTATGTTCCTAGTATGACACTACGTGCTCAATCATATTTACCAAACCTGTCCAACGCATCGACAGCATGTTTCTCAGAAAAGCGCCCAATTTCCAGCAGCGCAAGAAAGGGCTAGCCTGCTCCTAAAGGAATGGATCAAAGAAGGAGACGCGTATGTTTTCACCGCTGATAACAATGTGGCGCCACTATATATGCAAGGAGGTCAACGCTCGCATACACAACATAGGCATTGGAATTTTCTTATTTTGCAAAACATCATATGTTGATGCCAGCTTCCGACGTAAGGAACTCAAAGCCCACGGTCCATTATTGCAGTGTTGTGCGTGGTCGTCCCATATCCCTAAGATGAATTATGACTTTAATTGTAGGGCAACCGAATAATGGTTCCGTTCCGTGCGGTCAAGGAAGGCGACTGCTGGCGAGATGGAAATGGACGATAAAGAGCCGGTCTCTCATGGTGCGAGTTGGTCAGTTCGGTAAACGAGTGTGATTAAATGCAATTACAAATTATTGTTTGCGGCTGATGCTTGCCCTGAAGACGACGGGAAGAGGCAGCCGGCCATGCATATGGACGTATAGAAACAATTTATCTCCGCTTTAGTCCGATACGGCTAAATGCGTCCGCATGCGATGTTATCTGCTAGCGCAGACACGCAGTATACATAATTGATAAAGCCGCAGGCACGATGCTTCCGGCAGTAATCAGGCTCGAACATATATTGTTTTGGCAATTGGGAATTTGATTTATTGAATCTCTTTGTTCATTTTTCAACAACGTGTTTTTGATAGTTGCAAAATTATTTTAATTTAAAATTTTAAATTCGGCGAATACTTTTTCCCTCTACTCCATTTTTGACAAAAGTATTTGAAATTGTTTAACGATATCAAACAAATGTATAATACAAAAAATCGTGAGTCGTAAAGAAGAATAAATAATAAAATTCATGTGGAGCTGATGCTCTGCCGTGTTTAGTACCTACTTATTTAACCAATTTAATTTTTAATTCTATTGCACATCGCACATCGGAAATAGACCATCGGAAGAACGCACGACCACCGTGGTCTACATACATTCATGGGCCATGGCATCTAGCACTTTGAGGTCTGGCGTGCCATGCTCAACCACACAAGAGCGCCGCCCGGCGGACTGGCGGTGGAAAATTGTAAATAAGATGTTCCTTCCTTTTGCTTGTCAACGTTTTCCATTTAACCTCAATAACTATATCTCTACCGGCAAACTCTTTCGCCTAGAAAAATAAACGAGAAAAAAAATAGGTCCTGATGAAGAATGAAAGTTTTAATTACATTTGTTGTGGTGAGTTTACTGTGCGTTTAGAGTTAGAAGTTGAAAATAAATTGGCATTGCAATTTATCTTCTTTTATGCATGGCAGCTCGACTACAGACGTTCTACATGTATTTGTACTCAGATAGACCTACGTATTATGTTCAAAGTTTCCCATGGAAATGTTAATAAATTATCGCCAGTGTCCGGTTGACAGTCATTGGCGGAATATAAAGCACTTTTCCCGGAAGCCTTACTCTATCATACCTAAGATGGCAGTCGTATTACGACGGATAGGGTTCTGAAATCGAAGATTACGAACAAACCATATTAACTGCTGTGCGAAAGTGCTATCGAATCGAGATGCGCAATGAGGCCGCTGATTTTTTGCTAACGATAGCGGCCAAGAAGTGGAGTATAAAATTCCTTGGGCAGGGCTATGATCTGCCGAGTCAATGAGAATAGATCAAGCGTTTCACGGAGCTTTTTTCAAAGCGATTTAAGAGGACCGAAGGGCGTTTAAGAGGTGACGTTCGGTGTTCCCGAAAATTCGATATTCATAGCATTAAAATGGACAATCAAAAATAGGACAGCAGTTTTGATCCAATGCAATGTTTTACAACTTAATCCTAAGTTTTTCTTTCTCGAGCTCGGCAAAATCGGGCACCGCTGTACTTCAGTAAATTTCAGAACAGAAGTTCGGCAGAAAAATTGTTTATTACTGATTTTTGGTAAAATATTTACCATATCTCAGTAACTGAAACGTCACGTCGAAATCTCGGCAAAAATCATGTTTGCTGAAAATCGGCGGTGCCCACTTCAGGAAAATAAACAAAAAATGCTGAGATCTCGGCGAAAAAAATTAAGT
The DNA here is from genome assembly GCF_024139115.2 of Armigeres subalbatus. Lineage (NCBI taxonomy): Eukaryota > Metazoa > Arthropoda > Insecta > Diptera > Culicidae > Armigeres > Armigeres subalbatus. Next base: position 221,728,946 of record NC_085141.1, on the reverse strand, counting down.
GTGCAACTTATCAGATTAATCTGAAGGAGTCATTGTTCAATTTGAAAAATTGATATGTACACTAGCATTTACAATAAGGTTTTGATAAACTTATTTGGGGCTATCGCCCAAGAATCAAGCTGGACGGAGAGCAACGAACACACGACCGAATCACAGGAACGACAGGAACTGATTTTGGATCCTTTGAAGTTGAGGATGATAGATTTTAGCGCAGCTCTCCCATACTCCCATACTCTCTCTACAAGCTTATTGTTCAGGGACGATGATGACCTTCGGTTGATCTTCGGATACAGAAATTACAATTTCAATAAGACGTTGCACTTTGTCACTGTTTTGTCTAGTTGTCGCCAGCAAAATAGGTTTGATCGTTGGAGTTTTGTCACAAGCGCTCTGATCGCTATACATTTTTAGGCGAGAGAGGTGTCTTATGCGACAAGCGATAGAATGCCGCCTTCTGGAGCTTGTGGAGGAGAACGGGTTACACAGGTGCCGTATTATGACATAAAAGCCCCGTTTCTCCACTCATACAAATCATATTCTACGCATGGAAAATTGGAAAGGGCAAAAAGCTGCTGCTGTAGCGAGGAGTGGCAGAATTAGTTCTAGACTTAGATTAGATTAGACTAGATTAGTTCTCATCTTCACCTTTAACGCAGTGATCTAAAATCGATTTTGAAACATGATCATGTCTCTACCCAAACAGGAAGTGATGACGGTAGTCAAGAGTCTATTTAACCCGTTGAACTCGTTATCATTTTTCTTGGTACATGGCAAATTTCTCATCTGACCAAGACATTTGAGCTGGGGCCATCACATGAGATGAAGCTATCGGTAAAGTACGTACGGTGGCGGCAGTGGATCAACTTGTTTTTAGAATAACGCAACATTAGAAGAAAAAGGGCAGTTTAGCAAAATACCGTTCGGCCGAATGCCATTTGGTCGAAGGCCACTAGACCGAAAGTTGGTTGGCCGAATATACCATTTGACAGAACAGACCATTAGGACATTTGGCCGAATAGGACATTCGGCCGAATTGGTCATTTGTCCGAATATATCGAATAGGTCATTTGGCCGAAAAGTTGTTATTTTTTTATACGTTAAAACGTGATTTTTATCATAAAGGTAAGCTCATCACGGGTTGGCCAAATAGGTCATTTGGCCGAATAGGACATTTGGCCGAATAAGATTTTTGACCGAAAAGAGGTGAACCAGTCAAGGGCTGGAAACCTTTCTAACAAAAAATAAATAAAAAATAAATGGCCGCATAGGACACTGGCTGAATAGAACAATTGGCCGAATAGGACGTTTGGCTAGATAAGTCATTTGATCTACCATTTCATTTGGCCGAGTAGGACATTTGGCCGAATAGGTCTTTTGAAATGCAAGAATTGAGATGTGAAAAGGGAGATGTCTCACTTCTCACTACTGATTTCACGCTTCTCACTGTGAAAATTGAGTAGTGCGAAGTGAGAAGTGAGGTGTCTCACTCAATTTCAACAGTGAGAAGTGAGAAATTAGGAGTGAGAAGTTAGAATTTAGGAGTGAGACGTCTCAATTCTTAATCCTCATTTCTCACTTCTCACTGTAAAAAGTGAGAAGCGCGAAGTGAGTAGTGAGACGTCTCGCTCCCCACTTCGCACTACTCACTTTTTACAGTGAGAAATGAGAAGTGAGACGTATCACTATAACCTTCTTTTTTTCTCAGTGCTCACATTAAAAAGTGATTAGTGAGCAGTGAGACGTTTCTCTTCTTACTCCTCATTTCTCACTTCTCACTTTTCACAGTGAAAAGTGAGAAATGAGGAGTGAGAAGTGAAACGTCTCATTTCTCACTGTGAAAAATCAGTAGTGCGAAGTGAGATACATCTCACTTCTCACTGTAAAAAGTGAGAAGCGCAAAGTGAATAGTGACACAGTGAGAAGTGAGAAATGAGTAGAGAGAAGTGTGACGTCTCACTACTCACTACTCATTTCTCACTTCTCACTGTAAAAGTGAGAAGTGAGCAGTGAGACGTCATTTCTCACTTCTTACTGTGATAAGTGAGTAGTACAAAGTGGGAAGTGATACGTCTCACTACTCACTTCGCGCTTCTCACTTTTTACAACGTCGTATTTGGCCAAATGTCCTATTCGGCCAAATGACCTATCTGCCAAAAGTGCTATACGGCCAAAGGTCCTATTCGGCCAAAAGTCCTATTCGACCAAAAGTTCTATTTGACCAAAAGTTCTATTCTGCCAAAAGTTCTATTCGGCCACAAGTTCTATTCGGCTAAAAGTCTTTTTCGGCCAAATGACTTATTCTGCCTAATGTCCTATTCGGCCAAGTGACCTATTCGGCAAAATGTCTTATTCGGCCAAGTGGCTTTCGACCAGATGGGCTTCGGCCTAATGGTTTGTTCGGCCGTGGCATTCGGCCGAATAGGTTTCGGCCACACGAGCATTAGTTCGTAAATCAAGTGATCTAAAATCGATTTTGAAACATGATCATGTCTCTACCCAAACAGGAAGTGCTGCCGGTAGTCAAGAGTCTATTTAATCCGTTGGACTCGTTATCACTTTTCTTAGTACATGACAAGTTTCTTATCTAACCAAGACATTTGTGCTGCGGCCATCACATGGGTTGAAGCAATCGATGAAGTACGTACGGTGGCGGCAGTGGATCAACTTGTTTTTAGAATAACGCAACATTAGAAGAAAAAGGACAGTTTAGCAAAATACCGTTCGGCCGAATTCCATTTGGCCGAAGGCCACTAGGTCGAAATTTGGTTGGCCGAATATACCATTTTTACATAACAGACCATTAGGACATTTGGCCGAATAGAACATTCGGCCGAATTGGTCATTTGTCCGAATATGTCGAATAGGTCATTTGGCCGAAAAGTTGTTATTTTTTTATACGTTAAAACGTGATTTTTATCATAAAGGTAAGCTCATCACGGGTTGGCCGAATAGGTCATTTGGCCGAATAGGACATTTGGCCAAATAGGATTTTTGGCCAGAAAGAGGTGAACCAGTCACGGACTAAAACCTCTCTAACAAAGAATGGACATTTTTTTGTTAAATATCTTGGCTGTGCATATGCACAGCATATGTTTCGAAATGGACAAATTGATATGAAATTTGCGAAAAAGAATCCACGTGTCTTGGAGGGACTCGAACCCTCAACCTCCTACTCTCTAGATAGGCGTGATAACCCCTACACAACAAGACCACTTAAAGGTCACGTTTGCGCAAAAGCCATCAGAATCCGAGTACCAACCTCCACCGCGGTTAGCTCTCTTTTTTGCAAATTGAATATCTTTCGGATGCTTGATTTGCCCAATCCCCACATTTGCTTTACTGTTGTATATCCACAGCCAAGCGAGTGCACATTGTTTATTAAACGAGAGGATCGCACTCCATGCTCCCCAGCAACGGACTGGGCGGGACGGTATAGAATGCGAATTCAATCGCACTCTGCTGTGCCAAAGGCTTGCTTGGCTAAAGCATTTGATGAGTTTGATTGCCTTTACGTAAACGGTCGCGTGTACTCAGACGACTAATGACGGTGAAAGACCGACACTTGATTACAATTAATTGCATATTATTCGGCAACTCGGCCGTACGAAAACCATTTTTTTGTTAAATATCTTGGCTGTGCATATGCACAGCATATGTTTCGAAATGGACAAATTGATATGAAATTTGCGAAAAAGAATCCACGTGTCTTGGAGGGACTCGAACCCTCAACCTCCTACTCTCTAGATAGGCGTGATAACCCCTACACAACAAGACCACTTAAAGGTCACGTTTGCGGAAATCGCACTCTGCTGTGCCAAAGGCTTGCTTGGCTAAAGCATTTGATTGAATTCGCATTCTATACCGTCCCGCCCAGTCCGTTGCTGGGGGGCATGGAGTGCGATCCTCTCGTTTAATAAACAATGTGCACTCGCTTGGCTGTGGATATACAACAGTAAAGCAAATGTGGAGATTGGGCAAATCAAGCATCCGAAAGATATTCAATTTGCAAAAAAGAGAGCTAACCGCGGTGGAGGTTGGTACTCGGATTCTGATGGCTTTTCCGCAAACGTGACCTTTAAGTGGTCTTGTTGTGTAGGGGTTATCACGCCTATCTAGAGAGTAGGAGGTTGAGGGTTCGAGTCCCTCCAAGACACGTGGATTCTTTTTCGCAAATTTCATATCAATTTGTCCATTTCGAAACATATGCTGTGCATATGCACAGCCAAGATATTTAACAAAAAAATGGTTTTCGTACGGCCGAGTTGCCGAATAATATGCAATTAAAAGAATGAACAAAAAAATGGCCGAATAGGACATTGGCTTAATAGGACATTTGGCCGAATAGAACATTTGACTGAATAGGTCATTTGACCAAACATGTCATTTGGCCTAGCAGGACATTTGGCCGAATAGGTCTTTTGAAAAGTAAGAAATAAGATGTGAAAAGTGAGATGACTCCCTTCTCACTACTTATTTCACGCTTCTCACTGTGAAAAGTGAGAAGTGAAACGTTTCACCGCTCACTTCTTATTTTCTACAGTGAGAATTGAGAAATTAGGAGTGAGAAGTTAGAATCTAGAAATGAGACATCTCTATTCTTACTCCTCATTTCTCACTTCTCACTGTAAGAAGTGAGAAGCGCGAAGTGAGTAGTGAGACTTCTCACTCCCCACTTCGCACTAGTCACGTTTTACAGTGAGAAGTGAGAAATGAGAAGTGAGACGTATCACTATTAACTTCTTATTTCTCAGTGCTCACTGTAAAAAGTGATTAGTGAGTAGTAAGACGTTTCACTTCTTACTCCTCATTTCGCACTTCTCATTTTTTTACAGTGAAAAGTGGGAGATGAAGAGTGGGAAGTAAAACGTCTCACTTCTCACTGTGAGAAATCAGTAGTGCGAAGTGAGATACATCTCACTTCTCGCTGTAAAAAGTGAGAAACGCAAAGTTAGTAGTGAGACAGTGATTTGTGAGAAATGAGGAGTGAGAAGTGAGACGTCTCACTACTCACTACTCATTTCTCACTGCTCACTGTAAAAAGTGAGAAGTGAGCAGTGAGACGTCATTTTTCACTTCTCACTGTGAAAAGTGAGTAGTGCGAAGTGAGATGTGAGACGTCTCACTACTCACTTCGCGCTTCTCACTTTTTACAACGTCCTATTTGGCCAAATGTCCTATTCGGCCAAATGACCTATCTGCCAAAAGTGCTATACGGCCAAAGGTCCTATTCGGCCAAAAGTCCTATTCGACCAAAAGTTCTATTTGACCAAAAGTTCTATTCTGCCAAAAGTTCTATTCGGCCACAAGTTCTATTCGGCTAAAAGTCTTTTTCGGCCAAATGACTTATTCTGCCTAATGTCCTATTCGGCCAAGTGACCTATTCGGCAAAATGTCTTATTCGGCCAAGTGGCTTTCGACCAGATGGGCTTCGGCCTAATGGTTTGTTCGGCCGTGGCATTCGGCCGAATAGGTTTCGGCCACACGAGCATTAGTTCGTAAATCAAAGAGTCATATGCAGTGCATTTGACTGCCGATCAACAGCCATCAGGGATTGAATCCTGAAGAGAAAGAGCAAGTCTCTCACTTATCATCTCTGCATACATATACGATATGTAGCATACCGCGAGAAACTTTTTTCGCGAGCTGGCATGATAGAGAACTGATTCGGGATGTTATACCCCATGATAAATTTCTTTTAGAAAGCTCCAAATGTGGGGAGCACTGACTCTGATGAGCATTTCAACTTGTTCTACACAGCTGTGCAGTAACCAACACGAAAGGAGCGAAAACAAAGCGAGAATAACCATTTTTCTGTGGGGGCTGCCTATCCGATTCTGTTTTTTGCACTTGTATACAAGTTTGATAAATTTGTTATCATGGCTTGTTATGATTTGGAACAGTTTTTGCCTCTCTTTTATCGTTGTTCGTTATCTATTGAGAGCGATTTCTGCAAAACCTGACAGCCATACTAATTCATAATCTATTTTATGTTGTTTGACAATTACATAATGGGCCTAATGACTAGCAATAGTGCTCAACTATATCAATATCTTACCTGTATTGCACGAAAGAAGAATTTGATCGCCATCTCATGTTATTTGTGGGCAGAAAAACAACAGGCAACGCACCACATAATCGGTGAGTTTTTGTCCAGCGCCATTAGGTCCTGGGGCAGAGCCGACAAGATCACGTCCTTCTGCAGGTGCCACAATTCCGTACTATAGATCTCCATGTACTATAATCGGTGCTGTTCCTTGTTGTGTTCCTCCCGGAAGATATTGACCGCTGGCGCTGTTTCGTAGTGTGATGCGCCAACGCGATCATACTCTGCATCCAATTCCTGTTGTAGTGGTGCGGTGAACCGTTACTGAAATGCTCGATCGTTTTCTCACAGTCGCAGCTCTGCAACCGGATATAGCCCTGGCACAGTTTCCTCGCATGATTTGTAGCTTTACTAGTTGCGAACGTGCTGGTTAGCTGGAAACGGCTGGTTTGTATCCGGCTTCTCCCTTCTCCTTGGTTACATAAATCTGCGAATTATTTGCCACAGAAAGGTATTCAGTTGAACGACCTTTTTTCTAGCCTCGTTCGCCATCTTCCCTCGTTCAGTCTTTTGACAGATCTTCGACAGCAACTCCAACGCGATGCAAACAATCTCTCCGAACTATTTGGCTACCTCGTCGAAATGCCGTGCTCGCAGGTGATCATCGTTGATCAGCGTGTGTCTCTCACTTCACTTACTTACGAAGGCACACTTTGAAAAGAGGAATCGGTACTGCGTTGAACGGACACTTTTGGAGGACAATAACCAGTGGGCTTGATGCTTCCGTCAGGTCCGGTAAGGAAAGCTCTTTACAACAGGCTCGGAGGCTTTAATTTAAGAGGTTCGTAAACCTCCTTTCAAGTGGTTCGGAAGGCTCCTTTTAAGAAACTCGGAAACCCTTCCTTGTAGGCGCGGAATTCTTTTTTCATGAAGCGTGGAAACATACTTTCAAGCGGTTCAGAGGCGTTCTTTCAAGATGCTCAGAAGCCTCCTTTCAAGTGGCTCGAAAATCGCTTTTCAAGAGGCTCGGAAGGTTCTTTTCCAGTTCCAGAGGCGTGGAATCTTACTTCCAAGAGGCTCGGAATCCTTCAATAGTCAATAAAAATTCTGTGGGAAGCTCGATGTATGAGCTCAATTTGAATCCTGAAGAGCCATATATTTCGGCAAAACATACTTTTGCATATAAACAATAAAGACGGATCCTTGAAAAACGAAAATCGATCCATAAATAACTTCTGAATGTTCCATAAAATGCTACCATAAATCCATAAAATAGTTCAGGAGATCCCATAAAGAATATTTTTTCGATCCATAACTAAACTAAAGTTTAGCAATTAATTTGAAAATATGTTCCATTAACATAGTCAAGAAAAACAATACAATTCCTGCTATTTTACCATGAACGTATGACAAATGATCCATAAATCTTTGGAAAATGATCAATAAAAAACTATATTTTGATCCATAAAACTTCAAATTTGCGCATTTTTTTATCGTAATGATGATCCATAATTTCAGTAATATGATCCATAATTTTAGTCATATGATCCATAACTCTGGCCATTTGATCCATAGCTTTGTTCAAATGATCCATAGTTTTGGTGATATGATCCATAAATTTTGGCAAATCATCCATAGATTATATAAAATGTGTGGATCAATTAATATAGTTTCATTGGCCTTCTTTCCAAGCATTATGGATCATATAAACAAAATTATGGATCATATGACCAAAATTATGGATCATATTACTGAAATTATGGATCATCATAAGGATAAAAATTGCGCAAATTTGAAATTTTATGGATCAAAATATAGTTTTTATGGATCATTTTTCAAAGATTTATGGATCATAAAATTATTTTTTATGGAATCTCCCGAACTATTTTATGGATTTATGGTATCGTTTTATGGAACATTCAGATGTTAGTTACGGATCGTTTTTCATTATTTTATGGATCGTTTTTGCACATTGAACGGTGCAAAGTAAGGGTTGCCATATATTTCGTTAGTTTTTAGGTCTATTTTTCAAATATTTATGAGTTACGCTTATTTTCATTTACAGCAACAAAAAGCATAGGGGTACCTCGAAGTTCGAAGGGGTACCTCTCAAGGAAAAGGTTGAGAACCGCTGATCCAGATGATTCTTTGTTGATGCAATTTCTCTCATTGTGGTCAATCACGCAGTAGCAATCATAGATACATATATGAAGCCAGTCAACGCTAAGCCAGCAGAACAGATTCCATATCGAATAAGGCCATGGCGGAGGTGTACTAGACACACTTTTTCCATCCGAGAATGTTGGTAACTCGGATCAGTGGTTCGCGGTTGATCGACTGCGACCGAAGCAATGATGGGTCTTTCGCTGACTTCCAGGATGATGGAAAGTAACTGAGTTTGAGAGACACTGATAGAAGATCAGCGAAAGACACTCGAAAAACTGGACACTCATGTTTTTGAGTTCGTGGCTCAAGACTAAGGCCTTCGTGTTTTTTACTGATTTGACATAGATCGACAGTTCATCGACTAGTATCTTCATCTTATCCTGCTTGTTCAGCAAAAAAACAACGGCGACATTGCTGGTGATTTCAAAACGAACATTTCATAATTTCACACGACTTAGTAAGTCCAGCGTCAACGTCTGTTCTCTTATTGAGCGTAGCTTCAAATGACAGTTTCTTGTACCATGGCCAAAGCGCTAGACAGTTGCCGACCATTATCGTCAAGAACGTCCTCACCTTCTGAGCCCATGTAGACGGCACTCTTTTCCTTACATCAGTCATAGTCAGGCAGACCAGAAAAAGTTAAAACCAGAGGAGTCACGTTCATCGATTGGATCAGAAATCATCCCCTGACCATCTTCACTGTATTGAACAAATTATTTCCAATGAAAGATTTTATACCTCGTGATATTGACACGCAAGAAAAACTTTAGCACAAAGTTTTAGCAGACATCGTCGAAATAACAACCACAGAACAATCTTTTAAATTGCTTCCATCTCATCGGGTGGATTTAGCAAAAGCGGAGGGTAGTAATTTTCTATGAAGTGCAAAATAATTTCGGTCATTAAGAATAACCTCGAAAGTTTTAAACGTTATTTTTTAACATACTTGATGAAATATGTTATACGTATCGACGATTTCCTGCAAAACTGACAAAATTTCCCGTTCTCGAATTTATGTTAGCACGAGAAACATTACAATGTTTCCTACGACTTTCATTCTTTAACACTGCAAAACATCCGAATTAAAATTTGAAAAGTGTCAAATGTATATGCTCTTGTGATAGTAGAACTTGACCATTCTCGGTACATTTTGGAAAAATCCACTAATTTATCGATTTTAAAAAGTTTTTTATTGTCGAAAGCAAACTAAATCTAATCCTATGCTCAGAAATCCGCTAATTCAAAAATGCTCAGAAATCCGTGAATCGTGATACGAAAAATTGATGATTCAAAGCATTTTCCACTACAGAAGCAGAACAAACAGAAGATATCAAACTAATCAATCACGTCCTCAATTTATCAGCTTAATAATAAAACCAATATCCTTAAAGGACTTGATCCAGATACCGAATGAAATATCAATCAATATCTAAAGGCGGCAGAAGTAAATCAAGAAAATCAATTATAACTTCATCCTTTATTTCCAGACGCCGGAGGCAGTTCTTCCGCGTGCTGAACGACGTTGGTTGGTAGACAGCCAGACACCGGATCACATATCCCATCCCACACCCCTAAAGTCCTTGTTTCATGTTCCAGCACAATCTCAAACGATGCACCCCGTTTGGAGATACTTTCGCTAACCGATTCGCTCCCAAGAAGTGGCTCTTGGGTGAAAATCAAACAGCTATGTGTGGATAAGGTCCTAGACTTATGCATCATCGTCAAGCGTCTTGGGTAGGACTCCTTCACAAATTCCCCCCAATTCAAAGGCAGGGTAGAGCTAGCACTTTGTACCACATACCTATAAGTACTCACCGCAAAGCACACATCATCAGGTGTTGCAAACAAGAGCTGTCAGCAGAATCGGATTCCACACGGATTTGCCATCATGCCAATCAGCCTGGCAATGGGTGTATTGTGATGCTCTTGCTTTCGATGACTTAAAAGAATGAACAATATTTCCGTAGGGAAACTTATCGTCCTAGTCATTAGATATTGAATCACCCGCTATAGTGCACTTTGCATATTAGAGTTGTTACTTTGTGGAAACAGTATTCCAAACATCCGGCCTCCGCTCAAAAATAATCATTGTTTGCTTATATTAAAAATCCTAAATAAACCACTAATGCTTACTTTTTACCACTGCCAATCGTTTGAAATGATTAAAATGAAAGCTGATGCCTTTCTGACAACATCGTTAACAGACCTAACTAGACTCTTATCAGCTTCGGTGTGTCGAAAATTGACACACCTTTACTTGGGCAAACAGGATAATAGCCGGGCGGGAAAAACACTCCCACGCGTGGAACGTGTCAGCATCCGGTCAGCAAATCGTTTTCCCTCGCTAAAATATTCATGTCAATCTCTGCCACATTAGAGTTCAATTTATTAAATGGCCCGTCCTCGTTTTTTTATGACCAGTTCACGTATGACTAACAACAACGTTCCAGAATGAGAAAAATAAACGTCCAAAGCGGTAATCATATTTTATATCACTAACGTTATTTTTCCTCACTTCTTTTACAGGACTGCCACGGTGGCAAGGACAGCCGACGGGCACCGGTTCAGGATGACACACAGAACTATCAGGTGGAAAGTGGACACCAAAATCTGACACACACCACCGTCACGTTTCGACGCCCGCTTGAGACGTGTGATCCACATGACGTGATTATAGGGGTAAGTTGAGCACTCGATGGGCCACTGCTGCACTCTCAGCTCTTTTCGCGCTAAGAATGGCGTGCACACGCCGGATGATGACAGGATACCGGTTTATGTGACTGGCATGACGATGAGCAATGTATGAATCTGCACGTTCCCACAGGGAATATTACCAATCAAACCATATCGAGAAAGCAGTTCAAAATGTAGAGACTAGAGTTTGGGGCTCAAGCGCTATTCGGTCTACCACTAATTGATTTTGTTATAAAATTGTTAGTGTACGGATAGAAGGCTATGTGACAGATGGTGGAATATAAAAAATCAAAATCTTTAGTTGCACAAAATCTACACCTCTATCATGACTATTTGTTGAAATACACTTCTAGAACGAAATAAAGTTCATAACATATTCCAGAGAGTAGCTCTATTTCATGTGAAGTTTTTCCATTGTTTAACAGGTTTTTTTTGTGTTGTTTTCAAGACTCTATTTTATGGTTTCGACCATTTGTCTTTTCGAACTTTTGTTTTTGGACCTCCTCAGACCTTTAGTCATATATTTAAAATATTTATGTATACTTACGTGGAAAAGAGAACTATTTGGGAGCTGTTCAAAGGGAATATTCCAATTACCCAGGAAAGATATTGTAATATGGCGTATAGTGTTTTTTCGTCAGTCGATAATATCGAATCATAGAGCGTCGACTCATAGAGGATTCAGTGTATCTGCACACCATTCATCTACTGTATTGTTTCTGCGAAGAGAAGGAGGTAAATATCGGCCGTGCAGTGCCCTCTATGTATTATTTTATTTTGTTTGCCTGGTTTCCTATAAATTTGGTACAATTGAAGGCTAATCCCCCAGAGTGGACTTTTTGATCAAATTTGAGTTTTTGATTTTAGAATATGTTAATATAGCTTCTATAGAATAAAGAACATAAATCCAAGTTGATCTTCCCTTCACGTGACAAAACAAAAGTATAAGAACAGCTCACGACTCCATACCGCCCAATTAACAGAAATCTGCGAGGTTGGTTTGATGAGGTCTGACTGATAGAACTTTCGCGTTCCTTGAGAACGGCACAGCTGCCTCATCTTCTCGTCCTGCGCTCCTTCCTGGCAGTATTTCTTCCCCGCAACGCTGCTGCAAGATTATTCGGATTCGCAGTGGGGGCATTCGGTTGCTTCAACAGCTCTAGGTATTGCCGAGGCGGTCGCTGATACTGAACATTGATGACAAACCCAATCCAAATCCGGTCCAAATCCATTCACAATCTAAATCTAATCGAAACCCAATCCAAACCCAATACGAATCCAATCCAAATACAATCCAAACTCAAAGCAAATTGCAATCCAATCCAATTCAAATCTAACCCAAATCCAAAGCAATTTCAATCCAATACAAATCACCCCCAATCCAATTCAAAACAATCCTTATCCAATCCAATCCAAATCCAGCATAAATCGAATCCACATCCATTCCAAATCTTATATAAGTTCAATCCACTTCGATTCAAATCCAATCAAAATACGATCCAAATCCAATCCAAATCGAATCCACATCCTATCCAAATCCAATCCAAATACGATTGCAATCCAAATCCAATCCACATCCAATGCAAATCAAATCCAAAACCAATTCAAATCAAATCCGAATTCAATTAAAATCCATTACAAATTCAATCACAAACCATTTCAAATCCAATCCAAATGCAATCCAAATTTAAATTTAATCCAATAAAAATCCAAATCCTATCCACATCCAATTCAAATTCAAATTTATTTCATTCAGATCCAAATCCATCTAAATACGATCCAAATCCAATCCAAATCTAATCTAAATCCAATTCAAATCCAAATCCGATCCATATACAATTTAAATCTATTCAAAATCCAATTCAGATCCAAGTCCAAATTCAAATGCAATCCGAATCCAATCCGAACCCAATCCTAAGTCAAATCCAATCCATATCCAAAAAGAATACACATCCGATCTAAATCAAATCCAAATCGATACAAATCCAATCCACTGACTATCTAATCAAAACCAAATCCAAATTATCCGAATCCAATCTAAATGATATCCAAATGCAATCCAAAGCCAATTTCAACGCATTCCAAATCACATCCCGGCCTGGTAGCGAGTAACTTTTTAGTGACTTGGTCACTTTTTTCGGGTAAGTCCCTAAAAAGTCTCGTAAAAAGTCACTATTTTCAACTATTTTGATCATTGGATCAAGATTCGTAAGGTGCATCATCCCATCATGGGAAAGCTATTTCAAATGATGTCACACTTTTGTGTGCTCGTCGATATAGTTGCTTTATATTGAACTGATGGATGTATAATAAATGAACTACTAAAGGCGTGTTACGCCGAAAGCCGCTCATTATTTCTTCTTGCCTTTAAATTCTCACCAAAACTTGGCCAGTCTTTTAAATTGGTTATAAGCTTTTCAATAATATGACGTGACGTGAATAATAATTTATTGGGCGGATTCTATGTCACTATTTATGAATATTTGTATTGTGAGGTACACATGGGATCGAGAATCCAAACATATGCAAATTGCAGATTTGCTCATTTTCTAACCCTTTTAAACAATCCATTGAGCTCCATAATCAATTGAACTATTTAGATTAAATATTTTTAATTCCCGGTGTTTCAATAAATCCAAAAGCAAGCAAGGAACTGCTCAAATACTCAAACGATCAGCACTTGACAATTTCACAAAATGCATTTTGATGATTATTTGTATATTTAAAATTGCATAAACTTTGAAAGATTCAATAAAAAACTAAATTTTTTAAAATTTGGAAATTTTGAGTTTGAATTCCGAGAAAACTTTTTCTTGTGGAATTTTGGAACCTTGAATAAGCGAATTAGGTTTGAAAATGATTCATTGATCTCGAGCAAGAATCTGAGCTGTAGTTGCAAATTTAACGTATTTAAGACTCTCATTTAGAAATTATAATTTACTGATTTATTTATTTATCATCAGACTAAGGCCGGAGTGGCCTGTGCTGCACATAGAAGACTTCTCCATTCAGCCCGGTCCATGGCTGCACTTCGCCAACCACGCAGTCAGCGGAGGGTCCGCAAGTCGTCCTCCACCTGATCGATCCACCTTGCCCGCTGTGCACCTCGCCTTCTTGTTCCCGTCGGATCGTTGTCGAGAACCATTTTCACCGGATTACTGTCCGACATTCTGGCTACGTGCCCGGCCCACCGCAGTCTTCCGATTTTCGCGGTGTGAACGATGGATGGTTCTCCCAACAGCTGATGCAACTCGTGGTTCATTCGCCTCCTCCACGTACCGTCCGCCATCTGCTCTGCACCCCTAGATGGTGCACCCATAGATGGTACGCAACACTTTCCTTTCGAAAACTCCAAGTGCGTGTTGGTCCTCCACGAGCATCGTCCAGGTCTCGTGTCCGTAGAGAACTACCGGTCTTATAAGCGTTTTGTAGATAGTCAGTTTGGTACGGCGGCGAACTCTATTCGATCGGAGCGTCTTGCGGAGTCCAAAGTACGTACGATTTCCAGCCACTATGCGTCTCCGAATTTCTCTGCTGGTATCGTTATCGGCGGTCACCAGTGAGCCCAAGTACACGAATTCTTCAACCACCTCGATTTCGTCACCACCGATACAAACTCGTGGTGGGTGGCTCACATTGACCTCTCTTGAGCCTCTTCCTATCATGTACTTCGTCTTCGACGTGTTGATGACTAGTCCAATCCGTTTAGCTTCGCTTTTCAGTCTGATGTAGGCTTCCTCCATCCTCTCAAAGTTACGTGCCATGATATCAATGTCGTCGGCGAAACCAAATAACTGGACGGACTTCGTGAAAATCGTACCACTCGTGTCAATCCTTGCACTTCGTATTACTCCTTCCAAAGCGATGTTGAATAGCAGACACGAAAGACCATCACCTTGCCGTAACCCTCTACGCGTTTCGAAGGGACTCGAGAATGCCCCTGAAACCCGAACTACGCACATCACCCGATCCATCGTCGCCTTGATCAACCGTATCAGTTTATCCGGAAATCCGTTTTCGTGCATTAGCTGCCATAGCTGGTCCCGATCGATTGTATCATATGCGGCTTTGAAGTCGATAAATAGATGATGTGTGGGCACGTTGTATTCGCGGCATTTCTGCAATACCTGACGTATGGCGAACACCTGGTCTGTGGTAGAGCGTTCACCCATAAATCCCGCCTGGTACTGCCCCACGAACTCTCTTGCAATTGGTGGTAGTCGGCGGCATAAAATTTGGGAGAGTACCTTGTAGGCGGCGTTCAGCAATGTGATTGCGCGGTAGTTGCTACAATCCAGCTTATCGCCCTTTTTGTAGATGGGACACACCGCACCTTCCATCCACTCCTGCGGCAGAACCTTATCCTCCCGAACCTTGGTAATCACCCAGTGCAGTGCTTTAGCCAGTGCTTCACCACAGTGTTTAAACAGCTCTCCTGGTAGTTGGTCAACTCCAGGGGCTTTGTTGTTTTTCACCCGCCAATTCGGAGCCGGAAGTCGCATGTCCCGCGCGCGTGCTCCTAGGTTCATTACCATACCGCCACCGTTGTCTGCCATATCGCCATTCAGGTGCTCTTCGTAGTGCTGCCGCCACCTTTGGATCACCTCACGCTCGTTCGTAAGAAGGTTCCCGTTTATGTCCTTACACATATCGGGCTGCGGCACGTGGCCCTTACGTGAACGATTCAACTTCTCATAGATAATTTACTGAACTGATTTTATTTTATCGAAGCTTCAAAAGTTTTCCTCTGCATCTTACGTCAAACTCAAAATCGCAAACATATATTTAAATTACTTTCTGTTACTACGCTCGTTGCCTATCGGTCCATTAACGTTCATAATGTGTTTATTTTATGATTTCGAAATGCGAACCCTGGAAACAGTTTTATTTTATAAATGACAATATTGTTTTTCAGCTTTTTCAACAGAGGGACGTATTGTAGATTTAAAAACTTTGCAAGTGGAAATAAATCGATGTTCAGCAATCATTAAAATGATTTTCAATAATAAGAAAGTTATTTTTACATCAGAGGTTGTAGAAAAAAGTTCGTAGCTATATACATTGTTCCCCACAATAATGGTGTGGAGCTGGCTGCAAAATTATTGTTGAAAATTAAAAACAATTCTGTGTTACAAGTTGTAACTCATTTCCTTGTTATTAACTTCATATAAAAGTCAATTTTCATCACTTTTTCTACAGCAACAAGTGGTCGGGGTTTGGCTAAACTGCACCAAGCGGCTTTTTTACTGTTCCGGGGATTATGCTTTTAAAAATAACACGAGAATATATTTTAATATAATTATATCTTTCTCTCTATCCTCAATAATTAAGCTGGAGTATGTTCGAAACGGTTTGTGAATATTTTGAACTGCTACTAGTTGGAACTGCTTGAACGCATATTTCTGCGTAATACTGATAGATTTTCCATTGGCTCTTGCTGCGAATTGGCAGAAAACCGACCAAGTGTTACTGGTAAAATCATTTCAAATCTCATTCATCAAGTTCTCCCGCGTGAGCAAGCTCGTTTACTATTTTGAAGGAAAGCATCGCACTTGTGTTTTTCATCCAAAATCGTTTTGTTTCACTAATTTTCCGAAATATCAATCAGGTGAAAATACAAAAAAAAATCCTGAGGTTAGTCATTTGATTTCAATCATGCAAGATTTGGCCTTGGTTCAAAACATATATGAGTTTTGAGATCTTGAGTTTCTTGTGAAAGTCACTATTAGGTCACTTTTTCTGCAAATGAAAGTCACTATTTGGTCTCTTTTTTCGTCAACGTTGGTCACTTAAGTCACTAATTTGAGCAGCATTGATCGCTACCAGCCCTGCATCTAATTCAAATGCAATTTATCCAAATCCAATTCAAATATATCCCAAAATCAAAGCAATTTCAATGCAATGCAAACCACATTCAAATTAGGGGGTCAAGTCAAGTTTTGAGAAAAATGGGTGCATAGTTTTTTAATATTTTTTTGCTTCATACAAATTATATGAAAGTTCAAAAAAAAATGTTTGAATTATCACATTTTTTATAAGCATCGTACAAACTATATCAACAGATTGCCTTAAAGCTCGAGAATCAAAGCATTTTTTGGCAGTAGTCAAATCAATTTTGACCAAAATGTCCCTTCTTCTATCCTCTGCTTCTAACCCCCTCAAATCCAATCTAATGAGGCAAGGAGGAAACTTTTCGTGACCGAAAAATTCTCCACTGGGTGTTATGTGTCCTGTCCGTTGTCTAGGTGTTAAGTGTTCAGTCTGTACGACCTCTGGTCGAAGACGGTGTTCCTGTCTTTCATAATACAAATCCAATCCAAAACCAATACCATTCCAGTCCAATCCAAATCCAATCAAAATGTGATCCAAATCTAATCGAAATGAGATCCAAATCCAATCCAAATGCAATCCAAATTTAAATTCGATCCAAATCCTCAACCAATAAGAATTCATATCCTATCCACATCCAATCCAAAATCAAATCCAATCCACGCCGATCCAAATCCAATCCACATTCAATGCAAATCCAAAACAAATCTAATCCAAATGTAATCCAAATCCATTCCAAATCCAATTCAAATGTTATCCTAAACCATTTCAAATCCAATCCAAATGCAATCCAAATTGAATTCCGATTCAAATTCTAATGCAATGAAAATCCAAATCCTGTCCACATCCAATTCAAATCCAATCCACTCCGATCCTAATCCAATAATCTAAATACGATCCGAATCCAATCCGAATTCAATCCACATACAATCCAAATCCATTTCAAATTCAATCCACATACAATCCAAATCCATTCCAAATCCAATCCACTTCCAAATACAATCAAATTCAAATCCAATTCACATCCAATATTAATTAAAATCCAATCAAAATCCACTCCGATTCAAATCCAATCTAAATACGATCCAAATACATTCTGAATTTCATCTAAATTCCATTAAAATGCATATCTAAATCCAATGCATATCCAATCCAAGTATAATCTAAATCTAATTCAAATCTAAGTCCAAATTCAATCCAAATCATATGCACATCTAATTCAAATCCTATCCAAAAGCAATCAATCCGATCCACATTCCAGCCAATTAAAACCCAATCCACATGCAATGCAAATCCAATCCAAATCCAATCCAAAACCCAATCCATTTGTAATCCAAATTCAAATCTAAACCAAGTCCGAATCCAGTTCAAATTCAATCCACATCCAATCTAAATTTAAATACACTCTAAAACCAATTCATATCCAAATCCAATCCAAATGCAATTCAAATCCAATTCAAATTTAATCCAAATACAATTCAAATCCAAACCAATTCAAATCAGTTCAAACCCAATCCAATCCGAATAATAAGCGAGAAGTAGGGAGTGATAAGTGAGACGTGAGAAGTGAGAGAAGGAGGGAGGGAGAAGAAAGAAAGAACCAGTAAGCAGTAAGTACAAAAAAGAAAGAACGAGGAGGAAGAAGAAAAAAGGAAAAGAAAGAAGATAGAACGAAGGAGGAAGAGGGAAGAAGTAAAAAGGAAAAAAGAAGGAGGAAGGAAGACGGAAGAAGAAAAAGAAAGACGAAGGGAGAAGAAAGAAGAAGAGAGGAAGAAAGGAGAAGGAAAAAGGAAGAAAGGAAGAAGATAGAAGAAAGAAGAAAAAATAAGAAAGAAAGTAGGAGAAAGAAGGTAGAAGAAAGAAGGAAATAAGATGAAAAGAAAGAAAGTAAAAAGAAAAAGGAGGAAGAATAAATCACTAATGAGAATGAAGTAAGAAGAAGGTAGAAGGAAAAAGGAATAATGCAGAAGAAAGAATGACGAAGAAAAATGAAAGAAGGAAGAAAGTAGGAAAAAAGAAGATGAAAGAAAAAAGGAAGAAGGAAGAAGAAAGAAGGAAAGAGGAAAGAAAAGGGTAGAAAGAAAAGGGAAGAAAAAAGAAATAAACAAGAAGAACTAAGACAAAAGAAGAAAGAAGAAAAAGGAAGAACCAAGAAAAGAAAGCAGACAGAAGTAGGAAAAAAGATCATAGAAGAAGGCAAAAGGAACAAAAAAGAAGGGGGAATTGATTTCTCACTTCTCATTTATCACTTTTTGCTTCTTACTTCTCATTCGGCCTAACGGCCATTTGGCCTAATGGCCTGATACCGTTTTTGTTGGGTCAACTGGCAATCATTTGAGCATGTGCAAGTTCAATCTCACAAATGATGCTCAGTGACGAATATGCCGTTTTTAGGATTCTCATTGCATTTGAGTGCATTTCAGTTAGGCCGTGGCCCATCCAGCAGCGGAAACCTAACCAAAAAGTGACCCGTGTATTAAAATCCAATCGAAAAATCTGTACTATCAACTTGATGTCATGCCATAAGCTTCTTGAACAACAATCAACTGAAACCGATGCTTTCCATTACAATTTACAAAACTCTTCGATAAAGAAAACTGAAGACGACAATTCAAAAGCGCAAATATCTGATGAAATTTATTGAACAAATCATGCAAACATGTTTGAGGATCTTTTAACTAAATCTTTGAAGAAATCCTCATTTCTGCAGATTTTTCAGTGTTTTCATCTTTAGATAATCTTCTTGAAAACCTCCAGAAAAAATTTTTTTAGAAGAGCTCTGTCTAAAATCCAACAAGTAGCTCCGCTATGATTACAAAATAAGTGAATTCCAAAATAAATTTCAAGATAATGTATTTGGCCTTCCTAACAACTTTGTAGCATGCGATAGTTCTCTTTCTCTTTTAGTTTTCCTTATATATAACTAGTTATCTCATTTACACTAACGCCGCCAAGTGTTTAAATGTCATACTAAATTTATTTTAAACAAAATAATGCCTCTAAGACTAACCTTGGGATTTTCTAGAAATTCTCGGCAGTCTCCTTTGTGGTTGTCCAAACAACCAACCATCTTCCATCGGTCTTCCAGCCGTGCCCGAATCTCAATCCATTATCCGGTGGTCTTCCAGACGCGACTTATGATTTTCAAAACCACAAACCATTTTCCGGCGGACTTCCAAATCAAATCACCTTGCTTTGTGATTTATTTTATTTTTTTTTTGAACCATCAAATATTTTACTCTTCGCCATTCACCACTTGAATTCAACTCATTTGAAAATCAGGATTCAAAAAATAACCTGGTAAGATTGTCAAAATGTGTTACCCTAAATGGCCCGAGCGAAATAGGATGACAACAGCTCTCCGTGGGTGCATGTGCACGCCATGGAGATCAGTCAACGAGAAGAGGCCGAGTCATGGCTTGCTGCTCACCAAGTGACACGCTTAGGTGTGAATCTTTAAACGCTCACTGAACGCTGAAGCTAACTTACGCAAACTCCACAAATCCAAATACATTCCTGTTATAACCTGCAATTCTATACGTAATAATAAAACGACTGTTTCAGTTCATGGTCATAAATCAACTGTCTTTATTTAAGCACTCAGTACATCATTAGACTCTATCCTACGCAATGTACTCAGTCTACACTGAGAGCCCTTCCAGAGGGTTCGGCTATATCACCGAGTGGTGCATGCCACTACAATTCCAAATTCAAATCTAAATCCAATCCAATCCATATCAAATCCAATTCTAAACCAAATTCAAGAAAGGAGTTCCAAGATGAAATGAAGGGTTTGGACTTCACATTAATCCTATATAGGATCTATAGATGTTAAGTGGAAAAAATAGATTCAGACCCATTGTTTAAAACATAAAGAATGAAGAAGATAAAGAGATCTCCCAAACAGAAGGTTGCACTGTGGGACCACAGTAGGACTCAAGAAGCCTAGATTTTAATTTTATTTGGATTTGATCAGTAATTAATCCAATCTAAGTTCAATCCAAATCCAATCCTGCTGCCTCAAAACAGTTGGCTCTTTCACGGTCTAAAAAATGTTTTTGAATTTAAATCTAGGCCAGGTCCAACTTTGACTCTCAATACGAAAAAACCGTTTTTTTGCACACAAATTCATATAACGATTCACACATTTTCGATACATTTATCTACTTTTGGATCACATTCGTTCTTGAGGTGGTTACACCTATGATTGATTATCGGGCTTACTATCGAAAAAAAATATGGCTCATTTGACTATTTTAACAAACTATGGAGGCCCTCTGAATAACCGAACGAAAATGGATTCGGGATGATATGATGGTGTTAGTGCAGTTTTAACAGTTAATTAAAATCTAACTGTCAAATTAACAACTTTCTGACAATTAGGGATATTATACAAAATGTTGACACATTCCTAATAATATCACTGAACAAAAGCATTCCTGCTTCGAATAGCTAACTATTGGGTTGGCTCTAATTGTCATTCTTTTAATTGTCGTTATGACATTGATTGATGCAGAATGTCCCTAAAAATTATCAGGATTTATCACGGATTATCGGCACATTACTATATCTTTTGTCAACATTAAGAAACTTTTACATCTTTTTAGAAGCGATTATTGATTTTCAGCGAAATTCGAGAATTTATTCTTCTTCTTATTGGCATTACATCCCCACACTGGGACAGAGCCGCCTCGCAGCTTAGTGTTCATTAAGCACTTCCACAGTTATTAACTGCGAGGTTTCTAAGCCAGGTTACCATTTTTGCATTCGTATATCATGAGGCTAGCACGATGATACTTTTATGCCCAGGGAAGTCGAGACAATTTCCAATCCGAAAATTGCCTAGACTGGCACCGGGAATCGAACCCAGCCACCCTCAGCATGGTCTTGCTTTGTAGCCGCGCGTCTTACCGCACGGCTAAGGAGGGCCCCTCGTGAATTTCACACCTGAATAAAATGCTACCAACATTTTGTTTGTTTTCAATTCTCAGGAATTATTATAAACTTCTAAGGGCTATCAACGATTTTTCAACATTTTCGTGAGCTTTCAGCAATCTACAATTCTATATGCTTTAATTAGATCATAATTTGCAGATATTCTAACAGGCGTACAATATTCAAGCAAATAGTTATCAGATAGTTATAGAGCATTTATTGTAATCCTAACTAACTTTTTGAACGGATTGTTTACTTTTTTAAAGAATATTCGGAACTTCATATGAAGTTCCATGAATCTGCATAGAATAACTAACTATTGGGTTAGCATTAGGGTGGCTCAAATTAGTATGGAAAAAACTTTTTCCAATTTGTTTGATGGGCCGCCCTCTTATTCGGTTCTATTTGATGCCCTGATGCTCTGAACAAAATTTCAGCCAAATCGGTCAACGGACGGCACAACTTACGATGAAGAACTATGATACTCATTAAGATCTTGAAGAATTTAATACAAAATGTTTTGCAGAAAACCGCGAGAAGATTAGAGTTTGCCCGGCTAAGTTATTAGCATTATCATTTTTCTGAAGTGGGGTTTGAGCAAATTTCGTTTCTTTTACCTTTGAAAAGAAATAAGTTCACCCCTACTTCACTCCAATAAAATTCTAATATCTTTGCCTAACAAACTCTAATCCTCTCGCGGTTTTCATCATAACATTATGTATTTAATTCTAAAAGAACTGAATGAGTATTATGGTTCTTGATCGTAAATTGTGCCGTCCAACTGCAAATCACTGTTTTTGGATGTTTCTGCATACATTTTTCCATATAAACTTCCAACGAGTTTATCACAGCCCAACCGTTGACCGATTTAGCTGAAATTTTGTCCAGCGCATCAGGTCATCAAATAGAAACGAATAAGAGGGCGGCCCATAAAAAAATGTTAAAGTGTTTTTTGAGCCACCCTAGTTAGCATTCACATGTTTTTGGGAACCCTCTCAAACACTCAAAAACTGCCAAAGACTTTCTGCAATCCAAACAGTCTTTCGTTTACCAAACTCATCTATTCTGTATGTTTTTTTAAATCCCATTTAAGATGAATACACAGATAGAAAAAGTTGTTGAAATTTACACGAAAGTAATGCACATAAAGGGAATGCCAAAAAGAGCGTAAATTTAAACGATATTATCACCTGAATGTATGCAATTTGTATTGCATTATGTCACTTTTTATACGAATAGGTGTCATAATGCTATGTAAATGCATACATTTAGGGCGTACTTGTTGGAGAAGATCCATGTACGCCCAGAATAGTGTAATTTTCCATGTCTTTATTAATTACGCGTCGATTACTTTTCATTATTTTTTTCTGTGTATTACTACACATTTTGTTTTAATCATTCAGGTTTTGCCTAGGGCTCTGCATTTAAAAACTAGAGCAGTGCTGTAAAAAGGTTGGTTATTTATGTTATTCAGTTATTATGTCAAACTATCTGACAAATTCACTTGGTAATAATTGGATCACATGAGACTATCTTATTACATCTTCTAGATCTAGAATGATGTCAAACAACAGCACTAAAGATGCTATGTGCGAGATTAAAAAACTGTCCCGATAATCGAACAACGTGTAAAACTTCACGTTGAAGACCAAACTTGTTTACATCTCCTCCTAGTATAATAGTTATGAACTTCTTACTAAATCAAGCGGTTTTGTTCGGAAAAGTTGAACAAATTTACTCTAGACACCCGTCCATGGGTGCATTCCAGCTCAACTTCCCAAGGCGAGTGTTTGGCTGGGAGGCAAGCGAGTGAATCCGCTCGCAAAAGTATGGTAAAACTTTTCTTCACGCCATTTATCCCCTCGCATTCCGTGGAAATTTTTATTAGAAACGTAGAAAAAAGTTAATCCATTTTCTCTACCTCCATTGCATCAGTAGTGGGTTGCTTGAAGTTTTATTTGATTATGAAAGGACATCGAATATCGGAAGTACATTCAGTGAGTAGGAATTTTGAAAATTATTTACAAAGATTTTTTGAAAGGAGCTCGATTTAAGCTTATAGTACGTAAGTTCAGTTGGAAGTTATGATACCGTGGATTGGAACGTTTTTCCCATTTGCTTAAAATTAACATTATATCATTGCATCGTGTTAATCATTCCAAAATGGTTCCGGTTTACAAATGTCGCTTCCGCAAAAAGCAATTTTATGCATTATATGTGGTACGATGTCCGTATAAAGTTTTCAATTTCAAAAGGATATAATACAGTTGCGACGAGGGCCCGTTGGGACGGTGACCGAGAAAAAAAAGGGGAAACTTCTGGAATCGTTATGGTCCCATTCCGAACTGTCCCAGGAACGCTCGGAGTGGACATTAACGTTGCACCGTAATAGTTATGGCACAGGAGCGACATGAAAGAGTTACGATGAGCAACGTAAGAAGAAAAGAGGACAACTCGAGGCCACTACTCTGCCGCCGCCGACGACGACACTGTTGTTGATGCTCGTTTTGATGACCTTGAATATATATTGCACTTTTTTCATGCCGGAATCGCACTGAGTGGCTACACGAAAGAACAAACTCGCGATGGTGCCCCCGGAGATGCATTAGCAACTGGGTATGACTTTGAATTTGACGATGGCACAGAACTATAATGGAAACCGTGACAGAAGTTGTTAGAGCATGGTCGTGCTTCTCCTGAAAATCAAAGTCAAAATAAGTGGGTACACAATGCAATCTAGCATATCAAGCGTTTCATCATGGCTTCGTACCATAGAACTGTTTGATCTTAGGATAAATCCAAAATTATCACTTGAGTGTAATGCAAACAGCACCTCAGTTGAGTTTAGTAGGGGAAGTGAATCGTAGAGAATATAATGGTTGAGCTTTATTTTAAATATTAGTTTTGTTGTTCCGGTTGCTCCTGAATACATATTTGATATTGTTTGTACCATAGAACTACATATTTTTGTCCGTGTGTATGTGTGTGCGCGCAAAAAATATGCTTAAATCCAACCAACTGTTTATACAATAATTGTCATCAGTTCTCAATGTGTTTTTAATTTAATGACTTAGGTACTTGCTGTCCTGACGAATTTTGTTTCGCCCAAAAATGTAGACAATGGATAATGGCACGGGAAATTCTGGCTCCCCATGAAGCCGGCCGGGATACGAGCAACCTTAGGGAAGATCGGGAAACCAACCCCGGTCGGAGCTATGGTAGTATGCTGACAGTTAAAAAGAGG
Organism: Armigeres subalbatus; assembly: GCF_024139115.2. Lineage (NCBI taxonomy): Eukaryota > Metazoa > Arthropoda > Insecta > Diptera > Culicidae > Armigeres > Armigeres subalbatus. The sequence continues at coordinate 221,704,035 of NC_085141.1, read as the reverse complement.
TTTGCTGCTCTCCTGAGCCTGGGGTGCAAATGTGATCGAGCGTCTATGCTCCATGTTAGGGGCGGCTGATCATCGTTCAAGTGCCAGCGCAAGACTCTAAGCAAAATTGTGCGCCATAGTCAACCAGAAATTCAGGGGCTTGCTGTCAGACCCTGCAAGCCAGCTCTAAAAAATAACAAGCATCGAATAATCAGCGAAAGAATACGAACCGGAAAAATCGGCGAAGACCAAGCTCTGGTCTTAGTTTGGGCTTGTGAAAGATTTCATGACTATGTGTATGGTTCATCTTTTTGGTTGATTACGGACCTTAAGTCATTGGTATCCATATTTGGAGATCGTTTGAAACCATCTCCCCGAATTGAAAGGTGGAAGCTAAGACTGATGTCCTACAAGTATAACGTTATGTATCGGCCCGGTAATTCGAACATAGCAAATGTTCTCTCCTGTCTCTGCAAAGTAATGCATACACCGATCAAACTTTTGATGAATAATTCGAACGAATTATGGAAATATTAGCTATTGACACATGCCCAAGAACTGATGAAGTGGATGCAATATGCTGGTAAACGCTGGCCCAAAACTTTATCCAGATACAAGAAAGTTGCAAGCTCGATAACATTTGCTGGAAACATATGAATGAAAAATAACAAACGTATAATACCATGAAACTTACAAACTAGAGTTCTGCGTATTGCTCATGATCCTCATTTTAACTTAACATCAATGAGAAGAAGGTGTCGCTCAAAAGTTTGGTGGACCCACATAGACCAAATGATACAATGTTTCGTTCAGAGCTGTTCCGATTGCATTCTTGTATCTGAACCCAATGTTCAACCAATAACCAGAACCGAAATGCCAGCTTATCCATGGCATAAACTGGCTATTGACTGTGGCATGGAAATACCTGATGAAAATCACTTGCAAGTGATAACTGATTATTTTTCTCTTCTCTTTTCTCATACTTTGAGTAGAACTGACCTATAAAGCCGATAAACAAATCATTCATTTCAATCACGATCGTAAAATCTGTTTCGATTATAAAATAATAATAATTAAAAAAAACTTATAATACTTATATCGGGATCTCCAGTAGGCTTGCGAGCAAAGGCGTAGGATTGCCAATCTGGAGATGGCGAGTTCGATTCTGGGTCCGGTCTGTTTTTGGGTTGAAAACTTTCTCGACACCCTGGGCATAGTGTATCTATTGTACTTGCCACATAAGCCCGACCAGTATATAGGATCAGAGCTTGTTATTCTGTTACAGCAGTTTTTTATAACAGCGGTTGTTATAAAACATGTACCATTAGTAGTTAAAACAACAAAAATTGTAACAAAATCTCTTCTAGTTTTAACAAAAATATTACTAAATATGTTATTAATTGAACAAAAATATAACTCGATGTGTTACATAAAAAGGGGTGAAAATAGCTTATATTATAACAAATTATGTTATTGAAATGACTATGATTATCCATAATGTAGGCAATTAACTTTGTCTAGCTGGTTCAAGTTAGATTGAAGCTGGTACCTTCGTTTTTTTAATTCCTATCTACAAGAAATGTAGGCAATTTTTCCCGATAAAAATAAGCATAACACATTATGTTATAATTTTGTTGTGACAGTCATGAAATTTTCTTTCCTCTATCTTTGACAGAGAATTTATAACAAAATTATTGCAAGTTTTGTTATTTGTAACACATGTTGATATTATTGTGATAAAATTTTGTTATGACTAACTGGTCGGGTCAGTGTTGTAAAATGTCATTTGCATTCGTTTATATAATTTTCCCAGAACTTTTTTCAGAAGTTAGCTATCAATTCCTGAGGTATGGCGAACTTATAGCTCTTAAATGTGCCTACAACTTTGTCTATCAAGACATTACTGTAGATATGTAATCTGTGGCGTGGGAGGCAAAATGTCATTCAAATGACACGTGACATTTTGGAGAGTTTTCACTTTCCAGCCGCATATGTTATATTTGGAGTAATGTACCCTTGGACAAAAATATAGTCCTACTCAAGCGTTATGAGTATATCCAAAATTATGAAGTAAATTCGGCTTCTGAAGAAAGTTATGAACAAATTAGTCAAATGACATGCAGATGACATTTTACAAGCCTGGGTCGGGTACATACTCATGCAATGGCAGGCATAGAAAAGCATTCAATTAATAACTGAGGAAATGCTAATAGAATACAGTTGAAAAGCAGGCCAAGTTCCAGTTGGAATGTAGAGCCATAGAAGAAGAAGAAGAAGAAGAACTTATAATTTATTTTGCAAATAAAGAAGAGAATGTAGCATCCAAGTAACCGTTTGTTATGACACAACTGACCATCATCTGAATAATAAATCATTAGGGGGATTCACTTAACGGCGTAGGTTGCTGCGTATCTGATTATAGAAATGTTTCACACCCAATCACAAGGGACATATTTCAAATCGCCTATGAAACATTTCCATAAACAGATACACAGCCTACGCCGTTAAGTGAATCCCCCTATTATCTTTCCAACCCTCTACAACAGCGGTTCTCAACCTGGGGTACATGTACCCCTGGGGGTACCTTTGATGGCCCTAGGGGGTACCTCGGAAAAAATGCATAATGGCGGACGTATTACAATTCCAATCGGAGCTTATTGATAAAGTTTTGATAATTCTGAATTTTTTTATTTCAAAACTTTGTCTTGTACATAATATGCATGGCGATCAGTAAATCAAAGCCAATTGAACCCCACCCTCCTCAACCAGAACAGCGTATGAGAAGTTGCGGAACAAAAAATCAAACGGATATAACGTCGACTGATCAAATTTAAAAAATCTTAAATGCAATCTACTTGATCTAAACAAAATGTTGAATAATATGATAAAAACATGCTTTTGAATTAAAATCTAGAATCTAAAGGTTCGGAAGCCTCCGTTTCAGAGACATGAAGGTTTTTTTTTTCAGAAAAGCTCGGTTGCTTCGTTGCAAGATGATTAAAAGCATCCTTCTACACTTCTCGGATACCTTCTTCAGACCAGCTCGAATGCCTCCTTTCAAGATGTTCAGAATCCTTTATGCAAAACCCGAGCAGCACATGTCAGTAAAAATGGTTGCAGCAACTCGTAACCCATATGTGGAACACGCGTGCTGCTAGGGAAGGTTCGGAAGCCTCCTTTTCAAGAGCCCTATGTCTCCTTCCAAGTCGCCCGGAAGCCTCATTTTAAGAAAGTCAGAAGCCTCTTTTCAAAAAGCTTGGATTGATCCTTTCAAGAAGATCGGAAGTTTTTTTTTTCAAAAAGCTAGGAAGCCTCCTTTCAAGAGGCTCGGAAGCCTCCTTTCAAGAGGCTCGGAAGCCTCCTTTCAAGAGGCTCGGAAGCCTCCTTTCAAGAGGCTCGGAAGCCTCCTTTCAAGAGGCTCGGAAGCCTCCTTTCAAGAGGCTCGGAAGCCTCCTTTCAAGAGGCTCGGAAGCCTCCTTTCAAGAGGCTCGGAAGCCTACTAGAGGAGGGCAAAAAACCTTTTTTCAAAAAGCTAGGACGGCTCCTTTCAGAGGCTCGAAAGCCTACCCTCAAGTGAATCGGAAGCCTCTCTTTAAGACCCTTGAAAGCTTAAATTCAAGAAGCTCGGAATTCTTTTTTCAAGAGGCTTGGAAACATACTTTCAACAGGCCCAGAAGCCTCCTTTCAAGTGGTTCGATAGTTGCCATTCGAGAGGCCTGAAAGCCGCCATTCAAGAGGCTCGAAAGCCATCATTCAAGATGCTCGAAAGCCTCTTATCAAGAGCTGCGGAAGCCTATTTTCAAGAGATTCAGAGGCTCCTTTCAAGAGGTTCGGAAGCCTCCCTTCATAGGGCTCAGAATTATTCTTTCAAGAGGCTTGGAAGCTTACTTTCAAGAGGGGGTACCTCAATTAATGCAAAAGTTCCAAGGGGTACCTCTCAAGAAAAAGGTTGAGAACCGCTGCTCTTCAAGTGTACTGCCGAAATCTGGAAAAGTGACGAAACAGCCATTTTACAACATGCAATTTTTCCATTTTTCTGTTGAAGAGCTCGATGAGTAGTACTCGCTAAAACCATTTTTGAAAAATGGCGTATACGTCACTTTTTCAGATTATGGCAGTGAAGTTCACTCTTCTACACGACGTAGCGACGTAGCATTGTCGGGTATTTGAAACGAAGTCGACGGAACGATTGATTCAACGAAAGGCGGTCGCGCTGCAGCAAGAAACCATGCAGAACATGTAACGCTATTGACGGAAGCGAGACAGCAGACCCCCCTTTTTCAAGAGAAGAAACGTCGCCTCGAAAAGCGGAGTGCGAGGAGATGGAACAGCTTGTCGTGACCCGGACGAAGTTTCTAATATCGACCGTTCGTCGCAACAATACTCAGCAAACTATGCTCCGTCGTCTATTTGTTCTGACACCGACTCGAAAAACCGAGTTTGATTCTTGAATAAACATCAATTTGGTTCCATCTGAACCTTATGTAAATTTCCCATATGACAATATTTCTTTAATCTAAATTTTACAATGCGAACGGCTCAATACAAACATAATCCAATTCAAAACCAATACCAATCTATATTCGAATCAATAAAAAAATCCAAAATAAAATAAAACCCAAATCCAATCAAAATTCAATCTAAATCCAATACAAATACAATCCTACTCAAATTAACTTCAATGCAATCCAAATTCAATCCAAATCCTCTCTAATCCAAATCGAATCTAAATTTTACAAAAATCCAAATACAATCTGAAATTCACCAAATCAAATCTAAATCCGAATTCAATCCAGATCTTTTTCAATTCTAATCCAATTTAAATCCAAACCAAATCCTATCCACATACAATCCAATTCCAATCCAAATCCAATCCAGATTCAATACAAATCCAATTCGAATTCAATTCAAATCCAATTCCAAGTCCAATCCAAATCTAACCTCAATGCAATCTAAATCTAAACCAAATCTAATCCAACTTTAACCTGAATTTTACAAAAATCCAAATCCGATCTGAATTCAATTAAAATCCAATCCTTTTTCAATCCAAATTCAATACAAATCCAAATCCAATTTCAATCCATATCCAATGAAAATCCAATCCAATTTCAATCCAAAACTAATACAAATCCAATCCAAATGAAATCCTAATTAAATCCATATTCAACCCAAAGTCAATTCCAATCTAACCCAATTCCAATTTAAACCCAATCCAAATTCAACCCAAATCAAATCCAAATTAGATTCAAATCTAATCCAATCTCTGATCCAAATGCAATCCCAATCAAAATCATAGACATAGGACATAGACCATAATACTCGGGGCGACTCAAGGTTACAATTTACTTAATTCAGGATGGACGGGGTAGGGATTTGGGTTTAGGTTATTCCAGCTGCTCATCCGGGCGTTTGACGTTGGAAAAGGTTTTGCATGACGTCGTGCTCGATTTTGATTCAGCAGGGAGTATCTTCCGGATGGCCAGGGCTTCGTGGTACACGGAACAGAAAAATAGAATCGAACAAGAGAAAAATTTGTTTGTGTAATTATACCAAATCGAGTATTACGAAGACCCACTACTGTCTAAGCGACTGTCGGATGTGTCAGATGTGTCAGAATTGAAGAGGCTAAAGAAAACATTTGCTGAATCACGTGCAGAAACGTCCATGGCTATATTTCGTAAGACTAATATCTATATTGATGAATTCGATTATTGATAGGGATTTGTGCCTCAGGGATTTGTTCAGATTAATCTAATTGAACCCAACGTATAACTATAGGTCAGTGCCAAGTTGACCTTCAAGTAATCTCAGCGTTGTTGTCAGTCCAGCGTTGTTTGATCCAATTAGGATGCCCGGTGTTGCTGCGTTGTAACTGATTCCGGAAGACCTGGGATTTCTCGAGTAACGTTGCTAATCCACAAAAATCAAAAGGGAAGTGGTTCACCATCGTCGATTCCTACGTTCTGCCATCGATTGCTCTACTAGTGTCATATCCGATCCGTCATCCAAGAACGTAAAGTTATCACCAGACTTCCCTTTCCAAAAAAATTTCACTGGAAGAATTTGGAAGAGAGTGGATTTCTTGGTGGCATCGTGCGCGTTTATCCTATCTCCAGGGTTCTCATCTTTTTTCTGCACCTGTACCTGGGGACGATTAATGTTTCTGTGCACCCGCATGCAACAAATGGTGGTGTCGTTGCTGGCAGCCATCTACGCCGCAAACCGCTTGTATCTTACAAGGGCGTTGTCCGTGTTTGCCTAGACACGTGCGACAGAGGTGATGATCTTGGATTGTTTTTCAGCGGCTGTTCAGGTCCCACGTTTTGAATATTTGGCAATCCTCCACCTTGTGATAACGCCCATTGCACGCCAAGCACAGTACTTCTTTGACCTCCACCTTCGTGCATAGTTCGGTAGCTGTGTGAGCGTTGAGAAAGCTTTTGCTTAAACCACATTCTCCTCGTCCCGATCGCGATTGTCCGGAATCTGTTGTGACTGTAACATCCGTAGCAGCTGCCACCAACATCGACATGAAACGGCAAATGTGCGTAGATCAACCGTCGAGAACTGGTGTTTGTACAGCGCTCAGTTCAAACGCTGTTGTGCAAGTACTTTGTCGACCAGCTCTCGCAGTAGCACTGGGTTGAACAAATGTGCCACTTGCCCAGTCGCTTAGATGTCATCGCACAGATTTTGAACCGCCATCCCGAACACGATGAGCGTCTAATCCAAATCCAGTCCAACTCTAATCCAAATCTAATCTAAATTGTACAAAAATCGAAATCCAGATCTTTGGATCAATCCAGGTCCTTTTCAATTCTTATCCAAATTCAATCCAAATACAACGCAAATCATATCTTGTTCTAATCAATATTTACTCCAGAACAAATCCTCCAATCTACTCAGTGTTGATCCTTTATTTTCATTATGCAATTTTGTTTACCCTTTTCCATATTGTGTTTTGTTTTAATTTGCTCATCAATCACGTATTTTAGCCTTCAGTGTTGGTTTTTCCAATTATGCTTTTTTTCGGTTATCTATTTTAATGTCAGCAAGTGGCATACTCCTACTATGCTCTACCCTTCCGTTGGGAAGCCTACCGAAGACGCTAGCATTCTTCATTGTTTTTTTTTTGTTTGTTTATCATTTCGCCAACTTTTTTGCCATAAATTTTTGTTTTTCACTTTGTGCTGTTTTTTGCACCCTTTTTTGTCACCCGGCCTACTCCTCTGCCCTTCCGCCAACTTTTTTGCCTTGCCGGCCTACTCCTTTGCCGGGGACGGAGACATTCTTACGTCATTTTTCTTTTTGCTTCCGTTTTTTAGTTCACCAGCAGCCGAATTCCGGTCAATAAATCTCTTGAAAGAAAAGAAATTCTCGAAGAGATTTTCGAAATTTTCTTATTTTGGAATTCCGACGAAACCGTGAAAGAAATTTTTTGACAGATGAAAAAGAAAACGAGAATTTAAATTTCTTCGAAATTTTCGATGGAGAAATTCGATAAGAGATTTTTCTTGGATGTAATTTGAAGGTATAATTGTGTCTTCACTTCCCATAGGAGTGTAAAATAATATGGGAAATATTCTCGGTTCCCTGGGCATGCATCCATTGTACTTATTTGCCACTCAAGATACATACTCATGCAATGGCAAGAATAGAAAAGCTTTCATTTAATAACTGTGGGAATGCTAACAGAACGCTAAGTTAAAAATAAGGCCAAGTTTCATTTGGAATGTAGAGCCATTGAAGAAGAAGAAGAAGAAGAATCGTGTTTGATTGATCATTTGATAAAAAAAAATTTCAAGGCAAACATTCTAAAACATCCAAATAATTTCAATACCATGTGCACATCAACTATCATAAAAAAAGCTAAGCTAAAGCTAAGCTAAAGCTAAGCTAAAGCTAAGCTAAAGCTAAGCTAAAGCTAAGCTAAAGCTAAGCTAAAGCTAAGCTAAAGCTAAGCTAAAGCTAAGCTAAAGCTAAGCTAAAGCTAAGCTAAAGCTAAGCTAAAGCTAAGCTAAAGCTAAGCTAAAGCTAAGCTAAAGCTAAGCTAAAGCTGAGCTAAGCCAAATGCTATTGTTTCGGTATATTCGAGGTAATAAAATCAGAGCATTCGTTATTTTCAGACAGTTAGAAATCACAACAATGTTGCTGTTCCTGCATATTTTCATCACTAGATTGAATATGCTTATCATTTTCTATCCGTCCATTATTTCAGTAACAATAAACTAAAGCAAGTTTTATTTGCGATATGAGGATGTTTTGAGCAATCAGTACACAAATAGTTATCAAAAGACATCTAGTGGAAAATATGTGAACTAATATTTTTCTTCGCAAGAAATTTTAGTTTTTCTTTCTCTTCAGTCTATCGGAATACGGTATGAAGAGAAGAAATTTTTGGAAAGAGAAAGCGAATTTATAAATCTCTATTCATAAAGAAATTTTCCAGTTTTTTCTTTAACCTTCGGAATTCGGCTGCAGAACATATATTTTGTTTACCAGAGATTTACACTGGGTGCTCAACAATCTTTAAAAAAAATCACTGTTTCAATTCTACCGAAACATGTTTCTAAGCTCGACCGTTCGTCGCAACAATACTCAACAAACTCTACTCCGTCGTCGATTTGTTCTGACACCGACTCGAAAAACCATAAACATTTTTGTTTTACCTCTATACACGCTGATTTGAGTTACTCAATAAATAACTGCATACACTGAAAATAATCCACACGATCGAACATAATGCAAAAACATGATGAACTCAGTTTCCTTGTCATACAAATTGTTTAATGAAGTTCCCATCTCTTCGGTAGATCTAACACATTTGGTGTACTGTAATTAAAATGAATTTGCAACGTTCTAAGCAAATTAATTTCTTTTGGAAATCCATGGTACATTAACGTCTAACACAAGACGATTCTTACTAAATGTAAAGCCACAACAATCAATCGTGTTTGGCATGTTTATTTTGCTACAACCAACAAAGTAATATTTATGTTGATATTTACGTTGAAGGTTGACATTTGAGCGGCGAACTGAGAAGTTAATTCCATTTTACTCGCAGTTTAAGTTCAAAATAAAACTAATTTTGACAATAAAAATGTTGATTTATCTTCGGAACTCATTCGCTGAAAAATATTGTCCATTAATTTTAAGTAGGTAAGTGTTTAAACTACATTGGGATGTGTATTCATAATTCAAAATTATGTATTCACTTCACAGCAAAATGATTGTCCTCAGCTGTAAGCCAGGCCAGTGGAAATCATTTCTGGCACAGTATCAACAAAAACAGAGACCAAAACCATAACAGGTAATATCGCAAGTAATCTAATGCTATTATAAGATCCAGTTTTCCGCGAGCGGTAATGGCCGCCAGCTTGCCTGCGGGTTAGTCTCTGATTTGACGTTTCTGGAGGTCAACTGCACCCACCATTCGAGCATTTTGATCAATGTGTAATATAAGAAGGCTTGAATTCACTGAATCAGCACCTTCTTATATGCCACATTGGTCAGCTTGCTCGGAGCAGTGGGTGCAGTTGACCTCCAAAAACGTCAAATCAGAGACTGACCCGCAGGCAAGCTATGGCTATTACCGCTTGCGGAAAACTGGATAGAGTGAAACTTTTCCAGCTTTAGCTCGCAAAATAAACTACCATGAATTGCCATCTGCCGAACCCGTGACCCCGGAGCACAGTAATCACCCGACAGCCAGGGTCTTCTTTCATCAATCGTAAAATAAAAATAGAATATTTTTTTCAAGAAATGTTTTATTCTGACAATAAATTGTAAATTGAGAATAAACAGACATGTTATATAAAAATTAAAAATCAGTTGTTCATTGGTGTATTAAGATGAGAATAACTGAGAAAACGAGAAAAGGATAAAAATGGTTTCTTTTAAATTTAACTTTTACGCAATTAAAACTTTATTGATTGAAACTGTGGAAAAGTTACATTTTCGTACATTGATTTATTATGTTATCCACGTTATTTTCATTGGAGAAAATAGAAGTAAACTTTCAAATCGCCCACCATATGTTAACGTGTAATATTAGTTGATTCATGAAGGAACACAAGTAGTGAAAAATAACGTGTGTGACATGTGGAATAGTGGTTTAGAATTATTTCAGTGTATCATTAGAACATATGTCAAATGTAGATTACAAAGAGTGACTGATTTTTGGTATTTTTCAATAATAATTTTATCATAACCCCTGAATCCAATCTTATCTACTACATTCTTCCCTTTCTCTACTCTTGAGATGTTTTATACTTAGAATGTCAATATTGCAAATATCTTTGGTTCTTGAATAAACATCAATTCTATTCCTTCTGAACCTTATGTAAATTTTATATATGACAAGATATGGAAAACCAATGCGAACAACTCAATACAAACGCAATCCAATTCAAAACCAATATCAATCCATATCAGAATCAATAAAAAAAATCCAAAATTAATCAAATCCACTCAAAATTCAATCAAAATTTCATCTAAATCCAATCCAAATTCAATTCTACTCAAATAAACTTAAATGCAATCCAAATTCAATAATAGTTTTATCACAACTCCTCAATCAAATCTTATCCAGCTGTGTCGCCCAAGTAATCAAAAATTCCTTCAAAAGTACGTTTTTCGCTTAATCAGCTCAGTCAAAAACTCAACGCATCCCGCAAAGGCTTCATGCCGATATGTGCAGGGATACGAATGGGAGCATCTTGACGGACAAACGTGTGGTTATCGAAAGGATGAAGCAGGAACACTTAAATGGCGCTGAGAGCACAGACAGTGAGAGTCAAGGCAGCGGAGGAGATGGTGATGGAAGCCAACCAGCCCGCACATTGAGGGAAGTTAAGGATGCCATCCAACAGCCCAAGACCAATAAAGCAGCTGGTAAGAATGGCATAGGAGCTGAGCTCATCATGGTGGGTCCGGAAAAGCTGGCCGTTTGCCTGCACAAAATGATAGTCAGAATCCGGGAAACTGAACAGTTTCCTCGATGAGTGGAAGGACGGAGTTATATGGCCTGAGAACTTTCGAGCTGTCACCATCCTTAATCCCGTCTACAAAGTGATATCCCACATCATCCAATACCGGACACCTCCCAATACCGGGCACTTCCCAAAACGATACCAGCAGAAGTCCCTCCACCATCTTATTCAGTACAAAAGAAAGCTATTGAAAAGTTCTTTACCTGCATAGAATATCAGATCCTCATGTTGTAAACTTTGTACAAAATATGAGCTTGAACAAAAATGCCAAAAAAATATGTTTCGCATTACTTTAGAAGGTTTGAATCAACCATTTTAAAATCAATCGAAAGCATTCTGATTATGTGGAGATGGTCATATTAGTCATATTTTAAATAACAATCATGATTTGTTAGATATATAACGTAACTGCGGTGCAAAATCAATTTCTATATCAGGTAGCTGTCCCCCGGTTCCAGACAGTAAGATTTTTCAAGTGATAAAATAGCCATTCTCTACACCAAACTTACTTCAAATCAATTGTTTCTTCTAGCTAAGTATCAGAAAGACACAGAAATAAGCAGAAACAAAAATTGAAGATGACATTTTTGGAGATTTTGGAGTAGATTGTAAGAAATTTAGCCGGAGAGCCAAATAAGCTCTACTAACACATTTTAACATCTAAAACTTAAAGCAAACGAGAAATATTAATATCCTAAATCATGTCTTTACTCACGTAACAGGAACTTGGTCATATGTGAACATGATGAAAATGTCCGGTACTTGGGGACACTTTCCTGAACCGTAAAATTTTTCACCAAAATTCATCATCAAAATTCATCCTCCTGAAACGTGTTCAAATGATCAAATAAAGTTTGTATGATCCATCAATGTTCGAATGTTGTGTATATGGTATACAAGTAAACATAATCCGGATAATTGGAGATTCGTTATATGGCTTATGTGTCCGGCACTGGGGATCTCCCCCTAAACCTTTCGCTTTCGAATGCGTCTTGGTACGGACCACGTGTGAAGAGATAAGGAAGAGAGAATAGTGGTCACATATTAGTTGAACTTATATTGCTATCCATTTACTTTTCACTAAAGGTTGCACAAATATCCTATGCCCAGGGATGCCACATCCAAGAATTTTTTAGACCGAACCGGGATTCGTACATTGCCACCTTCAAAACAATTTAACTTATGCAAATACCTATTGCATTTTTGCCTTAACTATAACTCATAATCTAACCTCACTTCGTATTCCTTCAATTCCATACAGACCGACACAATGAAGGTACTCTGGTCGTACGGTGATCGCGATCCGGTGCACGGTGATTTGAAGGATCATGGGAAAAATCGTGGTGCCCGTTCCATCCACTTCTTGGGACCATCGTTCAAAAAACCAACGGAACCGCAACTGAAAAATGACATCCGCCAGTGGGACGTCACGGTGAAAAATGTCTCTATCGATGCCAGCATGGACACGCTGTATTGGTGCAAAATTTTGAAAGCACCAACCTTGAGGGAGAAACACCACATCATTGGATACGAGGCCATATTGACCAAGGAAAGGTAAGTTTGATTAATTTCCATATTTTGTAATTTGCTGTTGAACCGAATCTTTCATTATGTTCATATTCTATTGAACAGAGACAATACATTTATTACGTGAGAGATTTTTTTGAGATTTTCAGTCCATTTTCCTCGCATAAATAGTAACAATATAAATAAAACGTTTTCTTTGTATACAGCATAATTATCAGCAGCATTAAACATTTTCACCGCTAAATATTTCGCTCACTTGTATATAGATGAGAATAAAAATCTAAAATTGTAATCTAAAGTGCAAAGTATCATAATTCACTAAGATAATCCGTGCATGGATAGTCATAGAACGACGTTTCCTTATGAAAGCGTTTACCTACACATATGATAAATTGAACGTGATTGAAAGTGAAGAATGTCTCGTTGCACCGTTTCGCATAATTAACCTCAACGATGTGCTACCTAGAAAAGCAATCAATTGCGGGATTGCATATATCAGTTCTCTCCGCGACGATGCTATACCATTCATTGGCTACATCCATCGCTTATTACCATAGTTGCGCAGCTTTATCAAACTACATAATTCCAATCTATATTGCAGCTCGACGAAACAACCGCTTGTACACCATATGACCTTGTTCGAGTGCTCGCCAAACTCCTATCCCGGTTCGGACCCAAATTCGTGGGACGTGTGGGTTAAGAGCAGTGGAGCAGTTTGCAACAGCAATCTGCTTACACCACGCGATTGGGATTCGTGCATCACACCGGTTGCCACGTGGGGTGTTGGCGCCTCAGGGCAATTCCTTCCCGAGCATATCGGTATTCCGATCGGGGGTAACAAAGGTGGAGCCAAGTACTATATGCTTGAAGTACACTACGACAATCCGCGCGCTAAACGCGTTTTGGACCACTCTGGATTCCGGATGCACTACACGAGACATGTTCGTCAGCACGACGCCGGCATGTTGATTTCTGGGGTTTCGATTTCCGACACTCAAATGATTCCGCCGGGTCAGAAACTGTATCGCAATGTTGGCATTTGCGGTCCATCGTGTACTGGGGCTGTGTTTCCCGAGGATGGAATAAATATTGTTTCGGCAGCGTTGCATTCCCATGTAGCTGGGCGCAAAATGAAACTGAGGCATGTGCGAGAAGGCAAGGAGCTTCCCCGTATAGTAGAAGACGATAATTACGATCAAAGTTTCCAGCAAATTCGACAGCTGGAGAATGAAACCAATATTCTGCCCGGGGACTATCTTATAACGGACTGCGCTTACGAGGTACTTTGTCACGTTTTAAATCTCTAATTATAACAATTATTCGAACTTTCCTCTTCCTTTGCAGACAATCGGCCGAAAACGACCTACACTAGGAGGCTACTCAACTAAGCAAGAAATGTGCCTTTCCTTCATCACATATTATCCCAAAATCGAGTTAGCCGGATGTTACAGCATGACTCCGGTGAAAGAATTCTTCGAAACGTTCGGAGTGTTTCAGTTCTACTCAATGAACATGACAGACGTGGAAAATTTGTTCCTTTACAACGGAAACATTCTTGACCTGCTTCCAACCACGGTGTTCCCCAACTTCGCACCCGGCGGCGACATAGACGACGAGCAGAACCAAATCGCCATCAAAGCCCTGCAGAACGCGAAAGAGTACAGCATCGTCGATGAGGAAGATATCCTGTACAAGGAATCCATCCTGAACAAGCTGATCATCTCCGATCCGGTGGAATTCCACGATCGGACGTTTTTGTCGCACCTGAACCAACTGCCCTGGCAGGAGCCGTTGTTCACCAGGCGGGTGGAGCAAAGCATCCTGACTGGAAAGCATATGACTTTCTGCCGGGTCTCGAATGAATCTATTTCAGTGGTAAGTTAGTTCTTGATGCTTCCCTGTGATTAGGCTTACCAAATGGTATCTTTTGGGAGGACATGTCTTCCTTTTTCAAATGGCTGCCTCATTAGCCGTGCGGTCCTCACCTCGAGTACAAATGTAAATTTATAGGTGATTAGCATATCTGAAAACCATTTTTTCGTGTAATTAAGATATCGAATCAGTCTTCGGGTAAATACGTTACACACGCGTTGCTTTTCCGTCTTTGTATTATCATAAACATGGCGTCGAAATAATTAGTCGCTTATCAAGGCGATTTCCAATACATTTCCTTCCCAGTGCGCTCATGGAGATGCAGAGGATTTCTCGGTCTTTTATAGCAATGAGTGTTGAACTAATTTTCCTCCCCCTATCCTAATCGACTGTGAGGACGTGGCCGCCATCGTTATTAGTCTTGAATTGAAGAAACTCCGAAGAATGTACAGTGAGAATAGCTTTGACAAAATGCCCGAGCAAAGTCCGAAAACATAATGAGAGCATATAGAAAACATATTTTGATATTGATATCAAAATGAAATCATAATTTGTTTTCAAATATGAATCATCATGACTGATTACATATTTTGATCTCATTTTGCTGTTGATTTCTAAATTGTATGATCTGACATCAAACTGTGTACTTATTTTGTTATCGGAACCAATATCAAAATTAGTTTTCGATTTGCTCTCATCGATAGCAGGAATAGTTTTCAATTTGATGTCACAGTAAGATTTTTCTGCTGTAGATTTTGATCTTTTAACCGTTAAAACGACTAAAAGGATATCAACCTGAGTTATCAAAATTAGGCGATTTCACTAAAACAAAATTAGTTATCGATTTGCTCTCAAGCTTTGCTCGGGTGGCACTTCCTTCGTTTGACCAAAAGTCATTTGTTCGAATGCCACTTGGTCGAATAACACGTTAAGGTCAGGCGATCATTAAAGCTAAAGGGCATTTTCTTCCAATTGAGCACGGCAACCGTCTTTTTTGGCCAAAGCAAAGTTCGACCAAATCGGCCAAAAAACTATGCTGGATGGGCTTCGACCAAATGGTGTGTTCGGTCAAACGACAAATATTTTGAATAAGATAAATTACTCTTCCAATTCTTCCGTATGTTTTTCCAGGAATTACTTTGGATATTCCTTCACGAATTTCTCCGAATATTCCTTCCTGAAATCTTCTCAAGGAAACCCTGCGGATATTAGAAAATCCTCCGGATGTTCGCCCAGGAATCCATTCGGACATTTCTTCAGGAATCTTCCCGGACACTTTTTCAGTAATTCCTCCGAATATTCCTCCACGAGTTCCTCCGCATATTTCTTCAGGGATTCCACCAGATATTCTTCTAGGATTTCGTCCAGATATTCTTCCAGAAATTCTTTTGAATATTTTTCCGGATAATCCTTCAGAAATTCCTCCGGATTTTCTTTCATGAATTCATCTTGATATGCTTCAAGAATACCTCCGGATATTTCTTCAGAATTCCCCCGGGCCCCGGATGTTCCTCAAGGAATTCTTCCAGATATTCCTCCAGAGGTTTCTTCGGATATTCCTCCAGAAATTCTTCCGGATAATCCTCCACAAATTCCTTTGGATATTCCTCCAAGATTCCTGGAAAATATCAAGTGGAGAAATATCCGTAGGCATTCCTGGAGGAATATCTGAAAAAATTACTGGAGGAATATCCGAAGGAATTCTTGACGAAATATCTGGAGGAATTCCAGGAGGGATTGTTGGACGAATGTCCGGAGGAACTCTTGGGCGAGTATCCGGAGCAGCTCCTGGACGAAAATCTGAAAGAATACTTGGAGGAAAACCCGCAGGAATTCCTGAAGGAATATTCAGATGAATTCCTGGTGGAACATCCGGAAGAATTGCAGAAGGAATATGTGGAGGAATATCCCAACGAATTCCTGGAGGAACAATTCGGAACAATTCCTGGAGGAGTATTCGGAAGATTTCTTGTGGAATACTTAAATAATTTCTGGAGGAATTCCTGGAGGAATATTTAAAAAATCCTGGAGAAATATCCGGACGAAGTCCTTGAGTAATATCCGAAGGAATATCAGAAGGAGTATTTGGAGAAACTCCTGGAGAATGATCAGAAGGAATTCCTGGAGGAATATGCAAAAGAATTCTTGGTAAAATATCCGGAAGAATTCCTGGAGGAATATCCGGAGGATTTGCTGTAGGAATATCCGGAGGAGGAATCTCTGAAACAGTATTCGATATATCAGGAGGATATTAGGGGCCCTTCTTAGCCGTGCGGTAAGACGCGCGGCTACAAAGCAAGACCATGCTGAGGGTGGCTGGGTTCGATTCCCGGTGCCGGTCTAGGCAATTTGCGGGTTGGAAATTGTCTCGACTACCCTGGGCATAAAAGTATCATCGTGTTAGCCTCATGATATACGAATGCAAAAATGGTAACTTGGCTTAGAAACCTCACAGTTAATAACTGTGGAAGTGCTAAATGAACTCTAAACTACGAGGCGGCTCTGTCCCAGTGTGGGGATGTAATGCCAATAAGAAGAAGATATCCGGTGGAATATCCGAAGGAATATCTAATGGAATATCCGAAGGATATTGGGGGCCCTCCTTAGCCGTGCGGAGAAATATCCGGACCAATTCTCTGAGGAATATCTGGAGGATTATTCGGAGGAATCCCTGGAGATTTTCTTTGAAAAAACGCGTTTGCTCGGAATAAAAAAATGGGTAGAACGAGACCATTGCGATTCGAGTGTTCATGGTTTTGTACGTTTGGTGATCCGATGGTCCTCCGGCAGAATTACAGGGAATCGTAGATCGAAAGGCTGAAATTCTGCTCGCTTCCCTCATTCAATCCCTCTATCCTGCGCCATCTTCTTCGTATTCTTCTTAACGCCGCGGCACTCGAAACAATGCATCTGAAACGTACTATCTTACTTTCCACTGTCTGCGCGTAGCTCGCAGCGTTCCGATTGGCAGTTATTTTGCCGTTTGCTAATAGTTCGATACGCCATCGTTCTAATCAACACCTTCCACTTCGAGATCGGGAAAGAAAAACCGCTGGCAGTTTTCTCAGCAACAAGTGTTCCCGAAGATCCTCCGTAATATTTGCCGACGGTAGGAGCTTTTTCGGCCAATCTTTCTCTCGGTCGTATAGAAACTGTGGGCCTCGTACCCACGGACCACTTGGACGTAGATCTGGTTCTACTCCGTCATGGTTACTTTTATCCTCGTCAGTACTCTCCACCGGTCTGCTAGTCCCGTTGAGCTCAGGATCTCTCCGATGCGAAAACGAACAAATGGTTTGTAGCGACACTGATCGGATCGAATCCGCGATAGTATCACCCCTGCCTCTATCCAATGAAGCACTTTACTGACGGATATGTTATGCATTTCGCGCACCGTATGCTACATCCATGCACCCAGTACCACCACACAAAGTTCCAGATCTTCTCCCGGCTAATCACTAGCGCGCACTTCATCTCTCCACGCACCACAGTTCGAAAATATGCCGCACACCCATACCCCGTCTCTTCCGCATTCGCAAACCTTTACAGCTGTACGTCACGGGTTTCATCGGACATCGGTATTATCTACATGGTAACTTGAGGGGGCCTCCTTAGCCGTGCGGTAAGACGCGCGGCTACAAAGCAAGACCATGTTGAGGGTGGCTGGGTTCGATTCCCGGTGCCGGTCTAGGTAATTTTCGGATTGGAAATTGTCTCGACTTCCCTGGGCATAAAAGTATCATCGTTGTTAGCCTCATGATATACGAATGCAAAAATGGTAACCTGGCTTAGAAACCTCGCAGTTAATAACTGTGGAAGTGCTTAATGAACACTAAGCTGCGAGGCGGCTCTATCCCAGTGTGGGGATGTAATGCCAATAAGAAGAAGAAGAAGAAGACATGGTAACTTGAACGACTCCGCCAATACACTTGTCCACCGCGTCCACTTTTCGTATGACAGGTCGTCTCACTGACACCCTGATGTTCTCCACAGATCTTGACCAGCATTTTACCCAGAACGGGGCGAGGAGACTAACCGGTCAAACTGGGTATCATCCGCTTGGTGGGACGTTCTTCTCCTCGGAGGACTTTAGAACACTCAAACTTTGATGCAGTCTCAAACCAGAAGGCGTCTTCAATTTTTTCCCACACTACGCCGAGCGAACGTTTGTATTCTGCAGCTTTATCTTCGCTGAAGTGTACTCCCGATTCGCCGCTTTGCTCGCCAACCTTATGCAGAAGCGCAATAGAATTAGACCACGTTAGACGCCCAGTTCCTAATTCTAAAACCGCCACGTGAAAGAACGTATCTCACTTCGCTGGCACTCTGGATTGCATCTTCTACTATGTCCAAACTGTCGTAATAGTCGTCTCCGCAAGCTGCTCCACATTGACATTATTCACCTTTCACGTGATCACGTGGATCCGAAAGTCGCTACGTCCATCACGTATATTTGCGGAACCACGTTGCGGTCGTTACATGACATAAACAGGAATCTCAGTGCCTGCTTGTCCTCCTATATGATATGGATTTGTTGGTACATTTCCTGGATGTCACCTCTAAAGGCGATCGGAAATGGTAGATGACTGACGGAGAGGGGGCTAACATATCCGACTATCACCGTGTTTGTTCAGGTATACTCTACACAGCTTCTGCATCTCTACCTCTATCTCATTTACCGGAGTTCATCGCCATTCCCGATCAGATGATCCTTTTACTAACAGGTTCAGCATGTCCTCAACGCGTGATCCTTCGCTTGGCTTCTGTTCTTTTCTCCCAGGATATGCTCGCTCGTTCACTGACAGCAGTGTGAACTCCTAAACTTCGGACACATCTGAAACTATTTCGGTGGTGAAGTTCGTGAACATCATTAGCGGACTGTTCACTTTTCCACGCATGTAATTTAATGGCAACTTGTCGACCAACTCGTTCATTGGGTTGTTCATGTGGTCTCCGAGCTGTACACCTTTAATATGATCGTACCGTTGCTTCACCATAATCTCGAAGTTAATGAAGGTCTCCAGCCGATCACCCGCAGGTGCATTCTTCACTTTCGTCAGCAGCTTCTGTGGCGTTCCGAATAGATTCCTCAAATCGCCAATAACATACGAAAACGAATCTATCAGAACTAGCCCACTCCTGAGTGCCTCAAATGCCTCTCCTTGCTGAAAGACAGTGGCCAGACTTCCGATTCTCTAGGAAACTTTAGAAGATGCTAGGACACTACTTTCCGAGCGGCCAGCTGTTGTTTCGAGATACGGCCCGTTAGCACCTTGATTGCTCTACACGCTGCTATTTTGGCTCCTGCTGACCCTTCGTTGGTTTCGCTTTCTTCGTCCAATTCGTCTCTTCTCTCGACGATCAGCGGTACTTTCATCGCAGGCTTCGGCATGGTACAAACCTTGCTGATCTCTGCTTCCACATCCAGTGGGTAGAGGTCACGCCACCGCCGACATTTTTGCATCGGAACGCCGCTGTCATCTGTCACGTCACTGATCTATAATTGTCCGAGCCAATTCAAATTTGTAGAAGTCCACCGAATTTTCCGTGGACATTTAATACGAAGAATCAATAGAATATCCGTAGATTTTTTCGATCAATATCCCCAAAACATCCCGTTGAAACACCAGAATTTCTATTGTGAAAATGGTAATTCTAAAGAATTTCCCATGGGAATTCCGACGAATTTTTTCGTGGCACTGATCATTTGAGACTGCATGGAAAACGACTAAGTCAAAAAGTGGCTGACTTGCTTTTTAGCGTTCAAGTAATTTAGGCGACCTTTATCAGCACTGTGACGAAAGGCCACAGGGCTGAAAGTCATTTGGCCGGAAAGGACATAGGCCAAAAATGGCGTTCGACCGAACAGGTCATTTGGCCAAAAAAGTAGTCTGGCCGAGGAGGTAATTTTGCCCAAAATGCCATTTGACCGAAATTGTTGTTGGCAGAAAGGGTTATTTATCAGAAAATGTTATTTGGACAAATGTCCGTGTGGACGAACTAGTTATATTAAAAAAAAGACTCGTTTGCTGAATAGGTCATTTGTGACCAATGTGACAATGCCGTTTGGCAGAAAGGGTCATGCGGCCGAACAGGTCGACATTTTCCGCCATATGACCCATTCAGAAAATGATATTTTTGGTTGTTTGACGCGTTCCGTCAAACGACTTTTTGGGACAAATTACCAGTTCTACCGTATGTCACATTCAGCCAAATTGCATTTTTGGCCAGCCCATTTTCGACTTAACACAGTTATTGGCCAAACGATCAATTCGGCAAAATGGAATTCGGCTATATGACTCTCATGAGCAAAATCATGAGTCTCTGTTCAGAATCTGAGATTCAGAATGCATCTCTGCTGGCGAGAACAAGCGCGTAATGGGGATGCTTGCCTTTCAGGACCCGAAGGACTATGAAAAACAAAGGCAGCGAAAGTTGGGACTGAATTGAGGCGATAAGAAGCTTCCACGTGAGGCTTCCGGTGTACCAAAAGGATGTAAGCCTCTCGGCTGCTCAGAAGAAATGTTGTGTGGGAAATGGTTAAGCACCGGGTCGTTTAATCATATAACATCGTTTTACCCACTGGCCCACTCTTCACTTACCTTTAGCAGGAGCAATAAATGCTGAAACCCTTGCGGAGAAGTGGAAACCAGCCGGTTCTCTTGACCAAGGTGGACAAAAATCGAGGAAAAGGTGACTTCTCAAAGTGGACTACCAAGACCAAGGCTTGACTACCCCTTTCAAGTACGCAAAATGATCAAGCAATGCAATATGCAATGAGGGAGTGTGGCTCTTAAATGACCTGACCACCACCTGACCAAGCCTATAACGCAGCAATTAATACACCGAATTATCACAAATTATCTCTCCATAGCACGTTTAACACCACTCTCTCCATCTATCTTCAACAAACAATTTACCTTTTCTTCTAATAATTCACATCTATTAAAGGTGGACTTCCTCAGAGGTGCTATTGTTGTAATCACTATGCTAACAAAAGATACAATAGTTTTCAATACTCCGTACTATTTTCTTCAACTAACCGTGCCATAGATTTAAGGTTTTACACCAGTTTCACAATATTACCCTATTTATACTTTACAGAGCACCAGTTCACTGCATAAGCATGCAAATTTTAATGTTTAATTTATGTTTAATTTAACTTTACGGCACGCACTACTGAGTTTTTTTAACTTTCTTTTGGTCCTATTTCGTTTTCACTTTCTTACTATCTTATCAAAAACTGAAAAATCATTCTCCAATTTTTCGTAATAGTTGGCGTCACTTCCGCGCAGGGTATTTGCTTGGGTCAACACCGTTACGGGTTGTTGTCCAGACTCAAACCGCGGAATATACATTGTGGTTGGGCATGAATGAAACGAGGGCTGTATGTCTTTCACGGTATAGTGCCGAATCTTTTTATTTCGGACAGCTGGATCGCCACTAGTCAGTAAGGCTGTCCTACTACTTTTATTAGGAACGGACTGGACGTTTGGTTCTTACTGGCGTGGGGGACGAGACATGGGGATACTTGTGGAGGAGTCAACAAGCTACAAAATTGGGACCAACGGTTACAAGGACTAGGAGAGTACCAACACAAGTTTTAGCAGATAAAATGGCAATCACAGGTAGAAACCAGAAGGTGTTTCTGGACTGATCCACGATTTTTCTGAACAAATTACCTCCAGGCCAACATCCGGGGTGCAAAGCTGCTTCTGTGAGCCCACAAGAAATTCCGACCTTGAACGAGATGAGGTCGACACCCTTTTTCCCAAGGAAGGATATCACTTAAATTGTTGATGATCTTTACTTTTAAAACTCCTGTTGAGATTAAATCGATACAAACTGTCTTTGAAAATCGGCCTTTATTAACGGCAGATCAAAGCTGCAATTATGATAAAATTTATTCATATTATTGTATATAAGTATTATTTTCTATATTTTCTATTGTCTTCTATATTTTCTATATGTCTTTCGATTATGGACTTACGATTTTAGTTTGCCTTCTTCTCCTTGGCTACCCTTCCTTCCTACGATTATGAGCTACTGTCTATTCTATTTCTTGCAGAAATTTCTACTCAGCCTTCAATTATATGCTGTGAGTCACCGAATAACGTTTGGTCACCCCTGTACCACAGCACTAGTATTCGAATGAAAGAAACAAATTTTAACTCTCGTTTCTTTTTGCTTCTATATCTTACTTACGTTGAATGTTTTGTTATCACCCGACCAGATTTGGTAACACAATAATCGAAACAAAAACAACCTATTGTATAGATATTAATCTTCACCTCGTAACTAAAGCACTATTTTTCTTTTCCAAACTTGCAAACCTGTATTGAATCCAATTTTTGTTTGTTTATGTTCTCCCGGATGACACTATTTCCCTTTCCTCTTTTCCTACTTCTTCGAGTATCAATCTACTGCTTGTTTAAGTTCGCTCCACAATGGATGCGACATGACGCGGACCAGTGTTGTCCCAACAACTCCCTTTTATCCACAATTAAAATTTTCTTCAATAAATTATAACATTTGTGTCAATTATTTGTGTTGGATCGAAATTGAAGGCGTACATTTCTCGCGTGATTTTTGAAAACGTCGTAAGTCCAAATGAGAGACTCTCTTTCATTACGCTCTCTTTTGCTAATATCTAGGCTAGTTTAAAATTTGTTGCAATATTTTCACCTCAGCACACTAGACAAAGCTATTTTCTTCAGGTAGGTGCTGGAAAATCCAATGTAAAGGTTAGTATGGCTTTGTAATAGTCGAAAGAGAAAGTAAACAAAGAGAACCTCTCTTTTGGACTTACGACGTTTTCAAAAATCACGCGAGATTTATTCTCTGTATTAGATGTAAACAGAAGCACACTAAAATATCAGAAAAAATCATATTTCTATTGAAACTGGTTTATAAAATGAAGATTATACTCTGCTATAATAGACAAAAAAAATCTCTCTTTTCAGGCGGCTGAAATATTTAAATACCCATCCTTCGAAGCTTTCGTCAAGCCACCGAGTCACTGCCCGTACCACCATTTTATGGAATTCAATCAAGCATCGAACGCGAAGAAATTGTCCAGCACAAAGGCTTTAATTCTACTGCTACTATTAGTCGTACGTCGATATCACTAAACCAGCAAAATTCTTCGAAATGTAATTATCGGCGATCTAACCGTTTTACCTTAAGCTCCTTTTCACCTATCCTAACTTATTTACACTTCCCTCCCTGTGCCCAAACTTGGTTCATCTTTAAATGAAAAAAAACCTCTGAATTTGTCATGTTTTATGCCCTGTAACTTCTGAGACATATTGCGCCAAAAAAATCCTCTCGGGACTTAAGCTTTCAAAGTCAAATGTATGTTGGTTTGTACGGCTTTGTACTCTTCGCAAAAGAACTCTAAAATAACGCTTGACATGTAAGGAAACCATTATGAGCCCTATGGTTCTACAATATATTTCTCTTTGCAAAAAAATATGCTCTCTGATTTTGCACAATTCAAAGATTGTCAACCTAATCTTAATTCATTGAATGCATTTAATAGAAGGGTGTTTGAATTAATAACTGATATTTCAATCAGTCAAAATATGTCACGTCGGTGCCGCGCAAACTAAAAGTCTATTATTTTGACGATTTTGACAGATTGAAATTACATTTACATAATTCAAACATACAGTAAATCAGGATTATATGATTTTTTTTTGCAAAAGGGATAGTCAACTCTGCTCATGAAACATTCAGAGGCTTATTTTCTCCCATTTAAAGTGTGCTACTCAAAATATTTATCCAGCTCTTACTTAACTTAGCGCTATGTAATTAAGCAGTTTATATAATGTTAGCTATTTAATTTATTCATTTCTGGCGTAAAAATCTTCATATCCTGTGCTATTCCCATCGCGTTTGGTTTGTGAGCGCTAAAAAATCCTTCGATCGTTTTAGATCTCACCTATCCAGGAGATCAGACCACTATTCTACAATAAAGTAGCTATAAGGAAAAAAAATCAGTAAAATGAACAACGATCAACTGGGTTGGGAACATACACAAACTACCATTACCAAGTGTGGGAAGCTGAATAATAAATAATAATTCAGCTCTCCACGTTTGTCGATGGCGGCCATGCTTTCTACATTTCAGAAGTTTAGGCAAAAACATATCTCCAAGAAGACTTCCAGAAATATCAAAAATTAAATTGAACGATGGATTCAAATTTACCCACCGTTATCTAACGTGGATAGTTGGATATATGTACCTATAATGCATGTAGTTAGCACATGGTCCTAAAACTTTAGTTCATTCCTCTAGCTGTATCTATATCTCCAATTATTCAAACAAAATATTTATCAACGGATCACTCGTAAGAGAAAAAGCATGCCAAAGTTTAATATAATTTTCTACGAAAATTCGAGTAAATAGATTGTATCAAATCGATTAGTCTGCACTAATGCTCACTCATAGAGGATAAGATAATGGTTAGCAGTCATAAGCTACTTATTATTGCTACTTTAGTATTCACCTGTTTCGCTTTATACGTTTTTGAGACGCAAAATGACCGGCCCATGTACGTCAGCCTGTTTTTTTTAACGCATATGCATTAGTGCGATAAGGAGTATCCCATTGAATGAGATGACCAAGCGCGTGGACTTCGTCTTATTTAATGATGAATACTGTCTACCGCAATTTCGTGCACTCTGTGTAAAATGAAACACATGTATGTCCACTGATTCAATGTAAATACATAATTGATAATAATAATGCCTGGATTTGCAAATTTAGTGAATGTTTCATTATTATAATTCGAAAAATGTTAATGGCTGCACTATTGACGCGTAATATTTAAACCACAACTGGTAATAATATATAATGCGAAAACAAATTTAAAATCAAGTTAATACGAAAATGTATACAATTTAACAATGTAATTCAATTATAAGTTAAGTTATTCTCGGCCTCATCCAAAACATCACAAACGAAATAAAAACATTATAATTAAATATTAAATTATGCATTTATTTTATCCGAAATTCAAATAAAACATCAGTTAAGGTCATTCCTTCTCGAGCTACCGTGCGAGGCAGTCGTCCAATCTTGTACATCCGGGTTCCACTTCGGGTTTTCACTACCTGTTGCGCGCGCGAATTGCCTCCCTGTGCAGATCCAGGCTGAACGAGACTTATCTCCACACGCAACGGGATATTAGCAAAGACTTGTGTCGAAGCGGACCGACTCTAATAGATTTCACTCGGGATTCTCGATCCTTGCTAGTTGCCTTGCTCTGAAAGCCTATGCGATGCAACCAAGAAGAGAGTTTCATCTACTCGAGACTGAACTACCGTGTGGAAATACTTTCCTTCCTAATCTTCCCGCTAGTATACTTTGCTCAGAAAGTCTATGCTGCAGAAGAGTGGAAGTCAGTCTTTCCTTACTGGATGCCAGGGAATTTTCGGTCTTAATCAACGGACAGTCGTCTTTAGACTAAATCGAAAACTTCAAACTTTATTGATTCTTCAGGGTATATATACATGAATTTTGCTTATTCTACATTTTTACAATTTTTGGTTATTGCCGTTCTGCCCGCGCCCATCGAGCCGCCGTATGGACTCGATGCGCGCGTTCAGAACGTGGTGCTGCTGAGTCTAGCACAAACAAATCGAACTGACCTACACTCACAAAAAACTCCGCATTATATTCATGAGTTTACACATGGATTTTTGCAATGGGGGTTGCCAAATGCATTCCATATTTTTGACACATATATTTCATGCGCCCGCATGAATTACATGAGCGTTCATACATACTATCTATGTGGGTCATCGTATCCATGTGTGAATTTGTATGCAATTTGGGATGTGCCGACACATGATATGCATACATATTTCAAAATACATGGATTTTTGCCATAAAGTATGTGTCGATTTTCCTGAGTGTATGCTGGTACCCCGTAGAAAATTTGACAACTGGAATCGACCGATTTCGTCGGGTACAATCGGCCGATTGTTGCAACCTACGCTTATGAGATTTTAACACAGGCGTGGGTCAATTAATCACCCTATTTAATATCATTCCGACGAAATAGCTTGTTTAGTAGTGGAATTTCGTGCACACCAATTTAAACGAACGACGAATCAACCGATTTGATCGATAAAAATCGGCACTACCGACTAAGTACAGTGATTGATCGGCCAATGCCTGTGTTAAATTCCCATAAGCGACGGTGCAACAATCGGCCAATTCGCACCCGATTTAGTCGGGTCAATTTTCTATGGGGTAGTGCTCTGCACTGAGGCGCACTCGTAATCAATTATGTGCGGACGCGTCACTGCATAAATCATTTTCATTGTTTTGGGTACATCGGCGCGCGCCAGCGTCGTTCGTTTGGGATCTGATTTCTGTTGTGGTTGTCGCGTCGGTAACACTACCGTTAGATTTTTAACCGTGCGGTAAAAGTCAAGGATCCCTATCCTTAACAAAACCCAGATTAATCCACCAAACGGGGACGATGCCTTTATCGAACCAATCATTTGGTTTCGCCTTAAGACCCGAACGCAATGCTAGCGGAACGGCGACGGCAAATATGGACCAACTTACAGATCTTGTCGTTTCCGTTGCCATTCCGCTGTATTGCGAGAAGAGCTTTAAGCCCCAAACGCAATACAACGGAACGGCGACGGAAACGGCAAATTTGACAGAAAATATATGGGCTAACTGTCAAATTTTCCGTTTCCGTCGCCGTTCCGTTGTATTGCGTTTGGGGCTTTAGTGTGACATAAATATATTATAGTTACAAGATAGAAACTGTCGCTGTTCGGAACATCTTTTGCTGGCTGGGATATAGTGAGGAAAAAAATCCATACGATTTGACCGTTCTGTACCCGACACTCGCTTGACTGTGGATATACAACAGTAAAGCACATGTATAGATTGACAAATCAAGCATCCGAAAGATATTCAATTTGCAAAAAAAAGAGCTAACCACGGTGCAGGTTGGTACTCGGATTCTGATGGCATTTCCGCAAACGTGACCTTTAAGTGGTCTTGTTGTGTAGGGGTTATCACGCCTATCTAGAGGGTAGGAGGTTGAGGGTTCGAGTTCGACACGTGGATTCTTTTTCGCAAATTTCATATCAATTTGTCCATTTCGAAACATGTGCTGTGCATATGCGCAGCCAAAATATTTAACAAAAATTCAGGATGACCCTCTCTAGCAGCTTTCCAGCTGTGTCGAGTAGGCAAATTGGTCTGTATGCCGAAGGGTCCCCCGGCTGTTTGCCGGGCTTCGGTAATAGCACAAATTTCTACCGTTCCCATCGATCTGGGAAGTTTCCTTCGTCCATGCATCTCTGGAGGCAGCTCCTAAACATATCTGAATCAGCAAGAATAGCGTGTCTAAGGACCAGGTTTGGAATATTATCCGGGCCTGGTGCCTTATTGAGCTTAAGTTTCCTT
Organism: Armigeres subalbatus; assembly: GCF_024139115.2. Taxonomy (NCBI): domain Eukaryota; kingdom Metazoa; phylum Arthropoda; class Insecta; order Diptera; family Culicidae; genus Armigeres; species Armigeres subalbatus. The sequence continues at coordinate 221,676,225 of NC_085141.1, read as the reverse complement.
GTAGCTACGATAAGCTCTTCGTTGGTCACTAGCGGTATCACGTCGACTGACTCGTACGGGGTAGCGGGCCAGTTCGATGATTCAGGACTCGGAAACAACCCTTCGACTATCTTGGCCAACATCTCCGGAGATATCTCAGGTGGCGTGCTGTTAGTCCTAGCCATCACCATCCTGTATGCATTTCCCCATGGATTGTCGTTTGCAATCCTGCACAGCCGCTCAAAGCAGGCTCTCTTACTACAGTTGATCTCGTAGTTCAGAGCTCTGCTCGCTGTCTGGAACACCCGGCGTCTCTCAACTTTTTCAGCGTCTGTTCTGGCACGTCGCAGCCTTCTCTTTGCTCGAAAACAAGTTCTTCGAAGGTCTGCAATTGTGTCAGTCCACCAGTACGCAGGTTGCCGATTTCCGGGAGGTTTGGTCCTCCTAGACATCGTCACATCGCATGACAGAGTTAGTACATCGTATACTCATCGCCACTTAATCCCGTTGTTCGCCTCTGCTATCGTAGTGATTCCTCCAAGAGTTCTGGGTTGAACTGCGAGGTGCGCTATCCTAGATCGGTCTTGCCGATCCGCCTTGTGGTTGCGACGGGGGTATACCGGATCATAAAACAAATTTCCTGATGATCGCTGGAGGTATGCCCCTCATGAACCTCCCATTCTGGCTCCACCGTCCATCCCGCGCCGCAGAAGGTCACATCGATGCATGAATCACCACTCGGTCCCCTGAATGTTGGCACTTGGCCTTCATTCAGCAGGACTACGTTCAATACCGCTAGCGACTCTGGCAGGGTATGACCTCTAGCGTTTGTGGACCGGGATCCCCAGTCCACTGCCCACGCATTGAAGTCGCCTGCTACAACTAATGGTTTTAGCCAGTTAGTTTCGCTGCAAGAATGTCCACTACCCTAGAAAACTGCAATATACTCCACCTGGGATGACAGTATCAGCTACAAAATTAAACACCATTTACCTTTGCTATGACGAAACCCTCATCATCAGGTGATGATAATATCTCCTGGAAGGGAAGGGGTATCGCCCGCAAGTCCAGATGGCCACCATCTGAGACTTATCCGCAATCCAACTGCCGTTTCCAGCAGGGATGCGGTATGGATCCGACAGCAAGGCTACATCAGCCGGTAACCGACTGTTGTAGCTGCAGTTGAGCCGCCTTGCAGTGGTTCAGGTTTAGCTGTGTTACCTGCGTGTCTGGATCCTTCTAGAGGTCGGACAGGCCTGGACACCGGTAAGGTGTTTGTTGTCTGTACCCGGGGGACAGATCAGACACCTTGGTGCAGCCTGACAGGTGCGAGCTGGGTGGCCTTTAGCCCCACACCTACGGCATAGCTTACTGCGATCAGGTCCTCTACACTCAAAGGACTTATGACCGTTGCCAAGACACCTGAAGCAGGTCTGAAGCGGTTGGCTTATACTTAGCGGACATACCGACCAACCCACTTTCAGTTTAGCCCTACATATTACCTTTTTGGCCTCAGTATGAGGTACTTGGAATGAGGCAACCTGCATTCCCGCGTAGCTTTTGCGTAACCGAACCGCGGATTCCTGGATCTCGACATTGCACTGATCTCTCAGTGCGTTGACCAGGTCTCTGGCCTCGGTTACTTCATCCAGGCCTCTGCACTGGATGTTCGAAACTGGGCATAAGGCTCTTACTTGAGCCCCATTACCCAGGACCTCCTCCGTCAACTTTTTGTACTCAGAACTTTTCAGAGCAGCATCACGATTCAAGACGAGAATCATCTCGCCTTTCCGCGTCCTTCGCATGCAGTTGACATCTCCTCCTAGACTAGAGAGCTTCTCGTTGCTTCTCATAGTCTTTAAGACATCGGCGTAGCTTTTATCGTCAGTCTTGACGATAATCGCTTCACCTCTGTCTTTACGCTTGCCACTGCCATTGGAAGGCGCACCCTTTTTCTCACGGGCTCTACCCTTCTTAACAGTGACCTGCTCCGCTCCTTGTGTCACACTCCTTGCGACCTGCAGACGACTCCGTTTCGCCTTTTTTGGGTTCACGACCTCCGTCCACGGCAGGTCCTCCTCTCGGCGATCCTCTGGTATCCTCTTTGGTGGAGGCAGTGTTGTAAAATGTCATTTGCATTCGTTTGTATAATTTTCCCAGAACTTTTTTCAGTAGTTAGATATCAACTATCAAGTATGACGAACTTATAGCGCTTAAATGTGGCTACAACTTTGTCTAACAAGACATTGTGTAAATATGTAATCTGGGGCGTGGGAGGTAAAATGTCATTCAAATGACATTATGTCAAATGGCACGTGACATTTTGGAGAGATTTCACTCTCTAGCCTCAGATGTTATATTTAGAGCAATGTACCCATGGACAAAAATATAGCACTACTCAAGCGTTATGCGTACATCTAAAATTATGAAGTGAATTTGGCTTCTGAAGAAAGTTATAAACAAATTAGTCAAATGACATGCAGATTAGACCTCTTCATGTTTTCAAAAAGTATCGAAAATTCAACCGGTCAGCCCAGAATCACAATTCTTATGCTAAAATAAGTCTCCTGTCAAATTTTCAGCTAATTCGGATAAAATTTCGAGGTGGCTCAAGTCGATTTAGTGTATTTGGGCTATTTTCAATTTTGGAAAAAATCTAACAAGAGATATAAACGTCGAAAACTATCGCAACAACCTCTATACGGAAGCTTTTGGTGTGCTTTACAAGTCTTATGAACATTGCTATTCGTTCCGTTCACGTTTTGTCCATGTAAAAGTGATTTTCAAGCTTTTAAGTGCATATAAATATTGTTTACTCAAAAAGTCATTGTTCTACAAATTTCTTGAATTTATGACAAATGATTGCTAATTTATTATATTATTATTCCTCTTTTTTCCCTGAAAATTTTAGTAATATAATTGTCGATGTGCGATTTACCGTTAAATTCTAAAAAATCAGAAGCCAAACATTTGTCAGAAATTTGCACGCTGAGATTTCTCCAAACAAGTTGTTCAAACAAAGAAGCTTCGATTTCACTTGTTACTACGATGCACTCAATGTTAAAAGCATGCAGACGTATGGTGAAATTAACAAAATTTGGAAGTCGTTTGTTGTAAGCATCAAATATCATATGATTTGATTTATGTTTTGTTCGAACAACTTGTTTAAAGAAATCCTAACGTGCAAATTTGTGACAAATGTTCAGCTTCTGATTTTTTAGAATTTAACGGTAAATCGCACATCGACGATTATATTACTAAAATTTTCAGGGAAAAAAGAGGAATAATAATATAATAAATTAGCAATCATTTGTCCTAAATTCAAGAAATTTGTAGAACAACGACTTTTGGAGGAAACAGTATTTATATGCACTTAAAAGCTTGAAAATCACTTTTACATGGACAAAACGTGAACGGAACGAATAGCAATGTTCACAAGACTTGTAGAGCACACCAAAAGCTTCCGTATAGAGGTTGTTGCGATAGTTTTCGACGTTTATATCTCTTGTTAGATTTTTTCCAAAATTGAAAATAGCCCAAAAACACTAAATCGACTTGAGCCACCTCGAAATTTTATCCGAATTAGCTGAAAATTTGACAGGAGACTTATTTTAGCATAAGAATTGTGATTCTGGGCTGACCGGTTGAATTTTCGATACTTTTTGAAAACATGAAGAGGTCTAATGCAGATGACATTTTACAAGACTGGGTGGAGGTACTGTTTACCTCTCGGTCCTCTCCACTCGGGCCCTCTCGGCTGTAATCTCGGCCATCTCCCGACGAGTAACCGTATCTTTCCTAGTAAGAGGTACCGCGTCTTTTGTAGCTACTTTTAGGTCCACCTCCTGCGTGACCTTACTTAGCTTAGGAGTTGCTCCGCTGATGGCCATCCGCCTTTGAAGCTCTGCAGTCTGGCTCTCCGCCAGCTGCTTCCCCTCTGTAAGGAGGCGAATCCTCGATTCGGCCTCCTTCAAGATCTTCTCCAACCTGGCTCACCGCCAAATCATTTTAGTCTTCAGTAAGAAGGCGGATCTTGTGCTCCGCCTTCTTACTGGCCTCCAGCAGGGTCTTCCACTCCGACATCGCCTCCACGACTAGAGCGCCGAGGGTGAGAACGGCCTGTTTTAGATCCTTGCTATATTTGACGCGGTTATCCAGAAAGTACATGATTACGTTCGTAATCACCTCAATTGTATGTAGAGTTTCCATTTCCCGGCCATTTTCGTTGTCCCGGGATTCGGGATGAACTTGTTCGTATATCCTGGAAATCCAGGATCCTGGGATTTTCGTTGTTTCCTTAGAAAACTTATTTTTTTGATTTAAAAACGATTTTATTCAAAGTTCAGGTGTGAAGTTCATGTTTTAGAAAGCTCTAAAACAATATTTGATGCAGCGACCTGCATTAATGCATTCTAGCACCGAGAAAAAATACTCTCAATGAATTGGTGAACTAACCTCGTCCCCTATTCAGCATGATTTGGTTAGGCTGAGGAATTTTGTCCTCACTGTTGGTCATAAAATACTCGTTTAACTGGGTGCTTTGCATCTTCAAATAGAAGTTTTGTTAATCATACTAAATTAAACAGTTAAGACATTAAAAATATTCTCAAATTATTTACTATGGAAAACTAAGGCTTTGTATGAAATTGAATGATTGGTAAATTGGGTGACCTTCTCGAATTCCAATTAAATCCACGATTTAAACGCGATTCTGAATATTTGAAGGTGATGCAATACTTGAAATAGGTTTTGTAAAACCAACTTGAGAATATTTGTACTTTTAACTGTTGTATACGTTACAGTTAACTCGATAATTATCGATAAATAAACGAGTACTCGATAATGATAACATTAAATCAACGCTCACTTTATCGTCAACGAAACATCGTCGTTCAACCGTTATCGAAGTTGGCGTTAAATTAACGACGATAATTTATCGATTAACAACCCTGGAACAGATTATGGTCCGGGAAGATTTCGGATCTTAAACATAGTGTCGATCTGTGTCGATGGATTATCTACAGAAACGTAACGTGGCTTCGTGGGATCATGCATTGGCTGCGAATGTCACGGGTAGCGCCGTACAGAATTAAGTGGGAGGTTCGAACTTTCGGTAGCTTGCTAATTGGTCAGTAGGAGTCCAAGCGGAGCTTTGGTCAGGAGCTGGTCAGCAGCAAAAAAATAGGCATAGCATCGGGGTCGGACCGCTTATACTTGCGCATGTGTTGGAAAGTTTGTTGTACGAACGTCGATTGGAAGGACATGAATTGGATCAAGAATTGTTTTGGAGGCATGAAGCTCAGGAAGACTGACTCAATGTTGGGCGGCGCGAGGAGATTAGCAAGGCGAATATCAGCTAGTATACACAACCTCGCTGTAGACGGGAGATGGGTAGGAAGCAGGCGTCAAAAATATGTAGCTGATCTTGTACTGTAGTTACTTGTCGTTTAATTAATAGAGAACTGTAGCTGCTGGCAAAAGTATCAGTCAGCAGCCCTCCATTGAGTGGTATATGGGAATCTAATATTTTTTGTGAAGGTGTCCTATTAACTATCCCCGATATTTTCATGCTCCTCTCTTATTAATTTAATAATAAGATGATATCGATTGTGCATCACAAATAACCTTGGCCTGTGCCTGAGCCTACCAAATAAAAGAACTTAGAAAAAAAAATCATGTCTGATGGGAGGTATGAAAATATGGTATGAGTTTATCACTTAAGTTGGGTTCCGCGTTCAAAACAAATAGCTTTTGTAAGAAGAAAAATTACAATGTTTTCAAACCGGAAGTGAAACAGTATTTTTATCTTGGGTATCCCGGGATTTTCGGGATTTCAAAAATCATATCCCGGGAATCGGGAAATCCCGAATTTTGCTAAATCCCGGGATTTTTTGTCCCGGGATGTCCCGGGATGGAAACTCTAATTGTATGGCCTCCGCTGTCCTCGTGGTTAGTCATCACCGAGTTTACCTCTTCGGCGCCTCTTCTGACACACCACGACCTTCACCATCATCATCACCATTAAAATACATTTGAATTAACGGTTGTGGACGTTTACACACGTATCGGATGCCAGCCTTAATATCTGTTATCAGTGGCTCCCCTATCTTCGCCAGCAAAAGATGTTCCGGATAACGACGACAGCGACAATCTTTATCTGGTAACTGAAATATCTTTTGCCAAACCCTACCACATCCTACACTGAGCTGATTTCCCATCTAAATTTTATGTACAATGCACATATATTTTTGCAATCAAGCTTTGCAAATAATATTTATTAGTTCTGCACATAAACTAGAAATTATTTGTCCATTAACTTTTATGTGCAACATCCATACAACATATATGATCCTTCCAGTATAACATATGTGCGGCTGCAGATAAAAATCAAGTGTCTTTCTTTTATTATCTAGATGGATTTTCTTGTTTAACCGTAAATAAAAAACAGAGAGAAGCTTTCTTATACTCATGTTGCATTTATTAGTGAATTGAACATAAGTTTAAACAAAAGATATTTTAGTTACCAGATAAAGATTGTCGCTGTCGTCGCTGTCCGGAACATCTTTTGCTGGTGAGGGTAGGGGATCTAAATGTCAATAAAGTTAAAATACATACGATTTGACAGTTAGGTACCACACACGTTTCGGGCAGCAGAACAAAGGGAACCGAAGCGACAATCTTTATCTGGTAACTAAAATATCTTTTGTTTAAACATAAAATCGTAGAATGCGAAACAACTCCCTGTGTAGGCAGTTCTCCCTGACTTGCAGACAGCTGGGGAGGGGTCGTCAAGCCCTTGGACTGTTGGGATGGCAACCACTGCACGGTTTCCCCCACTGCTGTGCTGCGGCACTGCAGCTAGAACTGTCATACAGTCACAGTGAAATATCAGTACATGCTAAACACACGAGAGAATAAAAACTCATTTTTCTTTTCTAATACTAAAACCACAGAGAAACAGACGTCTCACTTAGAACAAATTGCAATCAAAATCATCGTCACGAAAACATTGTCGCCCAATGCTAAAATCCCGGTGAGTGGCCAAGCGGCTACCAGTTTGCGGTAGTGTGCAAACGTCAAACACAAGCAAAATCGATGAAAGCGCCATCGGTGGCCGATTGACCACCTACAAAAAGTTAAATAAACCGTTAAAAATGTGTACGATGGAACATATGTTGAGTGAGACGTCTGTTTCTCTGTGCTAAAACCGTGTTTTCCGGTTTATTCGGTCTTCCTCTCAATCCATCCGAAACCTCATTAGGTTGTGGGCCCGGACGTTTCAATTCGCGGAAAAAGTGAAAAGACGCGATGACAGAGGAAGTGCAAAACGACCGTTTTCATGTTGCCTTGTTCGACGGGTCAAATTACGCCGCGTGGAAATTTCGAGTTCAAGTGTTGCTGGAGGAGCACGAGCTCTTTGGATGTGTGCAAATAGAGCTCGATGATTTGGTGGCGATAGCGGATCATGCGGGCGACAGTGCGGCGCAGAGGGAAGAAAATAAAAAGTTGCGTGAGAAGCGGCTGAAAAGAGAGCGAAAGTGCAAATCAATTCTCATCTCACGAATTCACGACTCGCAACAAGAGTACGTCCAGAACAAAACTACACCGAAGCAAGCATAATTGGACACATTGCGTATGGTTTTAGCGTTGGCGAATCGTGAGGGCTTGCATGTTCATCAAATGGATGTGCGCACGGCGTTTTTAAACGGCAAGCTAAGTGAGGAGATTTACATGACGCAGCCTGGGTAAATCTGGTATGCCGTTTGCATCGTTCCATCTACGAGTTAATGCAAGCGTCCCATGCATGGAACCATAGATTCCACGAGTTTACCAAGAAGCTTGGGATGAAGCAGAGTGTCAATGATCAATATTTGTACACCAGAGGAAAGGGAGGAGAAAGGATCATCATAATAGTGTACGTCGATGATGTTTTGATCGTCGGAGCGTCGCTGGAAATGGTAAAAGCAATTAAACAGGAATTCAGCGAAGAATTTGAAATGACCGATGCTGGAGTGGTCAAGCAGTTTCTCGGTATGACAATTGATAGGAACGTCAAAGATGGAACCATGAAGATTAGCCAGAGGGGATATCTTGAGAGTTTATTGAGACGGTTTAAGATGACGGAGTGTAAACCAATATCGACGCCGATGGAAAGTCGCCTACGGTTGGAAAAGGGAGTTGAGGAGCGAAGAACGGAAAAGCCATTTCGAAAACTCGTGGACTGTTTGATGTATGCTTCGCTCACTGCCCGGCCGGACTTGTCAGCAGCTGTGAACTTCTACAGCCAGTTCCAGGCCTGCCCAAACGAGGAGCACTGGGTGCATCTTAAACGGGTCCTAAGAAACGTAAAGGGGACTGTGGACTACGGATTAACATTCAAAGCACAGGTGGAAGCTGAGATGCTGGAAGTTTATTCAGACGCAGATTGGGGGAATGATCTCATCGATCGGCGATCCGTGACAGGATGTGTGTTTAAGGTCTTCGGGTGTACAAGAAAGCAGCATACAGTTGCACTGTCATCTACAGAAGCCGAGCTTGCAGCATTGGTTATAGCGGCGTGTCAAACTCTTTGGATTAAACGTGGATCTGGATCTGGATCATAGACCTACCGGTCCCATAGTGATATGGATCACCAAGAAAAACATCGCTAGTACCAATATATATAGGGGTCGACCATTAATTACGTAAGCATTTTTTCTGGGTTTTTCGAAACCCCCTTCCCCTTGTAAGATTTTTCCCATACAAATTATTCTTTGTTTATATGCAAAGTAAGAAAATGACAGACCTCCTTCCTTCTAAGTGCTTACGTAATTAGTGTACGACCCAAAGAAACTGTGCTGCATAGTAATTCATTGTACCATCGATTGTAAACATCGTGATTTTATTCCTCTAACAGAAAATTATATTTAAAAACCTTTATTTAAATACATTGTGTTTTTGTTAACCTATTTTATAAATAATACAAAAAACTAAACTAAGTACATTTGGTTTATGAAGCAGGCCACATGAATAATATTTGCAGCTGCATTTAGATTATATTGGAAAAGCAAATTGAATTAGATTAGATGCGCATTTATTTTATGAGTGCATTGCACATAAAATTGAAGAGCTACCAAATTTTCAAATTTTATGTGCATGATTAATAAAAGTTATATGCAAAGCTTGATTGCAAAAATATATGTGCAATGCACATACAATCTAGATGGTAATTAAGCTCAGTGTAGGCACTTTATTTATCAGTTTTATCATACTTTCCTTCAAATAAATAACTTTCTATCGCAATATCTTAAATGTGGAGTAAAACACTCAGCGAACTGGACTATCGAAATTCATAACTGGCGCCTTATGAATCTTCGACTGAAAATTCCACCAACAGTGCTTCTTATACGCAGGTACCTTCCCGAGTAATCAAGCGTCAATCCCAAGCAACCAGAAGTTCGGATAAGAAGGGCTATTTTGCCTTAATCAGCTCTCATTTTAAGTAATTTTCTGTATGGTGGGAGCGTAAAAGTGAACTTTAAAGTTCCGTTAAGGATGCTTGGAACTTGATGTGAACCGCATAGTGAACCAATTAGTTCGGTTAAGAGTAAATTTAAGTAAAATCTGAACTTCTGGTTGCTTGGGAATGGGCGTGTGGTCATCCACATCCCGGCCTCCCGACCCCGACGTCCATGGTTCGAACCCAGTCTGCCGCACTTCACTTTTTTTCAAATGAAAATCATCTTTCATAAGGCAACATATTGAAATTCATACCGATTCCTTGTGGCAAATTTTCATAAGGCGTTTGATTGAAAATCATACGTCCATTTTCCTCAGTGAACCTCATTATATGTTGCTTGAATAGTATGATAAATCAATACAACTTAGATTATAACATAGTCTTTTTGAAAGATAAAATAGCCAGAAAGACTGTATGCAAGATCTTTTGCATGTTTGCTGCAACTTCGTACATTTGGCGAACTCAACGCAAACTGCAATAATTCTTTTGGGATATTTTATTAGGGAATTCTTAAATAGACCTTTTCATGTGACACTGCCGAGACTGCACTTGTTTACAACCGCTGAACAGGTCCGCAAGTCCGAAGCTGTCACTTTCATAGAAGAACTGTCAATTGACGGTAAAATCAGCTGATTTGAAACGTCTCGTGAAAAGGCCTATTACTTAAAGTTTGATTTTTTTTGTCCGTGTTTGCAAAACCTGTGTCATTCCCCTCGATTTCCTGTTTTTTTAGAGTGAAAGGTTTTTGTCGTTTTTGTGCGCTTGGCAACCCTTGACGCCTTGTCTTGTTTTGTTTTCATTTACATCAACACTGAAAACCAAAACTACCCAAAAGTGGGTTGTTTGCACTCAAAACCGTGGTTTGGGCCAATAACCCAAATTTGAGTAAAATGACTTTTCTGGCACTAGGTAGTTTGCCTTTAATCCCACACTCAGCTAAACTATCTTAGGAATATCATAAGCCTCATCTTATGAAGCGTGAAAAAATAATCGAATTCCATTTTCATTGAGTCTCTTATGATAATTATTGGCCTGTAATAATATTCATTTTTGTATCTTATGAAGTTCATAGGAGTTATCTATAGAGAAAAAAACATAAGACACCTCTTATAATTTTCATCACAGCTCTTGATGCGAAAAAGTCATAAGACAAATCTTATGAAATGATATGTTACTATGGCGAAATATGTTTTGGGCGCGCGCAGTTCTCACCGCAGACTTACTCTGACCATCAGCCGGGAAAACTGAATATATCGTCGTTGAATACCAGTTATTAGTCAATTGTAAATTGGTGGTTCAATATAGTGAGTTGTTTACTCTTGTTAAGGTTTCTTCCCAGGTAACCATTAAGCACTTTAATAAGCCTTATATACACCATATAACAACATTTCAGTGCCTATAGGCTGTATATATGATTTTCAAGTGCTAATTAGCAGTATAAACTTCAAGCAGTAAAAGAAGCCGTATATCGGTATATAACGCTTCGATATAATGCTCACCAGCCCTGTGGATACAAGCCGAATAAGGAAATTATTATTACCAATTTAGAGCTACTTTCTATGACGTTTTGGTAGAATCAATAACAACAACACCTAGAGATTCAATAATAAGAACAACCTGTCTCTTTTACTCGCACTAGAAATCTAGAAATCTTGTGTGAATCTGTCGTGTATGCTTTTCAATGGTATCTACATAACATGGAGAATGCCGGATAAATGTTTAATGGGCTGTGAATTTATTCTACGGCAATATTTATTAATCTTCACCTGGAAGATTCTTCTTGAATACAAAAAAGTTCCGTCTACTTATTTACAGATTGTTCCTTAGATTGTTATTGTTTCATTTTCAATGCTTTCTCGCCTATGTTATAGAGGCAGATGAAATCCTTCTGCTTTTATCCCTTGCCAGCAATACTTCCATTCAAATCCGTGATGGATCATATGGTAAACTGAGCTGCCAATCTAAACCAAAGCCATCAAACACAGTTCGAGCGTTCAAGCCAGCAGTTAAATTTAATTATCAAAAAATCATCGATTCCCCGATGGGAAGAAAAAAGAAAGAACGCATTAAAATATAAACAAATATTTTCCATTGCATTTTTTTTTCGTTCGGTTCCAATTCGTCTAAAAATTTTGACATTTTGGCTTTACTGGGTTCCTACAATAGGCGTTGAAAAATAGGTAGGGCAAGCATTATATCAGCCAAATAATTCTCCAAAAGTGGCTTTTGAGTAGCTCTAAAGAATATTTTAAGTCTTATTAGCACTGTTGACAGGGTTTTATTGCGACTATAGAGCCGAAATAAAGTCGATTTTAACGGCTTAATGGTTACTTGGGTTATTTCTAAAATCCAAATTTATATTTTAAAGGAAATTGTTGACGCAAGATACCAGAGCTCATCGATAACTTTCGTGCCGTCCCACCTACGGAAGAGGAAATCTCCGACGAGTAAACGACTCTCGAATCTCCCAACTGGCGCGATGCAACCATCTTGGCGGAATGTCTATCAGATTACTTTATTTATGGGTACTGTACACCTCCGGTGGTGCAAAGTAGTGCAAAGGGCCGACTTGAAAGATCTTCATCCTGAGCGATGTCTAGCTATCGCTTTAATCTGTTGCCATTGTCCGGTCGACCTATTTTATTTCTTTATTGAGACTTCGTCGTCATGTCTATTGGATGAATCCGCTATTATTGAGATGAGTAAAGTTTACGAAGTAAATAGAAAATTTTATATAATATTAGTTTAAATCTCCTCTTGCAAAATTGAAATTGTAAACTTTTCTTAAAATAAAAATAAAATATTACGCTGAACAATGATCTAAGATGGTTTTGTTTTGTATTTCTCTCTCTCTCTCTTTTGATTTCGTGAAAGAGCACAAGATATATAAAAATCGTGTTGAAAATATCATGACCTTCATATAAATCAACTTTTGATGTTCATAAGATTCCCTTATGAATTGCTTTACGTGCACTGATTAGACTTAATATTTTCATAAGACAAACTTATGAAAATCATTCTCGGTTCATTCATAAGAAAATCATATAAAACTTATAACTAATTTTTATAGCAAAAAAACATAAGATATTCGTACACTGAGGAAAAATTCTCGCATGATTTTCATAAGATCAGCTTATGGACGAACTTTTTTTTAGCTTTTTGCGGTAGACTCTTATGCATTGTATACGATTGCGAACAAACTTCATAAGATACCAACCAGCTTTTCATATAGCAACATCATGATTGCCATAAGAGCACTTATGAATTACGTTGAATGAATCGGCGAACAGAAAAGTATAGCAATCATAAGAGTGCGCTTATGAATTTCATTTATTATTCATTGTGAAAAAAAAACTCTAAAGACGTGTCGCAGTTGAAAAAAGGAATATGGCGATTCGCTTCGTTAATTTACCACCGGCTGATTAAAATTTTCGAATGATTCAATAATAGTGAAACAATATATTGTCAACAGATTTTGTTACAAGGTAAGTAAAAAATAATGCTCAAATACAATTTTTCTCACCAAAAACATTTATTTTAAACCAGCTGAATTCGTACCCGGACATAGGCACGAATAGTTGTGGATTGTCGAGCGCTGAATACATCCGAGACGTTTGTTGCACAGCCAGTCAAAATTTGATGCCGTCGGAATGCCAACATGTTTGCGACTTTTGTGTTTTGTGTTTTAACAGGTTACCTTTTAAGTGAACATGATAACTTTAGCTGTAAAAATCAATTATCTAGATCAATTACCAAAGTGTAAAACTAGATGGTGAAAAATAAAACTAAAAAAAAATGAAAAGTGAAAATTGTGAAGTGATTATTGAAAAACTTGAATTTACAACAAAAACGATAGTTTTGATAAAAATTAAAATTTAATACCAATTGACGAGCCAATTGAAATACATTTTTAAATAAAACTCGTGGATTTAAATTTTACGGAAAAATGTACAAATAAAAATTTAAAAAATCAATTACGTGCAAAAATATTGATAATGTTAAAAAATGTGTATCTGTTCATGCAATTGTGGAAATAAATACTTGCTTTGACTTTGACAAGTTTGACTTTATTTTTTTCCTCTCCTTTTCTGATTTATGTATTAGGTTTTTTCATGATGATTAAATCTATTAACGAATACGAGAGAAAACAAGAAGAAGACGTGCGATGGTGAGAAACAACAAAGTCGTTCATGGCAAAGTATTATGGCGAAAAGTAATTGTCTGTATAAAATTTTAAACGATTCATAATTAAAAACATCAATTCAATCAATGTGAAGTGCGAGAAAAATAAAAACTACATTTTAGGTGCATTACACGAAAAAAAAATCAGAATAAATAAGAATAAGCTTTTAATTTTTCTCGCACTTTACATTGATTTGTTTTTAATTATGAATCGTTTAGAATTTTATGCAGACAATTTAAAATCGTCGCCATAATACTTTGCCATGAACGATTTTGTTGTTTCTCACCATCGCATGTCTTCTTCTTTTTACCTCTCGAATTCATCAATCATGATACTCTCTATTAAGATTCATATCTAATTGTTATGAGAATCATAAGATTGACTAATGGTATTGAATGAAGTGAGAGTTCCTTTCCCAATGGTTTTCCATAAGAGCATCTTATGAAATCTATACTCTCTTCATTTTGAAATTCATACTTTTTTTTACTGCGCTAAATCATGAGACGATCTTATGACCATCATAATTATTTCTTATGTCCCCATTTCATAAGCAAAACTTATGACGGTCATAGGTGCTTTTTCCTCAGTGTACACATAAGTTTTAACGAGTCGTGATGAAAACCATTCCGACGGTATCGAATTATCTGCAGCGAAGCTTATCAACCATGTATATATTGTCTATCCGGAATAAATTTATACCGCTTTTTATACCGAAGTTGGATTTTTCTCCAGATACAGGCAACTTTTCCAACTTCGTAAGTAGTGCGCTGGATTCGCCTAAAGATGCGCTAAACAACGCATCAATTAGTTTGACAAATAAAACTTCGGAAGAAAGTTCGGTTCGGAAGTCCCGACTTCCGAATTCTAACTTGGTGCTACGCCGACAATATTCTGATGTTGGCGTTCGAACAACATCAATCCGGAACAATCCGTGCATGCCCTGGGATGAGAGCACCTGGTTTGAAATAAATGTGTTTTTGAGTAAAAGCTCGAGTAAAAGTGTATTTGAGTATTATATTTTCTTACCTTGTATTGTCGGCGTAGCACCAACTTAGAATTCGGAAGTCGGGACTTCCGAACCGAAATTTCTACCGAAGTTTTATATGGCAAACTAATTGATGCGTTGTTCAGCGCATCTTTAGGCGAATCCAACGCACTACTTCCGAAGTTAGGAAAGTTGCCCGTATCTGGAGAAAAATCCAACTTCGGTATAAAAAGCGTTCAAACTTTGTTCCGGATAGACAATAACGAAAACAAAATCACTTAGTCTGTTGACAATACTAAAGCACTACTTGAATGACACATTACAACATTATACTATTACTAAATATTAATTAGTCGGTGGCAAATCAGCGAGCAAGTCGTTTCAGATACACGGAAGCCTCCATTTACCCATTAATGGGTACTTTCGTACCCATTTCGAAGAAAAGCGGCATAACTCATTTAATGGGTAAATCGCATTTACTCATTAATGGGTACTCTCATTGAACTTCAAAAAATGAGTAAATTTTACGCCACGTTCTTTGGCAGAAAATGTATGAAATTTACCCATTATTTTTTGAAAATGCTCTTTCAAAATTGCAATTTATTCAATATTTTGAAGGAAATTTTAAGTAAATACAAAACATAACAGTTTATCGGAACATGGCTTTTTATTTTATTTATATCTAAACATGATAGTGATTTATACAGCATCCGGATAAAAAACCTTACATTTTTCCACATCAATTGTTTGATTTTCTTTCTTGGTAAAATCGCACAGCGGTGTTTTAAACACTTTATCCTGCACTCTATGGATCGCCCGGTTCCGTCGGTATTCTGGATTATGCTGTCTCCTCAGATAGCAGCTCCCAAAATACTTGCTGCAGGTGAAGTGTTCTGATCCGCCACTTTTTGCATCATCCGTATTGTGTTTCTGTAATGGGCAAAAAATCTTTTATTCAGCTATTTCAGCTGCCAATAATTACACATACCTTATTCTGACAGCCCAGCGTTGCAATTCCTCCATAATTGAACATTAAACTAGTTTTTTGTGCCGATTTTAAAGAGATTGGTTTTTCTACAGCAGAAGGCAGGCAAAATGGCTGCTTTTATTTTTGAACTTTTAGAAGGGTACGATTGACCCATTATTTATTATCAGAGGACATTCTCTATAATGAGGTGAAAATACTCATTTCGTGTTGATAAAAAATCACCCATTATTTGACATATCGGTATTGAAGCAAAAAATGGGTATATGAAACCCATTAAATGGGTACTTGTCAGCTTCCGTGTAGCCATATTCTTTTTTCAACTAACACTTTTCGGGAGGGTTTTTTCACAATGAATAATAAATGAAATTCATAAGCGCTCTCTTATGATTATGTTTCGATTCATTCAACGAAATTCATAAGTGCTCTTATGGCAATCATAATGTTGCTATATGAAAACCTGTTTGGTATCTTATGAAGTTTGTTCGCAATCGTATACCATGCATAAGGGTCTTATGAAACCAGGAAAAGCTAAAAAAAAGTTCGTCCATAAGCTGATCTTATGAAAATCATGCGAGAATTTTTCCTCAGTGTAGTTTTCTTGGTTGAGTGGCATGTAAACAATTTACCCAAAGCTGAGTTTAATTTATCCAAAGCGGACCTTGATCAACCCAAAATAGAGAATATTGAATTTACTCAAATTTGGGTTATTGGGCTGAGCAACCTCGGTGAGGTGTTTGCATCTTGCTCTATAGTTTTGATAGCAAACATGGGAAAAAAAGGGAAAACTACCCAAATTTGGGTAAATTTTTTCTGCGATATTCTCAATAGTGCGTATATTGAACTCAAAGTTTGGGTTGATTTATCTGTCCGTGAAGACCGTGAAGACGGGAGCTCACCTTTTGAACGAGTGCTGGATTATTGCTAATTTATCTCTTAAAATACTATTGAAAAAATAACAAAAATGGACATTTTACGTCCAAAAACGTTTCCTCTCTCAGAGGAAACAATTCTGTGGTTTGAATTCCTTTTGAAGCCTAATTTGCTGACGAAACATCTGACCAAAGTATCTCCTGGTATGTATGCACAATGTGTTTAGAATGGCAAAAACCTGGGCAAAAACTATATCAATTAAGATTTTAATCAAGCAATACTTTACAGATCCATCTGCTACGGAACTGATAACGCAGTTTCTTTCGATTGCGCCAGAGAATCAGAACCAAAATGAACTTAACTCCCCAGAGGCGGATAGCATGAACAAGAACGAAGGACTCAAGTATAGCAAAAAACAATTGGCACTTAAAATTTTGGCCCTTAAAATAGCCGCCTTCATGAGATGGGATCTGGATGTGCTGGAAAAGGAGCTACCCTTGCAGAGACAAGTGCAACTACTAAGTGATTTGTGCAGTGTTACTGCCGGAAAGGCAGTGAACCTCCCCCTTTCGTTGGTGCACGAATGTCCGATAATCGGGCCAGAAGGCTCAAAGCATTCGCTCAACTTTGCTCTCACTTTGTACCACCGTTGGGTGCTGCGTGCGCAAGTCATTCGTGGGTCTGCTGCAAAGTCCATGAAACCGTTCAACGTGGTGACGGGGGTTCCGGATACAAGCCCCTACACCATGAGGGACGATTCGTTTATCAATTCGCTGGAACCGTTCACTAACATTAGCATCGATTTCTTGAGTCAGGTTATAGCTGATCCGGAACCGTTTAGAATTCTGACGTATGATTCTTTTGTTGCGCTAGATGCACACGTCGAGGGTGTCCAGCAACGATTCGATACGGCCGTTGTGATTTCCAAAGAAGAACTGAAGGCCCAGATACATTATGACCTATGTTTGCTCTATTTGTACGTCCAGAAGTATGAATTGGCCAAACAAAACATCCTTCTGAGTAAAGAAAATTATGAGCTGCTGAAGATTGAGTACAGTAAGAAATCCTCGCAAACTTTCTTGTACTGTAGTGTGGACGAGGAACAACTTTACGGATATATGCTGGCATGCGGCGTAACTGGAGAACCGATAGGCTTATTGCAGCGTTTGAATGAGTCGGTGTTCAATCATTATTCGGACATTGTTGCTATCCTAAAAGAGGATAACATCGCACGGGAAATCCCCATGACTCAGAGGAAAATTCTAGAGTTGAACGTGGAAGGTTTTGTGTCCATGGGAAGCCCTGAGTCACACACGAACGACCAGAGAGAATTGGAACTTGCGGTAGTTGCTCTGAATGCGATCCGCCACGTGCTGGACGGAGATGATATTCTTGGATCAAACATTGCTTTCCAAAAGTATAAACCACAACAGATAAAGCTGCTGGAGCTTATGCTGCAATATGGAGATGATCAGTATGATGATTTTAGTCTCTCGGATCGAGAACTGTTGAAAAGGTATTTCATTCAAACGATCGGTGTTATGAGTAATGCCAACGGCATAGAATCTGTGTTGAAGACATATCAAAAAATAATATCCTACCAGGAGTACGAAGATTTGAAAAAGCAAAAATCCAAGGATGACGTTCAATTTAGTGGAATCGGGGTTCAAGCTGACTGGACTGTTTGTGAATCGAAAAGCAAGTTTTAATGGAAAACCCTTTAAAAACAGTTTAACAGTTTTTTTTTTAATTTCAGTGCTGCGGCTTGATGTTGGAACCTACGAGCGCCAGTTGATTACTTGCACCCATGCCAGCGGGGTGCGTAAAATGTTAGTTAAACTAGCGGGAACAAACCCGACTAAACCTTTGTGGAGTATCAATCCTAGCTGGTCGATCCCTCTGTCCATGAAGCAGCTATTGGTGTCCTTGCAGCGGGGATTCCTGCAAGACTTTGCCTACATATTGGTTGGTAAATCTCGCGAGCTTGCAGCGAAGAAAGACTATTCAGCAGCGATTGCATTGCTGACCTGTCTCAAAAGCGAAACGACGAGACCAGAGCTGGCGAACAATCCCTTAGTACTAAAACTGGGAAAAATGGCTGCTTGGGAAGGACTTTTAATTCAAATCCAGCAGGTACTGGACGAATGGCCAAAAAAGCCAACCGATCAGGTACAATTCATTCGAAACTGCAAACAATGTCTTAACGCAAGCACAAGCAACGATGTAGCTCCCCGCGCAAAGATTCTCGAGCATTGTGCCGCAATTCTGTTGAATTTGAACGACTGGAATAGCCTCCTGACCCCAGATAAACGGTATCCTGCCTTGGAGCTCAGTGCTGCCATTGCCCAAGCTTATTTGGATATCGAAAAGTCCAAAGGTCAGAAGAAAACTAACCGCGAGGCATGGGATTTGATTTTGCAAATGTTCATAAACCAGCAAGGCTCTCGACGACATCCGTCAGAAAACAGCATGCTGCTACAGCAATTTTTCTGCAAACTGAGGGATCCCGTGGTTATTTCCATTGTTCTATCATTGCTGTCTAAGTTGCATAACATTTTGAAAGATGAAACCAATTTAGACCTAAACGCAGAGTACATGTTTCTTTGGCCGACAAATGTGAATAAGTAAGTTGTTTGTGCCATGTGTATGAGATGACCTTTCAGTAAAAGATTTCTATTTTTCAGCCCAGCTATCTACAATCTCAAAATACTAGACGAAACTCTCAACAACTTGTTACATCAATCGCTGAAATATTATCCAAACAACATTCCTTGGATAAAGCTCAAAGGCGATTTCGAATTTGCGAATGGCAATTTCGAAGTTGCCATGCGTTATTACGTCACTGCTCTCGTGTCTGGCTCGGAATTCTGCACGATCCACCTACAGCGTCCGTTGATCGACGACTTTATTGTTCGGAGAATGATCAAGTGTAGTTCCAATCTTGGCTGTTTCATGCAAGCGGCTATCTTGTGTCAATTTTTGGACGAAACCGACTACGGGTTGGCATTCAAGAGCGTCAGCGAGAAGACATCAAGTTTCTCCGACGCCATGGATTCGTATTACAGCTGCATTTGGGATCCCACTTTGTTGGAGTTTATCGTCAACTGGCACTTCAAGAAAGGAGAACACAAACGACGGCTTCAAGCGGTAAGTAAAAAATCTGTTTATTTTTGGCTTAGTGCAGATACACATGGTATTAGCTGTTTTTTTCTACGAGAGTTCCAATTATCGGTAACGGTATCCACCTTGACAGGACAAAGCACATGTTACGCAAGATACAATTGTGCTAATTCTACAAAAGCCTGTAGAATTGTCGATTTCAACTATTCTAGCGTGAAACTATTTTGTAATTCAAATTAGGGGTATCGACAATTCTCACTTCTGTCGCTCTAGTATAATATAAAACAAAATCTCACTTCATCCGAAACACCTTACCTCATATGATACGTAGAAAAGGTACAAATTTATGATTTGGTTCGTCAAAAAATATTTGTTTTCAGATAACATACCTGGGACAGTTGGAACTCAACGCAAACAACAACGAGGAAATAAAGCGCGAGGCTGCCGCAGCACGAAAAACACGTTTCCTTCGTTCATTGGCCAGGCAATACATGCTATAAGAAAAGTAGGAGATTCGAAGGAAACTTACAGAAAGCACTGTGGTGAATACATATGTTTATTGATGTAGGAAAAACGACAAATATAAATGAATAATGAGGTTCAATATAGAAAGAACATTCCAACTTTACTTCGGCTTTCGGCCCGGCTTGCCTCCGGTTGTCTTCGCTTTCTTCGAAGCCGGTGTCTTTTTGTCTTCGATTTTCCGCTTCGGATTTGGTGTCGATGGTAGTACTTTGAAGAAAGAATCGAGCCTTCCCTGAGTTGCCGTCGACTTGGTTTTCATAATCTTTTTGGCCCCGGCGCGGATGCGATCTTCGTTGAACTGGCGGTCTCCGCACAGGTACTTCACAAGGCCCTCCTCGTCCGGCTCACCCCACTTAAGTTCCACTTCATCCGCGTTGGTAACATCGGGTTCCTTGAAGAGCACCCTGGCTTGTTTGTAGTTCCAATCTTCTGGCACGATATACTTCTTGGTATCGAGGTTTTCCAAAATTTTCTCGATTGAACGATGTTTATTGATCAGCTCGATAGCTTTCTTTGGGCCGATACCGCGGATGCTGTCACAATAATCGCATCCCAACAATATGCACAGATCAATGAACTCATCGCGGGTTAGTTCAAGACCTTGCAGTAGCTTATCATAATTGAACTCCTGCACTGGCATCTTACGAGCTTCACTAAAAGTCAAATGACGAAGCAGTACGTTCGAGCCAAAAGTCAAAGCATCCATGTCCTCCGTCGCCGTGGCGTAGACCTTTCCACCTTTGACCAGCGCGGCACACTGAGCTTCAGCTTCACAGGGAGCATCCACATACGGCACTCCCATCAGTTTCAACAGCTCTTTGGCTTCATTCGAGTGTTGCTTTGTGACTTTTACTAAACGTCGATTGAATTTATCAATCTCTTCGGTGGCACCAGCTTCCGTGGCCTTTTCCAACGCTTTTTGAGCTTCCTCTCGTTTCTCTGCACGTTTGGATAGTTCGCCAGATTTTAGGTCTGGGGGCTTACCATCAAAAACGTATACCGGCTTGATGCCGTTCTCCAGCAGTCGAATCGTACGGTAGAATGTTCCCATCAAATGGGATGTTGTCTCTCCGTCGACGGATGTCAACTGAGCACCTTCAGCTCGTACCGCGATCAGAAATTGATACAAACACATAGACGCATCAATAGCAACCTTCCGACCTGTAAATATTATTAATAAAGACTTTTAAGTTTGCATTTGCAGTATTTTATATAAATGCAATTTAGTGGCAAACTGTTTGTTCTGGCAGTAGAAAACCGGACTAATGACACACTGGTGGTATAAGTACCATGGTACAAGAATCTTGAAATGAGTACCGTATCGATTATTGTCTTTATTAAAGATAGTCTTGGAATAATTTTCTTGTCCTCTTGTAGCATGGTACAAGTACCACAGGTGTGTCCTTAGTATTAATCTATGTATAAAAAGGGACCTACCAAAAAAGTTTTTCATTTCCCCTTCCTTCACAGCAAATGGAGCCAGATCGGCAATCAATTGGGAGAGCCCTTTAATTCCCATGGCGGTGTTCGCTAGTTGAGTCAATATTTAAAATTGTGTATCCTGCATTTGAAAATATACATATTTTTACGATGAGCTAATTAAGCAATGGTGAAATCTACAATTTACTTACCAGGTATAAATAAATTTACGAGAAGGATAAATAAATAGTTCAGAGCTGTTCAGAGAAAAACTTTAGTGACAACACAGCTTCAAAAAATCCACAAAAAACGACAAACGCGACAGTTTGCCGCCAACACGAAAAACGCAAAGTATGCGAAAATGACTTTTAAATTATACACTGAAACTAAGTGTGAAGTAAATTTAACCATAGACGTGTAGTAAAATTTACAATATCAAAATATTGTTGAAAGAAATGCTCAGATGTTTAAAATAACAACAATGTTTTCGAAAGCACCATAAACTTTACCATGTACATGGTAATAATAACAATATGTTTTTCTGTCATTTTTTCGCCTGGAAAAAAATCAAGCTGCTCATACAGTTCCTCTGTTATTTAACTAATTTAATAAGACATAATCCGTAAAACAACCATAAAATGTTCGAAATTTCTATGTACGGATAGACAGCTAATTGATGGTTAGTGTGAATATATTTTAAGAAAAATGTGAAGTAAACATAGATTTCTCTTATTTAGCTAGAGATGAGATTCCGGGGTTTCGTGAATTTATTGCTGCGAATTAGAAGTCAACTTCAGCAATTAAGCCCCAAACGCAATACAACGGAACGGCGACGGAAACGGAAAATTTGACAGTTAGCCCATATATTTTCTGTCAAATTTGCCGTTTCCGTCGCCGTTCCGTTATATTGCGTTTGGGGCTTTAGTCATATTTTAAATGGTAAGGTTCTTTTTTGTTAATTTTCCTTGATCTTATTTATAATTTTCGTAGGACTTGGACTTACGACGGCATTTGAGGTCACTAACGAGGCGAAAAACGATCGACATTTCCAGCCGTCAGGTGGCGAAGATGTAAAGATGGGAAAATTTTGCTTGCGCTGAAGCGATTTGAGGAGCAGCAATTTGCCGTCATCCGCATCTTTGCTACGTCGGCAAAAACCACTATAGGGCACTGCACGGACTGCTTTGTCTCTTTTTCGCTGCGAAGAAATTAGAAAACAACAAGGCCAGTAAACGTCAAAATTTATGAGGAACGAAAGAGAAAGAGATGTTTCCGTGCAGTGCCCTATATCTGCTCATGTTCAAAAAAAAATAGAAAATTTTGCGACCGTTTGTTTCTCTATAGCAGACCCCACACGAGGCATATATTGACAATACTTTTCTCATCAAACTTTTCATCAAACTTTTCTTCAATATATTCACTGAATAGCCGACATGGCCATAGCTGAAGAAAAATTATAATTTTTATTGAACTAATACGAATCAAATAGCGGTATAACCCGCAAAACACGCACACACTGAACCGTCATCGACTCCGGTGGGCAAACTGCGGAGAGAAACGATGGGAAATATTGAAAAGAACATCAAACTTTTCTGCTTTCCCTCAATATTTACTTCAATATTTTGGGTTCGCACTCACACGATCAATCTTTTTCTTCAATAATCAAGAGTTTGTCAAACTTTTTCCGTCGTGTGGGGTCTGCTTATAATCAGAGCAACATGATTGATGCTCATTCTAAAATCTGTTGAATAAAGATTAAAAATGCCTATTTATTTGCAATTTTCAATTCGTTTGACAAATCAAGACAAAATTTTCAAAACGACTTATCTGCTTTTGTAAACAAAGATTAAAACGTCGATTTGACGAATCTGATAGCACCCCCACGCAAACCAACACCACCAACAGGTAGCAGAAACCTTCAGCTACCTATTGATGGTGTTGATTTGCGTGGGAGTGCTATCAGATTCGTCAAATCGACGTTTCAATCTTTGTTTACAAAAGCAGATAAGTCGTTTTGAAAATTTTGTCTTGAAATGAGCCCTGAGTGAGCCCCGCATAATTACAAACTGTAAATGGATATTTTCCCGTGCGTTCGGCCACAGTATCCTATACTGTTGACAACTGTAAATGAACAATCTCATGTAAAGTTTCAACAGTTTGTGGTACGGTTATTTGACAAATAACAGTATGTTGAATGGGTTGTTAAGTTATGTCACCATAAAAAATCGGCTGTTTTCGCGTGCAAAATTTTCGCTCGACAGTATGATAAAATGTTGACATATAATGCAGGAAATATAAAACTTTTTAGGAACAGCATGTTGTATATTGACATTTAGTGATGATGTCAGGTAGTTATGGTTGAATCGACCGAAAAATATTTGATAACCGCAACGTAAACTGTGAAGTTATTTCTTACATCGTAATAATGATTCTGACCATATAACATGTTGTTTTTTATTATGCGGGCCCTAACGCATAAAAATACTACATGAAACAGTTAAATATACTACAATTTTAAATGCAACAAATCTCGAGCAACATATGATTAGGGCCGAAAAACCAACAAAGCTGAACCGAGAAAAATGAGGTTCAAATTTTCTATGAATAATTTAATTCATTTATTGAAGCAGAAACTCATTTCATTGCCAAAACCATGTCAATAGTATATGTAAATGTAAATGTAAATTATATTATAACAGCAGATCAAGATTAATTGAAAAACCATTCGAAATCTACAAAATTTCAGCTTAAATAAAAATCGCGCCGTTTACTCGCATCACCGGCAACACGTTTGGTTTTTAAGCCGTTTGCTCAAAGCTCCTAACACCATCGGATTTGTTTAGATTTGTGAGCCAGGTCAGTTCTGCTATATGCGATATTAGAGATGGGCAAAACAGCTCATTGCATAAGCGGATCTGATCCGTTCAGTTCATTGAAAAGAGTCAGCTCCTTGGATCAGCTCTTCAGTTCTTTAATGCTACATATAATAAAACATAATTGTTAATATTATTATTTTAATTATTGTTCAAAAATTTGAAAAATTTATGTCATTCATTGATTTATTCATTCGTTCATCATTCATCTATTCACCTTTCTTTGAAATTTTTAAAATGTTTGGCTACAGTGAGGTAATAATTTCTATTGAAAAACCGACAATTTTAAACTAATAACATTTATTACGCTTTTTCTGACCGTCTAGTTTTGAAGTCTAGGAGTTCATTTAGAACTATCACATTTATTTCTATACAAAAACTAACTCAACGTTATTTTCTATTCATAATTCTAAGTTACATTTTGTTGATAACGTTTCTCAAATCGTTAATTTAAATAATTCAGTCCCTAGTCTCTGATATGTATATGAACCATATCACGTGTCATAAGTTTTCTCTTCATACTGGGTGCAGTAAATCAATGTCTTGTTTGCGCGCGCTTCTAACCCTTCTAACCATGCGTAGTTGACATTTTCATACAAGCGAGCCCATTCATCTATATTGGTTCCCGAAATGCGAGAGAAATAAAAACAAGAGAGTAAAAAAATACAGAGCACGGTGCTACAAACAAACCGAGTGCACATGTAGCAGTATGCTGGCGGGAAAACCCGTCGCAAGTAAAAGATCCGCTCCGTGCAAGACACAGCACCCAGCTCGGTTCGTTTGAACCACACGGTTCGCTCGCTAGAATCGGTCGCGACTGATCCGGATCGAGATCCGTGTCGCACGGATCTGAGCTAGTGGCGCAGCTCTCGCTTCCATGTCACAGCAATTTCGAGACGGACGACGACATGAGCGGAACTGAGAGTTGTTCGGATCTTCGGATCTTTTGCTTAGTACGGTTCGTTCGCTACCGCACTACTAGGTATCTTTTGTGTGTCCGTTCGTAGCGCCGAGTATGTGGGTATGGGTTAAGAAATAGGCGGCAAGCTAGATTATTTTTGCTTGTGTGTTTCTTATTCCTCTCTGCAGCAGAAATGATTTCTGTTGCTTGGCTAGATGGTGCTGTCGCTTGGCTTGAAGAATAATAAACGATCAGCACGTGCGCGGTACTGGACTGGAATGCTCATACAAGCTCGCTTGTGTTGTGTACCGTGAGCGTGGTATTTTCGTTTGTGCTGTACAAAATACAACAGCGCGCGTACTCGAGTGCGTACGCTCGAGGGAGTTTCTCTAGGCGCGTGTTTGACAATGATTTCATCAATTTAAAGTGAGCTGCTGAGCTGGGCTTCTTTAAAAAAGATCCATGGCTCATCAGCTCAATGAAAGGAAGCGAATCTTTGGAACAGCTCCTGAGCGGAACGCCCATCTCTATGCGATATATCGAAAACCTAATAAGAATATACATTTTAAAATAACTTGAAGCTAGTTTTTCTAAATAAACAATATAAAGTGAACGGCCTAAAAACCAAAGCAAACATTCCGCATGGTAGTTAAGGGCGCCAACAAAGGACTTAAAAACCACTACGATGCAAATGGTTCATAAGACGTTCACTCAAAATAGCAATTAATGTGTTTCTTAAGAGATATCAAGTACGGAGTTTTAACTAGCATGAAGAATAATTTACAAAGCAATCGTTCATACCAGAAAATCAAAAATCATGGTTTTGGTTTATAAGCCGTAATCATATGTTACGCGAGAAATGGTTCAATTTTTAACTATAAATTTCGGTTCGGTTGACCATGTTCTATGGTAATTTTGACATTTGTTTGTTTATTATATAGCCATGGTAAAAAATACTACGAACATTGTTAAAATAAATGCGGCACGTAGTCTGCACAAATCAATTGGTGTTGTGCATTTAATTTAAACTATCAAAATGGTATTTTTTACTACAATGCTGTTTTCAGTGTAGGTTCACGGAAATCTGAGCCTACACTGAAAAAAACTTTGTAGTAGAAATTACAATTTTGTGGTAAAATCTGGGTGCTGCGGATAGAGCCGCTTTTCTGCGCTCAAGCGAGTAGAGGGATATTTTGAACTCACTCCCATGAACAAAATTATTTTGCAGTTACTTGGCTGTCAAACATTTCCCGCTCTTCGAATTTCTCTTTCCACGCTGCATGAGGGCGCACAAATGCGCTAGACTCTACATGACTTTACGATTGTTTACATACAATCATGCTCCAATCAGCTGCTGAATATCGTGAAATTTCGTAACGAGTGCTTTTTAATTGCATTCCTACTAATTTTCCGCTAGAAATATAATGTGAAAATATTTGTTACAAAGAATACAAAACTCAAACAAAGATTATTTTTAATTTTTCCTCAAAGAATAACAATACTTCTCGATATTAGATCAGAAACTAACATAACCACAATCTTCAATGTTTGGCTCCGGCACAATAGAAAAGTTTGGCTTCAGTTTGACAACCAAATCGATTCTATTCGCACCACCCAGGGTAAAATTAAGAATAGTATACCGACGTTTTTCAACCGAAGGGACAAATCGCTTAATTTCATCATAAATGTAGTAAATCTGACTAATATTATTTTCAATTTTACCATAAAAATTGTTATTTAGCATAGACTCAAACAAAATAGTTGATTTTACCACACATTTTTACTATAGTAATATATATATATATATTATAAAATATATATATTTTCAGTAAGAATAACCATGTAAGCGGTTGAATAAACTATTTTTATCGTAAAATAGAGCATATTTTAGTTATTTTAAGACGATTGGCACTTCGGTTGAAAAACGTCACTGTTCTCAATATTACCCCTAAAATGGTAGTTTCTACTATAAAATTTTTCTCAGTGTACACTGTGCCACCAAAGTACTCTTTAATGGGTAAAAAAGTACCCATTATAAAGTTACACTGAAATAAATCTAGCATAGTTTTCCATCAGAAATGTCTAATAAGTTCAACGTGTTGCTTAACACGTAAGCATTATATGAATTCCTATGAGTAGTACGAGGTAAAGTATTCATATTCATAAGTGCAAATATGAATAATAATGACAACAGTTCATATTGAATGTATGTGCTCGTTACATGTTTGATATATATGCTGTGCACATAACTCCGACCGATCTGCTTTTTCTTGTCATGTATTCAGCGGTGCTAGTGTTTATTGTGCAATGGCGGATCAGCAGAGAAGCGGTTTTGATATTTCCACTCAGTTTTTTTTAATCTTGATGGTAAGTACACACAAAAAAAATACACACGTTGGTAAATGTAAGAACACCATTGGTAATTTTAAGAATATTCGTTAGTGATTTTCAGTAGAAAGTAAATAGTTGTTAAAATTACCAATGCAAAGATTCTTATTTCAATAAAAACTATTTCTTTTCAAATCGAATAACACGCTTGTCAAATTAAAAGTTTTATTGTTGCCGTAAAAATTCATTATACTGTTAAATTAACAATTTATTTTGCTTGATTTATTGTCAAATTCACAATCTGTTTCTCAAATTTAATGATTTTCATTTGGCTAAATTTCCCATTGGGAATCAAGAAATATTTTGTTTACATTGAAAAATCTTTTTATTTTTATATTAAGGTAAATTATACACATAATACACATGAAAAAGTAGATGCGATGCGATGCTGAAAATGATATTATTTTAGAATAGAGCAAATCGATCTCCTTTTCTGATGGTTCGGAGACTCGATCCTCCGGTACAAGGGGTGTCTCACATAGAATAAATTGAATTTATCTACCGAAAATTAACAAAGCAACCGAAGCGACTTTAATTCGATTCAAATTGAATTTAATTGCAATCCCAATTGCTGATTTTAGCAACACAACGAATCTTTGACATCATTTGTCAAACCGAACAGTGACATTCAATGTGATAGTCATTGTAAACATGTCCTATTCTATTCAACGCGGATTAGGAAATACAAAATTAATTGTTCGAATTCCAGAATGTTCATCTTGGAAGTGCAAATATTTTGAGCAGCGTACAAAATGTTCTACGTTTATCATCTTCAACGTGTATTCATCCTTTCCTATCAAAGGAACATCCAATTGTTGATCAGGAACTATTGTTGAATCCCGGAAAACACTTTGTGCTGCTTGGAACATATTCCTTTATGCAATCAGCCTTTTGAATGCTCCTTATTTGGACATAATATGTCCGACACCCCGCATTGACCAGCTTCTAAAAATAATCCTTTCCAATGAGAAATATCCGAAGAATAATCGCTATACTTCTGAATAGAAAAAATCTCTTTCTTCGATCTAAAGCTTGATCTAAAGGATGTTTTCGAATCCGATACGTTGTCCACCTTCTGAGCATAGTATATGCAATACAAGATACAAATTCATGCCATGGCAGGCATAGATAACATTTCTATGCATTTCTATAAAAACATTTCTATGTATCTAAAATTGAAGACAAAGGTAGAGGAACGCCTAACAGAAAGTGATCGATAATTTTAGAACCTTGAATAGCGATCAATCTGAGAAAAGCTATAGTAAGACATTTTTTCTAGAGTTATTTTATTTTTATTATTCAATTCTCAAAACAGAAGACGAAGTTCAGCGAGATTAATGATGTTTTTAGACTTAATTTATTTTGTTTATTTTTGAGCACCATAAAATTTCGAACACATTTGAGTGCTGCTTTTTTCAAAAATATTTCGTACCGTTAATCTTTACTTCTTAAATACGTTTACCGCCCTTGTACAAAGATTGACAGTCCGTTTATTCAGAACATCTTAACACCTACAGTTACAGGTACAGAAACTGCATCCTGAAATTACAGTTTGTTGAGAATATTTCCAGTCCCAGAAAGCCTAAAATATGAAAACATTATATTAATAATTGAAGTTAATAAGTTGTTGTAATATCCTAGGTTGTAATAACAGAGATCCTGAGATTTTGCAAAATTTTGTTTTGATGATGGAAAAAAAAACTTTTCATGATGTCGTTGACAACGTGAAAAATCCACGATTGCTTTGTCAAAAATTACAGTTCAATGGAGGGAAACAGTTCTGTCAAAACGAATTAGGTGCGTTGCAATACTGATCGAATAGTATCGTATGTTAGGAATCAATGCCATTCGCTTCAATCGACTTTATTTCGATTGATATTCGCTATCATTAATAGCGGTGAGACACCCCTTGCTCCGGTATCAATAAGATTCGGTTCATCTGCCTCCTCGTCCATTTCCAAAATGTCTATAAATTTACATCTACCCATCTCCGCTAGTTTTTCTGACAAGACCACTGAGTTCGCAGAATCACAGCACCATGCTGAAGCTATAGCACTTTAGACCAGCTGGTCCGCTCAACCATGGACACTTAAATGCGATACTCGCTAAATGGGATCGCCTTTGAGACCGGGTAGTTCTGTAAGAACGGAAAAATTATCAGTATTTGCAAAAAGGGACGCTATCCTTTGAACTCACCTGAAAATGCTCCTTCAAATTGCGCTTCAAAATGGTGAAATGCGGATGCCCAAAGTTGATCACCAGCTCTCCGCTGGATCGAATTCTTCCTTAATGTTCGAAATCAGAAGATTCCTTATCATCTGTGTCACATTCAAGTGCTCGCCCCTGCGTAGCCGACAGGGCCAAACAATAGTGTTTGTGATCACTATGGCTTTTACCACTTCCGTATGACCGTACCGACCTTTGGGGCCTCATCCACCAATCACGGCTTTACTCCGTCTACCGGGAAGTTTTACTTTGGCGAGTTTATGTCCGCCATCAGAACAACCTGGGGCGTTAGAAACTCGCTTGCTTTGTCACAGTCTGGAGGGCCAGCAAATACTTGGACTGTACAAAAAAAATAAACAAAAAAGTTCAGTCAGTTGCCAGAAAACTTGTTTTTAAAACAAGTGTTGCCAAATTAAATGAAAACAAAAAGGTTGATTAAAATCTTTCGTACTTTCATTTGAAAAGTTTCAGCTTTCAAGATCACAATTTTCGGTCATAAATTTCTTACTGAAAATAAATACTTTATTCTCAATTTAAATATTTTACTATTCAAAAGTACCAAATTTGATCGACTTTCAATTTCAAAGTACAAACTTCTTAAAAACACAATTATTTTTTTCTCTGTGTATAGAAAATACTTCCTTATTTTTTAATCATATATACTCGATTAAGTTGAAAACCGGAATACGGGACTAGCGAAGTTGGATTTCTCTCGCAATCCGTACGTTAAACCTAACTTCGCTAGTGGCGCGCTAGTCTAATTAGGGTCTAATTAGACTAGCGCACTACTAGCGAAGTTAGGTTTAACGTACGGATTGCGAGAAAAATCCAACTTCGCTAGTCCCCCATTTCGGTTTTCAACTTGACTAGCGATAAATAATTTTTACCGTGCATAACATTAATATTTTGTATATAGGATTTGGCAAGTAAATCATCACCGACGCTTGGATTCCTGCTGGACAGGAGCCCTCTTTTTTCGGAACACGTCGAAGGCCATAGTGCGTAGTATTCCCAAAAAAAGGTAAGTCTTTGTTATTAATAATAGATAAAATGTATGTCCATGTCTCTGTTATTGATTTTTAGGGAATTTTGGATATACAGTGAACATTCGCTAGTTGGGGCGCTTTTTAGTTGGGGGTTCGCTAATTGGGGCGAACCCCAATTAAAAAGCAGCTAAACGTCAGAATGTGATGTCAAAAACGCGTTGACGTTTTGTTTCCGTGTTTGGCGGGATCGATATTTTCTGGCGCGTAAAATTATCCTTTGTTCAAAGCAAAAAGTAAACAACATTGACGCTTGTCAAAACGCCCCAATTAACGAACGGCATTCACTAGTTGGGGTGAGGTCGTGCCCCAATTAGCGAACGATCACTGTACCTAGTCGGAGGTAGTTATACACGAATAAAAAAGTCCAATAGAATTACAATAGAAATTATTGTAACAATACGATAAATTTAATTGTATATACAATAAACTCTATTGTTGCTCACAATAGAATAACAATTAAGAATATTATTTTCCACCATAAATCCTATTGTAAATGGAAGTTTTACAATAGAAAATAGGGGTTGTTAGTTACCGTAACAACAAAAAAATCGTTTATTTCCGAGCCGGTGACAAGCGTGGTGTCATCATCATCAATAGACATAGCCCGCTGTCATCATTGAAACGCAGTATGAAGAAAATTATAGCCCGGGACATCCTGGCTACGATCTGGCGATGGGCTAAACAATAGGATGTCAATAGCCTGTTTATTTCTCGAACAAATTTTTGCAATTACAATAGAATTTATTATAATTCTATTGTCAACATTTTTCTGTCAATAGATTTTATTGTACGTTTATTGGAACAACAATAAGGAAAATTAATTGGTACAATAGAAGAACAATAGAATTGATTGTTCATAAATAAAATGTATTATTGTAATTTCATGATATTTTAATGTATTTCTATTGTATTTTCTACTCGGGTATTTTTTTTAAATATTTATTATCCGGGAAATCAAAATGAGCTCAACGCTCAGATTTCCGTGTATCGTGCGGCGGCTCAGTTCGAATGACATTTCTTCAGAACCAGCCGCCTGATGGGCCGCTGCAGTTGAAAAATAAAAACATTCGAAAAGAAGAAAATTCAAGTTCAGTCGTCATAGACCAGTGCATGATGACGTAGGTTGACAGTTCACAGAGCTTTTTCACAGGGACTTAGCCTCTGGCGAAGCTTCCGATAAAATTGTTTCGTCATTTTATTCGCATGTAGATGTACTTTGCGATTGATTTCATGCTGAATGCAAAGAATATCATTGAAATATTCGGATCGCAGCAATTTTAAACTAAAAATATGAATTTTAATTTTCTTCTCATCGATTTTTCTTCTAACACCTTATAAACAAGCTCTGTGAACTGTCAAATAAGTGAGGTTAGATCAAGATCTGGCATTGGTCTATTTCGCAGGCGGAGACCGACATTATTTTTTTTTCAACTACGTGTTTACAAATCCATTCAATCTCCGGGATCGTGTTTTGTCGCGTCAGGATTTTTTTACCAACAAACGAGTGCTATCATATTCTTTCTCCAGTCCGTCGTTCGATATATCAAGCTGAAGAGAACTGCTGCTGAAGCAGCATTTTCTGCTCTGTGGTGGAAGTTTTGTGTTGTGTAATCTGAGTGTGTGGAGGAAACCGGAGGAGCTGCACGTAGCTAATGATTATTGTTTGTTCTATATTAGTTTCCTTATCAGCAGAAACGAAAGGAACCAGCGGAGAGTGTTTGGCCCATAACGACCGCGAGGAGCGAACCTACCTTCAAGATGATTCCCAGTAAAAAGAACTGATATTTGCTTCGCGGCACCACTTGGAAGAGGATCTCTCTACCAATTCGGTTTAGTAATTGGGTTTGTCTTTGTGTTTTGGAAGGAAGTCTGGTGGATTGATTTGTCTGTTTAGTGGAAGTGCATTCAGCATTGAATAGTTTAAGCGAAGTGAAGAAATCGTAAACCGACCTCGAGTTCGAGTCAGCCGTACTTCTCCAATTAATGGCTAGTTCTATGAACAGCAAGTCCCGTTTTCGTCGTAGATTGGCTGCGATCTCCTTTCTGTCCAACATTTCGCTGGACGGCACCCACAGAGATACGAAACTTGGCCCCTTACACGGTTCCGGTGCAGGCGGTGGCCCCCTTCATTCCAATTTAAACAACAACAATGTCGACGGCGTACGCACAGGCAATTTCGATGACTCCTCCGAGGATAACATCGACGACCCTGGGATGGGCCCAGACGGTGAATTCGCGAACAATACTGAGTATATGGAGTCCAAGCTGATGGGAGGAAATGCAAACGGTGCGACCAACGGAACCATTGTGCAAGGTGCTACTGTGAAACGAACCCGTGCCCGAACTGGCACGTTTGGCAAGAGTCCTGACAGGAACGCAGTTCATCGGATTGACAGCGAGGGCAACGTGGTGTTCTCGAAAGTCACCTCTACCGCGTTAAAGGACAGGTAAGATTTTGCTTTTGTTTGTTTGAATTATTGAATAGGCAAATTAATCTTTATTTCTGATTATGCGCCTGGAGTCAAATGCTTTATTACCTACTTGATTCATTTCATTTCCTATAAAAAGCTCAATTTGGTGTGAACGTACAGCCTTTCAAAATATTTTGATTGCACTCGAAAAGCAAAACCATATTTAAATATAGGTATACGTCCGGAGATAATTCAGTATCAGTAAAAAAAAAGTACCTCCTATGAGATTCGCCAGAGAGGATTCGAGAAATCGCTCTGCTGTGTCCAGTTGATAAACATTTCCAGTATGGGTAGGACAAGCAGGATTTATTTCCAGTTTATGCCGGTATTCACATCTCTCGTTCTATCGTGCCAAAGGTTGTGAGTTCATCAAACTCCGACAAAAATTTGATTCCACCGAAAATAGACAGATTTTTTCAAAGGTTCAATCGCCAGACTGTCTAACAGTTTGCGATTCACATTGAATATTGATAATGAGGATGTATTATAATATCCCTTGTAAGAATTTGTTTGGAATTATATGAAGAATTAAAATAAGTCATGTGGCGATATGAAAGAAAAATCTTCAAGCACAAGTTATAAGTGGATTGTGGAATAAATAATTCAAAGAGGACATTGTGTTGAGTTAAGATAAGGCAGATGACTTGATCAAATCAATTGAACGTAAATTGTCTTTCAACTTTCTTTCGATTCAAGCAAATAGAAGTGTTTAGACGTTTAATTTATGCTCAAGCCAAGTGCGGTGTTACTAATTAAGCTATTTGTTTGCTCCCACAGAGAAAATGTAAATCCCAACGACAGTATTCATTACTATCATCCCGCGGACAAGCGGGCCCGGGCGAACTCTACCTCGTTACGCGCAGGAGCGCCTGGTGTAAAGCGTACACTGCTAGTGAACGCTACCGGTGACGAGAAACGTGAACTCCCGAGCAATAGCAGCACGGAAAGTCTGATTCAGGGTCGTCGCAATGTCTTGATTCACGAGCCCGCATCACGCGAGGTTAAATTTTTACCCTCAAACATAGGGCGTAACTACAATTTCCGCGATGAGCGCGTCGTGCTGGTCTCGAAACGCAGTCCCTGTTTCTTGTTTTCGGTGATTCCTTACTATAAGGGAAAATCCTCGCGTGCTGAGATACGTCGTGAGGGACGTCGTCGTAATCCATCCGGTACCAGACCGTTGTCTTCGATCAACGATTTACCATTCGATGCGTTCCGGCTGCTTGGTATCGAACGGGGTGGCGAACCAGGTCAAGAGATTTCCTACGGATATTTGTTAATCCCTTCTAAACAATACCACAAAGAGAAGAAGCACGAAAAAAGCTCCCGCAGTGGATTCGAAATAACAAATTTTGCATCGTTGGAAAACCACGCCGCTGCACGGTACTACAGCTACGAGTCCAACCGTAATGCCACCGCCAGTCCCTCACAAAACTTGAACAGTTTAGATGCAGTGAAATGTGACCTTGAAGACGGATTCGCCTCAATATCAGGAGTATGTGAAGCCTAATCAACCGGCGGGACTAGTCGGATCGCTAAAATTTTCTTTCACTTTCAGATGCAATACTCGCCGAACATTTTGGACGACCCGGAGTTGATCGCCGGCAAACATCGTACACTGTTGACCTTCACCTCGTACATGACCTCCGTGATCGATTACGTGCGTCCATCGGATCTCAAAAAGGAGCTAAACGACAAGTTCCGAGAGAAGTTTCCCCACATTCAGCTGACGCTTAGCAAGCTAAGAAGGTGAGTGATTGTTTGTGGAGCGGTGAGACGTTATCATTTATTTGCTATGACAGCAACCTAAGCGACAAACTGATAACGGAGGAGTATTCCTTTTGTCCTGGTTATTTATTGGATCTACAAATAAATGAAATCCATCCGCTACGTACATATTAATACAGATGCAGCCTAGTGAGACGTAAGAGTTTATTCAGGCAGCTATCTCCCTCGGTATCAGCGATGCTTTATTGCTATTTTGCGATTCATTTGAGGTTGACGAGCGCCAAGAGAAGTTTTATCATACAGTTTGTTTATCTACGACAATATTGATAACAAATCAAAATGATAGACTTACAGACAGAAAATTTTCTAGATTTAATTCGTTTTTAAATTGCTTGCAACTACTGTTTCCAAAACAATCAACAAAATTGTTTTCTCTGACAAACATGACCATGGGCGTGACCGTAGTATCTAACGGGTGGTCACTAAAAAATGGGAATTTCAATACTAAGTATATAAGTCTTCAATACTCTATGAGAACATTAATGCTTTCAGAGCTACACCTCTTGATGAACTCCTAGGTGTTAACAATTGATCTGCTGGGGAACGACTTCGGCATACTCTGGAACTCCTTGACTAACCACTTGCCCAAGTTTTGTGTAGGGGATCCTACTGATGAAACTATTTCTCGCATCTCTGTACCTGGCTAATGTATCTTTGGTAGTCCTTGGATCCTTGGTAACACAGTGTTCGTTATTTTTACCCGGCATTCCTTTATTGATCATTGCATTTTGACAATTTTCCAACATCCCCCTCTAATTGATCAATTTTTAGTGTATCCAGTTTTCCGCGAGCGGTAATGGCCGCCAGCTTGCCTGCAGGTTAGTCTCTGATTTGACATTTCTGGAGATCAACTGCACCCACCGCTCCGAGCATTCTGACCAATGTAGCATATAAGAAGGTGCTGATTAAGTGAATTCAAGCCTTCTTATATACCACATTGATCAAAATGCTCGGACGGTGGGTGCAGTTGACCTCCAGAAATGTCAAATCAGAGACTAACCCGCAGGCAAGCTGGCGGCCATTACCGCTCGCGGAAAACTGGATACAAACACAGCTGATCCCAAGACGAATCGATTAGTGACAAAATCTTGTAAATCGGTCCATCTGTTCGTGTGTTACAATGTCCTCAAAGGAAATGCAAAACTCATTTTTATGTATAGAAACTAGAAAGAAATTAAGAAGATTACTGTCTTCGTTAAACACTACAATGAAGAAAGGGTCCATGCTGTTTCAATCTCAATTATATAATCAACTGCTCTAGCAGCACAGCTGCATCGTTTGGCATGAACCTTTCGCTGCCTAAACAATGTTCCAATTTATGTTATTTCCATTCACAGTATTAAACGCGAAATGAAGCGTATCAATAAAATGGACGGACGCATCGATTTCCTAACCATCTCGCAAGCATACGTCTACTTCGAGAAGCTAATCCTGTCCAATATGATCAACAAGGACAACCGCAAGCTATGTGCTGGTGCTTGCCTGCTGCTCAGTGCCAAGCTGAACGACGTCAAGGGCGAGGTGCTGAAAAGTTTGATTGAGGTAAGCAAGTTGAGAATAAATAACAAGCATCAGTCAGTATTCAACTGTGAACTTTTTTTTGCAGAAAACGGAAAGCGTGTTTCGTCTGAACAAGAAAGAGCTGATCGCTTCGGAGTTTGCCGTTCTGGTGGCGCTTGAGTTCAGTCTGCACGTCCCGACCAGCGAGATTCATCCACATTACCAGCGTCTTCTGTACGAGTCCTAGGGCCGTTCGCCATGCATTGCAGAACAGAATTACTCAGATGATGCTATTATTGAACTTGTGCTATTTTCCCGTTGTATTTAGTTTTGGTTCTATTATTTGTACTCCGTATTTTTGTCGTTAGAATTTATTGTTTTAAACTTTATTTAACGTTTAAAATTTGAAAAAAAAAGTTACGTTTATAATAAAACAGTTTAAATACTTGAGTTACATGAATATCTTTTATACGAAAATGTCCTGCATGTTAATGAACACGGCTTCTATTGATAATGCGTCTAATTATGATTTCCAGTTGATTAACTATTTGTCTATTTGTCAATTGTGCCACCAAAAACACGAAGTATAGGAGAGGAGAAAACAATGATTTTGTGTTTCTCTTCTGTAATTCGAGTGGTCACAAGTGAGAGGTCAATCTGACAAATTTTCAGCAGCGTAGTCGAGAATTGTCTCTGAAAATTACGCTTGTGACTTTGTTGTATACTGCCCTTATTGGAATAGCTCTGTGAAATCTGCAGTGGCGTGATATACCCATTCTACCGCCATATGAACATCGCTGCATGCTGCTCGGAATCGAAAACTGCATGCTGCTCGGAATCGAAAAGAAAGACCACGATACAAGCAGTCCTCGTTGCAAAAATACTGACCGGCGGAATCGATGCCCCTGCTATTCTAGCTGAATTGTATACTGCCGCTACTCGCATATCAGTCCCATTTCGGTTTTTGTCACTTTCGAGCTAACTCCGTGAATAGTATTCAACTTTATCATACTTCCTCATAATATGATAAAAAATGAGACTTTGTTCGGGAGAAATGTGAAAAAATACCAAACCAACCTTGTCCCATATTGAATGTACCCGCATACCAGTCCCATTAAAAATTTACATAAGCTGATTGCTCAAAATTCAATTATTTTTTCATTGATCTGAATCGTTTTACATTAACTCATTGAATGAGGAATGACTCTGCAAAATTTGAACCAAATCGCGAAATGTTTGAATTTATTAGATTTTTTAAAGTTTTACATGGAAAATGCGTTTTGAAACTTCATCGGCTATTATCTCAGTATGCGAAAAACCAATATGGGACTGATATGAAAGTACCGGCAGTATATTTATGTTCCAGAACGACCTCTACCTACCTGGATACCTGGTTGGCTACAGCGTCGATACACCTATGTCTCACGTATAGTAGAGCTCCATAATCTTAATCCAAAACCTTGGGCGATATTTCTCCAGTTTCCCAGCACGTTCAGAGTCCCCATGTCCGATTCCACCGCGTGCAGCCAGCGTGTTCGTGGCCTTCCACGAAGTTGCCGGCCCCTATCTGGTTCTCTGTTGAATATTGTTTTCGCTATTCTTTCTTCCGACATTCGCATCAAGTGACCAGCCCACTGAAGTCTGCCGTATTTTATACGATTCACAATACTTTCTTCTTTGTATACTTGATACAGCTCATGATTCATGCATCTGCGCCACACACTATTTTCTAGTTTCCCTCCGAGTATTGTACGCAGCACTTTTCGCTCGAAAACCACGAAAGCTCTCCGGTCCGCCTCTTTTAACGTCCTTCATGTCCATGTCCATGGTGGAATCAGAGTTTTGTATAGAACAAATTTCGTTTCCGTCTGCATGTTGCGGGACCTAAGCTGGTTACGTTATCCGTAAAAGGCCCTATTCGCAACAGCAATACGTCTTTTAACTTCACGGGAAACGTCATTGTCACATATCACAAGCGTTCCAAGGTAAACAAATTCTTCTACAACTTCAAACACATCTCCATCAAGCACTACCTCAGCACCAACACCGTTAGGTCTTCCTCTGTCTCTACCTGCCACCATGTACTTTGTCTTGGTATAGTTAATGGTTTAGGCCTATCCTCAGTGAGACAAAAACCTCCACTACTGCTCTGTGATCGATGCCAATAAGATCGATGTCGTCCGCAAAGCCCAGGAGCACATGCGACCGTGTGATGATAGTGCCGTTCCTCTGCACGCCAGATCTCCTAATAGCTCCTTCGAGTGCAATGTTGAATAATAAATTCGAAAGTGCATCACTTTGCTTCAATCCGACTAAGGTCACAAACGAGGTTGACAGTTCGTCTGCAATTCGAGCCATCCAGCGTTGCACGTTCGTGTTGCCTTTTTTTCTGCGGTGGATTTGTTTCTCTTCTGCCCTTGCTACACTGTACCGCTCTCTGTTGGAACGGGTACGAGCCACTAGCAAAGATGCATCTGAACACGAGAACGCATGTTCGTGTTCAAAAAGTTCTGAACACTGCACACTGTTCAAGAGCACTGACCTAACTTAGCAACTTGTATCCTAGGAAAACAAACTCAAGCGACGGCATGCTACTCATTTTTCGGCTAGTAATGGAACACGTGGGCATCTAACGGATAGAAATCAAGCACGCTCGTATGTTTTTTCATAGTTTCAAATCTAAGGAATCTTAGTTACCATGATCGTTTTGCTTGCGTACCAACCCAGTGCACACTGAACTGTGTTCAGAGTTCAAAACTTAGAACACCAAGGGCGCGGCTCATGTTCTGTTCAGGATGCATCTCTGGCCACTAGCAACATTTTCTCGTGCGTCACCTGCTGGCACTCCTAACCAACCATTTCGTTGGCGTCGCTATGCAATGCCTAAAGCCCTCAGTCCACTGTTTGTCATAATGACAAATATTTGTCAAGTTGATCCGGACATCTACCAAACCGATTAGAAATCGACATGGATATCAGACTGACTTGACAAATATTTGTCATTATGACAAACAGTGTACTGATAGCTTAACACTTCCTGCGCTGTTGTAGTCACAGCTTCGAGGATATTTTCCCACAATCTGTTGACGTCGCCAGATCCGGTGGCACCTCCAGCACCATCTTCGCTCGTCCAGCTTCTGGTGGTACTGTTCAGCAACTCCGTCAACTGACAAGCGTTGGATATTGAAACGCATCGTTCTGTTGTTTCGTGAATTCGTGACGCTGAAAAGTCGCATCCGAATTTTTGCAATCACAAGGTAGTGATCTGGAATGGTAGTGGTAGTGGAATGAAGGCTTTCCGTACCAATCTGCGATCTGCGCATTTGCATCCCCGATGACAATCTTTACATCATATGTTGGGCACTCTTCGTAGGCCTTATCAAGGCTCTCGTAGAACTCATCCTTTACGTCATTAGGCTTATCGTTCGTTGGGGCATAGATGCTGATCAGGCTATAGTTGAAGAATTTGCCCTTCATTCTCAACACGCAAATGCGGTCGCGTATCGGCTTCCACCGGATAGCACGCTTCATCTGATTCCCGATCACCATCAAGCCACCTCCTCGTTCTGCTCTGTCACCGCCGCTATAGTAGTGTGGTACTTGAATGAAGTGTTCGCTATGGGATCCACCGCCCGAAATTTACGATCTCCAGTTCATTTCCTGGATTGCTGCCACACTCACGCCGACCTTCTGCAGCTCGAGCCAGGAGCTCAACTCCAAAATTATGGGTAGGAGACGTGCTTCGACATGTCCTACTTGTCCCACCCACTCACGGCTCCACTGCATATATTGTAACATTCGTAAAATGTTCCAACCAAAAAGAACTCTATTTTGGTGTCAGTTTTGCTCACAAAATTATGAATAAAAATCTTTGAAAGTAAATGTAAATAACACACAAGAACTTGAATTTATTCATGGTGGGCTTCGTAGCCGTGTGGCTAGTGGCGTCAATCATCTAGACGCATGAGCTATGGAGCGTGGGTTCGATTCCCGCCCCGGTAAGGAGGGAACTTTTCGTGATCGAAAAATTCTCCACTGGTTCACTGGGTGTTATGTGTCCTGTCCGTTGTCTAGGTGTTAAGTGTTCAGTCTGTACGAGTCTTCTCCATTCAGCTCGGTCCATGGCTGCACTTCGCCAACCACGCAGTCTGCGGAGGGTCCGCAAATCGTCCTCCACCTGATCGATCCACCTTGCCCGCTGTGCACCTCGCCTTCTTGTTCCCGTCGAATCGTTGTCGAGAACCATTTTCACCGAATTACTGTCCGACATTCTGGCTACGTGCCCGGCTCACCGCAGTCTTCCGATTTTCGCGATGTGAAGGATGGATGGTTTTCCCAACAGCTGATGCAACTCGTGGTTCATTCGCCTCCTCCATGTCCCGTTCGCCATCTGCACCCCACCATAGATGGTACGCAACACTTTCCTTTCAGAAACTCCCAGTGCGCGTTGGTCCTCCACGAGCATCGTCAAGGTCTCGTGTCCGTAAAGAACTACCGGTCTTATAAGCGTTTTGTAGTTTGGTAGTTTGTTTTGTAGTTTTGTCAGTTTGGTACGGCGGCGAACGTACGATTTCCAAAGTACGTACGATTTCCAGCCACTATGCGTCTCAGAATTTCTTTGCTGGTATCGTTATCGGCGGTTACCAGTGAGCCCAAGTACATGAATTCTTCAACCACCTCGATTTCGTCACCACCGATAGAAACTCGCGGTGGGTGGCTTACATTGGCCTCTCTTGAGCCTCTTCCTATCATGTACTTCGTCTTCGACGTGTTGATGACTAGTCCAATCCGTTTAGCTTCGCTTTTCAGTCTGATGTAGGCTTCCTCCATCCTCTCAAAGTTACGTGCCATGATATCAATGTCGTCGGCGAAACCAAATAACTGGACGGACTTCGAGAAAATCGTACCACTCGTGTCAATCCCTGCCCTTCGTATTACTCCCTCCAAAGCGATGTTGAATAGCAGACACGAAAGGCCATCACCTTGCCGTAACCCTCTGCGCGTTCCGAAGGGACTCGAGAATGTCCCTGAAACTCGAACTTCGCACATCACCCGATCCATCGTCGCCTTGATCAACCGTATCAGTTTATCCGGAAATCCGTTTTCGTGCATTAGCTGCCATTAGCTGGTCCCGATCGATTGTATCATATGCGGCTTTGAAGTCGATAAATAGATGATGTGTGGGCACGTTGTATTCGTGGCATTTCTGCAATACCTGACGTATGGCGACCACCTGGTCTGTGGTAGAGCGTTCATCCATAAATCCCGCCTGGTACTGCCCCACGAACTCTCTTGCAATTGGTGTTAGTGGGCGGCATCAAATTTGGGAGAGTACCTTGTAGGCGGCGTTCAGCAATGTGATTGCACGGTAGTTGCTACAATCCAACTTATCGCCCTTTTTGTAGATGGGACACACGACACCTTCCATCCGCTGCGGCAGAACCTCATCCTCCCAAACCTCTAGCCAGTGCATCACCACCGTGTTTAAACAGCTCTCCTGGTAGTTGGTCAACTCCAGGGGCTTTGTTGTTTTTCAGCCGGCCAATCTCCACCTGGATTTCCTGGAGATTCGGAGCCGGAAGTCGCGTGCTCCTAGGTTCATTTCCATACCGCCACCGTTGTCTGCCATATCGCCGTTCAGGTGCTCTTCGTAGTGCTGCCGCCACCTTTGGATCACCTCACGCTCGTTTGTAAGAAGGTTCCCGTTTATGTCCCTACACATATCGGGCTGTGGCACGTGGCCCTTACGTGAACGGTTCAACTTCTCATAGAACTTTCGTGCGTTATTAGCGCGGTACAGTTCCTCCGTCTCTTCACGGTCTCGATCTTCCTGCTGGCGCTTTTTCCTCCGGAAAATCGAGTTTTGTCTGTTTCGCACCCGGTTGTATCGTGCCTCGTTCGCCCTCGTGCGGTGTTGCGGCAATCTCGCCCATGCTGCATTCTTCTCCTCAACTAACTGCTCACATTCGCCGTCATACCAGTCGTTTCTCTGATCCGGAGCCACCGTGCCTAGTGCAGCGGTTGCGGTGCTTCCAATGGCGGATCGAATATCTCTCCAGCCATCTTCAAGAGATGCTGCGCCTAGCTGCTCTTCCGTTGGGAGTGCCACTTCCAGCTGCTGCGCGTAGTCTTGGGCTAGTCT
Organism: Armigeres subalbatus; assembly: GCF_024139115.2. Lineage (NCBI taxonomy): Eukaryota > Metazoa > Arthropoda > Insecta > Diptera > Culicidae > Armigeres > Armigeres subalbatus. The sequence continues at coordinate 221,633,322 of NC_085141.1, read as the reverse complement.
ACCGTTTTGTAGCCGCCCAATGTTTAGCCGCGGCGGACGACTCCGACGCGTGTTGTTCACCGTCTAGAGTTTTGAGCGCAGACATACTGCAACGAGGTAGTGGTCGGATTCAATATTCGCACTGCGGTAAGTGCGTACGTTCGTGATATCAGAGAAGAATTTACCGTCGATTAGAACGTGGTCGATTTGGTTTTCCGTTACTTGATTAGGTGATTTCCATGTGGCCTTGTGGATATTCTTGCGGGGGAAGGAAGTGCTTCGGACTACCATTCCGCGGGAGGCTGCAAAGTTTATGCATCGTTGGCCGTTGTCATTCGATACAGTTCCATGTTCCAAGCTGACTGGTGATCTTTTATTCGTTTCCTAGGTCGTTGCCGATTGTATCGAGTCGTATTATCTTCTATGTCGTTCGTAATGGTTGTTTTTAAAGGCGGGTTATTGGGCCTGCGCAAACCTCCTGTCTCGTCGGAGGGCCGTCGTGTCAGGGCTGTTTAGCGTCCCACCTAACACCAGGACTTGGGACAAGTTACAAGTTACAATACGTATATTGTATACAGAGATGATAAGTGAGAAACTTTTTCATTCTCTTTTCAATGCTAGTGGACTCGCACCACTGAGAGGAGACTGACGCTTGCCATCGTGCGCAAAATACGGCCTCTTCCAGTGAGGAAGGTGGCTGCGGCGAAAGAGACAGCTTTGCGGCAGATGGCCGCCAGCGCACGGTGGCAAAAATGCAAGATGCCTACCTCGGCACAGGCAGACTCGGCTGGTGTTAAGGGTAACAATCCAGAGGCGGCTCGAACGTATAGGAATAAAATGTCGGCGACAGAGTCTCGATTAGGTTACCGTGGGCGATATTAGGTCTGTTCCATGCCGTAGAGTAGGCGGCTATCAATGATAGCCTGCCCGATCTTTAACCGGAGCCTCCTGTTGTTGGTTCGATGAGGCTTAGCAGAAACTATTAACAACCGATACACCACGGCTACAATAAGATTTTCCGACGGACCCTTCACATTGCTGCTTCGAAATAATGTGGCTAGGTGTGGCTAACCTGTGCTGGTTGCAACTGATTCAGCCATAGTGCATTACTTGCATTGGAATCGACGAAAGCAAAGCAAAGAAAAATCACCTAGTACCTATAAAAAAAATCTCGGCAAAAAGCTGCCAAGTTACCAATTTGAAACAGTTTCCCTATAATGATTTTCTCTAAATAAATAAATTAAAACGAATAATAATGCTAATTATTAAAGCTAAAATATTCTATTTCAAAAACCCAAATATTTCCTTTTCCCCAAGTGGCTTGGTGTTATTCTCTTCATCGGCCTTCAACGCGGCCATTAGGGCTTTGTCCAAATAAGCTGCAGCACTTACCCCTAGGTCCAAGCTTTTCATCAGCGTATCCGAATGGAAAGAGCCTTCACCAGAAGTCCGGATCGACGTGACTGATGACTTATTACCCTTTTTACGCGATACGCCAATCACAACGCTGATTGCACTGCACTCCTCTTCTTCTGCCGAAGGATCAACCACACAGCAGTCTCCAATCTTGCACACAGTCACCAGCAGTGGGGCAGCGTCAATATTCAATCGTTCGCAATCATACGGGTCGTCGGACAGTATGATGTCCATAGCCCCTCCGTCCAATTCCGCCGAGGACACCCGGGGAAGCTTAGTATTGTAGAGAGCCGCCTTGACGGCCAGGGACACGGCATCGAAAAGATTACCACCGCATTCAAGAATCAGGATGTCCACGTAAAGTTTCCAGCATTGATGCTTAGCCAGAATACACAGCGGCGTCAGATCGAACGCTTGTTGGGAAAGGTACGCCTTTGACAGTGTGTTGGATATTTCAGTGGCCAGCTCTTCGCCGCCACGTCCCTCGAAATCCGGCGTGGCATTGGCCGAACAGTCCACAAAGAACTCGAGTTTACCCTCCTTTGGCCGATTGGGGCTGGGAATGTCGATGTCGGCCTTCACAGCCACGAGTATATCCGTGTTTGCCAGGCGCAGTCTAGCCGAACCCATTGCATGTACGACAACATCCGTTTCCAGTTCCATTGGGCGGTAATCACGGTTCGTTCGGCCGTCATTGCGGTAATCTTTCTGTGAAATTGATCATTAAATGATTTTGATTAAACGCTTTTGATGTGAGTTGTCTGGATTTTCTCCACATTACCTGAATTCCATGTAGAATATATGTCTTTTCGGCTTCGCTTAACAGAACATTTGCCATCGTTAAAACTAATTTATAGGTAAGTAAAATAAACTTAAAAAGACGCTTTTAGTTATCGGCCATAAGATATTTTGGAAACATCAGTGCATAAGCACATGTCATTATTTTTGTTTTGCTCCGGATCGGGGTTCTGTCGCAGTGTTCGAAAGTTGCGACTACGATGATGGGACCATCGAATCCATCAGACCTAAAGTTACTATGAATATAAATAAAGTCTGGCGGAGTTAAATAAAACGGTTATGTTTTTTCAACTTTTTTTTGGAAAAAGAATTGATTAATTTTGATACACATATTTGAGTTTGCCATTAAATTTTTTAGGTGTATTTCTTATATTGCAGTTTGCGTTGGGTTCGCCAAATGCACGAAGTTGCAGCAAACATGCAAAAGATCTTGCATACAGTGTTGCTGATTAATTTATCTTTCAAGAAGATTATGTTATAATCGAAGTCGTAATGTTTTGTCATCCTATTTAAGCAATATATAATAAGCTCTTACTCCATATTTAAAATATTGTGATAGAAAGTCATTGTTTTTTACTGGAAACTATGATAAAACTAATAAATAAAGTGCCAATGTTTAACATTCTTCCCCTGAAAAATAATTAAAATATGTTAGCACCACTGCTCCGATGTACACATCAAACTAAAACTAACGTGAATCCAATGCATAACACGTCTAAAACAGACGAATAAGCATGAATTTTGACAGCTCGTTCCTGTGCAAGTTGCTTGCAGGTTGTCTGCAATGCTAATTTTATTTGCAAATCGCAATACATATCATTAAGCGCCTACTTTGGCAAAAAATGTATTAGAAATCTTAATAATAGGGTAAATGATATATTTTGGACATGTACATATTTTGGACAAGCCTGAGCTTCTTCGATCAATTTTAGATAATGTGTAGGAAAATTTTTATCGAAAGTATTGCGCTTTTTGCACTTCATAAGAGTTTTGCGAGATTTTTTTTCTCACAGTCATCTTTTTCTCACACTCAATACACTCAAAAAAGTTTGATTTTCCGTGTATAATTTTTGTGGGTGAGTGCTCAATCTGAAAACAAATAGACGTCAAATCATGGCGGGGATCGATTTAGTGTACACGCTCACATGTGACTAACGAGTAATGGGTTATAATTGGGTAAATTTCAGTAACAAAAATCGATCAACCCGAAATAAGAGTGAGTGTGAGAAAATGAAGCGGGCAAATCACAATCTACACATAACTCTTCAAATTGGTGAAATCGGCAATATGATCATTGCATACTTTTACCTCAGCTCTAGCGGCTCCTAATGAGAATTCACAAATCAACTATTATTTATCTTTAAAATTACCTAAAATGTAAAGCTTTCTACCAAAGTGCCTGTTGGACGCCAGTATGCAGGAGAACATGCATTATAGGACTCTTCGTAACATGCACCTGAAACACGTTTAAATTGGTTAAAACGGCAATCTTGAGGTCTTGCGGCCAAAGTTTGATTGTAATTGAGATACTAACATATTCCAATCGCTTAACATGAACTTGAGACGGATGGAAAAGGAGTGACCAAAATGAAGTTATGTTTTTATGCATCAGACATTTATTGGTCACTCCATGTACAGTACATGGATGAACCATTAATTGCCAACTTTCAGGCTGTTTTCAATGATATCGATAAGATTGCGAAACAATGTTAATTTCTGGTTTAATCTGTGTCGGTTAAGCAAATAAATGCATTTAAATGAATGTGGATACGTGTAGGTAAGTCATACCATTGAGATCTGTAGGTGGCCATTTTTAAATTAGGAGAAAATGACTCTGTCCAAAATATATGCATTTTCCATGTCGAAATTATATATTTGATGTTCAAAAAGAAAATATTTCAGTTCGCAGTATATCACAGTTTACACCTAGTAAACGTAATTTACTCAAAAATTGAGCAATGGAGACACAAGACTAATCATAGGTTATGTATTTGGATGAACCTAGTGGTTTTCAATTGTTTTATACTATTCAATCTCGATATATTTTCTAATGAATGTCCTATGCTTGTCCAAGATACATCATTTACCCTATATAACATTATTTTTTTACGTATACATGAAATACGGCTTTTCGCATTATGTTTTTTCCTTGAATTTCATCTGCTGTAGAAATTGAACACATAAACAATTTGTTAAGAAAATTATTTTGAGCTTTTTAGTGGAATATCTTCACTTGTCATAAGACGAGTTTGTACCATCCCATTTAATTCCACAACTTGATTGTACCTTGACAGATACGTATTTCAACCTCAACAGTAAGGTCGTCTTCAGTGTTTCGTACTTGACTCGACTTATGAGATGGTTTAAGTCGAATGGGATGGTCTAAGTCGAGTCAAGTATGAGACACTGAAGACGACCTTACTGTTGAGGTCAAAATACGTATCCATCAAGGTACAATCAAGTGGTGGAATTAAATGGGATGGTACAAACTCGTATTATGACATAAACAATATTGAATAAAAAGATATTTTAGTTACTAGATAAACATTTTTACCATAGATATAATTATAATATACATTATAATTATATTATAATTGTTTTTACTGTCGTCAGGAACATCTTTTGCTGGCGAAGATAGGAGATCTAAATGTCAATGAAGGAAACATACATACGATTTGACATTTGTTTCGGACAGCAGAACAAAGGGAACTGCTGAAGCTACAATCTTTATCAAGTAACTAAAGTATCTTTTGTTGAATATACAATAATCAACAGAGTTAGAGAACACGTAAAAAAAATTAATGTTGTTTATTATTATTATTTTTTTTTAAAGCTTTATTAGAGTGATTTTAAAGTTGTTGACAAAGTTCATCACTTGTTTATTATTAATATTTCAAGACAAAATTTTCAAAACGACTTATCTGCTTTTGTAAACAAAGATTCAAACGACGATTTGACGAATCTGATGCTCTCCCACGCAAACCAACACCATCAACAGGTAGCGGAATCCTTCACCTAGCTATTGATGATGTTGGTTTGCGTGGGAGAGCTATCAGATTCGTCAAATCGTCGTTTGAATCTATGGTTACAAAAGCAGATAAGTCGTTTTGAAAATTTTGTCTTGATTTCTAATACTTTTTTGCGAAAGCAGGCGCTTATTGACATGTATGTATAAGAAAAAACTTATATATCGCATTAGTCACATACATTCAGAAACTTTTCATTAACTTATGAATGTTATTAGCTTTTTGATATGGGGTCATTCATTAGGTTGCATAATGAAGAGTACATATAAGTATTTTCGAATGGTTTTTTTGCCATAACATATAAGGTTATTTTTTTAAGGTGAACAACGATGATGATGACTAACCTTTTTTTCTTTATCGTTAAATTCATCATTTCGGTTTTTGAAAGAAAGGAACAACGGAGAAACCGTAAATCTTCACTCAGCTGATTCGGTATTATAAAACAAAATTTGTTTAATAAAGATTCAATATATTCATATGCATATGAGTGTTTTTTTCACCCATCAATTAGGCTTTCTGCGAGCGTTTACGCAAACGCACATTTCACTCGCACTTTTACTCAGTTTGTTTGCAACCACCAGCAGCTGTCACGGCAAAATCAAATAGGATTGTTGGTGAGAAATGTCGGCAAGACCCCAATTAGGCTTTCAGCGATCGTGTACGTACACGCACGTTTCACTCACACTTTTACTCGGTTTGTTTGCAACCACGAGCAGCTGTCACGGCAAAATCAAATGGGATTGTTTGCAACCACGAACCTGCGTTCGTGTTGGTGAGAAATGTCGGCGAGACCCTAATTATTGGTTATTTCGCAAACAGCCGTGTTCGTTGGAGTTTAATTTTTTTCAGTGTGGGAGGATTAAACTGGGAAACCGAAATGCGGAATAATCGCGTCGATCAATTTCGATGTGGCACGAAAAGATAACCAACGCAACCAAGTACCGACGAATCAACAAACCACAATAAAAATACACCAAAGGTATACCGTATACGAGAAAGGCAAAAACTGTCAATAAATAGACGGAGGCGCAATTTACGATACTAGTTTGTGATACAAAATCGAATTCATTAATGAATTTTCTCGTTATGCGTAAAATCCAGTGATATTTTATACACTGTCGTAGCCAAGCAAATTCGTCTTACGATTTGCTTCTTACCAACGAAAACAAGCGCGGAACACCGAAGGATAATTCGCATGTTCACGCCTCAAAAACAGAACACTGAATTCGTCTTCCGATTTGCTTCTTACCAACGAAAACAAGCGCGGAACACCGAAGGATAATTCGCATGTTCACGCCTCAAAAACTGAACACTGAATAATCGTTTATTTTCACAGTTCCTGTCAGCCTACTGAGATTGAATTTCAAATTTCTTCTCATTAGCTTATTATTATTAGTATTATTTAAACTCAAATGGAGAAACTAAATATGGAGCCTGGTGTGATTCGCAAACTTGATGAGGTAGTGGTGAACCGAATCGCTGCAGGAGAAATCATACAGCGACCGGCAAATGCATTGAAGGAGATGATAGAAAATAGCCTGGATGCCAAGTCGACCGGCATTCAGGTTGTAATAAAAGCCGGTGGACTGAAGTCGCTACAGATTCAGGATAACGGCACTGGAATTCGTCGCGATGATCTGGCTATCGTTTGTGAACGTTTCACTACATCTAAACTGAAAAAGTTCGAAGATTTGTCCTCCATCGAAACGTACGGTTTCCGTGGAGAAGCCTTGGCAAGTATCAGTCATGTAGCGCATTTAACGATAACTACCAAAACTAAGGATGAGAAATGTGCCTTTAAGGCCTCTTACGAGGATGGGAAATTGAAAGGAGACGTCAAACCTTGTGCAGGCAATCAGGGTACTCAAATAGCAGTGGAAGACCTGTTCTATAATGTTCCAATGCGGAAGCAAGCTCTGAAAGCTCCCAACGAAGAATTTCAAAAGATATCTGACGTTGTCAGCAAATACGCAGTGCACAACCCCCAGACTGGGTTTATGCTGAAGAAATTTGGAGAAAACGCTACAATTCGAACACAAGCCAAATCTACGGTTGAAAATAACATTTCACTTATCTATGGGTCGTCAATCGGTAAATCACTGCTGAAAATCACCATCGATGACGAAATTCTGCAACTACAAGTGGATGGGTTCGTAACCAACGTTAATTTCTCCTTGAAGAAAGGCATGTTTCTGCTATTCATCAACCACAGAGCTGTCGAGTCTACAAACATAAGGAAAGCTATCGACCAAATTTATTCACTTTATTTGCCTAAAGGAATGGCACCATTTGTTTATTTATCCATCGAACTGAACCCGAACAACGTTGATGTCAACGTCCATCCAACAAAGCATGAAGTACACTTTCTACACGAGGAAGAAATCATCGACAAGATCAAAGAAGCTGTGGAACGTTCACTGCTTGGCGGGAATGCTTCGCGGACATTCTACACCCAAGCACTTTTGCCCGGAGCACCAGAACCTGCCGAAACGAGTAAATTGAACGATTCAGCGAGTGATAAACCTAAACTTGATTACAAGTTCGTTCGGACGTCACACAGCGATCAAAAGTTGGATAAATTCTTCGGTTTGAATGTGTCCAGAAATGCCAGTATGAACGAAAACACAAACGGCGAGCAAGGAGGGTCGTTCATTCTACCGAAACAAGACAGATCTATTAGGTAAGTATTACGTTCGTGTAAGTGTCAATCCACTTTCCATTCGAAAGTTCAAATAAACATGCAAAGAGTAGTTATTCGTATTTTCTATTATATTAAACTTACATTATGTTTATTTTACTTTTCAGAGAAACCAAACTGACCAGTGTATTAAGCTTAAGAAAAGCAGTAGAAGAAGCATGCGATCGAAGTCTACGCACAATTCTTAGTGAATTAACTTTTGTAGGCGTAATTGATCGAAACTGGGTGCTCATTCAGTACGACACGAAAATGTTCCTTGTAACGACCCGATCCTTGTTCGAAGAACTATGCTATCAAATGCTGCTTTTTAATTTCGAAAATTTTGAGTCAATCCTATTTACGCGCCCGTTGCCGGTCCTGGAACTAGCGATGCTCGCACTGGAAGACGCAGAGAGCGGTTGGACCGAAGAAGATGGCTCGAAAAATGAACTCGCTGAGCGTATTTTGGAGATTTTAGTCAACAAAGCACCTCTGATGAAAGAATATTTTAATCTTTGCATCAGTGCTGACGGAATGTTGGAATCAATACCAATCGTTGTCCAAGAATATATCCCTTCCATGGCTTATCTTCCTATGTTCATTCTCCGCCTGGCGACGGAGGTGGAATGGGATGACGAGAAGGAATGCTTTGATACGTTTTGCCGAGAAGTTGCACGTTTTTACGCAAAGATTGCTCTTACCAAAGGTGATGACGAGTACAAATGGGAATTGGAGCATGCAATCTATCCGGCTATAAAACAGTACCTACTGCCGCCAAAGACGTTTGCCAAAAATGGATCTGTTCTGAAAGTGGCTAACCTGCCAGATCTATACAGGGTTTTTGAAAGGTGTTGAAGTCAGACATATTTTTTTAACATTTTAATAAGTGCATATTATACTAATCAAACAGCAACATTTTTATTCACATTCCTTAAAAACGACTAAATAAAAGTACTGTCATAATTCAATACAAGTTAGGCTGACAAATTCTTTTCTCACGGTCGGCATTCTTAACGTGTTCCTTCAGCAAAGCCATAATCTCGTTGTCATACTCGGCCGGAGTTGGCTTAACGCCGGTTGCCCAATAGAATATATCCCAATCGTTCGTAGGCATGTTGATCAGCTGATCATACAGTTTGGTTTGCTTAGCATCCATCGCTTCCAAGTATTTTGCGGCAAACGTACTCAACAGCAAACCGTTCTCCAGCATTCCACGCTTCCTTGATTGATACAGCAACCTAAAAATCGCATTAATCCATGCAATGTTAATTGTTGGATATGGAACTTTATGAATGTTTAAGAGTACTCTAATATACATTATTGTCAAATTGTGCCTTGCAAACTCTTGCGCCCGAATTTCAGAAACCATAGGCTTGACTAGGGATCCTATAATGAGAGATATGCGAAAGCGGCCATTGTAAGCCAATCGAGCATTGAGAACTATCAAAACGTGAGCCAAATGAACGTTGTTATTGTTGCAGATTGAGACGAGGTTGAGAGGTATTGAGATAGATTTTAAGAAAAGTTTCATCGAATAAACAATTTGTTTTACTTTCGCGAGTAGAAGTAATATAGTTTATGTATCGTGTTTCGCCTGTTTGTATGGCACTTTTATTTTAGTGATAATGCTTATTTCAACACTGTTAGTGGACAGACAAAGATAATCCAAATTGTTATCAAATGCAAAGTCATATACAAGCTTCAACATTTTGCGCTGCGGCAAGTGCTGGAAGCGTTTTCTAACAAAAGTAACAGCGTTGCTAAATCGTCTGGAAAAGTATTTGCATATCTCTCATTATAGGATCCCTAGGCTTGACCTGTCCTTGACCGACGGAATGTACCAAAATCACAAATACTTTATATTTATATACCTTGACTTCTGCAAGCGCAACGGCTCATTTTTCTTCTCTTTGTAAATGGGAATCGGAATTGATTTATCTTCCAAATCAATCATCGGAGTAGGAGGTTTGTTATCATTGTAGCGGGAGCCTAGAATGATTTGCCCGGTACAAATAGATCTAATACTTCTGTTGCCATTGCACCGGAACTGTAATGGAAAACGGTTGATTGGGTTCCAATACTTCCTAGATAATCTTATAATGGGTGTTCTAATTTTTAACTTACCAGACGAAGCAAAGACATATTTGGGTTCTGTTCTGATTTCGTTATATAAATCTGAGAATACTTTATAATAAATAAAAAAGGACAATAATTTCACATCGCAATTTGTTTTGTCACAACAACGGTCTATGCTCGTTTGATCGAACCTCAAAGTGTTCGCGTCTCACATGCATACAAAGAAAAAGGCGTTATTCGCAAAGTCGAAACTGCCGTGCTCGGGCATACATACAAACATCAGGGCCTGTTCAAATATTACGTGACGCAAAAAACGTAGTTTTTAAGAACCCCCCACCCCCTCGTAACAATCCGTAACAATTTTCAGAACCACCCCCACCCCTATGCGTAACGCGTAGCAAATGCTATTTTTAAAAAAAGGTCTTTATTTTATTTAATAGAATTTGAAGGACGGTGCCATACATTATTATCTATTGCATATTTCATGCTTTTTCAAACATAATGAATATTTTTAATTTTTAAAATATTTTTTCTCTATGCAAATAATTTGTTACGCGTAACAATATTTCGAAGGACCCCCACCCCCTATATTTTGCGTAACAAAGCGTAACAAAAATCAAACAACCCCCCACCCCCTATTGCGTTACGTAATATTTGAACAGACCCATCAGAGTGTATGTTAATCTGGGTGGTGCGGATAGAATCGATTTGGTTGTCAAAGTGAAGCCAAAAATTTCTATTGTGCCGGAGCCAAACATTGAAGATTGTGGTTATGTTCGTTTTACATCTTATATTGAGAAGTATTGTTATTATTTGGGGAAAAACATAAAAATAAACTTAGTTTGAGTTTTGCATTCTTTCTAACAAATATATTCAAATTATATTTCGAATGGAAAATTAGTAGGAATGCAACTAAAATGCACTCGTTATGAGATTTCACGAGATTCAGCAGCTGATTGGAGCAGGAATGTATGTAAACTATCGGAAAGTCATGTAGAGTCTCGCGCATTTGTGCGCCTTCATGCAGCATGGAAAGAGAAATTCAAAGAGCGGGAAATGTTTGACAGCCAAGTAACTGCAAAATAATTTTGCTTATGGGATTGATTTCAAAATATCCCGCTACTCGCTTGAGAGCACAAAAGCGGCTCTATCCGCAGCACCCAGATGTTAATTAAGAGTGGCGACATGTGCCGCATTTGACAGATCTCCTGCTCGTTTGGAACGCGATTTTGTATGGGAATGACAGATGAATTTTGTTCCAATTCTGACAGTGTCGCCACTTTTATAGCCTATTCAGATTGGGCTATTTATGACTGTGTTAAGTGAGAGGGTATCCAATTATTACGAGGTGTTCAGACTGCAGCAAGATAATATATCTTGACGTTTCCATGTTTCCTCATTTGCACGCTAATACAGGGTTGAATTCAAGGAGAGTTTTAAAATTTAATTTGCGAAATCAAGCATTTGTGTGACGACAATCGAACATTTTTTTCTGAACAAAGTTTCTACGAAAAAAAAAAATATTAAAAAAAAATATGAAAAGGGATTTTCGAAGAATATTTGAAGCTCTCATTAAGGATAATGCGAGGGATAATGAGCGAAGCTACATTCATTAGTTGGGTGCGCCGTTCTTCGGGGAATCAGACTATTCCTCAATTTATTTTTAAGAGGAGATTTGATAGAAAAAATTAGATACTTTTGGGAATTCTCACAAATTTTGGATGAATTAATGCATTACCAATCCATGTTTTATTTAAGGTTATTCTACTTTATATATACATCCCATTCAAAACGTACAGTTGTCCCACGAAATCCAAAGTATATTAAGCCATTCAAGGAGCAGAATTGAAACAATTTATGAAATCATGTTTATTCATCAAATATATTCGTTTTACGACCATTCCTACGTTTTAAATTGTCTTCCGCATTGGCCCTTGAACTTTGAAAATTTATTCGATTTGTTCTATTAAATCTAGGTTTAAGTTAAATACTTCATGTTAATTCTAGAGAGCATCTGTTTTTAAAACAATTCATGTTGAATAAGTGGAGAATAAATAATTATCATCATTATTTTTCATCATATAAAATGCTTTCCACAAAACCATCACAATCCGAGTTATTCTTCAGCGCTCAGAAGATTTCCATCTAACATGCATTCGACCCTGCTGCGACAGAAAGAGCATGACTGTCAACTACGAAACGAAATGAAAACAGAGAGAATTTTCTCTCTGGCAAAGAGAGCGTGACGCTTGTCAGTTTTGTTTTGTTGAATTTCTCCCTGCATCCCAGTTAGAACGAAAGCTCTCTCGTAATAATTGTTCGTAATAAATTCTCTATGACTCTTTTTAGCGGGTATCTTTTGACAGCGCAAAATGTATGGAATATTACGTAAATAATGACATCATAAAGCGTATTTACCCTGAAACGCCAATTATTATGTCATTAATGGCGTAATCTGAATAGGCTATTAGTTACATACACTCTGACAAACATGAGTGATATCACCGATATCACTGAAATTTAGCATGGTGAAGGAAATTAAATTTAAAATACTTACAAAAAATGTAAAACTTTTTAATTAAAAACTAATTAACTTTTACTATCTGTAAGCCTTGTTCATTGTCTCGAACTATGCATGTCGATTTTTGACGATTTTGATTTTCTTTCAGAAATAAGCAAATGAACACATTTTTAAGAAAAACTGATAAAATAATAGGCTTGGTTCTAGAAATTTGAAAATCAAAACCCACTTGTGTTGTCTCATCTTGCATTCGCATAACAGTCACATTCCAGATTTTAATACACGTAAAAAATAACCTATGGCAAAAAACCATTCGAAAATACTTATACTCTTCATTATGCCTCCCCGCATAATAGAAAACAACATGTTATATGGTCAGAATCATTATTACGATGTAAGATATAGCTTCACAGTTTACGTTGCGGTTATCGAATACTTTTCGATCGATTCAACCATAACTGCTCGACATCATCACTAAATGTCAACATATAACATGCTGTCTCTAAAATGTTCTTTATTTCCTGCATTATATGTCAACATTTTATCATACTGTTAAGCGAAAATTTTGCACGCGAAAACAGACGATTTTTTATGGTGAATTAACTTAACAACCCATTCAACATATTGTTATTTGTCAAATAACCGTACCACAAACTGTTAAAACTTTATATGAGATTGTTCATTTACAGTTGTCAACAGTAAAGGATACTGTTGTCGACCGTACGGGAAAATATCCATGTACAGTTTGTAATTATGCGGGTTCTAATCAAGGAATGTAAAATAACAACATTGCCAATGACAACAACATTATCCTCTCTTGTAAATGTTGGGACAAACTCAACTCGCAATAAGCGTTTGTCCCAAACTGCGACAGAATAGGACAATGACCGCCTGCCACGCATTTCGAGAAGTAGTCGGTTTCCGATGATGTTTTTGGTTAAAATAGTATCAGTTATCATAGATTAGACATAAACTTAACCATCTGTTGACATGATTTGCGTTTTACTTCTGAAATAAACAAGTTATCGCAGTTTGAAAAGTTCACAACAATTACCTCTCCATGTTTGTTGCAAATAAAATGGAACGCAACAATGTCTTTATCCTCTGCTGATGGGGACAGAGTTATCGCTATTCTCTTTTGTCGCTTGTTTTTTGCATTTTTCAGCGACAATTACATTCCTTCAACCTAATGAATGATCCCATATAAAAATGCTAATAACATTCAAAGTTAATAAAATGTATAAGTTTCAGAATGTATGTGACTAATACAATGTATGTTTTTGCCTTTCTTTTACAACAAAGTTGTACCAGAAGGCTATAATTTCACTCCAAAAGTGTGTATGTGTGTAGCCCATAAATATTTTTTTTGTTAAACGCGTTTCATATGGAAGGGCTTGACAGATTCGAGTGCTACTGGTTTTATTCGACGGAGCAAATTTCGTAGTTGGACACTATTGTTTTTGTTCTTTAATAAATCAAGCAGTTTGGATTATATTTTTATTTTTTAATCAACAAAAACACAAATGCCCATTGAATCATTAATCATTTTAGCCGTGGCGCAACCCACGGTAACCCACGGTAAGTAATTTTTAAGCAACGTACTAGAATTGCACCAAATCTTTTTACCGCCGAAACGTAGGCAATAAGCACTGCATTTACAACATTAATTCGAATTCAACATATTGAATCGAGAAAGGCATCATCACCACCGGTGGATAAATTTGGGTTTTCTTATACATATCATTAAGCGCCTGTTTTGGCAAAAAAGTATTAAAAATATTAATAACTAGTCGACCCGGCAGACCTTGTCCTGTATAGTAGGGGACCAGGGGGCATTATGAACACCCGGGGCAGATTGGACACCCCCAATATTCATTTTTCTACACTCAAAATAATCCACACGTACATGCTACGTGGAAAATCACGTAGATCGCAGAAAATGAACTTCTTTACAGTTTTATCTGACAAAGGTAGCCATTATCGGACATAATATAGACGTTACACGAACATCCTGTCGCTTTTACAGTTACGGCTTCATCACTGTTACGTGAAAATCACGTACACGACTGATGTTCATTTTGACAGCTAATACTTGCATTCATTCTAAAAATGTACTGATCAGGCCTCGCGGCAAAATAGATTTGTTGCTTCCTTTTAAAGTTAAACACAGTAACATTATTATTTGTTTGTGAAACACCAACTCTATAGAAATATCGCAGATGGAAATGAAGGTAAATTAGGGATAGCCAAAAATAGTAGCGTATTTTTGTGTTTCATGTGTATCACAACCGGAGCTAGCGAAGCAAAAAAAAAACTACGCCGGTGAGAGATTATTTTCTAAATTGTGCTTGAATCAAATCGTACATAAATGTTTGCTTATATTTACAGGCAATTATTTGAAACGTGGAATCAACTCAGATGGCTGCCCAGAAACCCATGCAAAAAATTGCAACCAATTCTTTTATACACATCCACTATCAAAAGTTTTTTTTTACAGACTATGTTGCAACGACATTATGAATCGAGTTGAAAAAAATGTGAACTATTTTCAATAAATATAGTTAAAATATCTAAAAAACTCGAGAAGTTTTTATTTTTTATTTCACTCGATGAAATATTTGGACTAATAATAGTCAACGAAAAATAACTTGTATTTTAATCAAAATATGTATACATTTCACTGAAGCATCATTGAAAAGCTACCGCATCATATCGTGTAAGTCACCAAAAAATCACGTAGCTGTCACGTAACACTCAGGTGAAGTGAGTGTTCATGAGTTCATTTTTTGTTTACTTACGTTTCACGTAGCACTTACGTGAAAAAGGTGATGGAAAAAAGCCACCTATGTTTTCACGTAATAATGACGTTTGGATTATTTTGAGTGTACTTTCAATGCAGCGAACTCTATAGTCCTTTCATAAACAACTGGTTTATAGCGTAGAAGCCATTGTTTTATTTTCTTAGCGCATAAATTTGACAAAAAAGTTAGAATGTCTTCCAAATGGTTAAAAATTATAAGTTTCGCCTCCCATAAAAAAAAGCTTTACTTCACCACAGAAAATGATTTCTCAATTATTTGTCATCCCATAGCAAAATTATGTTATTTACAGTGCTCTGGCATGCATTTGTGACAAGTTTCCTTGATTTTTACAAAACTTCCAACAGTTTTTAAATTTGTTCACCTGTTGGGGCAAACTGAACATACTCTATATGGGGGTAGAACTGACACCTTAAAAATAAAAAAAAACATAACCTCAAACTCATCGAACTTGGCTTTCATATCGTGTTATTTTCGTGTTATCATGGTGCGGAATTATAAATCGCTATAAAAGTTCCAGTACATGACACATATACCATAGAAGCATATATATATACCATAAAAGTCGCTGAAAGTGCAACATAAAAAGAAGTGTTTTGTATAGATTTGGCAATTTCGTTGGCAAGTTGATCGGTACAACCCATTGGAAGGATTGGCGATGCCAGTATGGTGAATAATATTTAGTATGCATAGATTATGCAATGCTTAGAGTAGAGACGATTGGAAAGGGGTCTTGCAATAAATGTGAGGATCCATATAAAAACAATCATATGCTTCAGTTCGACATACATGTATAAGGCCGGCTGAAAGTGGCATATTTTTGCGTTACGTAATCTATCTTCGTCTATTCACCATGGAATTAATATAGAAAACGACCATATATTACCTCGCTTAAGAAGAGGGAAATAGATTTTCGGATGTTGATGATCCAAACACAATTTTAGGTGTCTCATACAAAATCATGACAGGAAGATGAACAATTGGGTAATATTTATGTTGGATGACCCATAAAATAAGTTACAATGGCATATAATCAGAACTTCATATTTTATAAGGGTGTCCATACTGCCCCATGGGGGTGTCCAATCTACCCCGCTACCTTCCCGAGAATAGTGAAAAATGAACTATTACAAAATCATCCTATTTGATTGAAATTGCCTTATTTTCAATACGATTCAAAACAGAACTGGTAGTTAACGAGTAATAGTATCATGTAATTGCTAGAAATCCGAATTATATTCAATTTAAATCACCTAATATTGATTAAAACCTTAGGGTGTCCATATTGCCCCTTGCCCCCCTAGGCAAAAATGCGCGTTGTGAACTGCTCATGCGAAATTCCATATGAATCTTAGTTTTAGTTTTTGACCATTTACTCAACTTTATTAATAACTAGTCGACCCGGCAGACGTTGTCCTGCATAGTATGCGAAAATGCGCGTTGTGAACTTCCCATGCGAAATTCCCATACAAATCTTCATTTTAGCCTTTCACGATTTAATCAACTTTACTAATGATTTCCGAATGAGGAAATATCATATAAACCTGTAGAAAACTATAACGAACATATCTGCAGAAGGAATGAAGAAAATCCATCCAGCCGTTTTCACGTTATGCGGATACGAACACAGACCATTTCATTTTTATTATATAGAAAGATAAATAACATTATTTTTTTTACGTGTAAACTCTCGCACTAAACATCGATGTAATTATGGTCCATTTAGGCTCGATGCCCACATAGCGTCTTTTCAACTCTGCGTGCTGCACACGGAGTTAAAAATACGCAGGTGTGTATCGGAAAAAAGCGTTAACGCAGCGTCACCACGCCGATGCACACCTGCGTTATTTTAACGCTGCGTGTACGCTGCGTTGAAAAGACGCTATACGTGGGCATCGAGCCTTAGGGCCGATGTCCACGTAGCGGTTTTTCGCGCTGCGTGCACGCCGCGTTCACGCAAAGTACCCAGCATCAAATGGAGTAATGCACACGTAAACGTGTGCACGACTACATTTGATGCTGGGTACCTTGCGTGGACGCAGCGTGCACGCAGCTTAAAAAAACGCTACGTGGGCATCGGCCCTTAATGGGGGAGGTTCCTTCATCAGTGCTGCCATCTGGAAAAATTTAGAGAAAAAGCAGAACCATGGAAATTTGACATGGCATGATATAGAAAATGAGAATTAAAATGTCTCTAGAACGTTATAGAAATTTTTTTGTCCAATAATTTTTAGCTTGTGGGGTATAAAAATCGAGATATCATGTCTATTTTGTGTGCTTTTTAAATTCTAACCCCGTAAACTAAGATTTTTTTGAGAAACGTCCTTAATTTTTGTTTTATAACAAAAATATACTTCATTTTCTATACCACACCGTGTGAAATTTCAATGAATCTACTTTTTCTCTCGGTGACAGCTGGTGGTCTTCTCCTCCCCTATAGTTCTTTAGCAATGTATACAGATAAAGAATATTTTGCCAAATTTTTAGAAAGATTGCTGGTTTCATCGATTTATTAAAAAAAAAATAATTTCTCCATGTAAAACGAGTTTGAAAAATTCAACGGCATATTTCTCATGTTGAAGAAAACTGACATGGGAAGTTAGGTACAGTAACCCCCTCGCTTATCCAGACCTCGCTAGTCCGACGGCTCGTGAGTCCGGATCTCGCTAATTCGGAATTTTCCGGATTAAAAAGTATCAACACCCATTTGAACACATTATGTTGTCGCAGTTTCCAAATTTGTGCTGTGATTTTGTTTTGGTTCATTTGTATGGATTTGACAGTCGGATTAACGAGAGAAACCCCGATAATCCGGCCATACATTTGTCGGATCAGCGGGGGTATACTGTACCAACGTCTACGTTGGCCAACTCAATATTTTCGAAAAAATATTATTTCCAGCAAAAAAAAAAAAAAAAAAAAGAAATATTATTGAGAAAAAAAAGCGATAAAATTGATTATTCGACTCAAATTGCTAACACCCCCAACACCTCTCTCCGGCTTTTCGATAGTTTGTTTTTTTTATTACGTTTTAAAACTATTCGTAAATATCGGTATCCCCGCCCACAAAGCCGGGCTGTGCTGGTAGCGATCCTCGAGACTTCGCTTTCGTGCACCGGTGTTGTGATAATTATTATTTATTTTATAAACAATTTCTTGTGTACCGTATAAAATATGACCCAAATTATCCGCAATATTGCATCCAGATCCTATCTGAATGCGGTCTTAAAGCGCTCGTATTGTACTCCGGTTGTTAATATATTCGACAGGAATGTAAAACGAATCCAGCGTGAACGTGCGGCTAGAAGGTAAGCAAGGATTGTGGATCATAAATATATTATGCAATGAGAGATGTTTTGATTTTTTTTTCAAATATTTTAGTGAGGATGTTGAGTTGTACGACTACATTAAAGAGGAAGTGGGCTACAGGATATCGGATCGCATTTTCGATGTGAAACGCGTATTCACAAACGCTGTAGACTTAGGAGCAGCCCGAGGGTACGTCACGAATCACGTGCTTGGAGAAACGGTTCAAAAGCTTACCGCTGTGGACCTAAGCCCATCAATGCTATCTAATGTGAAAGGAACGCCCGGATTGGATTTCAGCGTACGTGAGATGGACGAAGAAAAGTTCGATTTCGAACCAGCGAGCTTAGATTTGGTTGTTTCGAGTTTGAGTCTGCACTGGGTCAACGATTTACCGGCTTGTTTTAGAGCCGTGAATAAAGCATTGAAACCAGACGGAGTTTTTATTGGTGCAATGTTTGGCGGAGAAACTTTGTACGAGCTGAGATCGTCGTTACAGCTAGCCGAACAAGAACGAAGAGGTGGCCTGTCTCCGCACTTGTCCCCCTTCACCCAGATTCGAGACGTTGGGATGCTTCTGAATCGGGCCAATTTCACAATGCTGACGATCGACACCGACGAAGTTGTGGTGGGATTTCCTTCCATGTTTGAACTAATGTGGGATTTGAAAGGAATGGCCGAAAGTAATGCAGCATTCAGCAGACCTTTGCATATTAGTCGCGAGACTTTAATGGCAGCGGCCGCCATTTATAAAGACATGTATGGGAAAGACGATGGAGTGACCGCCACTTTCCAAATAATATATTTTGTCGGATGGAAGCCTTGCCCAAGTCAGCCAAAACCACTACCCCGAGGATCCGCAGATGTATCTCTTAAAGACTTGGGGAAGTTGATGGATCCGAAAAACATTGGCGATAAGAAATAATTGTTTCCTGCTGATATAATGTTTTGCTTCCTAGTTTCTCCTTGTAGGTAAATGAATAAACGTTCAAAATAATAACGTTTAAAAAAAAAATAAAAAATAAAAAAAAATAAACGTTTAAAGTTCAGAATAATTTGAGTTTTTTTTAACTTTATTAAAGTTTTACAGAATAAGTTCACCACCAATTTGAGTTTTACTTTATTTGAGAAGATTTTTTTACAGTTATTTGTGGTTATGGTGGTTTTTTTTTTTTTCCAAGTTCGTTTATTTGGTAGGCTCAGGCGTGTATAACACTTTACGGAGCCATGGTTCTTTGTGATATATACAATCAATATCATTTAATTTTTCAGTTAGTAAGAGAGGGGTAGAAGCCAGCGTACTCGTGGTGACTCGAGGTTAGTTTACAATGTTTAAGGATGGACAGGGCTAAGGATTTGGGATCAGGGAATTTCAGCTTCTCATCCGGGTATTTGGCGTCAGGGACGATGTGGCGTGTCGTCGTGCTCGAGGAATGGTTCGACTGGGAGCATCTTCCGGATGGCAGAGCTATGGTGCTCTACGGAACAGAAAGCAGAGACTAAACACAAAAAAAACTTTGAAGAAAGAAAGATATATCAGATATCAGAAGCACAAAGGAAACTATAAATGGCCTGCATATAGACCATATCACGATCTCCCAAAACACCTCGAACTTCCCTGAAGGGTTATTTACCTCGGGCCACTAGGGTATCCAATAATTGCTCTCTGGAGGCGTCATTTTCCGAGCAGGACCAAACTACGTGATCGATGTCATCATAACCGGCTCCGCACCTACATAAGTTGCTATCGACAAGTTTTATTCTGTACAGATGTGCGTTTAGTGAATAGTGATTAGACATAAGTCTCGACATCATGCGAATGAAGCCTCGACTTAAGTCCTCACCTCTGAACCACGCTCGCCCAGAAACTTTTGGAACTATAGAAAATAGCCACCGTCCAAGTTCGTTGTGTGTCCAATTATTTTGCCAACTTTGAAGAGTACTCTGACGGACTAATGGGAAAAACTCGTTGCTCGAGAATTGTCTATCATAAACCTCACCTTCCTGTGCGCCCACCTTTGCCAGCGAGTCTGCCTTCTCATTGCCGTAGATTGAGCAGTGAGAAGGGACCCAAACAAAGGTAATCTTGAATGATCTTTCGACCAAAACACGCATCTGCTCTCTTATGTTTGTAAGAAAGTAAGATGCGTGCTTAACGGGTTTCATCGACCGGAGTGCCTCGATAGAACTAAGACTATCCGAGAAGATGAAATAATGGTCTACGGGCTGATTGGAAATTATCCCCAAAGCGAAGTTAATTGCTGCCAGCTCAGCAACATAAACCGAACACGGTTCCTGAAGTTTCGGAAGGTGGTTGAAGTCACATTGAAAACACCGAAGCCAGTGGATCCGTTGATGCGAGAACCATCAGTGAAATATCTGTTGTTGCAATTGACATGTTCATATTTTTCAGAAAAAAGTGAGGGAATAGATATTTGTCGAAGATGATCTGGTATTCCTTGAATAGCATGTTTCATGGACAGATCGTATACAATTGAGGAACTGTCGTTGGTGAAGTGAACTCGAGGTGGATTATAACACGGAAGACAAAGATCTGATGATATGTAGTTGAGATAAACTCTCAGGAATCTTGAACGACAAGTTAGTTCAAGCATATTATCGAAGTTATGTAAGACAAGTGTGTTACTTGTCCCACATTTGATGAGTATTCTAAGTGAGAGCTCCCAGTAACGGTGCTTTAAAGGAGTGACTCCAGCAAGCACCTCCAGGCTCATGTTATGCGTTGAATGCATGCAGCCAAGGGCAATACGCAAACAACGATACTGAATTCGTTCCAATTTGATCAGGTGGCAATCAGCTGCTGAGAGGAAGCAGAAGGAGCCATACTCTAAAACAGAGAGAATAGTCGTTCTATAGAGTTTGATGAGGTCTTCCGGGTGAGCACCCCACCATGTTCCGGAGATAGAACGTAGAAAATGGATCCTTTTCCGGCATTTTTGTATCAAATACTCAATGTGGAGTTTCCAGGTACATTTGGAATCAAACACGACCCCAAGGTATTTAGAAGATAAAGATTGGTTGATGTCATCATTCAACAGCTTGAGTTTCAGTTGAGCAGGATACCGCTTCTTAGTAAACACAACCAACTGAGTTTTTGCGGTGAAAACTCGATCCCTAGATGTCTGGCCCAAACAGTCAGATTATCCAGGGTACTTTTGTAATGGTCATTGCAAGACAGCTGCACATGGACCTCTTAGAGAGACCACGGCATCATCTGCAAGTTGTCTGAGCGTGCATTGTCCTTCCAAACAATTATCAATATCTTTGACATAGAAATTATAAAGCAAGGGACTTAAACATGAACCTTGGGGAAGGCCCATGTAACTATTTCTGGAAGTTGTCAGAGTGCCGAGTGTGAAGTTCTTTTGTTTTTCTGACAACAAAGGATAGCCCATTACTGTGCAGATTGTCTGACAGTACTTCAATGGAAACTGAATCAAAAGCGCCCTTAATATCCAAGAATACTGAAGCCAATTGCTCCTTGTGCGCAAAAGCCAGTTGTATATCTGAAGAAAGCAACGCTAGACAATCGTTTGTTCCTTTACCTTTACGAAATCCAAACTGAGTATTTGACAGTAATGCATTTTGCTCGACCCAATGGTCGATTCTTGAAAGGATCATTTTCTCCAATAATTTTCTCATGCATGATAGCATGGCAATCGGTCGGTATGAATTGTGATTAGACGCTGGTTTCCCAGGCTTTTGAATAGCTATTACTTTGACCTGTCGCCATTCAGGTGGCACAATGTTGTACTCCATGAAACAGTTGTACAGGTCAAGTAATCGTCTTTGCGATATCTGGGAGGTTTTTCAGAAGATTGAATTTGATGTTATCGCATCCCGGAGCAGAGTTATTCGATGAAAGAAGAGACATAGAAAGTTCCAGCATTGTGAATGGTCCACCCAAAGAACCGGGATCATTGACTGATTCTCGAAACAGCGGTTCTGCTGGTACGGAATCTGGACAGACCTTTTGCGAAGTTGAATATCCATCGATTGGAGTATTCTTCACTCTCGTTGGTGGAAGTGCGGTTCCGCATGTTGCGGGCCGTTTTCCAAAGTGTTGTCATTGAGGTTTCTCGCGATAGTCCCTCGACAAAACGTCACCAGTAGCTACGTTTTTATTTGCCTTGATGGGATTTTTGAGCTTTCTTTCAAGCCTCAAAACTCTTCGAAAAGCTTAGACCTTCCGTATTTACGGAAAGCCTTGAAGGCATCAGATTTCTCAGAATACAACTTAGTACATTCATCATCCCAACCAGGAGTGGCTGGTCTTCTTATGACGGTTGTACTTGGAACGCGTCGTTTCTGAGCTTCTAGTGCGCTTTTTTTAATTAATTCGGTAAGGAATTGATATTCATCCAGCGGTGGAAGAACATCAGTTGATTCAATACCAATATTTACCGCCGATGCAAATTTTTGCCAGTCAATGTTCTTCGTGAGGTCGAAAGGAACATTAACTGGCTCAGATTGTTGATAGCTACTTTTAATTGTGGTAACTATCGGCATATGGTCACTACCGTGGGGATCTTGGATAACCTTCCACGTGCAATCTAACGATAGTGAATTTGAACATAAAGACAGATCAATACGGCTTTGTTGACCATTTGGTCCTATTCGAGTTACTTCACCAGTGTTCAAAATATTCAAATTGAAATCGTCACACAAATCATAGAAAATAGGCGCTCTATAATCGTCATACGTTTCGCCCCATCCAATACCATGTGCGTTCATATCACCCAATATCAATACTGAAGATGATAGGAGGGAGACTGCGCTCCAAAAATGTCGACGATTAATAGAGGCATTTGGAGGAATGTACACTGAAGCTATGCAAAGGTCTTTATTCTTCACATTTACTTGGCATGCGACGATTTCTAAGCCGGGAACAGACAAAATGGAACTTCTGTAGAAGGAGTAGCATTTTTTGATCCCCAAAAGAACGCCACCATAATGATCATCCCGATCTTGGCGAATAATGTTAAAATCGTGGAAGTTGATTTCATCTTCAGAAGAAAGCCATGTTTCACAGAGTGCAAATATGTCGCAATCGGAATTGCGAATCAAAAACTTGAACACGTCTAATTTATTTTTAAGACTATGACAGTTCCACTGCAGCACAGTGATTGTATCTTGTGGAATAGCCGTATTATCCATCGAAAGATACAATTCCTGCAAGAAGGGCCATGAAACAGTCAATTGCTTCAGATAACTTTCCACTGTTGGTATAAAGAGGTCAATGATTGGCCTCAATGAATTCGGAATATTGAATAAATTCAAAAAACGGTCCACAAGGTCCTTAAAGGAGATCAATCCTCGCTTGGACGGAGTACTTTTTTTGGGAAGAACGAATTGAAGTTTTTCTTTCATTGATTCTCCTAGCCGGATGTTTCTTGGAAACATCGGTTTTGGGCAATGGCGGGAATGTCTTGCTGCAAGATGGATCCAAAGGAGCAGTGAAGACAGGTTGCTTCGGGATTTTAAATAATCCCCCATTGCCTTCAGATTTGGGCAAGCTTTTATGGATGACTTTTGATTTCTTACGGCGCGATCCCGGGGAAGACGGTTGCTTCCTCTTTTCGGGCACGTGTACCTCCGTAGAATCATCCATATCAGCTGTGTCAGAGTCCAATTCGTCAATGCATATGGAATCATAATAATCACTTACTTGAACGGTAGCTGAAATAGCAGCCTTTGCAGTGGTATCGGCGGATGTGTCTTGCGCTTTAACCATTTCCGCATAAGTCTGCTTGGAGCGCTGTACCAACGAGCGCTTCACTTTTTGGGTGCGCTTTCTGTACACCGGGCAATCTTGCAAACCATGGGCAGGAGCCATACCGCAATAAGCACATTTTGTGGCTTGTTGCTGGCAGGATTCCTCCGATGTCTTTCGAAACATTTACCACAACGTGGTTTGTTGTCACAAACTCGGCAGTGTGACCAAGTTGTTTGCAATTGGTACAATTAAATACCCTTGGTACAAAAAGACGCACCGGAAACAACATATTCTCTAAATCGACATATTTTGGGAGAATCGAACCGGCAAACGTCACCCGAAGCGAGCCTGACTTAGAATATACCTTTTTGCCATCTACCATGGTTGCTGAGTGCAATTCCTTGCAATCCAGAATATCCACGGTAGACTCCATTGCGTTCTTTAAGCGGCCTTTTCCCGCAAGTACATCCTTGCAAGTCAGGCTCGCTGCGTTGATCACACCTTCGATTTCGACCTCCCGCGAGGGACATAAACCAAATATTCAACATTGTAGGCCTTGTCTTTAGCAATTTCGTTCGCCACCTGATATGTAGGTGCGGTGATTCGTAGCTTGTTCCTGTTGATCTGACTAAAATCAAGCTTCGTAAAACGACGCGTCAAATCTCGCTTAATGCCGAGAAAGTCTAGACTTTTCACTTTCTGCCGAAAGTAAACAACCCAAGGCCCAGGCGAAGCCGCATGGTACAATCGTGTGCGGACATCTTTCAGAGGACTACCGCCCCCCATAGTCTCTGCCTCCATTCTCACCTCGCAAGGTGGAAGGACTATTAATTCTTATACTAACTTAGAACTAATAGCAAATTAGAAAAAATATAAAAAAAAACTAATTTAATGTATTATAATTAATCCCACTCTGTATCAGAGAGATGGGAGAACAATAAAACAATGCCTTCCACTTATCTGCGCTGCTGCTGTAGGTAGCAGCAGAAACAATAGCCTGCTTCACTGGCGTCGCCAGAAGCAGCTACTTCGCTCGCCGACAGTAATCGCCTTGGATCCGTAGGTAGGCACCACACAATAGACACGCACTACCGAACAAAACCCGCGATGAGACACAGCACACACGTCTGGCTCGTTCGAACTATCGGCACGGAATGGTTATGATGGTTATAGCATTGCAATCCAAAAACATAGCATAGTTACATTGCACTTGATTGGATACTCGATCATGTTACTTTTGAAATCTTTGTCCAGATTGCTGTCAGAAATTTTGGTAGCCTTTTATTTCAATCTTAGGCAAAAATGATAAAAGCACGGGAATCAATATTCTTGGCAACGCCCATCTTCACCGTAACTTGGGATGGGAAGGAAATATTGATGTACAGTACAGGGTGCTCACTTAACGAGAGGCCCTGACATAGCAACGCCTTCATAAGTCCACTGAGTTGGATATTGGGGAAGGTATTCGTTGGCCATCCTTATCCTTGCGATACGATGCCTAACTATAAAGCAAGACCATGCTGTCGGTAACTGTGGAAGTGCTGAATGAGCACTAAGCTGCAAGACAGCAATGTCCCAGTGGGGGATGTAATGCCAATAAGAATAAGAAGAAGGTTATGGAGATAAGATTTTTTTTGTAGTGCGAAAAAACTGATCATAATAGCCAGGATTTACATCAAATTAGAGAACACAGCAAGTTTACAGAATAGAATAAGGGGCCGTCCAGAAACCACGTGGTTTTATAGGGAGGGAGGGGGAGTTTGGAAAATGGCCAGGATAAGCCACTTGGAGGGAGGGAGTTTAGCTACCGAGCCATGCGTTAAAAAAACGCGAGAATCTGGTTGAGTGAAAAGTACACATCAATCAATAAACGCAAAAAGCATATTTAGCTCCTATTTCTATCCAAAAAAATAAACTAAATAAATTTGAAAATGTAATGTAATACGTAAAATAATGTAATGTAAAAATGTAATACGTAACACACGATTTAAAAAAACAAATTTGCGCCGTGCCGTTCCGGATGATTTTTAGACAATTCTCGTAAAATTAGAATGAATCTCTAAATAAAATACGAGAAAAGCAATCTCCAGTATAAAGTCCAAAAATTTTTCCCTAGAACTCCGATAAAATTTCCATGGGATTTTTTTTACTTACTTATGGATCCTGTACACCTCCGGTGGTGCAAAGGGCCGACTTGAAAGATCTCCATCCTGAGCGTTGCCCGGCTACCGCTTTAACCTGTTGCCAGGTTAGATTTCGGTCGACTTCTTTTATTTCTTTATTGAGGCTTCGCCGCCATGAGCCTCTGGGTCTGCTTCTGCAGAGATGTCCCGCTGGGTTACAGTCTAATGCTTGTTTACAGATTTCGTTTCCGCTCCTACGTAGAGTGTGGCCGACCTCACTTCCGATCCCGAATTTCTGTTGCTATATCGGCCTCTGGTGACAACGACGATGGAGCTCGTTGTTTGAGATCCAGTTGTGAGGCCACCAGGCCCGAATTATATACCGCAGGCATCTGTTAATGAACACCTGCAGCCGATGAGTGTTCTCCACTGATACACACCATGTTTCGCTAGCGTATAACAGCACAGATTTCACGTTAGAGTTGAAAATTCGTATTTTGGTGCGTTCACTTATGTTACCGTGGGTAATTCCGACGGCCCTGAAAGGGTGAATGATGCGAACGCGACCGACGTAGGATGCGACGAACGCGTTTCGTTTTGTTGTCGTTTAGCGTCGCCGCAGCTCATACAGCGCGAGACGGCCACAACAAGATTGTTGATGTTGGGAATGAAGATAGAAGGAAGATGGTTGTTTCTCCATAAAAATGAAATTTGTGTATGATTGTATAATTGTGAAAGATTGAATGTGAATTTGTTGAGTATTGTGAATATTGTAGTGAGGAAAAGTATGATGCATTATTGATGTAATTTGTGATTTGTAGATCGTTGCTGGTGCGAGTCATCGTTAGGTTTAGTTTCCACTGTGTTAGTCACCGTCTTTTGTACATTGTACTACCGTTACTTACCGTAAGTTTGATCCTCAAAAGTTTATAGTTAGATTTGTTTATAATTGAAATTAATTGTTAATATAGAATCGTCCGCTAGCCTACAGAGGTAGAGAGCAGAAAGAGGCTAGTTGCTGTGGGAGAAAACTAGATTGTATGTTTGTAGTATTGTTTATGTTTAATTATTAA
Organism: Armigeres subalbatus; assembly: GCF_024139115.2. NCBI lineage: Eukaryota > Metazoa > Arthropoda > Insecta > Diptera > Culicidae > Armigeres > Armigeres subalbatus. Next base: position 221,605,771 of record NC_085141.1, on the reverse strand, counting down.
TGTAAAATATACTTTTAGTTGAGTTCGTTCACCAACCCACTTGAGATCGTTTTCTTGCACCCGGAGGGTGTAACATAGCTCAAAATCTACTACCATGTCCTACAAATACCCGTGCTGTGATCAAGGAGAGGATTTCGATGCTAGCGTCCAGTGTGAGAAGTGTCGAGAATGGTACCACTTTGAGTGCGTAGGCGTCGATGAAAGCGTCGCCGAGGTGGTCTGGTTCTGTGCGACCTGTCTGGGAGAAGATCGATCCATCCGAGCCTCGTTGGGTGCCCCAGGCAGCACAGCCATCTCTCCAGTGGTTTTCAAACATTCTGGCCGGTATGAAGGTAGTAAGACGGAGATTGGTAAGTCGGGAAAGATGAAGTTGACTAAAGGACATATGACGAGGGAACTAGCGCAGGACAATGATATAGAAGACGTCGATGACGTTGAAGATTCGACAGAAGTAGGAGATCAGGGACAGGCAGAGATAGGCAAGAAGCGCGTAAGCGGAAGCGAAGTCGTCGCGGAGGATGATCACTATGATTTGTTGCATGCGTTGTCGGACATGATCGGTCGGTATTGTAACCGCGTGAAACGTGCCGAGTCTGTTCCGGTCAAGAATACCAGTCGCGTTCGTGGGTGCTTAAAGAAAGGTGTTAGTGTTCCGTCGGCGGAGTCGACGCGGACCCGCGCTTTGAGAGAACTCAGAGAACTCGAAGAGTGGAACCGACTGGAGGAACTTGAAGAGGAGAATCAGCGAAGGATCTTGGAGCTAGAGCGGAAGAGAATTGCCCGCCGGAAGAAGATGTTAGAGAGAAGATCAGCTCTGAAGATTATCATCGATCTGGACGGGAGCGATGGGGATTTCGTGCTCGACGCTGACGATTTTCCGGAATTAGGGGATGGCGCGAAGGCTGATGTCTGCCTCATCCTCAGGTGAACTGGAAGATCTGTTTCCGAGAAAGCTTCGGAGCAACGTGAAGCCATCGAATCCACGCAAGGCAGAGGTAAAGCGGGGTACGGACAGATTTTATGCTGGAATACCCGAGGTCACACTTCCCCGGCCATCGTTCGAAAGGGAAGTTATTGCTCATTCTTCGGATGATGAGTTCGATGTCATTCAGGAGAGAGTCTCCACGAGAGTGAAAGCGACGGAGATAGGACCATCTCGTCTTCAGATTGCGTCGAGGCAGGTGTTTCCGAGAAACTTGCCAAAGTTTAACGGTGCCGCCGAAGAATGGCCAATTTTTATTAGTGCGTATGAGCAGGCAAACAAGTCGTGTGGTTTTACCAATGCCGAGAACCTAGTCCGTCTGCAAGAAGCTCTCCAAGGCAAGGCGTTGGAGGCAGTACGAAACCGGCTTCTCTTACCTGAAAATGTACCGTTGATCATCGAGAAGCTACGGAAGAGATTCGGGAATCCAGAGATTCTATCAACAAGATTGGCTAACAGGATCCAGGAATTGGAAGGACCTAAATCTGAAAGCCTAGAGTCGGTGATAGAGTTTGGGAGTGCTGTTGAAGAATTCACACAGCATCTCAAAGCTGCGGGATTGGCTGATCATCTAAAAAATCCTATTTTGATGCAGAGCTTGATCCAGAAGTTACCTTCATACTACGCCATGGAGTGGGTGGAGTATAAGCGACGCGCGCAGTCAGTTGATTTGGAAACCTTCGGGGGCTTTATGGAAGGTCTTGTGGAAAAGGCGCTTGAAGCTACCTTTGAGAAGGCGGAGGTACAAGAAAAGGCCAAGAAAAACGATAAGCCGAAAGTAAAAGGATTCGTCCAAGCAACAGACGGAGGAAATATTTCGTTGAGCAGTCAGCCATGTCAGTCGGATGCGGTGAGGAAACCGGAGCAATCGTTTCAACCACGTTATCGGGATGTAAAATGCTCCGTGTGCCGAGAATCAGGACATTTCGGACGAAACTGTCCGGAGTTCGTACAGCAAAGTGTCGATGAACGGTGGAAGACGGTAGAGCGGCTGGATCTCTGTCCGTGTTGCATGTACGATCACGGGGAGCGGCCATGTCGTATAAGGAAGCGCTGTACGGTAGACGGTTGCCCAGAATTTCACAATCATTTGTTGCACAGTGGATCTGGGTCAGATTGTAGAACGCTGGAGGTTCAATGCCACAGTCATCGTCAACTGAATCCAACGGTGTTCTTCCGAATGGCTCCAGTGACCCTGTACAATGGATGGAGAAAAGTCGATACCCTAGCTTTGATCGACGAAGGATCAGCTGTAACCTTGGTGAGCAGGAATCTAGCAAAATTGTTACGAGCAGATGGACCGATACAGCCACTGCAAATGTATTGGACGAATGGCATACAACAGAAAGAGAAACAATCGAAGCTGGTGAAGATCAAGATTGCCGCCAGAGGCTCTATGAAGCTGTTTGATCTAGTCGATGCTCGGACAGTCCAGAAGTTACAGCTTCCCTCCCAGCAAGTGAAGGCAGAAGATTTTGAAGATTTCGATCATTTGGTTGATCTGGAAATTCCTTGCTACGGCGAAGCATCTCCACAGGTGCTCATAGGAATTGACAATTTGCATCTGATAGCTCCACTGGAGTCGAAGGTTGGAAAGTCGGGAGAGCCCGTAGCTGTTCGTTCCCAACTCGGATGGACTGTTTATGGTCCTCGTCCGAGAGAATAGAAGCGAAGGTGAGACTGCCCGGAGAGCAAAGATTGCGGCGGAGTCGCATTGAAAGGGAACCATCGAAGAGTAAAAGATCGCGGCGGAGTCGCACAAAGCCTAAATGATCGAGAGGCAGGGTCTTCAGCGTGTATATGGAAGCCGCCTGGCAAAGCAATGGGTGAAAGTTTTGGAGAAGGAGGAAGGTATGTGAATGTCGAATGTTCAGTACCACATTCGTATGTAGCGGAGCTACAACAAGCCGAAGGCTAGTAAATAGATCTGAGTAAACCATGCGCTGCTGAGAGCCGCCACAGGGTTTACGGGTGGGGGAATGTTGCCGTGGGTAATTCCGACGGCCCTGAAAGGGTGAATGATGCGAACGCGACCGACGTAGGATGCGACGAACGCGTTTCGTTTTGTTGTCGTTTAGCGTCGCCGCAGCTCATACAGCGCGAGACGGCCACAACAAGATTGTTGATGTTGGGAATGAAGATAGAAGGAAGATGATTGTTTCTCCATAAAAATGAAATTTGTGTATGATTGTATAATTGTGAAAGATTGAATGTGAATTTGTTGAGTATTGTGAATATTGTAGTGAGGAAAAGTATGATGCATTATTGATGTAATTTGTGATTTGTAGATCGTTGCTGGTGCGAGTCATCGTTAGGTTTAGTTTCCACTGTGTTAGTCACCGTATTTTGTACATTGTACTACCGTTACTTACCGTAAGTTTGATCCTCAAAAGTTTATAGTTAGATTTGTTTATAATTGAAATTAATTGTTAATATAGAATCGTCCGCTAGCCTACAGAGGTAGAGAGCAGAAAGAGGCTAGTTGCTGTGGGAGAAACTAGATTGTATGTTTGTAGTATTGTTTATATGTTTAATTATTAATGTAAAATATACTTTTAGTTGAGTTCGTTCACCAACCCACTTGAGATCGTTTTCTTGCACCCGGAGGGTGTAACAACTTATCTGCCTGTTTTTCCAGATATTTCTTAAACTCGCAAAGGCAGCCCTTGCTTTCTTGATCCGTGCGCCTATGTCGATCTTGGTACCGCCGTCTGACGCCATTTGGCTACCAAGATATTGGAAGCTTTCAACATTCTCCACTGGTTGCCCGGCTACTGTGAAACTGGAAGGGGTCACCGTGTTTACATCCAACGATTTGGTTTTGTTGACGTTGATGACTAAACCTGCGGAGGAGGAGCGCTCGGCAAGGTCGTTGATCTTACTCTGCATATCAGAGCGCTGTTGCGCGAGGAGTGCAACGATTAATTATTTTAGAGCGTCTAAGGGGAAATGCTACAAGGTTAAAAGACTATTATTCTTCAATTTACTTCCAGTATTCACTTTTTATGTATCAACAAACAGATACGTATTTCGTTTCGTATACTTGGAAACTTCTTCAGTGTTTTGTTATCGACTCAGTCGACCCCAATACCCCAACCCCAACTAACAATTTTGGTGCTAAAAGCTTCAACTTCTAGCCTTTAGCTGTATAATATTTGAATAAAAGCAGCCAATGCTGAATAAAAGAAAACCCTCCGCAAATAATCCCTTAAACTTCAACTCGATTATTACCCAAATATCTATCAGCTAGTCAGTTTGGACCGAATTTATTTAATCTTTTATCGTTTATGCAGCTTTCACATAGTCACAGCTCTGTCTGAATTAGCAACAAAGCTTATCGGTTAATGTAATTGAGTTGCTTGTTAGCAACTTCCCATATTACGGTGAGTAGCATTCACAATGAAAACGTTTTCTCTGCTGTTATAGCACTAACAATATAGCGTACTGGCGCTATAAATGAACTAACGAAACTTTTAGGCAACTTCTGTATCTTTGAAGATTACACAACGTTTAAGTAAACCTTATACTGCTTCTTTTAATAGCTTATTAGTATGGAACGTCAAAACCGCAATGTTTACATTTGATTTTTGTTGCCGGAGCTGTGTATGAGCTATTGATTTCTGTAATGCAGCTACAGTATTCACCTGGGTGGTGCGGATAGAATCGATTTGGTTGTCAAACTGAAGCCAAAATTTTCTATTGTGCCGGAGCCAAACATTGGAGATTGTGGTTATGTTCGTTTTATATCTTATATTGAGAAGTATTGTTATTATTTGGGGATGAAAAAAAAAACTTAGTTCGAGTTTTGTATTCTTTGTAAACGCATATTTTCACAATATATTTCGAGTGAAAAATTAGTAGGAGTGCAACTAAAAAGCATTCGTTACGAAATTTCACGAGATTCAGCAGCTGATTGGAGCAAGAATGTATATAAACAATCGTAAAGTCATGTAAAGTCTAGCGCATTTGTGCGCCCTTATGCAGCATGGAAAGAGAAATTCGAAGAGCGGGAAATGTTTGACAGCCAAGTAACAGCAAAATAATGTTGTTTATGAGAGTGATTTCAAAATATCCCTCTACTCGCTTGAGCGCAGAAAAGTGGCTCTATCCGCAGCACCCAGGTATTCACATGCTCTTATTGCAACTGACAAAGCGCTGTCATTAATGCTAGTAGATAGTGTAAGAAAACAAGCCATTTAGAACAGCCCGGTGGCATCCCTATCTCACACAATAGGTTTGTTTCGCAGCCAACATTACGCGACCGTATCCCACTGACAGTTCTGTATCCTAATGAGTATCAAATGTGATGATTGTAAACAAAACACATACTATCATGAATTTTACACTGAGATGTTGGCTGCAAAAACATGGCGTCGTGCCACCCACCTGATTTAGAAGCGATATTTCTCTTGACGGCTACTGTTAAACGATTAGCAGCAGAGTAGTATGTATACCACGGGGATGACAAGCTACGCCATCTTTGTCACATCTTTTCTGAGTCACCAATACGAGTGCACTGCGAATGCAACATAAACAATTCCGAGGGTGAAAATGATATAAAACGAACAAAGGCATAGACAGTACCTTGTGCAAATAGTATTCTGAAGAATTGAGCAAATAAGTTGAACATTCTTATGTTTCAAGCATGGAATCGAGTGTAAAATAGTTTTAATTCATAGTTCGTTAATTTTTTCTCCATTTTCTCATGATTGTATCATGTTGGATTAGGGGTCGTTCAACAATGATGTCACAGGTTTTAGGGGGGGAGGGGGTCTAAGATTTTGTGACAGTACATATACTAGGTATACAAAAAAGCGTGACAGAGGGGGGAGGGGGGTCTAGAAATCTCAAAAGTAGTGGACGTCATATTTGAATCGCCCCTTATTGAGTGGTATGGGCGTTTTGCATCATATTCTCCTATAAAAACGTAAACATTCAAAATTCGCGCACATACTAATGCAAAATAAATAAGTATTGGGGTAATTTGACACTGGGGGATAAATTTATCCCCCAAAAAAGAACGAACAGGTAAACCTGTCAAAATCCATAGTAAAAAAATTGGATGTCGATCCTCTGATGTATACAGATCGAGAAAATGTTGCCTAAAAACAATTTCAGCGATTGATGTTGCATAAAAGTTAGCCAACAGAACGTGCTGATAGATGTTTGAATAATGGTTGAAATAATGCTGAAGGCATAATTTTTAAGCTTATGTGCTAAAAGATAGATGTATTCTAACGTTTATACAGCATGAATCTGAAAATAGCGTTAGTAAAACAACCTATGGGGTATGCGAAGTAGCACATCCGCAATTTTCTTTGTTATTTACATATGTCAAAGTGACGGTGATCACAGAGCAGCGGCCATTGAATCAGGAGATCAGGAGTTCGAATCTAGGTAGCAGCAAAATTGATATTTCAGTTTTCACAAAAAAAAAACATTAAATAAACTACGAAATTTACTCTCCTCTTAAATTATATTTAATCAAATTGAATTCAGTGGCTGTATAAAACTTATTTAACAGATTCAAAACATCTGAATAAGCGCCATTGAAGCGAATTATATTACTAAATGGTTTAGTAAAGATTGAGAAAAAATTGTGTAACATACTGTAAAGCTGGGACGGGACTTGCAAAGAGGAAAAAATGTAACTTCATCTGCAACCACCAAGCGCTGTCACGAATTGTCAGATGCAACCAGCACCTTTTTGTGTAAAAGTATTGGTATCCCTCAAAAAGTATTCCGAATGATTTTGTTTTACGAGTACTTTTTCACTTTTATAAGTATTCTAGAAAAGCCGGACAGCTTAATATTGAACTGTTATGAATACGTGTTTTATTTCCGATAGGAAAATCTTTATAAAAATAAGTTTACAAATCCGTAAATCACAAACACTTTTATTGTGCTCAGAAGATTCTACCCGGGATTTAGGTGAAACACTCAAGGAAACACTTGAGAATCGATGATCAACTGTGATGAAAAGAAGAACAAGTGTCAAAACAAGGAAAAAGAAACCGTCTTTGCAGGTCTCGTCTCAGCTGTAAAGTAGTTGTCCAGGCACGTCAAAAATAGCTGAATAGATTCGCCAGATTTGCTGGTAAAAGAATTGAATAGAAGTTCTTGATCATATGTATAGCACACATATTCAGCTTGAAGCCGTATAGACGAGTTGAAATTACATTCACATTGACATTAAATGTTAGTTGGGACGTATCTGTTTGTTGATACATAAAAAGTGAATAGTGGAAGTAAATTGAAGAATAATAGTCTTTTAACCTTGAGGAGTGCAACGTCATCAGCCAATTCGAAGTCGTTTAGGTGCTCCATGGTTATAGGCTGCCATAACAGCCCGCGGTTTGGTTTACGGTCAATCGCATCTACCAGAATCTCATCGATTACGATGAGGAACAGTAACGGTGATAGAATACATCCTTGCCTCACACCATCTACGACCCGGTTAGGGTCCGACAGGACCCCATTGTGCAGCACTCTACACGAAAAGGCCTCGTACTGTGCTTCGATGAGGCCGATGATTTTCTCAGGAACTCCCTTGCGTCTCAAGGCACCCCACATATTCTAGTGATTTTGACGGTCGAAAGCTTTTTCGTAGTCAATGAATACCAAGTAAAGGGACTCTTGGAATTCGTTGACCTGCTGCAGAATGATGCGGAGCGTGACAATATGGTCCACACAGGATCTTCCGGCACGGAATCTGGCTTGCTGCCGCCGGAGAGTCACATCGATCTTCTCCTGAATCCGAGCTAGGATAATTTTGCACAGAACTTTGAGAACGGTACACAGCAACATAATGCCTCGCCAGTTATCGCATACAGTCAGGCACCTTCACTAAGATACCTTGCATCCAGTCGACCGGGAAAGCTACGGTGTCCCAGATATTACGAAATGATCGATGCAGTAGTTGAGCGGATGTCATGGAGTCAGCTTTGAGCATCTCGGCTGATATGCGGTCGACCCCTGGGGCTTTATTCGATTTCATGCTTTGGTTGGCTGTTTGAATCTCTAGCAGTGATGGAGCTTCGGTATTGACGCGTGTTATACGTCGGATCCTAGGCGGATCATGCCGAGGTGGTGATGGCCTGTCTGGCACTTGAAAAAGTTGTTCGAAGTGCTTGAACCAGCGTTTCAGCTGGTCAGTTGGGTCGGTCAATAACTGATCATTCGCGTCTTTCACAGGCATCGTTGCATTCATCTTCGCCCCACTTAAGCGTCGTGAGATATCGTAGAGGAGGCGAATGTCTCCGGTTGCGGCGGCTCTCTCTCCTTCGTCGGCCAGAGAGTCTGCCCACGCTCGCTTGTCCCGTCGACATGAGCGTTTTATTTCCTTCTCAAGAGCCGCGTATCGTTGACGGGCTAAGACTTTGGCTCCTCTGGTTTTCGATCGCTCTATCGCGGCTTTGGCTTCTCTTCGCTCCTCTATCTTCCTCCAGGTCTCATCGGTGATCCATTCTTTTCTCTGGGTGCGTAGTTCGCCCAGATTGTTCTCGCTGATGGTGATGAAGGCATTCTTGATTCACGCTGCCACCTTCCTGAATATCTGCAGCACGCGTCTCCAGTTTTTCAACGAAGGACCGTTTCATCGTGGCATCTTCCAGTCGGCGTGTGTTGAATCGTCGTCCAACTCTTTCCTCCTGCCGACGAATCCGCGCAATGCGCAGGCGTATTTCGCCGATGAGGAGGTGATGATCAGACGCGATATCGGCACTACGTTTATTCCGTACATCAAGAAGGCTCCGTTTCCATTTTCGGCTGATGCAGATGTGGTCGATTTGATTTTCTGTAAAGCCGTCACGGGAGACCCACGTGACCTTGTGAACCGGTCGATGAGGGAAGAGCGATCCCCCGATCATTATGTCGTTATTACCACAAAATTCTGCCAACAGCTCTCCGTTTTCGCTCATTTCTCCGAGACCATGGCGTCCCATAATGCGCTCATGGTTCGAGTTGTCAGATCCGATCTTCGCATTGAAGTCGCCCAAACAGATCTTGATATCACCCTTCGGAATTCTATCTACGACGGCATTGAGTTGACTGTAAAAGTTCTCTTTGTCTTGGAGATCGGCAGCATCGGTTGGCGCATAACATTGGATTATAGTAAGGTTTCGGACTCGTGTTCTAAATCTGGCAACGATTATTCTTTCACTTATAGGTTCCCACTTCATTAGCGCAGAGTGTGCCTGAGCGCTTAGAAGGAAGCCAACTCCGCGATGCCGGGGAGCGTGTTCACCTCGTAAACCAGAGTATAGCAGAACTTGTCCCGACGGCGTTCTGTGTTCTCCAAAGTTTGGCCAACGGACTTCACTCAGTCCCAGGATCTCAAGCTTCATGCGGCGTGCCTCATTGGCAAGTTGTGCCAATTTACCCTGCTGGGCTAGGGTTAAAACGTTCCATGTTCCTATTCGTGTCCGTTGTTTCGCGTCGTTCCATGGGAATTATGTTAGAAAATTCACATATTCAGGGTGCAGCGACAAAGGAAGAATCAGGATACCATCGATCCACACTTGTGCACTCTTGCACCCACTCCTGGGATAAAGATTGATGATTTCTGTAATTACCAGTTCAGTTACATTAAATATGCACTAGCTGAAGAAATCTTGTTTCAAATCCCATCATTCTACCTTCTTGTCACTGATCATTCATTTTTTGACGTAGAATTACGTCTTTCGGTAAGATAGGGGGTCATTCCAAAGTTTCAAATTTGAAACCGTCACGAAAAGTGGTCAGAAAGTAAGAGCCAATAACTGTCGTTTTTAACGGATTCTTATGAATCGAACACTCTAAGATTTCATACAACTATTGTAAACAACTGATTAAATGTATTTAACTATTGAAAATCCAATTTCGACAGGTAGTGTTAAAATTTCACTTTAAAAGTAAATTGCCTACATTTAGGCTATATCCATCCGCAATAAACATGCACAAAAACATTGAATTTTTTTTTGCGTCCACTATGGAACTATATTTAATTCTACGTTCAATTTGCGGTCGTGTCTTCAATACAACCTTCTACTTTTTTCATTTATTTAGTTTACATCTAAACAGATAACACTGAATCAACAATTTGACGCCACAATATTGTCTATCCGGAACAAATTTATACCGCTTTTTATACCGAAGTTGGATTTTTCTCCAGATACAGGCTACTTTCCCAACTTCGGAAGTAGTGCGCTGGATTCGCCTAAAGATGCGCTAAACAACGCATCAACTAGTTTGACAGATAAAACTTCGGAAGAAAGTTCGGTTCAGAAGTCCCGACTTCCGAATTCTAAGTTGGTGCTACGCCGACAATACACGGTTCGAGGCCGCATCTCTCCATCCTCGAATGCGCCCCACGCTCGCCAAGTCGTTTTGCACCTAGTCTGCCCACCTCGCTCGCTGCGTTCCACGCCGTCTCGTACCTGCCGGATCGGAAATGAACACCATCTTTGCAGGGTTGCTGTCCGGCATTCTTGCAACATGTCCTGCCCATCGTACCCTTTCGGCTTTAGCTACCTTCTGAATACTGGGTTCGCCGTAGAGTTGGGCGGGCTCGTGGTTCATTCTTCGCCGCCACACACCGTCTTCTTGCACACCGCCAAAGATGGTCCTAAGCACCGTCTCTCGAATACTCCGAGTGCTTGCAAGTCCTCCTCGAGCATTGTCCATGTTTCATGTCCATAGAGGACAACCGGTCTTATTAGCGTCTTGTACATGACACATGCGGTGGCGAATCTTTTTTGACCGCAGTTTCTTCTGGAGCCCGTAGTAAGCCCGACTTCCACTGATGATGCGCCTTCGTATTTTACGACTAACATTGTTATCAGCCGTTAGAAAGGATCCGAGGTAGACGAATTCCTCGACCACCTCGAAGGTATCCCCGTCTATCGTAACACTGCTTCCCAAGCGAGCCCTGTCGCGCTCGGTTCCGCTCACAAGCATGTACTTTGTCTTTCACGCATTCACCACCAGTCCAACTTTTGTTGCTTCAAGTTTCAGGCGGGTGTACAGTTCTGCCATCTTTGCAAATGTCCGGACGACAATGTCCATGTCATTCGCGAAACAAATAAATTGACTGGATCTGTTGAAAATCATACCCCTGCTGTTACACCCGGCTCTCCGCATGACATATCCTAGCGCAATGTTGAAGAACAGGCACGAAAGTCCATCACCTTGTCTTAGTCCCCGGCGCGATTCGAACGAACAGGAGTGTTCGCCCGAAATCTTCACACAGTTTTGCACACCATCCACCGTTGCTTTGATCAGTCTGGTAAGCTTCCCCTCTGTCACACTTTCTGTATGAAACATCTGAAAATTTTGTATGGATCGTCACACTTCGCTCAACCCCCCTCCCCACTCTAAGCGTTACGTAATTTGTAGACGCTCCCTAAGCACCCTTCTCTCGAATACTCCGAGTGCTTGGATATTTTCTCCACTTACTTGCAAAAATGGAATACTTCCCCGATTGCTTCCAAAACTCAGCTTATAATTTTCTCACATAAGCCGAGAGCTTTTTATTTGAAACCTTCTAGCAGACATATTGTCACTATAAATGGGGTTCCAATAAAATGATCTATCGAAGCTAAATGATAAAAAAATGATCTATCGATCTACTTCTGCTAGATAAAAAATGCAGTTCGTTCGAATCGTTTCCCCATTTGATTTTACTGGCGTAAACGAGAATGCGCATCAGCTTTCGTTCGGAAGCGCGTTCGTACGTTAACAAGAATAAGGGTGATTGTTAGTTCATTGCGATGGGCCGGGCACGTAGCCAGAATGTCGGGCAGTAATCCGGTGAAAATTGTTCTCGACAACGATGCGAAGAGAACAAGAAGGCGAAGTGCTCAGTAAGCAAGGTGAATCGATCAGGTGGAAGACGATTTTCGGACCCGCCGCAGACTGCGTGGTTGGATGGAACCATGTACCGAGCTGAATAGAGAAGACTTTTGAGCACTGCTCCGGCCTTAGTCTGAAACAATAATAAATAATAATAACTACCTAATAATCTTTCAATTTGACGAAAGGCTTAGGATTCCAACAATAGGTATTTTCTTCTAACCATCCCCCATTGGCGTCTTGCAGCTTAGTGTTCATTAAGTACTCCGAAAATTAATAACTGCGTGGTTTTGATGCCATACATCCCCTTCTGCGCGTTCGTGTACCATGAGGCACCATCACGATGATACTCTATAAGCCCAGCGTGATCAAGAATATTTCTTAGACTAAACCAGGAATCGAACCCAGCTATCGTCAGCATGGTCTAGCTTTGTAGCTACGCATCTTACCGTTATAGGGTGAATGAGGCACCAAATCTACCTTAATGATAAGAAATCCGTTGATTGCCAATGCATGTCCGGTATCGCTAAATTGAATAGGCACTTTGCGGGCCTATATGGACACTCGAGGAAAACTTTTATCTATATTCTGATAACAAACCTTAAGTGGTTGTTCAATGCGAATTTTTGTTGTCCTAGTCAGTCTCAACCTTAGTTGGCACGAGTTATCACGGTTAAAACGGTATTATTGGAACGAATAATGAAACATCAGATACTTTGTTCTTCTTTTCGAACAATCGAGTTTTAAGTGTAAATTCTTATCTCCGACTATATGCAGTACAGCGCGTTTGTCTTATCATAATTGATCTTCTGAGAATTTGGTATAGCCAAGCCCATGAAAGCTTAGGTATCTGCTGTATTGAAGTGTTTAATACTGGTAAAAAAGGAAACAGACTGAGCTTCGTCCTAAAATGGAGCTGCAACATCAAATATATTTATTAGCAGCAATTTTCGGTGGTATCTGCGTACTTCTACTGGTTTTAATTGTGGTGCTGGCAATATATGCATTCAATCTGAAGAAATCGATGACAAAATCTACAGAACCTGAGTAATAATTCATATGTGAAGGCTGCAGTACTAAAAGTTTAAATGATATAATCCACAAATTTCAGAAGAAAGTTTGAAAACTATGGGTTTGAACCTGACATGCCTGTCCACAACATTACGGATGATCTACGGTCTACGAAATCTCAAAATATTCGACGTCTGCCAAGTAAAAGCAATTTGTCAAAACCGTAAGTAACCGGATTCTATTCACCATCGTTATCTATTTTAGATTGAAAGCCCTCGAAGACTACCGTTACAATCTATCGAGATATACCTACAATTCAAGCAATTATCCGATGATTAAGCTTATACTACCACCATATTTTTTTTTCAATTCTCAATTGGAGCACAGGCTAAGAAAAATAAGTGTTCTGTTTTTTTTTGATAATTAATTGGTGATACCTGATACATTGTGTTTTGTCCATAAAATTCCTCTATATTCTGTTTGGCTCAGCCCACCCACGCATCAGATGAAGGGTATACAAAACAAGACATCCGGTCTAACAAGTTTTTTGTAGATACGAACTTTGTACGACTTGTATGTACGATTGAAGTGTCTTGCGAAGTTTGCCATGATGCATTCCTGGATTTCTCTGCTACATGACATGATTCAGCCTATACGTTTTGACAGGACAAACGAATAGATCAACTTAGTTGAATTCAATTGAATTTGGAAAACAAGTTGAACGTGTTCAACATTTTTTTCAGTCAGGTTTGAGGTAAACGAATTCGCCACCTCGAAGTTCCGTGTCTCAGTTGGCGGGTTAACTGGTACACCAGTATAGAGATGAAGGTTTTCCAGGAGAAGGCAGGGCAAAGGCATTTGTCTTTGTCAACTGTTTGTCTGATTGCCGTCCTCCTATGATGTTGTAATAACGGCAGGAAGTTGGAACATTTACCAGATAATCAGATTAGGGTGGACATTAGAGTGATTCAAATTTTGACTTTCTCGCTCCCCTGTGCTTAAACGATTGTTTTTGCTTTTTTAATAGTCCTCCCAAATTTTTAGCTGATTTGGATGTAATTTGATTGTGCACGTGCCATTTGAAGGTTATATGAAAATAACTATGAGAATTGTCACTTATGTACAGGATCGTTTCGTGAAGCAGCCCAGAATCTATTTGAATATATTTAACGCATCGCTATCATAGAATAGATCTTATAAGCTGAAAGGCAGTTGTTGTTGCGAAGCAATCTGACTTTTGTTTGCAAAATTATAAAGAAAACAGAAATGCTCATTATTGATATTGATGTTATTCTTTTACGTGTTAAATTGAATTTCCCACAATTCAGTATTTCCCTAATAACTTTTGTTGCCAGCATCAAATCGTTTAGCAACAAAGGCGATATTTTCCCTTATTAAATTCCCTATGTTGCTAACGTATTCATACATTTTTAGAGCTTAATGGACAATGATGGGGAACGGTTTTTCACAAAAGTTATATAAGCTTCAAACTGCTTGTGCTCAGTCAAATTACATCCAAATTAGCTAAAAATTTAGGACGATTATTAAAATAGCAAATGCCATCGTTTAAGCATAGGGGAGCAAAAAAGTCAAAATTTGAATCACTCTAGTGGACATGTCGTAGCCTCGTTTACTGACTGAAAAACGAAAGCAATCCGAGAGATGCTGTAGCCTAACTCGAGGCGCAACTTACGGTTCTGTGGTAAAGCATGGTTTGACTAACCAAAGGGTGGAGTCAATGTTGCTTGACTGTGTGTATGCTCCATACTGCTTTGGAAGCGTTTCCCGCCAGTGTGTCTGCTCATCGGTAAAAAACAAAAATCCCTGATTTTCCAGAAATGCTTTACATTTATTTCCAGTCAAAACAAACGTTATAGACGGAAGCGGAGACAGCAGACCCGCCTATTTCAGGAGAAGAAACGCCGCCTGGATGAAGCGGATTGCGAGGAGATGGTTCAGCTGTGTCGTTCTCAAGAAACACGCAAGTTCTATAAGAAGCTCAACGCATCCCGCAAAAGCGTCGTGCCGCGAGCCGAGATGTGCAGGGATGAGGATGGGAGCATCCTGACGGACGAACGTGTGGTGATCGAAAGGTGGAAGCAGCACTACGAGGAACATGTGAATAGCGCTGGCTGAGAGCACAGGCAGTAAAAGTCAAGGCAGCGGAAGAGATGACTACGTCAGCTCAGCGGACGATGGAAGCCAACCAGACCCCACCTTGAGGGAAGCTAAGGATGCCATCCAACAGCTGAAGACCAAAAAAGCAGCTGGTAAGGATGGTATCGGAGCTGAGCTCATCAAGATGTGCCCGGAAAAGCTGGCCACTTGCCTGCACAAACTGATAGTCAGGGAAGTCAGGGAAACTGAATCTGGGAAACTGAACAGCTACCGGAGGAGTGGAAGGAAGGGGTCATGTGCCCCATCTACAAGAAAGGCGACGAAGTGTGAGAACTTTCGAGCGATCACCATCCTTAATAACGCCTACAAAGTGATATCCCAGATCATCTGCCGCCGTCTGTCACCAAATAGTGAATGAGTTGATGGGCGGTTATCAAGCTTCGTTGACGGCCGCTCGACAACGGACCAGATCTTTACCCAGCCACCCTCAGCATGGTCTTGCTTTGTAGCCGCGCATCTTACCGCACGGCTAAGGAGAGCCCCTGAAAAAGATTCACCACCACACCAAATGTGTCATGTACAAAACGGTATTTCGGAGTATTCGAGAGAAGGGTGCTTAGAACCATCTTTGGCGGTGTGCAAGAAGACGGTGTGTGACGGCGAAGGATGAACCACAAGCTGGCCCAGCTTTATGGCGAATGACGGACTCTGACGAAATTCTGGACAGAATCCTTTTGGCATTCCGAAGAGACTGCTTTTGCGATTCTGAGGAGAATCCTGGGATTCCGAGGAGAAACCTTTTTTTAATTATGAGAAGAAGACATCCATGACTTCCATGAGAATTCTTCCGCTATTTAGAAGTCTTCTTTGATTACAAGAATTCTCCCAGGATTCCGAAAGAAATCTATTCGGAATTCAGAGAACAATTCTTGTGGGATTTTGAGGTGAACCCTTTTGAGGGGATTCCTTCCAGGGTTCCGAGGTATTCTGGAGTTTCGAAAAGAATTCTTCCACAATTCCGAAAAGAATCCTTCCACGATTCCGAAAAGAATCCTTTCACGATTCCGAAAAGAATCCTTACTGTAGTCCGAGGAGACCTCTTCTGGAATTACCCGGAGAATCCTTCCGGGTTTCCGAGGAGAATCCTTTCGGGATTCTATGGAGAATCCTCCCTAGTTTCCGAAGGGAATTCTACGCGGAAAATATTTCAGAAATGTCTAGGGAAATCCTTCCGGGATTCCGAAATCTTCGAATGATTTCCATTGGAGTTCCAATTAGAATCTCGAAAGAAGTTCCTTAGGAATCCCAAAAGTATTCCCTTGAGAAATCCAAAACAATAGGGGAGACTGGGTAGACTTGATCCCCTTTTCTGATTTCCGATGTATCACAGCCAAAACTAAATAAACATACGCGATTTCCACACAGTCTCTCTAAGAAATATAGTATTTAACTTTACTGATGTATGACAGTCCTTAAATTATTGTTGTTATTGATGCACAATCGATTTTTTAGAGTGATCAATATTTAAGAAGTGATCAATATCATATTTTATTATTATTTATTAACAATTACCATATAGCAACATAAATAATCAAATATTGATTTTCAATGCTTATGCTACTATGCAACATCTAATACCAATAACTACATACTGAATAAGATATTTAGATTCCGCTTAAATAAAGAAAAACTTCTTTCGCACCTATGATTCCTAGGTAAATCGTTCCAAATTCTTATAGCTCGTAGGCGGAAGGAGTCTCTTAAACTGTTTGTAAAACATCTAGGAACGATAAGTAACGAACCTCGCGAAGAACGAGTATATCTAAAAAATCTCGAAGATAAATTGGAGAGTTGTTAATAATTTTGAATGTTTGGATACAGGTTCTAAACTTTAAATGATTTGTAAAATCAGTTCCAAGAATAGCCTTTCTATAATTGGATAAATGATCAAACTTTTTCAGATTAAAAGCATATCGTGTAGCAGCGTTGAATACTTGGTTTAGTTTTTTCGTGTTTTTTTAGTTACAAGGCCAAACAAAATATCACCATAATCAAACAGTGGAACTAAAGGAGACCTGACCAGTTGAATCCGGATATGTTGGGGAGTACACCGTCTCAATAATACAAGCGAGTGTAAGGCATTATAAATTTTACTGCACACGGCATTAACCTGAGGTGACCAGTTCAAGTTAGTATCCATCATTAAACCGAGATTTTTGACGACATTAGAATATTCAATTATATCGTTTCCCACTCTAATTGATGGTACATTCGACAAAACGGCACGTTTTGTGTGAAAAATAATCGTTTGGGTTTTTCCTCCGTTAAGAATCAGGCCGTTTTGCTCGCACCATAGCAATATACTCTGAATGTCAGAGTTCATTCGATTTACCATTTCTGATATTGTGCACGGGGCCCCAGATATGTATAATTGACAGTCGTCTGCATACAGGTGGATTCGACAATGTGACAGATTCAATGGAAGATCATTAATGTACATTGAGAAAAGTAGCGGTCCGAGAATTGAACCTTGAGGCACCCCGCTTAGAACAGGAATTAATTCAGATTGTTGGTTGTTGAAGTCAACGTATTGCAATCGGTTGGACAAATATGACTGAATTAATTTTATGGAGAATTGATCTAAATAGAAGTTATATTTTAACTTGTTACACAATTGTCTATGATCAATAGAGTCGAATGCTTTACTAAAATCAAGAAGAACCAGTAAAGTGACCATCTTCTTGTCTAACGCTTCTCTAATGTCGTTTTCTATTTTAATAAGCGCGGTTACGGTGCTGCATGATTTCCTATATCCAGACTGGAATGGACATAACAGATCATTGTGTGTCAAGTAGTCATTCAGTTGCTGAGAGAGTAGGGATTCGAATATTTTGAGAGGGCACAAAGAATACTGATCGGACGATAGTCTCTTTCAGTAACTGGGTGGTCAATCTTACCTATTGGAATTACTTTTGCGATTTTCCAATCAAGTGGGAAATCTGAGGAAGTGATACAACAATTAAAGATATCCCGAATGTATGAGAGAGTAACACATAAAGACATTTTTAAAACATGTAGTGGAATTGAATCATTGCCAACAGCATCACAAGAAGATTTAACAAACTCACTAAGTATTTCGTCATTTGTAACACACCTAAATGAGAAATTCGGGTGTGTTGCAACGTCGTCATTTTGATTGAATGAAAGTGGAGTGTAATGAGCAACAAAGAATGAGTTCAGAGTATCAGCACTTACATCCCCTCCACCCATACAAGTGTTTGTTTGTTTTAAGCCTAATCGTTTAATGTTCTTCCAAAGTTGCTTAGCAGGAAGGTCAGCTCTTAACTGTGAGGTAAAATATTGACGTTTCGTACGATTGACCTCTTGGTTTGTTAAATTACGAAGACAAGTGAAATTTTTCCATTCACGCTGATTCGCTCTATCGCGTTTCCAACATTCATAAGCCTCGGACCGATTTTTAATCAATCGATGAATGTGAGTATTGATCCAAGGAGTACTTGGATCTTTAATCGTTTTTTTCTTGAGCGGAGCATGCTTATCAAGAATGGTGAAGAATACATCATTGAAACATTTTAGTTTTCCATTAATCCCCACACAATTGAACACACCATCAAAATTTACGCTACGTAAATCAGACAGAAAAGTCGATTGATTAATTTTGTGATATTCACGTGTCCAGTATACATTAGCACCAGGTTTAGGAAGCTTGAATTTGTAATCAATGCAAATAAAATCATGATCGCTAATTCCTCCCACTGATGACTGATAAACGTTCTTCATGTTCTCTGTGCAATTACTTGTGAATAAATCAATGGTGGATGCAGAATCGGGCCTATGACAAGTTGGATGAGTTGGAATCAGTTTAAAGGATAATGCGCTTAAATGATCAATTAGTTTTAATGTCTTGTTAGAGTTCTCCATCATCAAATTGATGTTGAAATCGCCTGTAACCAAAATATTGGGTTCTGTAGAAAAATTTCAGAAACAATGCAGAAAACTGTATCTAGTTTAGCAACTGCCACGTCTGGGGTTTATAGACGACTCCACAGACTAAGTTGGCCTGTTTTAATTTAATAAACAAGTATTCAATTTCGCTTTCTTTTCCAGATTTAGTGATAACAGAGAATTTGAGATTTTTTCTCACATAAAAGGCGACTCCACCCCCTCTTGATTTGTTCTTATTATCGCGATCAGATCTAATAATTTTGTATCCCTCAAGTTCAACTGATATGCTCGTATTTGAAGGTTTGAGCCATGTTTCTACAACAGATAGAACATCTAATTTTGAATTAACAACCAAAGAACGATAGTTTTCAATGTTGCTAGCTAAACTCCTTGCGTTGTGGAGAGCTATTTTAATAAAGTTATTGGACCGTTTCTCTAGAATAGTTTTCATTTTTCCATAATCTAGGGAATGTAGCTTCAGTTTCGAATCGTATATAGACCCATCAAACCGCAAAGGAGCTGAAGAAGTATTGGAATCAGTTAGTGCATTGATATTTGAATCAGTTTGTGCATTGGTATTAGAGTTACTTACGCTAATCATTTCGGTACAAGCAGCTGGCTTGGTACGTTCCCCTTTTTTGGCTAAAACTCGCGAATTTCTACACTTTCTGGCCAATAAAAAGGATTGTTAATTACAGCGACAAGATCTTCAGAAACAGAAAGTTTGAACGATACAAATGATAATTCACTAATGTCCTTATTACGCGGCACTAGTTTAACACAATTTAGCGTAGACTGGTCGATGTTGATGGTTTCTCGCAGATACTCGATGATATCGTCTTCAGTTTGTTCGACGTGAAAAGGTGTGACATAGAACGCCTTCATCGTTTCTTCGTTTGATGTTCGACGCACTGGGGTCGCAGTCTGTTTACCACCTTCAGGCGGCAATCTTGATTTGATGATGGTGGAATAGAGCGGGTGAGATTTGTGCCTTGTGAGTGGTTGCTTGGAGAGGCACTATTTGAAATACGATTCGAGACAGCAGCAACAGCATTGGCTCTCGAGGTGACAGTGGCGTAGGTGGTAGCAGCGGTGGGTGGAGCGGTGGATGGAGCGGTGGATGGAGCGATGACGGCAGCGACGGCATTGATGGAAGAAGTGGCGATGGAGGAGGTAGCGTTGGAGGAAGCGGTGGCAGTAGTGGCAGTATTCGTCTTTGTGGTGGCTTCAGCATTCGTACCCGAGGTAGACGCGACAGGCAACATGATTTCGGTAAGAACCGGTGGTACATTTAATTCACGGTCACGGTTGTTGGTATCATCATTATCCAGAGATATATCTAAATCTCCCACATCTGCAATTGTGTTGTTCGCAGCGCTAGAACGAAGCGACTGATCGAGGTTGAAACGATCGATGCTGTTGTGAAACTCAGTTGGATCGTGCATTGCCGGACCCGACATCGCGAACTGTTGAAGTCTCGTGGAAAAGTTTGAGTCACGTCGAACCGTTGTGGAGATTGACATTAGCCCATTCAGCGTTTTCAGATTTTCGCCAAATTGACCAACCCGCAGATCCATCGAGTCAACACGCAGCAGAAGATCCCTCATCGTTTTCAAGATAACAGCTTCTCGGTCCATAACGCTCGGATGGAAATTTACTCGGCAGGTTTCACAAAACCAGAGTAAACCAACATTAGCTGCCCATGCTTTGAAGTTTGTAACATTCAACCCAACGCACCCAGGATGAAAAACCCTTCCGCACGACCCACTGCACAAAACACTCCTATCAGACCGCGCAAAATTCCTAGCGCACGCCTTACATGCCTCCATGATTACCAATTATCTTCCACCCCACAGATAAATCAACCCAAAAACTATTTCCCTACGACAACGAAATTAAAGTGATGTCGTGAGGGCAGTTTAAAACAGCAAACACCTCGTGCCCAAGCTTATACAGCGTGTTCGTAAAAATCCTCCTTTATTGTTTCGCTTTGCCTTCAATTAAGCCGTTGTTGAACCAGAGCATGCACGTCGATTGAATACTTCGGCTTTTGATACCACCGATCGTACCAAGACTGAGAGTGCTGTCAAAAATCTACTTTTAAAATATTCGGGGGAAATTGATCCCTCTCCAAGAACTTGCTTTGATAAAATTAGAAAGGTGCCCTAAGATTTTTTAAATATTTTTCCTTCAAGATACGCGCAATTTACGAATTGCTATGCGTATACATGAACGATTTTTGTTATTGAATTCGACAGCACATGCAATTTTAAAATTTGGGGAGACTTGATCCCCTTTTTATGATATCTACGCAATAAATAATTTTTCCTGCCAACCCTTCATCAAATCTGTCAAATCTACAAATAATTAGAAGCCTGAGAACAGATTTATATTTTTTTGAATTTTTTCGCCAAATTTTTGTATGGGTGACTAATGGGGGATCAAATGTCCCCATATTGAGACAATAACTTCAAATCCAAATATCCTAAAACTTTGATGGAATGTTGACATTTTCATCAGTACAAATCATTAAGCACATTTATGGCTTTGTGCTGTGAAAAAACGAAAGCATTTGGTCATTGTTATGAAAAGTTATTCAAATTTTGCGTGGCCAATAAAAAAATCTTTAAGAAGGTCAAAACATACAAACCGCCCTGCAGAATAAATAAGATTGCCAATCCAAAAAATAACTCACCACATAAAGATCAATTGTCTAGAGGATCTATACTAAAAAATATGCTAGAATAAAACTACTTTAGTTCTCGATAAAACAGGGGGTGATCAAGTCTCCCCGGGGATCAAGTCTACCCACCTTCCCCTAACCTAAAAATCCAACAAGGATTCGCTTGAGAATCCTAGGATTCCAGCGGAAATCGTAGAAGAATTCCCTTAGTAATCCCAGAACAAAGTTTTCTGGTCATCAAAAGGATATAGATCTGGATATACTCAACGAAGACAGTCGGGATTAGCAGAGGAACCCTTCCAAGATTTCGAGGAGAATAATTCGGGGATTCCAAGAAGAACACTCCTAGGTTTCTAAGCAGAATCCTTCAGGATTCCGAGTAAATCCTTCCGGGTTTCTAAAGATAATCCTTCCAGTTTTCCGAGGAGAATCCTCGCAGTATTTCGAGGAAAATCCTTCAGAACCTTCCGGGAATCCGAGAATCCTTCCGCGATTTTGACGAAAATCATTCCGGATTGCAAGGAGAAACCTTCCGGGGTTCCGACGCTAAAACTTCCGGGATTTCGAGAAGAATCCTCCCGGGATTCCAAGAGTAATATTTCCGGGATTCCGAGAGGAATCCTTCTGGAATTCTGGAAGGCTTGCCCTTGGGATTCTGTAGGGAGGTTTCAGGATTGTAGGACTCTAAAGGGAATCTTTCAGAGAGATTTCGAAGAAATGCCTTCCAGATTCGAAAATCTGAACGGAATCCTTTGGGTATTTCAAAAGGAAACCTTTTGAAAAATCAAAAAAGTAGCCTCATTGGAATCCAGGCTGGATTTCCTTCGGAAATTAAGCATGATTTTTTTTTAATCACAAAGAATTCCAGTTAGAACTCTGAACTAAATTGCTTTTGAGGATTCCTTCCAGAATCCCAGTGCGATTCCCTTAAAACACCTGTAGCGATTTACTTGAGAATTCCAAAAGGATATCCTTGGAAATCTCAAAAAAGTTTCCTTGAAAAATCCAAAAGCAGAAATACTTCTGAACTTCCAAAGGATATACATATATCTGAGTATACTCAACGAAGGACTTTAGTATTCGCAGAGGTATCCTTCCCCGATTCAGAGGAGAATAGTTCTGGGATTTCATGGAGAATTCTTCCGGAATTCAGAGAAGACTCCTCGAAGGATTCCCGAGGTAAATCCTTCCGGGATTCCGAAGGGCATCATGAAGTCAAGATTCTAAAATGAATCCTTCTGGGAGAATTCAAATGTATCCTTTTGAGATTTCGAAAGGAATCCTTTTGGTATTCCAAAAACAAAACTTGAGAAACCAAAAATAATCCCATCGGAATCCAGGGAGGATTTCTTTCGGAGAATAAAAACGTTTTGTATTCGTTATAGAATTTCTAAGGAATTCAGTTCAAACCACCAAAATGATTCAGTTAGGAATCCCGGAAAGATTCTCTTTGGGGGCGCAAAAGGATTTGGTTCAGCAAATTCCGGATTCCGGAAAGAGCTCAGTTCTATAGCCCAGTCAACTATGAATGAAAAATGAAATAGCCTGCAAAATGTTTTTGTTATCAATCGATTTTTCAAGTGCTGTCCAAAATCAAATATCAGAATATCCCCATAAAAAAAATTGGTTTTATTAAAGTAGAAAGGAGCTCTTTGATAATCCTTCAAAATGCATAGATCTTACGACTTGTTGCGCGTATTCATGAACGAGTTTTGTTATTTATACAATTCGACAGTGTATACAGTCTTGGAATTTGGGAAGACCTGATCTTCTTTTTATGATATTAACTCAAGAAATATTTTTTGGTATATAGACAGCCTATTACTCGGTTGAAATTCAGATGGGCTTATTTTCATTGTCATTACACCCAATATTTTTTTTACACGGTTGGTATTCCTTAATTTCCCGGTTAACCTGATTTTTCACGGCTTTTTATACCACCTGAATTTTCTTTGATTTTTTGTGATTTTTTTCATGATTAACTTATAAATTCATTAAAGTTAGAGGTCTTCTTCTTCTTATTGGCATTACATCCCCACACTGGGACAGAGCCGTCTCGCAGCTTAGTGTTCATTAAGCATTGCCACAGTTATTAACTGCGAGGTTTCTAAGCCAGGTTACCATTTTTGCATTCGTATATCATGAGGCTAACGCGATGATACTTTTATGCCCAGGGAAGTCGAGACAATTTGCAATCCGAAAATTGCCTAGACCGGCACCGGGAATCGAACCCAGCCACCCTCAGCATGGTCTTGCTTTGTAGCCGCGCGTCTTACCACACGGCTAAGGAGAGCCCGAGAGAGGAGTTAGAGGTCTTAATGGACTAAAACCCAGACGTGTAAAAAAAGAAGTGGGTGTATAATGTCGGATCGGATTGATTTGACAAAAATTAAGTCAGTTCAATCCAAGTTTTTTTGTTGGGGAATTAGAACTACTGCGTCCTTTAATTAGAACTATTGTAGTAAGCTCAATTAAAGCCTATTTTTCGGGTATTCACACTTAAAATTCTAAGTTTACCGATTGCCGAGATATTGGTTATAATTTTGACGAATTTCGGTAAAATTTTTACCGAGATTTCGGTAAATTTTACCGAGTCATCGGTAATCGTTACCGAGATCTTTTTTTTCGGCAAAATATTTACGAAATTTCGGTAAAAGAATTACCGAATTTCAGTAAAAAAATATTACCGAGATCTCGGCTGTTGGAATCTCGGCAAAAACTTTACCGAGGTCTACAACATAATTTAAGTGTGTTGGCCTCTCGACATGGTCATTAATTGTTCTAAAAAACTCCGATGTGAATATGTATGTGGAAGTATCTGATTGGAAGATTTTGATTTAAAAATGTATTGAAGGTAGCCACTGGGGTGCCAATGGAAATAACATTTTCGAATTTCAAAAAACGACATTGCTCACAAGTTTCATTACCCCAAAATATGATGATATGCAAAATTTCAGCTCAATCGGACATGATTTAGGGGTGCCTAAAATTCATCAAAGTTTTGAAATTTTAACCCATTAAAACTTTCCCAAGGGGGGGTCGGGTTGTTTGCAAAGGAAAAGTCGAAAATCGAATTTTTGTTTTTAGTGCCAAATGACTTAAAAATGCATGAAACGTCAAGATCTGCAATAAAAAAAAAATTGAAAAAATCGATTTTTTCTCTTAGAACATTGGGACGAAATGGTGGGACGACTGATTCTTTTTCGCGTTTGCTTGGCATGGCTCCGACTAATGACGATGCTACTGGCAAAGTATCTCCTTCACATGGTGAAGCATTTTTCTCTCCATGTTTGCCATCAACCATTTTTTTCGTCGAATTTTAACACCGGACGATAAGCAAACGTTTTCGTAGCCAAAAATATCTCCAAAAATATCCTAAGCAAAATTTGAGCTAAATCGTACATGATTTAAGGGATTAATCAAAACGTTTTTTTTTCTCACGGAGGGGAAATTTTTTTTTAATTTTTTGATGCCAAAGAACTCAAAATGCATGAAATTTTGAGAATTGATTTTTTGAAAAAAAAAATCGACAGTTGGAAAAAATTCTTATGGCGAAAACAATTTTTCATCGAATTTAAAAACCGGACGTTACGCATACATTTCCTAAGCCCTAAAATATGCCCCTATGCAAAACTTGAGCTCCATCGGACATAATTTAGGAGTGCTTCCGATTTTTCCGAAGTCCCAATTTTTTTTCCTTCGATGAGACTCGAATTCAAGACCCTCAGTAAGCTAGACTGAGAACAGAATCATGAATTCGAGTCTCATCGAACGAAAGTTGTTGCCTCCAACACAATTTTCAAATCAAAATCTTCCACATAATGTACATACTCACATCGGAGTTTTCTGAATATTGTAAATTAAATAATTAGGAACAAACTGGAATTTTCAACAATCAGATTTGGTAAAGTTGTTTTGTTCATTCGTCTTGTTTTCGTACTAAACCTACTAAATCATTTAAATAATTCTAATTTGTAACTAGACGCAACGATGATGTTCACACCAATGCTCGGCGCTCCGATAAGCGTTCGACCGGCGGTAAAGGACGTGATGATCGGAAGCACCAGCACTCCGAAAGTGGCGATACTTCGGGACGGGATTTCGATAGCGCTTTCGACAACGAGATCAACAATATGTTCGACATCGACGACGACGATGATGACCAGGACAGTGTGATCAGTCAGAGAAATTCTCGCTACAATCATCAAGGTCGTCAAAAAACGTCAGCTCCCCCGCCGCCCTCGTCCGGCGGAATGGCACCGAGCCGAGTAAATCGCGGCAGAAATTCAGGACACCATGATAATCAGCAGCATCAGCAGCAAGGCCGACCGATGAGAGGACAAGGCTATCCGGGTTCAGGGTTCAATTCGGGCAATCCTCACGAGGGAAAAACTTACTTCAATGAACGGGGTATGTATTAGACACGGGGATACTAATAATACAAGTTAATAGATAATAAATAACTAAAATGACAGTTTATTTTTGAATACATTTAATTTCACCATGAAGAAACTGTAAAGTCAGCATCACACTCTGAAGCGACCCCGAACAATTGGTATTCCTCTTGATGACCTCCCGAAAGACACCATTCGCTTTGGTTTTCTAACGATTTTTCTGGCTTTCACTGAGATCGGCAATGGCGGGCCCTTGAAGTATGGTTTTGGAAACATACCTCCACCCGGAAAACTCATTTTCTGCGGCATGGGAGGGAAGCGATGTGGAACGAATGGCATACCTTCGTATGAAATTTCTTCCTTCAATATTATTGGCGGGGCATATTTGTCGACTTCGTAATATTCGATTGAATTGTCCAGTGCTGGATGATTGCGATAAGGTAGAAATTGCGGAGTACTCTGATGATCATACGAAGGTAAGTAGAATGAATCCTCCAGATGGGATAATGACTGGTAGGTGTTTTCTGGCACCATGTCGTAGTAGGGCAGACGATCCATCAAGGGTTCTCTAACTATTTTTTTCGGTAGGTATGGTGCATATATTTCGTTATTAGCAAATTGAGTCGGTTTGCGCAGCATATTTTCATTGAACGACTTGGGAGGCTTCACTATCCGAAGTGGTGGAACGACTGATTCTTTTTCGTGTTTGCTTGGCATGGCTCCGACTAATGACGATGCTACTGGCAAATTATCTCCTTCACGTGGTGAAGCATTTTTCTCTCCATGTTTGCCATCAACCACATGAATGCGGAATTCTTCGTCATCATTTAGAAAATCTTTCCCAATTTCGTTAGACAGTCTTTCCAGTTTAGGAAAAGACGTATACATTTGAGTTTCACTTCCAGGAGTTTCTTCGAATTTCGTCAAAGGACTCTGCATCACACGCCACCCGTCTTCCGTATCCATGCTGGCAGATGGTATGAACTCGCGTTCTAGAATAGAAGTAATGGATATAATTTTCGGCACGTCGGAATCAACTCCAATTACCACTACCTTCCACATAATCTGCCACAGCACAGGCTAACCAAACCACTAATAACGTTTTCATTCGTATCATGGTAATAATCGAAATAAATCAAATCACTTATCGTCTACTTTTCACCGAAACCACCGACAAGTAAATGACTGTTGAACACGGATTGACCCATGTTTTATAGAAAATTATGCTAGCACTTTGTTGTGTGGTCAAGCATGGCCGATCGCAGAAGAAAGTGCAACGAGTTTCGCCAACATAATGATACAGTTGTGATCGATGTGACAGCTATGCCTGACTGTTCTCATACTCATAGCCCATGTGGTACGCCTAGTGCTAGTTAAAAATTGACCTTGACTGCCCAAGAGTAAACCTTGAACTACAGGAGGTGGGAGTGAACAATAACACGAACCGTTAGCAACTATTTTACAGTAACAATATCATAGTCGGCACGTGAGTGAAATTAAGGTATTGGAGTCATCAAAAATAAATAGTAAACGGATAATTGATTAGTTTTTTAATTAACGATAAACCCAATTGTATAATATTTAATGATACAAAAAATCTAAGTTCTACTCAGTGCCAATTGTCTCTTTTTGTTCAGATCAGTTCTACATAATTTACGACTATAACATTTGATATGGGGTTATTTAACATAAGAACACTTTTGGATGATTGTTTACAATCATAAGCGTAACAGTATGCTTGCCTACATACGGTTCCTAGAATGAAGCACTTCAATAGTAATCAACTGGTTTCTTAATTAAGTTACCTAACAATTTTGTATTTATTTATATCAGACGAAATCGATCATTAGAATTTCGCTAGTTGATGTTTTCAATCAAAAATGCGTCTAACTGGAACTTGGTTTGGTTCAAGTTGAAAGCAACCAAACATCTAATTTGTGTCAAATGCACTCAAATTGTACATCAGTGTAGAACCATTTGAGTTTAAATATATTCCAATAAGCTTATGGTACCTATTTTGAAATTTCAATCAACATTAGAGTGGCCCAAATTAGTAGTATGGAACAAACTTATTTTAATTTTTTGATGAGCGGTCCTTTTATTCCGTTCTATTTCATTCCCTGATGGTATGGGCAAATTTTGCCCAAAACGGTCAACGTTTAGGCGGTGCTAAACTCATTGGAAGTTTATATGGAAAAACGTATGGAGAAATATCGAAAAACAGTCATTTGAAGCTTGATGGCACCATTTACAATCGCGAGAAGATAAGAGTTTACCAGGCGAAGTTATTTGAAATTTGAAAAAAAAATCAGGCTTCTAAAAAAGAGGCAAATAGTCGTTTATTTGCGCAGATGAAGTTTTTTTTGTGATTTTTTTTTTAAATTTACTACAAATTTTGGGTTTTTCTCTAAGTATTCCAGTACCCAAATTGGCCACCCACGAGAACCTACAAAAGACGTATGATACAGCGACCTGACTGGGAATCTAACCGGATAGCTTACACGATACCACAGATCTAACAAGATTTTTAGGCCATTTCTCTCACACTGCTGCAAAATCGATCCAGATTTCTACAAAACTCCGATTTCTTACCACAGAAATGTGAACAGAATAGCATGTAAAAATCAAGAGTACATACACGCTACTCGCGTAAATTTTATCCTTATCACTGTGATTTTCCCAATTTATTTGTTTTTCCATGTTGTGGCTTTATGTAAAATTCCCCATATACCAAATGTAATACGATCTTAAGAATCTACAATCGTAGCACTTATTCCTATAATATTTGCAATCGGTCGTTGTCTTAGAGATAAAAGATAAATCTATAGAAATACTAGATAGCATTTACTGTGGAAATAAACTACATTTTTACCGTAATTCATACCTGACGGCCAATAATTTATGGAATAAATTTAATTTATTCTACTACATTAAAAACAACCTTTTCTTGGCTGATCAAAGTTAGACATCTTTCTCGGTCATGCTCTCTCTGGAACAACATCACGCGGGTGGATAACAAACTGTAGATACTTTGAAACGGCAAGAAATTCTCGTGGCTGGCGTACAAAACTTCGGCTCTGCCAAAATGCAACGGTCATTTATTTCTTTCGGTAACAGGACTATTTCGTCTAGTGTTTACTGGCGGGCTGTGTCAATATAAATTTTAATAATATAGATACTAAACCAATACATGTGGGTAATAAACTCTGATTCTAGCTCTTAGCTTACTATTGGTAAGGTTTTACCTTCGATGGCTGCCTAAAACAAACATTCAATTCTACAAAAGGTAGAAAAATACGTTTCTAACTGGATGTAAATTGGGACGACATCGGTGAAAATGATTAGAGGAAGTACTAGATGTAAAGTTACTAATACCGGAAAAAAGTGTACTTGCTCGGAGCTCGCGATTCGCGATGGATCACTTTCCTTGGCAATACGATGAACAGGTGAACACGGCACCCCGATGTTAGTGGAAGAACGGATTCTTGTTTTGAGCATTCGTTGTCTTTGTAGTACAGAGTATTTGTCGTTCGAGTTGGAAATCATAATCTTTTGTTGCACTATCAGCAGCATACAACGTCGGAATCTAAAAATATAACACCTTTAGAAACTGATTTGAAGCTCTCTCTCTCTAATCAACCGACCTCATAAGAGTATTTACAGAGGGCAGGATTCAATACAAATGGCACTCCTTCCATTTCGGTGTGAACGTTTAGCGTTCCAGTGGAATACGCCGGTGGTCTAGGGGCTGGTCGGTTAGGTGAGAGTTGATATGATGGCAGCAATTGTTCATAGTCATGATCCACAGGTTCGGCAGGCAGCTAGAATTAGGGAACAAATAAAATTGTTAAGATCATCACAAAGCATTTACAGGCAGGAGGAAACTTTCAATGAACTCAATTTATGTGCACGTCAGCTATTAAATTATACACGTGATACGGTTCATAGCGTAACGATAGAGTCGAGCTGTGAAGCATTTCATGTCTTGATTTTTAACAGAAACGGCAATATAAGACGCACCAGAAGAAACAGAATGGTTTTGATACTCACCGAGTGAAGAGGCTTGTCGTGAGCCGCTTGAATTTTGAGATCTTCAATCGTTCTTTCCAGATCAGTGATGCTTTGTCTCGATGGAACACTTGGTGGTGCACGGTGGGCCACCAATGTTGTCTTGTAGCAAATTAGGAGGCCATTGATCTCGCTGAGAAGTAGAACCAGTGTTTGGTAATTAATTTCGATACCCTCACACTCACCTACACTTGAACCAACGCAATGTGATCGTCTGTACGGTATCCTCAATTTAAACGCGTTTATAATTCCGTGTTTATTAACTTCTTACGATAACTTACGATTACGACAAGTTAAAATAATTTTGATACAATCACATGGTGACATGGTGCCAGTGATGCCTTTTCTCATAGTGTCTTTTACCGAAGCAGCTTATTATCAAGCAACCAGTATCTCTCAAATACCCATTACACGATAGTATAGGGTTTTCTTTTTTTTTCTTCTTTACTTATAGTTGAACCGAGAAAGGCAATGAATGCGTTGAGCCTATTTAAGAATAGGTCGAATTTCATGATGCACGACGTCGAGAAAAAGGCGGAAGTTTCGGTTGAATGAAACGTGCCGGTCTTCACAAGAACTAGACGGCAACGAACCGGATCGACAATCAAAACAAGATGACCAAAAACCGCGCCAGGAATATATGTGGACAACGAGACTTATTGTAGATCCAGTTGAAAACCGAACTGAGCTCCCGCGACAATCGCATTTTCTCCTATTTCCGGATGTCGCAACTGCATCGCGAGTAGTGCGCATCTATGCCATAGCCGTGCGCCATCATGCGCATCACTCGCGATGCAGTTGCGACATTCGGAAATGGGAGAAAATGCGATTGTCGCGAGAACTCAGTTCGGTTTTCAACTGGATCTACAATATTTGATAGACTGGGACAGTAGCTTTACGATCCACAAGATGTTTATTCCTGAGGTAAAACATGTTGAAGATACGCATCATAGTAGCCTAGCTTGCAATAAAATATTCAATCATAGTAATCTATCTGTATAAATGTCAGGCAAATAAATTTCATTCCATTGTTCACCATCAACCTAGCTACACGCATTTTTCCCTTAACTCTAAGAGGTTGTGGACCCAGCTAGAGCTAGGAGTAATAAGTTTTGTGGTCATTCGAAGCAGAAATGTTATTGGTACGTGGAGACTTGTGGAAGTACCAAGTACGTCGTTGATGCAACTCCAAACCCGGTCACTAATGGATGGACTACAGGGGACAGGAAGGCTCGAGCGACGATTGCTTTACTGGTGGAAAAACGTCAACATCCGCTTATTCGAGATGCCACAACTGCAAAGGAAACCTGGAGTCGGTTGAAAGAACAGCACCAGAAGACAACAATGTGTTCAAGAGTATCACTCATCTGCCAAGTCTGTGATAAGAAGCTTTTAGAAGGTGAAGATCTTGAAGCACACATATTCGAGCTGGAGGAGCTATTCTCAAGACTCCAAGGTGCAGGTAAAGATTTGGGAGAAGATGTTCAAGTGGCGATTCTACTGCGAAGTCTTCCGCTGTCTTTCGAGAGCATTCGGACGGCGCTGCTGGTTTTGAAGCACAACAAGTTGAAGATGAATTTCGTCAAAGGAAAAGTTCTGGATTACGCTAGAAAACTACACGAGACAGATTCCGTCGTCGGTGAAACTGCTCTCAAGGTAGAAGCAAAAAAGATAACCTGCCATTTCTGTGGAATTAAAAGACACCAGAAGAAAGATTGTCCAGCTTATCAAAAAATTAATCAGCAAGACAAGAACGGAAGCAAGTATCCGAAGTCGAAGAACAGGTTCAATAAGGACAAATCGTACGCTTTCATTTTGGATGGAACTGATCGGAGGAATGTGGACTGAAGCAAACGAGTTGTACGCTATTTATATGCTACTCGAGATCTACGCTTGCATTTGGGAACTAACAAGGATTATCTAAAAGTTTTCGTTGATGCTGATTGGGCCGGCGATATAAGGGATCGAAAGTCTAATTCTGGCTACCTTATCTTTTTCGGAGGTGGATTGATCTCATGGGGCGCTCGGAAACAGAATTGCGTGGCGCTGTCATCAACCGAAGCTGAATTTGTGGCATTAGCAGAGGCCTGTCAAGAATTGCTATGGCTACAAAAATTACTTGATGAATTCGGAGAAAACAAAAAGCAAATCACCAATATGGAAGACAATCAAAGTTGCATACGACAATTGGAAGGCAAAAGAATCGAAACATATAGATACAAAATATGCATTTGCAAGAGATCTGAAGAAAAAGGATATTATCAAAATAGAATACTGTCCAACAACTGAACAAATAGCTGATATGATGACTAAACCCTTGTCAAGAGTCAAGCTACAAGAATTCAGAAGCACTTCTGGATTAAAGTTATTCAAGACAACTACGCTTGAGGAGGAGTGTTGAAGATACGCATCATAGTAGCTTGCAATAAAATATTCAATCATAGTAATCTATCTGTATAAATGTCAGACAAATAAATTTCATTCCATTGTTCACCATCAACCTAGCTACACGCATTTTTCCCTTAGCCCTCTCCCGCCCATGGTGTCTGTGGTGCACCATCAAATTTTGCACCTTCTAACCTTCATCGAATTGTTTCAACAACAAAAAGGAATATTGGACACATCTTAATGGTTCCATCAGACTGGGAATATAATCAATTTTGAGTACAAATAGTGAAACTATCGAAAACAATCAATTAACTATTGATTTACAATCAAAAACTTTTTTTTTCGTTTTCCACTAATTTTGGCTATGCCAAATAACTTTTGTTCTAGCATTTTTCTCAAAGATGATTCCTTCCTATTGAAATCTTTGAAAAAAGTCGTGGGCGGGAAAGGGTTAACTCTAAGAAAACAAGTCCTCAGTTTTTTTAATAGTCCTCAGTTAATAAACTGTTATTTGTTTGTTACGGCCCGTCAAAACCTGCTGCAGATCCGGAGCGGAAGAAGTTTTCCCAGATTGACCTTACTGGTCAGCTTCATCCCGGATTAGAGTCTGGAGAAAGCTAAGAAAGAGACAGACGACCGAAGCAATGTGGAAGGGACTAGAGGACACTAGTCAGCTAGACAGTCTTACGGAAGCAAAAAGCTGCATGTATCCGCAAGTAGGCTTCGCCAAAGCGACCGTGTGCCGCTCAAAGCGCACAAGCCCAAGTCCTGGTGTTAGGTGGGACGCTAAACAGCCCTGACACGACGGCCCTCTGACGAGACAGGAAGTTTGCGCAGGCCCAAGAGGCCGCCTTTAAAAACAACCATTACGAACGACATAGAAGATAATACGACTCGATACAATCGGCAACGACCTAGGCGACGAATAAAGGATCACGATTGAAAGCTTAGAACATGGAACTGCAAGTCGCTAGGCAAAGCTGTGGCAGCACCAACGAGCTGGAAACCGGCTTCATAGTGATGAGAAAGATACGCCAACGCGTGATTGGGTGACAGCTAATCCACGCAAGGATGTGCAAGATGAGGATAAAAGGCCGATTCTCAAACTATAGCATCATCAACGTGCACAGCCCACACGAGGGAAACCCGACGACGAGAAAGGAGCGCTCTATGCACAGCTGGAGCACAGCATGGATGCCCACTGCGGGACGTCAAAATCGTCATCGGTGACATGAACGCTCAGGTAGGAAGTGAGGAAATGTATAGACCGGTCATCGGACCAGGTAGTCTGCCTATACATAGTATCGAACGGCCAACGATGCATAAACTTTGCAGCCTCCCGCGGAATGGTAGTCCGAAGCACTTTCTTCCCCCGTAAGAATATCCACAAGGCCACATGGAAATCAAGTAACGGGAAACCAAATCGACCACGTTCTAATCGACAGTAAATTTTTCTCCGACATCACGAACGTACGCACTTACCGCAGTGCGAATATTGAATCCGACCACTACCTCGTTGCAGTATGTCTGCGCTCAAAACTCGCGACGGTGTACAACACGCGTCGCAGTCGTCTGCGGCTAAACATTGCGTCGTCTGCGGCTAAACAGGCGAACGAGGCACGATACAAACGGGCGCGGAACAGACAAAACTCGATTTTCGGAGGAAACAGCGCCAGCAGGAAGAACGAGACCGTGAAGAGACAGGGAGAAAGAGACAGTGCTAATAACGCACAAAAGTTCTATGAGAAGTTGAACCGTTCACGTAAGGGCCACGTGGCACAGCCCGATATGTGTAAGGACATAAACGGGAACCTTCTTCCACACGAGCGTGAGGTGATCCAAAGGTGGCGGCAGCCCTACGAAGAGCACCTGAATGTCGATATGGCAGACAACGGTGGCAGTATGGTAATGAACATAGGACCACGCGCACAGGACATGCGACTTCTGGCTTCGAATCTCCAGGAAATCCAGGATGAGATCGGCCAGCTGAAAAACAACAAAGCCCCTGGAGTTCACCAACTACCAGGAGAGCTGTTTAAACACCGTGGTGAGGCACTGGCTAGAGCCCTGCACTGGGTGATTACCAAGGTTTAGGAGGATGAGGTTCTGCAGCAGGAGTGGATGGAAGGTGTCGTGTGTCCCATCTACCAAAAGGGCGATAACCTGAATTGTAGCAATTACCGCGCAATCACATTGCTGAACGCCGACTAAAAGGTACTCTCCCAAATTTTATGCCGCCGTATAACACCAATTGCAAGAGAGTTCGTGGGGCAATGCCAGGCGGGATTTATGGGTGAACGCTCTACCACAGATCAGGTGTTCGCCGTACGGCAGGTATTGCAAAAATGCCGCGAATACAACGTGCCCACACATCATCTATTTATCGACTTCAAAGCCGCATATGATACAATCGATCGGGACCAGCTATGGCAGCTAATGCACGAAAACGGATTTCCGGATAAACTGTTACGGTTGACCAAGGCGACGATGGATCGGATTCGGGTGATGTGCGTAGTTCGAGTTTCAGGGGCATTCTCGAGTCCCTTCAAAACGCGCAGAGGGTTACGGCAAGGTGATGGTCTATCGTATTTGCTATTCAAAATCGCTTTGGAGGGAGTAATACGAAGGACAGGGATTGACACGAGTGGTACGATTTTCACGAAGTCCGTCCAGTTATTAGGTTTCGCCGACGACA
The DNA here is from genome assembly GCF_024139115.2 of Armigeres subalbatus. NCBI lineage: Eukaryota > Metazoa > Arthropoda > Insecta > Diptera > Culicidae > Armigeres > Armigeres subalbatus. Next base: position 221,570,636 of record NC_085141.1, on the reverse strand, counting down.
TTGATATCATGGCACGTAACTTTGAGAGGATGGAGGAGCCTACATCAGACTGAAAAGCGAAGCTAAACGGATTGGACTAGTCATTAACACGTCGAAGACGAAGTACATGATAGGAAGAAGCTCAAGAGAGGTCAATGTAAGCCACCCACCACGAGTTTCTATCGGTGGTGACGAAATCGAGGTGGTAGAAGAATTCGTGTACTTGGGCTCACTGGTGACCGCCGATAACGATACAAGTCGGAGACGTATCGTGGCAGGAAATCGTACGTACTTTGGATTCCGCTAGACGCTCCGATCGAATAGAGTTCGTCGCCGTATCAAACTGACTATCTATAAACGCTTATTAGACCGGTTGTTCTCTACGGACACGAGACCTGGACGATGCTCGTAAAGGACCATGGCGCACTGGGAGTTTTCGAAAGGAAAGTGCTGCGTACCATCTATGGTGAGGTGCAGATGGCGGACGGTACGTGGCAGAGGCTAATGAACCACTAGTAAAGTTGCATCAGCTGTTGGGAGAACCATCCATCGTTCATACCGCGAAAATCGGAAGACGGAAGACAAAGAAGGAGTCATCTAGTCCTTTGCTTTTTTCCGGAAAAATGCGTACTTTTAAAAAATGAGTCATTTACTATTTTGCCTTTTTCCGGCCAAATGCATACTTTTAAAGAAGCAGTTATCTACTCTTTTTCCTTTTTCTGGGAAAATGCATACTTTTAAAGAAGGGCTCATCTACTCTTTTGCCTTATTCCGGGCAAATGCATCTTTTTAAAGAAGGAGTCATCTACTCTTTTGCTTCATTGCGGGGAAATGCGTAATTTTAAAAAAGTCATCTAATCTTTTGCCTTATTCCGAGCAAATGCATCCTTATGCATGTCTTATTGCGATCGTATGCGTAGAAAAGAAATCATATACGCTTTGACTTTTGCGTTCTTTTGAAAAATGGCTCATCTAGTCTTCTGCCTTCTTCCGAAAAAAGGCGTACTTTTGAAGAAGGGGTCATTTACTCTTTTGCCTTTTTCCGAAAAAAATGCGTACTTTTAAAGAAGGACTCATCTATTCTTTTGCATTATCCCGGGCAAATACGTACTTTTTAAAAAATAGTCATTTACTATTTTGCCTTTTTCCGGCCAAATGCATACTTTTTAAAAAGTAGTTATCTACTCTTTTGCCTTTTTCAGGCAAATGCACACTTTTTAAAGAAGGAGTCATCTACTCGTTAGCCTTATGCCGGGCAAATGCATACTTTTAATTAAGTAGTCATCTACTCTTTTGCCTTATTCCGGGCAAATGTGTACTTTTGAAGAAGGAGTCACCTACTTCTTTGCCATTTTTCCGGAAAAAATGCGTACTTTTAAAGAAGGAGTCACTCTTTTGCATTATCCCGCGAAAATGCGTAGTTTTGAAAAAATGAGTCATTTATTTTGCCTTTTTCCGGCCAAATTCATACTTTTTAAGAAGCAGTTATCTACTCTTTTGCCTTTTTCTGAGCAAATGCATACTTTTAAAGAAGTCATCTACTCTTTTGCCTTATTCCGGGCAAACGCATTCTTTTAAAGAAGGAGTCATCTACTCTTTTGCTTCATTGCAGGAAAATGCGTAATTTTAAAGGAGTCATCCACTCTTCTGCTTTATTTCGGTCAAATGCATACTTTTAAAGAGAGAGTCATCTACTCTTTTGCCTTATTCCAGGTAAATACATACTTCTAAACATGAAAATATATTCTTACGATTAACCCTTTTTTGTACCAAATGATCGTTATGCCAAATGACCTCGAGGTACCCATCAAATTATGCCAAATGATCGTTATGCCCAATGGACTTTATGCCAAATGGCATTATGCCAAACGGATGAACGGAGGATGAAAGACGAAAAATTGGAGAAATAAGATAGAAGAAAAAAATGGAAGTGAAAAAATGGAAAAAAGATGGAAGAAGAAAGGCAGTAGAAGAAAGAAGAATAGTGGAAAAATAAAGTAAGAACGAGGGAGAATTAAGAAAGAAGAAAGAACAAGGAAAAAAAAGAAAGAAAAAGGAAGAACGAAGAAAGGAAAAAAAAGCAGAAAACAGGAAGAAAGAACGAAGGATGAAAAAGGTAGAAGCAAGAGAGAAAAAAGATGGAACAAGGGAGAAAAAGATGGTAGAAGGAAAAGGAAAACAAGAAGAAGAAAGGAAGATCAAGAAAGTAGGAAGAATAAAGATAGAGGAAGTAAAAGGCAATAATGAAGAAAAAGGAAAAAAGGAGAAGGAAAAAGGAAATATGTAAGAAGGAAGAGAAAAGCAAGAGATGAGCCAGCCTAGGGCTGCAAACCTATCTAATAAAAATAAAAAAAGGAAAAGAAAAAAGGAATTAGGAAGAAAGAAGGAATCTTTAAATTTCTTGTACTGTACAGGCAAAAACATTATAACTACATGTTAAAAATGCAAGACAACAAGGAGTACTCATAAGGGAACGTCCACAAATTACGTAACGCTTAGAGGGGGAGGGGGGGAGGTGGTGATGAGCGAAGTGTGACGACCCATACAAAATTTTCAGAAGCTCCATACAAAAAGTGTGACTAGGGGGGAAGGGGGTTGAAAAAGTCATTTGTCTATTGCGTTATGTAATTAATGGATCTTCCCTAATCATGTTTCTATAAAGAAATTTATCCGTCGTATGATCAATTTCGTAACATCTAATAGGCGTATGTCGAGAGTATTCCCAAATAAAACAAATTAAGATAAATAACAATTATAAAAATGTTATGTTATTGATTGAAGAGAAAATTTGTGAAATAAATTAAAAGAAATCTGGAGAACAATTTATTTGAGTTCCACATCTTGAGTAAGTTCTTCTCATCCATGGTGCACGAAATTATTTTGTTAGTGACTGTATAATGTAAATTTTAATCTCATTTTGATATTATTTCTTGAGTTCTAATTATTATCTATCATTTTATTTATCGATCATTTAAAATCTCATACAAAACTTTCTACCAATTAGCGTCCAACCACATAGTTCAACACGTCATCTAACCTACATGATAATGAAGATCGATCAATGACTAATACCATAAAAAAGCGGACTTACCCAGCTAAGATGAATCCGTCCGGTGCCTGTCGTAATCTGGAGCACAAGATGACGTCGGTAATTGCTTGCTTTGCTACACCCTTCTTGGCCAACCGATAAACCAGCTGCTTCTTGCGCCATGCTTTCTGCTCACTGTCCGCCGTTCGAGTTAACTGGGAAAACCCCTCCGGTAAAACTTCCTTTTCGCCGATCACTTTCAGCGTTTCCAGAATATAATCCGGCAGACCTTCGGTTTTCGATTGACACAAATAGCGGCAGCTCCGCTTGCCGAACAATATGTTTTCACGATAGAGATCGGCATCCTGATCCTGATCGTAGGTTTTGTTTATCGGCTGAAAGTTTTTCGGGCATTTCTCGAAATCCTCTACCAGCTGTAGGGAAGTGATCGGCCGATTGTCCGGCAGGGCGCTGATAATGGTATTGAGGATGTTTTTCTGTTGCTGTGTTTTTGTCTTCAACATTATGCTGTTTGCACTATTTTACAAAATACATAAAACAAACTATGAAGTATGTGAACTGCTTTCTAAAAGATGTTAAATACTAGTGGTCAAAGAAAGCGAACACATCAGAGTCCAGTTTTCTAAAATAGATTTTTCAAAGATTTAGTGAGGATCAGATATTATTTTAAACATTAGAAACGTCTAGCATAAGTGAAAATTTACTACCTAGGTATATTGCTTTGTGGAAAATCCGTATTTCAAGAAATCACTAATCTAGTTAGGGTCTGTAAGTTTAATTCTCCAAATGAGACAGACCCTTAGAATATACAATTAGATCCCAGAAAATAAAGGTAAAAAATGATATGACGAGATCACATTCTCTGGAGCAGCAAAAAAAAAAGAATGAGATATTGTTGATCAAAAAATTTATCAGATAAAGAAAAATTTGTCTTAAATACAAATCGCCTTAGAACATTTGTTACAAAATTCCCCAGATTAGCTTATTTTAGAAAACACCTACTTAAACTGATACCATTGGTTTTTGCCTTCAACCTGCGAGTAAAACCCAAATAAAATGACTCACATAATAATAAATTTGTTTACGCTGATTGCGCTATCTGCTGAAAATTCTTCATTCACTTTGTCCCAGATTTTCTCCTTCCCTATGCGTTATCCGGAATCAATTTTCTCGTTTTACTTCATTTCTTAAGATTGAAGACGCAACCAAAATATCAGACAACAGTTACAGCATGAATCATTTCGCTGCTGTAAATATTTCTATTTTATTTTAACAAATTCATTACGTTTCACGTTCTATTAAACTCATGTGAAGAATTGCAACGCCACCGCAATATTTTAGACAAAGGAGCTTCCAATGGTGAAACTACGAGGGAATTGAAATTATTAATCTAACACTGCATGAAGTAGAGCTAAATAAGAATTATAATCGATGGATGAAAAACTAACCACAGCTACTAATGCTAGTTATGGATTACAATCTAAACTTCTTTCCTCGCGCAGCGAACTAGCCGAACGAACACCAAACAGAACAGAACCGATGGGAAAGAACTTGCGAGCCGCGGTAGAGTGAGCACTGAGCCAGAATGCGAAGGAAGACGTCGGCAAGGCAATGATCAATGTTTCTATAAATAAAGGTATACAAATCGATAAATTTGTGTATGTGTGGGAAGGTTCACGCTAATCTGAAGCAACCCAGGTGTTCCGCAAGGGTGAAAAATATAAGCCATTTTATGGGCCTTTTCACGAGACATTTAAAAACAGCTGATTTATCGTCAATTATTGACAATTCTTCTATGAAAGTGACAGCTTTGGACTTGCAGGCCTGTTCAGCGGTTATAAACAATATAGATAGTAGAATCTATAGATGAGCGAAAGCATGGCTGAGTCGATTTTTTTGCCCGTGCACACGCGCATATGACGTCACAGCCCTTAACGTTTCCATTGAAATCGTGACGTCATGCTCGTTTGGAGACACGTTTGACAGTTCGTTTTGGAGACAGAGGATTTATCTTCGCTCATCTATATATTCCACTATCTATAATAAACAAGTGCAGTCTCGGCAGTGTCACATGAAAAGGCCTATTGCAAATTTTGCGCCGTGTTCAACTACACGTAAAAAAATAACCAAAAAACCATTTGAAAATAATGAATGATCCCATATCAGAAAGCTAATAACATTCATAAGTTAATGAAAAGTATAAGTTTCGGAATGTATGTGACTAATGCGATGTATAAGTTTTTTCTTATACATGTCATTAAGCGCCTGCTTTGGCAAAAAGGTATTGTCGGCGTAGCACCAACTTAGAATTCGGAAGTCCGGACTTCCGAACCGAACTTTCTTCCGAAGTTTTATCTGTCAAACTAATGGATGCGTTGTTTAGCGCATCTTTAGGGGAATCCAGCGCACTACTTCCGAAGTTGGGAAAGTTGCCTGTATCTGGAGAAAAATTCAACTTCGGTATAAAAAGCGGTATAAATTTATTCCGGATACACAATATTAGAAATCTTAATAATAAATAACATTAAATTTTTTTACGTGTACCCACACGCTTAGTTCACTTTACCTATTTATGGGTACTTGATTCACCCATATTTGGGTACACCATAATTATGGGTGAAATATACCAACAAAGTCAGTTAAGTTCACCTACACTGCCGAAAAAAACCTTTCGAAGTTCATTAACTTACCTTATGAAATTTGGCCACAAGACAATTGATTGAAAATCATAAGGTTGCTTTATGGAACTGAATGAACCTTGCGTGAATTATGCCCATAATGATGCATATGTTTATCTTAAAGTTGCCCTAAGAGCAAGATTACCGGTGGTGAGTTTAAGCCGTTTGGCACCGCAGTATCATTACTTGACACTTTACCGGTCGCTACTAAACGCGTTGCTATAACAGTAGCGCGACTGACAGGTGACCAAATTTGGTAGCGTGATAAGAGCGCTGCTATTTGATGAACTGTCAACTGTCAAACGTCACCGGTACGGAATACAGCAACCAAATTGAGAGTCGAAAATAGTGACCGATACGGAAACGAGTGACGAAACTAAAATAAAAGCGCTGCGCGGGTGATTTAAATGCTCGCGACCGATAATGATGCTCTAACATTTTCATTGATTATCCTTATGAAATTTCATAAGGCAGCGTTATGAAAATCTTATTTACACGGTATGAAAATATTTGGGTCTCTAAACAAATGTTGAATTGAAAACAAGATAATAAAATATGTTGTTCAATAACTCTGTCTTTATTTAAAACACTTACTCCATATAAATATGTACATTTTATACCTTTAGGGTATTAGTACACACCATGGTCTAGGGTATAAGTAGCGGACATCCGGAATTGTTATATGGTGTGATTTGGCCAATATTTGAGAAAAGCACGACGACGAAATTGCTATAGCTATCGATTACTATCTCAATTGATTTACGAGAAATCTGTATAATTATGGAATTAAAAACTGCTGCAGTAATAGGAAATGCATGAAACAAAACCACAAATTCAGAGCTAAGTAATTTGAAGATGCTGATCGAATTTCTTCTTCTATGGCTCTATATTTCAACTGGAACATGGTCGGCTTTTCAACATATAACATTTCCACAGTTATTAATTGAAAGCTTTTCTTCACCCGCCATTGCATAAGTATGTATCTTATGTGGCAAGTACAAAGGATACACTATGCCCAAGGAATCGAGAAAGTTCCCACCCGAAAACATCTTAGACCGTACCGAGAATCGAACTCTCCAGCTTTCTTCTCCGGATTGGCAATCCTACGCCTTTGCTCGCAAGACTAACTGGAGAACCGATGATCGTATATATTAACATGCAGCGTTACACTTGAGTCAATAATATCGACATCGTAATGACAAACGACATAGGTCTTGTAATTTCCTAGTTGAAACCATTTAAATGGCAAAATTCCAATGTTGAATGCCGGCTTGTGAACAAAGGCATGGGATTGCCAATCCTGAAATGGCGAATTCGATCTTTGGTCCCGAAAGGGACATGAGAGGAATGGAAATAACTTCCCAAACTACTTCGTGCTGCTCATTGGACAGCACTGATGTTTTCAGGTGCGAAACATTCCTGGCTCTCTGGGCATAGTGTATTTATTGTACTTGCCACACAAGATGCACATTCATGCAATTGACGAGCAGAAGCTTTAAATTAATAACTGTGGACATGTCCAAGAAGTTGAAAGCGAGCCAAGTTCCAGTTGAAAAGTACAGCCATTGAAGAAGAAAAATAAACGTCAACATGCTTGTGTTCCTTAGTCATTGTAGTAGACCTTTTCTGTTTGCTTTTCGGTTTCTGCTCTCATAAACAGGGAGCGTGAGTTTGAAGCATGATCAAACTTCTAAATACGCTAAAGTTTTTGTTGATAGATCACGAAATGGTGGCGTTCGAATCCATATAGGACAGATTAAATATGCTCCCCAGTAATAAGTAAAGGTCAACAGTAAATATAAGTTTCGAACAACTGCTGACTAACACGAACTATAGTTTAAGATCAATCAGAAGGAGGCGTTCAACTAGCTAAATTCCTTCACACGAATGTACAATCTGTACGAGATGCTGTAATCGATACGCTGTTACAAATACGTGCACTCTAGACACCATTACTTCCTTTGCTCAACGGCTACAGAAACATCGTTCATGCTAATCGAAAGATCGTTCGTTCGTTCTTGACGTTCTTTGCTGCGGATCACCAAGCTTTCTTCTCAGTTCCAGTTCATGCAATTCCTGAAAAGTATAAAAAATATGTATATTTTTACCTTAAGATATTAGCCTTTGGTTAGAAGTATTACGTATACATTGCTGACCAAAGCTTCACTAGACCACACGAGACTATTCGCGTACCTGAGTTTCCTTCTTGATATCGTCCAAGCTGCTGCTGCTATTCAACGACGACAAGCTTAAAGTACTGATGATGCAGTTCGTGGCAACGACAATTTTTTTCCCTGATCTAAATAATGAATAGATTGTATTCAGTTATGTAAGGCTATGTAAATAGTTATTGTTATATATGCTTTTAAAAAAATGACAGAATATTACCTTGGCGATTTTCTCCGAAACCTGATAGAAGTCACTTTCTCGTATCGTCTGTCCAGATTTAGCGTATGCAACTCGCACTATATGACTAAGGAACTGCACCCCTTGAGCCTGTGTGCAAACTTGGCACAATAGAGGACATTCTAAACCGTGGGGAAAAGGCATAGCAGCGTGACTCGTGGGATTGTTTTTATTTTCGGAGGAATTTCGGTCCAATTGATTCATGGCCCATGCTGTTGCTTCCAGATAAATAGATGGCCATCCTTGAGTTTCGGTAGTGCAGGTTGATGGTACTTTCACTGAAATGGATATTAGAAAATTCAATAATTGATTATTATAAACTCGTTGTGAGTCTAATCAAAACATACTCACACTGATGACGTGGAAAATCATCAATCAGGCAGGATGAAAGCAACGGGCTTCTGGATGTGGATGCTATGCATGGATGGTCTCATTTTTTTTCCGAATCGGACCGACGTGTCTTCATATTGATCGCTGGATCCTGTACTGGCAGCACACTAGGATTGTTATTCAAGATGTGCACTTGGTGCACTTTAATGAATTATTGAGCCAGGAATAATAATTGATAATTGTTAAATGATCACTTCAGTTCTGTTCAGTACGTTTGTGTAGATACGTCGAGAACATAACAAAAGAGATTTGCTTAAATAAAAATTTTGCCGGGAGCACGCCATTTTTATTTGGCAGCTGTCAGTAGAATGAACGTTGAAATGAACAAGGCTTCTTCATAAGAAAGCCTTATGATAATTTAACACAATAAACAGCTATGAATTTCATAAGGCAAACTTATGGTTTCCATTGGTACCTTATGAAATTAAAATATAATGAATTCATAGGGTTTCATAAGGCAGAACTTATGAAAATCAAAATGTTTTTTCTAGCAGTGTATAATATTGGTGGAGTAGCTGTATACCGCACGGAAGCATGAAGATACCCATTAAATGTGGAAGATTCACCCATTTTTTGGAATTGTTCCAAGATGTCAAAAACGAGTATATTTTCAGAAACAAAAAAGGGTATTTTTCTCCCATTGACGAGATCGATTGCTAGAAATAAAATGGGTAAATTGTGCGCACAGGAATTTCTGGAAGGCAAAGTCACCATTTTTTTCATTTCGTTTCTACAAGTTGTTAATTTTAAAAATAAGACTTCGGCCTCTTTTATGAATTTTAAAGTTTGTTTGAAGCACGGAAATTGTGTTTTATATTCACACAAGACATTCGGTAAGTCAAATAAAGCATTATTTTTCAATTCCGATTAGTTGTGATCGCAGATTATGCTTTTCAGATTCCACAACAGTGCTTCCCGCTGCTGCTGTTCCATTATCACAAGATCCATTGGAAAAGAAAGGAAAATCGGTGTGATATCGAGCACACTATGCCTGTCTTAAACACGGACAAAGCCGGTAGCATGCAAGCTTCAGCTGTTTGGATTGAATTTCCCATGAGGACGTTCGATTCGAGGAGATCCAAAACTTCCCGACTTATCAATACCAAGCTGTGCAAAGCAATTTTATCTCAGGTGCTCCGAAAGTGAAGGTTTTGTAATTACCTACTATGCTACTGTTTAAATTGGTATGGAAATAAATAGAATAGTTCTTTGTGGTTCTTTATTGGATAATGTTAATTCTGGTTTGTTTTCAAATATTTTCGATATCCCTCTAAAGCCCTAACCTCAATTTTTTGTTCATATAAATGTGGGTTTTTTACCCATTTTCTAAATAAATATCAAGAGTTCAAAATACCCATTTAATGAAGTTCATCAAGAGTACCCATTAATGGGTAAACGCGATATACTCATTAAATGAGTTATGCCGCTTTTCTTCAAAATGGGTACCAAAATACCCATTAATGGGTACTCTCAGGCTTCCGTGCGATATATGCATATATGAGTTTACCCATATTTGGATGAAAAACATCTTCAAAACATCAACATGATCGTCTACCAGTGTGCTCCTCGATCATGTTTTCTTCATTGAATTACAATTGCATTGAAGATGTTTTTCGTATTCACTGGTGAGTATTCAACTGAATAGTTAATGTGTCCAGAGATACTTTATTTCTACTTTTCATGTATATATTTCAGATATTATTTCTGGCCGCGGCCTTCGACAACTGAGGAACTGCAGTCTGCAGTTATGGAAGCAACCAGAAGAGTAATTTCATCATACTGCAGGAAATCCGGATATAAGGGGGATTCATAACGACAACCGCACAATGAAGCAAGAAATGTTTTTACAAAATAAAATTCAATCTATCTGTACAATATGTGCGGAAATTCCGCGATCGTGATATCGCCGGTCAACTATCATCAGCTGGTCATCGGCCGTGGAAACATCAGCTGCCCAAAACAGTATTAGGGATTAGGAAATAAAATCTGCTTCGGCCTAATCTGACGGTTTTACATCGAAACATCTCCCGGATGTATTAGGTACCAAAATCCCTATGGTAATTATTAATTAGTTCAAATAAAAATGATTTTCAACAGTAATCTAATAAACCATTTCGTTTGATATTAACATGAAATTGGAACATAAATATAAAATGCTATTTTAAATCCCCAATAGAAAGGACCCCAGGTGGAAGTTCAAAAAAGTACCTAAATTTGGGTAGTATTCACCTATAAATTGTTCCCATACTGAATTATCCAAATATGGGTAAATGCTGATTCACCCAAATCTAGGTATGTGCACTTTTTGAGGATTTTAGGTACTCTTCACCCATATTTGGGTGAACTGAAGTAAGCGTGCATAGAAGCTCTACACGGTTAGAAAAAAGTACCTAATTTTAGGTACTTTTTGTCTCTTGCATCTCCCTCCCTCTTCCCTTTGTTGTCACTAAATGAAGAGCAAAACCACTCAACAAGGGCATTAAAGTGTGGGAACCCAACGTTGAGTAATCTTATGTTTACAAAAGTTGAGTGAAATTTACCTAACTTTTGGTTAGTTTCTATTTAAATTTAAGTATATTTTACTTACACAGAAAGAAAAACCATTATTAAAATTAAAAAAAACCATTGGTAAAAATAGAAAGTTGCATTGGTTCTTTTTCGTAGAGAGTGGCCAATATTCAAAATAAAAGTACGTTAACTTTTGCAACAACTATGGTTCAAAAGTTGCATCCCGTTCTGAAAATAAAAGTTTGAACTTTTAAAACAATGCTGTAGAAATGTCAAAAAGAAAGTATCACATCGTTAATACTATAGAGTAAAATAATTTCATTCAGAAAGGAGAATTTCACTTGCCCAAATTTCATTCAACATATAAAACGTGTAGCAGCTCCAAAAAGCCCCGACAGCTCGCCTCACAGTCGCTTGTCGGGTGTGCATTGCAGACAGATGTTTTGCTGAAAAATAAAGATTTTCGCATACCGTTAAATATTAATTGTATTTCTCAAAATCACGCCAAGCCCCGTGCGCAATGTTGCGGAACTTCGACGGGAACAACGAGATTTGTGTCAACCGTTCCGTTGCAATGTGTATGGGCCTGGCCGTAAGTTAGGTATTTTTGTTTGATATTATGATGTTGCTCAAAAATATAACACTATGACCTACCTTCCATTCCCGTATAGTTATTTAGCACTGCTAGCACCGCAGATTGATTGAACAAATCAATCTTCAGGAGATAAAATATTTACTCGAAACCTCGCTCGAAACAGAAAGAAAACAAAAATTCCGCGACTTGTTTCTGGTCAGTGAATAAAAGCTTGGCGACGAATAAAGGCGAAAACGTTTATGCACACAGAATAATACTATGGGAGTTTTTTTTTAATTATTGAACAAAAAACAACTTCAATCACATTGGGCTTGAATAAATAGAAATCTTATGTTAGTACATATTATATACATTTTTTTCTAAATATTGTAGATAAATATTTGTTTTTCGAGAAATAGACAATAATTAAGATTATAGATAGTAGAATCTATAGATGAGCGAAAGCATGGCTGAGTCGATTTTTTTGCCCGTGCACACGCGCATATGACGTCACAGCCCTTAACGTTTCCATTGAAATCGTGACGTCATGCTCGTTTGGAGACACGTTTGACAGTTCGTTTGGAGACATAGGATTTATCTTCGCTCATCTATATATTCCACTATCTATAATTAAGATGAGAAGCGAAATAAATATATGTACATTTTTATAAATTTTATTTAACCACCTGATAGTCCATAGTGGAACTGGGTAAACAGAAGTAAACGTTTTTCTCTCAAGATTTAGGAAATTTGACAGTTCTACAGTTTTCTAGTTAAATGGATGAACTTTCAATTTCACAATGGGAACAAGAGAAAAAAAAACTTTCGAAATGATAAAATTACTTTGAGAGGAACAATATCACTTTTATTTTTTAAAAAACGGAGCACTTTTCAAATGTAAAGTGCAAAATATTCTATGAAACAATGTTTGTTTTTTGTGTGTAGTATTAAGTGAATTTTACTTAAATTCAAGAAAAAAATGCTTAATTTTGGCTTCCCACACTGAACCCCCGATTTGAGTGAAAAGTACCTAATATTAGGTAAGACGGTGAGATGTTCCGGTGGGTGCACAACAACTATTTTTAAAGCCTACCATGTATGCTTTGCAGTAATAATGATTAACATTTGTACATATAAGAGCTAAATCATGCAGTATGGAAAATGCCCGATAAATGTTTCATATTTATTCGGTAGCTATATTTATTAGTCGAAAGAAACCTTTTATATAGGCGAACATAAAAAGTATTCACGGCATGTTATCTTCACATTTCTTTTTTATTATTCCCCGCTCTTGGGATGAAGGCAGATGGAAACCATCTGTTTTTATCACTTGCCAGCAATACATCCACTCAATTTGGAGATGGATCAGATGGCAAACTCAGCGGTACTTGATTGAACCAAACCCTTCCACCGAGTGTTGAGGCGTTCAAGCCCGGAGTTAAACATAAATGGCAAAAAAATCATCAAGTCCTCAATGAGAAGAAAAAAGAAAGAACACATCAAGATGTAAATAAATATTTTTCGTTTTATATTTTTTCGTTTCGTTCCAACTCGTCTAAATATTTTGACATTTTGTTGGCATAGGCGTGGAAAAATAGGTAGGGGCAAGCACTACAGCCAAATAATTCGCCAAAAGCGGCTTTTGAGCAGCACTTATGTGAAATTTAAGTCTTACTAGCACGGTTGACCAGGTTTTTAATGCGACTATAGAACCGAAATAAATTCGATTTTAACTGCTTAATGGTTACTTGGGTTGTTTTCATCGGAAAACGTTTCCCGGTGAAAACAAATCCTATCCCATCTATGCGCATGAAAGGGAAAGATGATTAGACGTCAGCAAGCTCAATGCAAAAAATATTGTCCCGCACCAAAATATGTTCCCACTGCAGTTTCTTCATGGATGACGTCTCCACTGCAAGAAACAGCTGTTTGGGGTGTGAGATAAGGTGCAAGAATGATGTTTTGGATTGTGCTTTCGCTAATTTCTACAATCTCGGGTACTTTTTCAAAACGGCGTATGTCCCAAATTGTAAACAAACCCGTTTTCAACAGCATATATGGCATCAAATTCATCTATAAATGTGTATATCTTCAAAGCTACATGAAAATGTTATTAAAAATGTAAGGGTCTGTTCAAATATTACGTAACGCAATAGGGGGTGGGGGTCCTTCGAAATGTTGTTACGCGTAACAAACTATTTGCATAGAGAAAAAATATTTAAAATAATTTAAAAAAAATTCATTATCTTTGAAAAAGCATGAAATGAACAATAAATAATAATTTATTGCACCGTCCTTCAAATTGTACTAAAATTAAGATCTTTTCCAAAAAAATAGCATTTGTTACGCGTTACGCATAGGGGTGGGGGTGGTTCTGAAAATTGTTACGGATTGTTACGAGGGGGTGGGGGGTTCCTAAAAGCAACGTTTTTCGCGTTACGTAATATTTGAACAGGCCCTAAATCATTGTTTGCAAAATGGTGTAACATCATTGTTGAAAATATTACACATACACCGCTTAGCAGAAAATGTACTTTAAAAAGTTTTTTTTTCGAACAACTAATACTAATGACACACTGGTGGTACAAGTATTGCGCTGTTCGAAACGCGCAGAGGGTTACGGCAAGGTGATGGTCTATCGGATCTGCTATTCAAAATCGCTTTGGAGGGAGTAATACGAATGGCAGGGATTGACACGAGTGGTACGATTTTCACGAAGTCCGTCCAGTTATTTGGTTTCGCCGACGACGAAATCGTACGTACCTTGGACTCCGCAAAACGCTCCGATCGAATAGAGTTCGCCGCCGTACCAAACTGACTATCTACAAAACGCTTATTAGACCGGTTGTTCTCTACGGACACAAGACCTGGACGATGCTCGTAAAGGACCAACGCGCACTGGGAGTTTTCGAAAGGAAAGTGCTGCGTACCATCTATGGTGAGGGGCAGATGGCGGACGGTACGTGGCGGAGGCTAATGAACCACTAGTTGCATCAGCTGTTGGGAGAACCATCCATCGTTCATACCGCGAAAATCGGAAGACGGAAGACAAAGAAGGAGTCATCTACTCTATTTCAAAATCCCGAGCAAATGCGTACTTTTAAAAAATGAGTCATTTACTATTTTGCCTTTTTCCGGCCAAATGCATACTTTTAAAGAAGCAGTTATCTACTCTTTTTCCTTTTTCTGGGAAAATGCATACTTTTAAAGAAGGACTCATCTACTCTTTTGCCTTATTCCGAGCAAATGCAGCTTTTTAAAGAAGGAGTCATCTACTCTTTTGCCTCATTGCGGGAAAACGCGTAATTTTAAAGAAGTCATCTAATCTTTTGCCTTATTTCGAGCAAATGCATCCTTATGCATGTCTTATTGCGATCGTATGCGTAGAAAAGAAATCATATACGCTTTGACTTTTGCGTTCTTTTGAAAAATGGTTCATTTAGTCTTCTGCCTTCTTCCGAAAAAAGGCGTACTTTTGAAGAAGGGGTCATTTACTCTTTTGCCTTTTTCCGAAAAAATGCGTACTTTTAAAGAAGGACTCATCTATTCTTTTGGATTATCCCGGGCAAATACGTACTTTTTAAAAAATAGTCATTTACTATTTTGCCTTTTTCCGGCCAAATGCATACTTTTTAAAAAGTAGTTATCTACTCTTTTGCCTTTTTCAGGCAAATGCATACTTTTTAAAGAAGGAGTCATCTACTCGTTAGCCTTATTCCGGGCAGATGCATACTTTTAATTAAGTAGTCATCTACTCTTTTGCCTTATTCCGAGCAAATGTGTACTTTTGAAGAAGGAGTCATCTACTTCTTTGCCTCTTTTTCCGGAAAAAATGCGTACTTTTAAAGAAGGAGTCACTCTTTTGCATTAACCCGGGAAAATGCGTACTTTTGAAAAAAAGAGTCATTCATTTTGCCTTTTTCATAAATTTTAAGAAGCAGTTATCTACTCTTTTGCCTTTTTCTGAGCAAATGCATACTTTTAAAAAAGAAGTCATCTACTCTTTTGCCTTATTCCGGGCAAACTCATTCTTTTAAAGAAGGAGTCATCTACTCTTTTGCTTCATTGCAGGAAAATGCGTAATTTTAAAGGAGTCATCCACTCTTTTGCTTTATTCCGGTCAAATGCATACTTTTAAAGAGAGAATCATCTACTCTTTTGCCTTATTCCAGGTAAATACATACTTCTAAACATGGAAATCCTATATTCTTACGATTAACCCTTTTTTGTACCAAATGATCGTTATGCCAAATGACCTCGAGGTACCCATCAAATTATGCCAAATGATCGTTATGCCCAATGGACTTTATGCCAAATGGCCAAACGGATGAACGGAGGATGAAAGATGAAAAATTGGAGAAATAAGAGAAAAATGGAAGTGAAAAAATGGAAAAAAGATGGAAGAAGAAAGGCAGTAGAAGAAAGAAGAATAGTGGAAAAATAAAGTAAGAACGAGGGAGAATTAAGAAAGAAGAAAGAACAAGGAAAAAAAAAGAAAGAAAAAGGAAGAACGAAGAAAGGAAAAAAAAGCAGAAAACAGGAAGAAAGAAGAAGAAAGAACGAAGGATGAAAAAGGTAGAAGCAAGAGAGAAAAAAAAGATGGAACAAGGGAGAAAAAAGATGGTAGAAGGAAAAAGGAAAACAAGAAGAAGAAAGGAAGATCAAGAAAGTAGGAAGAATAAAGATAGAGGAAGTAAAAGGCAATAATGAAGAAAAAGGAGAAGGAAAAAGGAAATATGTAAGAAGGAAGAGAAAAGCAAGAGATGAGCCAGCCTAGGGCTGCAAACCTATCTAATAAAGATAAAAAAAGGAAAAGAAAAAAGGAATTAGGAAGAAAGAAGGAATCTCCAAATTTCTTGTACTGTACAGGCAAAAACATTATAACTACATGTCAAAAATGCAAGACAACAAGGAGTACTCATAAGGGAACGTCCACAAATTACGTAACGCTTAGAGGAGGGAGGGGGTGTTGAGCGAAGTGTGACGACCCATACAAAATTTTCAGAAGCTCCATACAAAAAGTATGGCTAGGGGGGAAGGGGGTTGAAAAAGTCATTTGTCTATTGCGTTATGTAATTAATGGATCTTCCCTAATCATGTTTCTATAAAGAAATTTATCCGTCGTATGATCAATTTCGTAACATCTAATAGGCGTATGTCGAGAGTATTCCCAAATAAAACAAATTAAGATAAATAACAATTATAAAAATGTTATGTTATTGATTGAAGAGAAAATTTGTGAAATAAATTAAAAGAAATCTGGAGAACAATTTATTTGAGTTCCACATCTTGAGTAAGTTCTTCTCATCCATGGTGCACGAAATTATTTTGTTAGTGACTGTATAATGTAAATTTTAATCTCATTTTGATATTATTTCTTGAGTTCTAATTATTATCTATCATTTTATTTATCTATCATTTAAAATCTCATACAAAACTTTCTATCAATTAGCGTCCAACCACATAGTTCAACACGTCATCTAACCTACATGATAATGAAGATCGATCAATGACTAATACCATAAAAAAGCGGACTTACCCAGCTAAGATGAATCCGTCCGGTGCCTGTCGTAATCTGGAGCACAAGATGACGTCGGTAATTGCTTGCTTTGCTACACCCTTCTTGGCCAACCGATAAACCAGCTGCTTCTTGCGCCATGCTTTCTGCTCACTGTCCGCCGTTCGAGTTAACTGGGAAAACCCCTCCGGTAAAACTTCCTTCTCGCCGATCACTTTCAGCGTTTCCAGAATATAATCCGGCAGACCTTCGGTTTTCGATTGACACAAATAGCGGCAGCTCCGCTTGCCGAACAATATGTTTTCACGATAGAGATCGGCATCCTGATCCTGATCGTAGGTTTTGTTTATCGGCTGAAAGTTTTTCGGGCATTTCTCGAAATCCTCTACCAGCTGTAGGGAAGTGATCGGCCGATTGTCCGGCAGGGCGCTGATAATGGTATTGAGGATGTTTTTCTGTTGCTGTGTTTTTGTCTTCAACATTATGCTGTTTGCACTATTTTACAAAATACATAAAACAAACTATGAAGTATGTGAACTGCTTTCTAAAAAGATGTTAAATACTAGTGGTCAAAGAAAGCGAACACATCAGAGTCCAGTTTTCTAAAATAGATTTTTCAAAGATTTAGTGAGGATCAGATATTATTTTAAACATTAGAAACGTCTAGCATAAGTGAAAATTTACTTTCTAGCTATATTGCTTTGTGAAAAAACCGTATTTCAAGAAATCACTAATCTAGTTAGGGTCTGTAAGTTTAATTCTCCAAATGAGACAGACCCTTAGAATATACAATTAGATCCCAGAAAATAAAGGTAAAAAATGATATGACGAGATCACATTCTCTGGAGCAGCAAAAAAAAAAAGAATGAGATATTGTTGATCAAAAAATTTATCAGATAAAGAAAAATTTGTCTTAAATACAAATCGCCTTAGAACATTTGTTACAAAATTCCCCAGATTAGCTTATTTTAGAAAACACCTACTTAAACTGATAGGACCATTGGTTTTTGCCTTCAACCTGCGAGTAAAACCCAAATAAAATGACTCACATAATAATAAATTTGTTTACGCTGATTGCGCTATCTGCTGAAAATTCTTCATTCACTTTGTCCCAGATTTTCTCCTTCCCTATGCGTTATCCGGAATCAATTTTCTCGTTTTACTGCATTTCTTAAGATTGAAGACGCAACCAAAATATCAGACAACAGTTACAGCATGAATCATTTCGCTGCTGTAAATATTTCTATTTTATTTTAACAAATTCATTACGTTTCACGTTCTATTAAACTCATGTGAAGAATTGCAACGCCACCGCAATATTTTAGACAAAGGAGCTTCCAATGGTGAAACTACGAGGGAATTGAAATTATTAATCTAACACTGCATGAAGTAGAGCTAAATAAGAATTATAATCGATGGATGAAAAACTAACCACAGCTACTAATGCTAGTTATGGATTACAATCTAAACTTCTTTCCTCGCGCAGCGAACTAGCCGAACGAACACCAAACAGAACAGAACCGATGGGAAAGAACTTGCGAGCCGCGGCAGAGTGAGCACTGAGCAGAATGCGAAGACGTCGGCAAGGCAATGATCAATGTTTATATAAATAGAGGTATACAAAATCGATAAATTTGTGTATGTGTGGGAAGGCTCATACGCTAATCTGGAAGCAACCCAGGTGTTCCGCAAGGGTGAAAAATATAAGCCATTTTATGGGCCTTTTCACGAGACGTTTAAAAACAGCTGATTTATCGTCAATTATTGACAATTCTTCTATGAAAGTGACAGCTTTGGACTTGCAGGCCTGTTCAGCGGTTATAAACAATATAGATAGTAGAATCTATAGATGAGCGAAAGCATGGCTGAGTCGATTTTTTTGCCCGTGCACACGCGCATATGACGTCACAGCCCTTAACGTTTCCATTGAAATCGTGACGTCATGCTCGTTTGGAGACACGTTTGACAGTTCGTTTGGAGACAGAGGATTTATCTTCGCTCATCTATATATTCCACTATCTATAATAAACAAGTGCAGTCTCGGCAGTGTCACATGAAAAGGCCTATTGCAAATTTTGCGCCGTGTTCAACTACACGTAAAAAAATAACCAAAAAACCATTTGAAAATAATGAATGATCCCATATCAGAAAGCTAATAACATTCATAAGTTAATGAAAAGTATAAGTTTCGGAATGTATGTGACTAATGCGATGTATAAGTTTTTTCTTATACATGTCATTAAGCGCCTGCTTTGGCAAAAAGGTATTGTCGGCGTAGCACCAACTTAGAATTCGGAAGTCCGGACTTCCGAACCGAACTTTCTTCCGAAGTTTTATCTGTCAAACTAATGGATGCGTTGTTTAGCGCATCTTTAGGGGAATCCAGCGCACTACTTCCGAAGTTGGGAAAGTTGCCTGTATCTGGAGAAAAATTCAACTTCGGTATAAAAAGCGGTATAAATTTATTCCGGATACACAATATTAGAAATCTTAATAATAAATAACATTAAATTTTTTTACGTGTACCCACACGCTTAGTTCACTTTACCTATTTATGGGTACTTGATTCACCCATATTTGGGTACACCATAATTATGGGTGAAATATACCAACAAAGTCAGTTAAGTTCACCTACACTGCCGAAAAAAACCTTTCGAAGTTCATTAACTTACCTTATGAAATTTGGCCACAAGACAATTGATTGAAAATCATAAGGTTGCTTTATGGAACTGAATGAACCTTGCGTGAATTATGCCCATAATGATGCATATGTTTATCTTAAAGTTGCCCTAAGAGCAAGATTACCGGTGGTGAGTTTAAGCCGTTTGGCACCGCAGTATCATTACTTGACACTTTACCGGTCGCTACTAAACGCGTTGCTATAACAGTAGCGCGACTGACAGGTGACCAAATTTGGTAGCGTGATAAGAGCGCTGCTATTTGATGAACTGTCAACTGTCAAACGTCACCGGTACGGAATACAGCAACCAAATTGAGAGTCGAAAATAGTGACCGATACGGAAACGAGTGACGAAACTAAAATAAAAGCGCTGCGCGGGTGATTTAAATGCTCGCGACCGATAATGATGCTCTAACATTTTCATTGATTATCCTTATGAAATTTCATAAGGCAGCGTTATGAAAATCTTATTTACACGGTATGAAAATATTTGGGTCTCTAAACAAATGTTGAATTGAAAACAAGATAATAAAATATGTTGTTCAATAACTCTGTCTTTATTTAAAACACTTACTAACACTCCATATAAATATGTACATTTTATACCTTTAGGGTATTAGTACACACCATGGTCTAGGGTATAAGTAGCGGACATCCGGAATTGTTATATGGTGTGATTTGGCCAATATTTGAGAAAAGCACGACGACGAAATTGCTATGGCTATCGATTACTATCTCAATTGATTTACGAAAAATCTGTATAATAATGGAATTAAAAACTGCTGCAGTAATAGGAAATGCATGAAACAAAACCACAAATTCAGAGCTAAGTAATTTGAAGATGCTGATCGAATTTCTTCTTCTATGGCTCTATATTTCAACTGGAACATGGTCGGCTTTTCAACATATAACATTTCCACAGTTATTAATTGAAAGCTTTTCTTCACCCGCCATTGCATAAGTATGTATCTTATGTGGCAAGTACAAAGGATACACTATGCCCAAGAGATCGAGAAAGTTCCCACCCAAAAACATCTTAGACCGTACCGAGAATCGAACTCTCCAGCTTTCTTCTCCGGATTGGCAATCCTATGCCTTTGCTCGCAAGGCTAACTGGAGAACCGATGATCGTATATATTAACATGCAGCGTTACACTTGAGTCAATAATATCGACATCGTAATGACAAACGACATAGGTCTTGTAATTTCCTAGTTGAAACCATTTAAACGGCAAAATTCCAATGTTGAATGCCGGCTTGTGAACAAAGGCATGGGATTGCCAATCCTGAAATGGCGAATTCGATCTTTGGTCCCGAAAGGGACATGAGAGGAATGGAAATAACTTCCCAAACTACTTCGTGCTGCTCATTGGACAGCACTGATGTTTTCGGGTGCGAAACATTCCTGGCTCTCTGGGCATAGTGTATTTATTGTACTTGCCACACAAGATGCACATTCATGCAATTGACGAGCAGAAGCTTTAAATTAATAACTGTGGACATGTCCAAGAAGTTGAAAGCGAGCCAAGTTCCAGTTGAAAAGTACAGCCATTGAAGAAGAAAAATAAACGTCAACATGCTTGTGTTCCTTAGTCATTGTAGTAGACCTTTTCTGTTTGCTTTTCGGTTTCTGCTCTCATAAACAGGGAGCGTGAGTTTGAAGCATGATCAAACTTCTAAATACGCTAAAGTTTTTGTTGATAGATCACGAAATGGTGGCGTTCGAATCCATATAGGACAGATTAAATATGCTCCCCAGTAATAAGTAAAGGTCAACAGTAAATATAAGTTTCGAACAACTGCTGACTAACACGAACTATAGTTTAAGATCAATCAGAAGGAGGCGTTCAACTAGCTAAATTCCTTCACACGAATGTACAATCTGTACGAGATGCTGTAATCGATACGCTGTTACAAATACGTGCACTCTAGACACCATTACTTCCTTTGCTCAACGGCTACAGAAACATCGTTCATGCTAATCGAAAGATCGTTCGTTCGTTCTTGACGTTCTTTGCTGCGGATCACCAAGCTTTCTTCTCAGTTCCAGTTCATGCAATTCCTGAAAAGTATAAAAAATATGTATATTTTTACCTTAAGATATTAGCCTTTGGTTAGAAGTATTACGTATACATTGCTGACCAAAGCTTCACTAGACCACACGAGACTATTCGCGTACCTGAGTTTCCTTCTTGATATCGTCCAAGCTGCTGCTGCTATTCAACGACGACAAGCTTAAAGTACTGATGATGCAGTTCGTGGCAACGACAATTTTTTCCCTGATCTAAATAATGAATAGATTGTATTTAGTTATGTAAGGCTATGTAAATAGTTATTTTTATATATGCTTTTTAAAAAATGACAGAATATTACCTTGGCGATTTTCTCCGAAACCTGATAGAAGTCACTTTCTCGTATCGTCTGTCCAGATTTAGCGTATGCAACTCGCACTATATGACTAAAGAACTGCACCCCTTGAGCCTGTGTGCAAACTTGGCACAATAGAGGACATTCTAAACCGTGGGGAAAAGGCATAGCAGCGTGACTCGTGGAGTTGTTTTTATTTTCGGAGGAATTTCGGTCCAATTGATTCATGGTCCATGCTGTTGCTTCCAGATAAATAGTTGGCCATCCTTGAGTTTCGGTAGTGCAGGTTGATGGTACTTTCACTGAAATGGATATTAGAAAATTCAATAATTGATTATTATAAACTCGTTGTGAGTCTAATCAAAACATACTCACACTGATGACGTGGAAAATCATCAATCAGGCAGGATGAAAGCAACGGGCTTCTGGATGTGGATGCTATGCATGGATGGTCTCATTTTTTTCCGAATCGGACCGACGTGTCTTCATATTGATCGCTGGATCCTGTACTGGCAGCACACTAGGATTGTTATTCAAGATGTGCACTTGGTGCACTTTAATGAATTATTGAGCCAGGAATAATAATTGATAATTGTTAAATGATCACTTCAGTTCTGTTCAGTACGTTTGTGTAGATACGTCGAGAACATAACAAAAGAGATTTGCTTAAATAAAAATTTTGCCGGGAGCACGCCATTTTTATTTGGCAGCTGTCAGTAGAATGAACGTTGAAATGAACAAGGCTTCTTCATAAGAAAGCCTTATGATAATTTAACACAATAAACAGCTATGAATTTCATAAGGCAAACTTATGGTTTCCATTGGTACCTTATGAAATTAAAATATAATGAATTCATAGGGTTTCATAAGGCAGAACTTATGAAAATCAAAATGTTTTTTCTAGCAGTGTATAATATTGGTGGAGTAGCTGTATACCGCACGGAAGCATGAAGATACCCATTAAATGTGGAAGATTCACCCATTTTTTGGAATTGTTCCAAGATGTCAAAAAACGAGTATATTTTCAGAAACAAAAAAAGGGTATTTTTCTCCCATTGACGAGATCGATTGCTAGAAATAAAAATGGGTAAATTGTGCGCACAGGAATTTCTGGAAGGCAAAGTCACCATTTTTTTCATTTCGTTTCTACAAGTTGTTAATTTTAAAAATAAGACTTCGGCCTCTTTTATAAATTTTAAAGTTTGTTTGAAGCACGGAAATTGTGTTTTATATTCACACAAGACATTCGGTAAGTCAAATAAAGCATTATTTTTCAATTCCGATTAGTTGTGATCGCCGATTATGCTTTTCAGATTCCCCAACAGTGCTTCCCGCTGCTGCTGTTCCATTATCCCACGATCCATTGGAAAAGAAAGGAAAATCGGTGTGATATCGAGCACAGTATGCCTGTCGGAAACACGGACAAAGCCGGGAGCATGCAAGCTTCAGCTGTGTGGATTGAATTTCCCATGAGGACGTTCGATTCGAGGAGATCCAAAACTTCCCGACTTATCAATACCAAACTGTGCAAAGCAATTTTATCTCAGGTGCTCCGAAAGTGAAGGTTTTGTAATTACCTACTATGCTACTGTTTAAATTGGTATGGAAATAAATAGAATAGTTCTTTGTGGTTCTTTATTGGATAATCTTAATTCTGGTTTGTTTTAAAATATTTTCGATATCCCTCTAACGCCCTAACCTCAATTTTTTGTTTATATAAATGTGGATTTTTTACCCATTTTCTAAATAAATATCAAGAGTTTAAAATACCCATTTAATGAAGTTTATCAAGAGTACCCATTAATGGGTAAACGCGATATACTCATTAAATGAGTTATGCCGCTTTTCTTCAAAATGGGTACCAAAATACCCATTAATGGGTACTCTCAGGCTTCCGTGCGATATATGCATATATGAGTTTACCCATATTTGGATGAAAAAAACATCTTCAAAACATCAACATGATCGTCTACCAGTGTGCTCCTCGATCATGTTTTCTTCATTGAATTACAATTGCATTGAAGATGTTTTTCGTATTCACTGGTGAGTATTCAACTGAATAGTTAATGTGTCCAGAGATACTTTATTTCTACTTTTCATGTATATATTTCAGATATTATTTCTGGCCGCGGCCTTCGACAACTGAGGAACTGCAGTCTGCAGTTATGGAAGCAACCAGAAGAGTAATTTCATCATACTGCAGGAAATCCGGATATAAGGGGGATTCATAACGACAACCGCACAATGAAGCAAGAAATGTTTTTACAAAATAAAATTCAATCTATCTGTACAATATGTGCGGAAATTCCGCGATCGTGATATCGCCGGTCAACTATCATCAGCTGGTCATCGGCCGTGGAAACATCAGCTGCCCAAAACAGTATTAGGGATTAGGAAATAAAATCTGCTTCGGCCTAATCTGACGGTTTTACATCGAAACATCTCCCGGATGTATTAGGTACCAAAATCCCTATGGTAATTATTAATTAGTTCAAATAAAAATGATTTTCAACAGTAATCTAATAAACCATTTCGTTTGATATTAACATGAAATTGGAACATAAATATAAAATGCTATTTTAAATCCCCAATAGAAAGGACCCCAGGTGGAAGTTCAAAAAAGTACCTAAATTTGGGTAGTATTCACCTATAAATTGTTCCCATACTGAATTATCCAAATATGGGTAAATGCTGATTCACCCAAATCTAGGTATGTGCACTTTTTGAGGATTTTAGGTACTCTTCACCCATATTTGGGTGAACTGAAGTAAGCGATGCATAGAAGCTCTACACGGTTAGAAAAAAGCACCTAATTTTAGGTACTTTTGTCTCTTGCGTCTCCCTCCCTCTTCCCTTTGTTGTCACTAAATGAAGAGCAAAACCACTCAACAAGGGCATTAAAGTGTGGGAACCCAACGTTGAGTAATCTTATGTTTACAAAAGTTAAGTGAAATTTACCTAACTTTTGGTTAGTTTCTATTTAAATTTAAGTATATTTTACTTACACAGAAAGAAAAACCATTATTAAAATTAAAAAAACCATTGGTAAAAATAAAAAGTTGCATTGGTTCTTTTTCGTAGAGAGTGGCCAATATTCAAAATAAAAGTACGTTAACTTTTGCAACAACTATGGTTCAAAAGTTGCATCCCGTTCTGAAAATAAAAGTTTGAACTTTTAAAACAATGCTGTAGAAATGTCAAAAAGAAAGTATCACATCGTTAATACTATAGAGTAAAATAATTTCATTCAGAAAGGAGAATTTCACTTGCCCAAATTTCATTCAACATATAAAACGTGTAGCAGCTCAAAAAGCCCCGACAGCTCGCCTCACAGTCGCTTGTCGGGTGTGCATTGCTGACAGATGTTTTGCTGAAAAATAAAGATTTTCGCATACCGTTAAATATTAATTGTATTTCTCAAAATCACGCCAAGCCCCGTGCGCAATGTTGCGGAACTTCGACGGGAACAACGAGATTTGTGTCAACCGTTCCGTTGCAATGTGTATGGGCCTGGCCGTAAGTTAGGTATTTTTGTTTGATATTATGATGTTGCTCAAAAATATAACACTATGACCTACCTTCCATTCCTGTATAGTTATTTAGCACTGCTAGCACCGCAGATTGATTGAACAAATCAATCTTCAGGAGATAAAATATTTACTCGAAACCTCGCTCGAAACAGAAAGAAAACAAAAATTCCGCGACTTGTTTCTGGTCAGTGAATAAAAGCTTGGCGACGAATAAAGGCGAAAATGTTTATGCACACAGAATAATACTATGGGAGTTTTTTTTAAATATTGGACAAAAACAACTTCAATCACATTGGGCTTGAATAAATAGAAATCTTATGTTAGTACATATTATATACATTTTTTTCTAAATATTGTAGATAAATATTTGTTTTCGAGAAATAGACAATAATTAAGATTATAGATAGTGGAATATATAGATGAGCGAAGATAAATCCTCTGTCTCCAAACGAACTGTCAAACGTGTCTCCAAACGAGCATGACGTCACGATTTCAATGGAAACGTTAAGGGCTGTGACGTCATATGCGCGTGTGCACGGGCAAAAAAATCGACTCAGCCATGCTTTCGCTCATCTATAGATTCTACTATCTATAGTGTAAATTATAGATAGTAGAATCTATAGATGAGCGAAAGCATGGCTGAGTCGATTTTTTTGCCCGTGCACACGCGCATATGACGTCACAGCCCTTAACGTTTCCATTGAAATCGTGACGTCATGCTCGTTTGGAGACACGTTTGACAGTTCGTTTGGAGACATAGGATTTATCTTCGCTCATCTATATATTCCACTATCTATAATTAAGATGAGAAGCGAAATAAATATATGTACATTTTTATAAATTTTATTTAACCACCTGATAGTCCATAGTGGAACTGGGTAAACAGAAGTAAACGTTTTTCTCTCAAGATTTAGGAAATTTGACAGTTCTACAGTTTTCTAGTTAAATGGATGAACTTTCAATTTCACAATGGGAACAAGAGAAAAAAAAACTTTCGAAATGATAAAATTACTTTGAGAGGAACAATATCACTTTTATTTTTTAAAAAACGGAGCACTTTTCAAATGTAAAGTGCAAAATATTCTATGAAACAATGTTTGTTTTTTGTGTGTAGTATTAAGTGAATTTTACTTAAATTCAAGAAAAAAATGCTTAATTTTGGCTTCCCACACTTAACTCCTGATTTGAGTGAAAAGTACCTAATATTGGGTAAGACGGTGAGATGTTCCGGTGGGTGCACGACAATTATTTTCAAGGCTTACCATTTAATGCGAGCCTACCAATAATGATTAACATTTTGTACATATAGGAGCTAAATCATGCAGTATGGAAAATGCCGGATAAATGTTTCATATTTATTCGGTAGCTATATTTATTAGTCGAAAGAAACCTTCTATATAGGCGAACATAAAAAGTATTCACGGCATGTTATTTTCACATTTCTATTTTATTATTCCCCGCTCTTGGGATGAAGGCAGATGGAAACCATCTGTTTTTATCACTTGCCAGCAATACATCCACTCAATTTGGAGATAGATCAAATGGCAAACTCAGCGGTACTTGAACCAAATCCTTCCACCAAGTGTTCAGGCGTTCAAGTCCGGAGTTAAACATAAATGGCAAAAAAATCATCAAGTCCTCAATGAGAAGAAAAAAGAAAGAACACATCAAGATGTAAATAAATATTTTTCGTTTCATATTTTTTCGTTTCGTTCCAACTCGTCTAAATATTTTGACATTTTGTTGGCATAGGCGTGGAAAAATAGGTAGGGGCAAGCACTATATCAGCCAAATAATTCGCCAAAAGCGGCTTTTGAGCAGCACTTATGTGTAATTTAAGTCTTTAATGCGACTATAGAACCGAAATAAATTCGATTTTAACTGCTTAATGGTTACTTGGGTTGTTTTCATCGGAAAACGTTTCCCGGTGAAAACAAATCCTATCCCATCTATGCGCATGAAAGGGAAAGATGATTAGACGTCAGCAAGCTCAATGCAAAAAATATTGTCCCGCACCAAAATATGTTCCCACTGCAGTTTCTTCATGGATGACGTCTCCACTGCAAGAAACAGCTGTTTGGGGTGTGAGATAAGGTGCAAGAATGATGTTTTGGATTGTGCTTTCGCTAATTTCTATATACAATCTCGAGTACTTTTTCAAAACGGCGTATGTCCCAAATTGTAAACAAAAACCCGTTTTCAACAGCATATGGTATCAAATTCATCTATAAATGTGTATATCTTTAAAGCTACATGGAAATGTTATTAAAAATGTAAGGGTCTGTTCAAATATTACGTAACGCAATAGGGGGTGGGGGTTCTTTGAAATGTTGTTACGCGTAACAAGTTATTTGCATACAGAAAAAATATTCAAAATAATTTAAAAAAAATCATTATCTTTGAAAAAGCATGAAATGAACAATATAATAATTTATTTAACCTCCTTCAAATTCTACTAAAATTAAGATCTTTTCCAAAAAATAGCATTTGTTACGCGTTACGCATAGGGGTGGGGGTGGTTCTGAAAATTGTTACGGATTGTTACAAGGGGGTGGGGGGTTCCTAAAAGCAACGTTTCTCGCGTTACGTAATATTTTAACAGGCCCTAAATCATTTTTTGCAAAACGGTGTAACATCATTGTTGAAAATATTACACATACACCGCTTAGCAGAAAATGTACTTTAAAAAGTTTTTTTTTCGAACAACTAATACTAATGACACACTGGTGGTACAAGTATTGCGCTGTTCACACTAAATCGAACAACACAGTTTGAAAGTGTGACGGTTCCAAACTGTGATCAAAAGTGTGACGGTGTCGATTTCAATGGATTTTGACAACGATGAATGTCAGACGAAAGCAAATGGTGTGAGAATCACGTGCTTTTGTTTTGAACATTTTCTTCTGACATTTTCGCATTTTGCAACTTCTTGCATTGCCTCCTTCTAAATGGTTGCCAAGGTTGCCAGTTATGCAATTTTTACAATTATTGCCTTCAGAAAATATTATTATTTAGTGAAATTCGAGAAAAAGAATTCGGCAACTGTGAACACGCAATAAAAAAGTGTGATTGTCGAAGTGCATCGATAATCCATAATTCAATGCAAACTGCAATACCATGGTACAAGAATCTTGAAATGAATACCATACTTGTTCTCTTGTACCATGGTACAAGTACCACAGGTGTGTCCTTAGTATAAATAGTTCAAAACGTGCGTCTGCTTGTACTTTTTCATCACTGATTTCAAAATTAAGCATGTTGCTTGAATATTCTGATTTTCGTTAAGAAAAACATTTTACGTTGTTTTTCTGTAGCAAATGTTGTTACGTCGTGTTGTAAGTGTTGCAATTTTTTTGTCGCATGTGCGTGAAACGTTTCAACTTGACGCAACATTTCGACGTATCAACAATGCAGTGTACGGAGCAGCGTAACATTTCGACGAAAGTAGCATGACCTCGGTCATGCTGACTTATCAAAACTATAGATAGTGCGGAATATTCAAGCCTAATTTTTCATAACGACGTATGTAACAATTATGAGGATTCGAGAAATCCTTTGCAGAAAGTTGGCAAAACTTTTTCTAAAACTGTTTTAAAACTAAATCTTTTTTCAATATTTTTTTTCGCTGGCATGCATCAATACATGACACGTAATAAGCGTGCTTCACATCATAGCTCAATTCATTCAAATTCCCTGCGAAAAACGATAAAATTATACATACACCGGTATGCTGCACATACGTCGCTGTACATTGGTCGGTTTTCCATAGTGCACGATTGACGCAACTGCAGTTTTGTTTTGTTTTGCTTTTTTGTTACATAGGTCGCTCTTAGTTCCCATATGTTAAAGCGACGTATGTAACAGTGAGACTTCAAAAATAGAAATTTCTACATACGTCGATTCGTAAAAAGATTGAATTAAAGAATTTTAAGATCTAAAATCAGTAAAATCGATGCGTATTATATAAAGTCGCGTGTGATTATCATGTTGTATTAAAAACCTCGTTTTGTTTACTTTTGTTACATACGTCCTTATGAAAAATTATGCTTGTATATACATTTGTTACATTTGTTGTTATAAATAAATTCTATTGTTTTTATATCATACCCAGGTAACCATTAAGCACTCTAATAAGCCTTATATAAACCATATCCAGCTTTTTACACGATAGTGCCATAATGCTTTGATTCACCCCTTTTGACACTTGCTGTGTCCACTATAATTTTCCACTATAATTTGAAAAAATGTATCTTAGCAATCTGTGACTTTTCAATGAAAACATTAAACTGTCATATTTTGGAAATTGGATAAGTTTCTAAAATTGGTTTTAATATTCCAATCAATTGTTTCTTTAAAAACATTCTTATTTCTTTTACTCATTTTAGGTGTTCATAAAAGACAACATCGGCATGCTCTTGGGAGCACGGATCTCAATATTTTCCCACTGTTTTTAGTTATTGCCCATCCACCGGCATCAGTTTTCACTATGATATCTTACTGCATAGGTAAAATTATTCAGAAAGGTGGTCGGCAGTTGAACTAATGTCGGACAAGGATTTTTTTAATTCCCAATTGACATGCAAGATCCATTGATTAAGAAGGGCGAAGGGGAAAGTAGAGCAGTCTGAAATTATCTCAAGTTCCACACTAAAGGATTGTATAAGTGTGTATGAACAAGTCACACCATGGGACATATAGTGGGATGAAATCCTCGCAAAAAATATGTAATTAGTGTATCGCTTCTAGACGATACTTTTTATACGCAAACTAGTATCTAAACCAAGATAATTTTATACAAGTAATAAAAGCTGTCCACGTTAAAATTTGAAAGATGGGTGTCTGAAATTTGGCGTAGACAGGCTTTTCGGGGACAATGGTGTCACATGGTGATGCTAATCATGCAGGCAGCCCTTATTGAGAATGGCTCATCGTCTGATCTGCAATTCCCAGAAACGCTTTTGGGTCAGTTCTCGCATAGTGGTGTTTTGGCTGTTGCGAAACAATCTGCACCTTTTTTTGTCCAGTGCTTGCAGCTGTTGATCGCATATCACCTGAACAACCTGCCTAAAACCATTAAAATTCAATATATCATAGCCGCCGAACATCCTGAAGGCCGCTCATGTAGGTAATATATAACAATCTTTATGGAAACATTGTATATCCTTTGTAACCTGTGCTAAAGTGGTCATTCAGATTACTTCTGTGTCTATTGGTCTACTATGCAATCAATACTGTGGGGCAATTCGAGTCGATCTAATAGAACCATGGTCTCGTTCTTCTTCGATTTCTTCGTATGGAGTTTCCATGTCTCAGCCATAGAATGATGATTCGTATTTTCCGTTTAACATCTGAAGCCCTAGAAATAATGAAATTAAATAATAAATATATCCTCGAAAACTTGCGCTTGTTTTTCAAAACATATGTTGATGTTAGAAAATATGACAGATCCTTAAATAAAATATATTTCATGGCTACCAAGATGCCCTGCTTCGAATTGAGTTCACGGCATATGTCAAATTTGAGTCACCCCTTGTTAATTTATGGCTAGCGTAAAAAGCTGGATAACAACATTTCAGTGCCTATAAGCTGTATATATAATTTTCAAGTGCTAATTAGCCGTATAAACTTCAAGCATTAAAAGAAGCCGTATATCGGCATATAACACTTTGATATAAGCCTTGTGGATTCAAGCCGAATAAGGGAATTATTATTACCAATTTAGAGCTACTATCTATGACGTTTTGGTAGAATCAATAACAATCACACCTAGAATTTTATATCCTGTCTCTTTCACTCATATTAGAACATTTTTTTGTAAATCATAGTCTACAACATGCCGGATTAATGCTGTAGGAGCTGTGAATGTGTTCTACGGCGATTTTTTTTTAATCTTTACCTAAAAGATACCTTTAGATAGGCTTCTTAAATACAAAAAAAAAGTTCCGTCCAATTAATTACATATAATTCATTTTTCATTTCCAATGTCTCGTTCAATGCTTTCTCGCCCTTTGATTCGAAGGCAGATAAAATCCTTGTGTTTTTATCCCTTCCCAGCAATACACCTATTCAAATCCGTGATGGATCAGATGGTAAAGCAGCAAACCTGAACCAAAACGATCAAACACAGTTCAATAGTTCAATCCCGCAATTAAATATAATAAACAAAAAAATCATCGAATCCCAATGGGAAGAAAAAAGAAAGAACACAAACAATTATTTTTCATTTCTTTTTTTTTCGTCCCGTTCCAACTCGTCTAAAAATTTTGACATTTTGGCATAGGCGTGGAAAAATTGGTAGCCAAAAAATTCGCCAAAAGCGGCTTTTGAGCAGCACTAAAATATAATTTAGATCTTATTAGCACTGTTGTTCAAGTTTTTATGCGACTATAGAACCGAAATAAAGTCGTTTTTTTACGGCTTAATGGTTACTTGGGTATTAATTAAAGTGCCATGTTGTTTTTCCAATAGACGTACAATAAACTATATAGAGCCCCGCTCGGAAAGATCTTCTAGACTTCTACCGTGATATCTCTGAGACAAAAAAATGAGTCTCCTAGATATTTTTCTTCGATGTCTAGAACCTGTCAGACCTCAAATCCGCCTCAAATGCAACAACCGTTTCAACCGGTGTCTACCTCAAATTTTAGACGAGTAGACCGTTTGAACCGGAAGGGATTTGACAGTTATGGTCTCTTAGAAAGCTCATAGATAGCTCCTAGATATGGGTATCACAATTCTACTAGATTTTTCTTAGACATTGTGGAGATAAGGGTACCTAATGTCATTCTTCTTCTTATTCATTTTGTTTCCATTGTGTGACTTCTGGTAGATTTTATCGCGCGTAAAAAAATATGAAAAAAAATTATTTTTTTAACCTATTCCTTTATTTTTATTTAATTTTAGTAAATAATAATACAAGTCAATTACAATTAGGCGTCCGCTTTATGAACTCTAGGTCAAATTTATGAAGACTCTCTGAGATCGACGAGTGGCAGCAAACCGCTGGATTATTCGATGACCCTGAAGGAATACTTTCCGAACAGCGTTTCCTTGGAATTTCTGTATTCCTTCGAAAGTTCTGGACGAATTTCTTAAGGAAGCCTGAAAGGATTGTTTTAGGAATCCTGGTAGGATTTCTTAGGGAATCTTTAGATGATTCTTTTGGGAATTCCGAAAGAATTATTAGAGAAATTTCAGAAAATCCTAAAAGGGGAGTCGGGAGTCCTGAGGTGATTCCTTGAGAAATCATAAGGAATTCCCACTGGGTTCAAGAAGGAATTCCTACTAAAGTTCAGATGGAACTCTTCTATAGATTTATGAGGAAACTCCGTTGGATTCATATTAAATCTCGACTGGATTCGTGAGGAATTCCGACTGGATATCAAAAGCAATCTTCACTGGTTTCCAGGGGAAATCTTAACAGGATTCATAAGTAATCTGCATTGAATCCATAAGATTTTTTCATGAATTAATTTGAGTACTGCAATCGATAGCTTCCATATTGGTCTGTTGATTGCAATATTCAAATTAATTAATGAAAAAATGTTACTTAGGTCCCTTTGAAAAATTAAGCGAGAAATCCTAACTGGATTTAATTAGTAATCGCTACTGAATACCAAAACGAAACCTAACTGGGTTCATGAGGAATCCACACTTGATTCCAGGAAAAAAAATAAATGGATAAGGAATCCTCACTGGATTTATGAGGAGCCTTCAATGGATCCATAAAGAATCTCCACTGATTTCAAGAAAACAATTTCACGTGGTTGTTCGAAAAAAAAATCCCACTGGACTCCAGAAGGATTGCTCACTAAACTACAGAAGAAATTACCACTAGACTCCAGATGGAATCCCTACTGGATCTAGAAGTAACCCCCACTAGAATTCAAAAGGATTCCTTAGTGGATTCCAGAAGGAATCAAAACTGAATTCATGAGGAATCCCTACTAGATTTCAGAAGGAATTTCCATTGAATCACAGAATTAATCCTCACTGGAGTTGAGAAGGAATTCCCACTGGAGTTCAGAAGAATCTTCACTGGATTCCAGATATAATCTCCACGGGATTGCAGAAGGAATCTCCACTGGATCCATTATTCCAGATATACGCTTGCTTGCAAATTTTTGGTCCTAAAAATATACAAAAAAAGACATCGATTAAACGAAAGCTTACCTGCGGCCCTGTTGCGATTGCCGACGCCCAATGCCCTAACTGGTGTAAACCAGTGAAGGGCCCCCTCGGGAGGTCGGCGCGGCAATACCCGTAGGCATCACCGGGATTTGGCATCGTGTGACGCCGCGCCGCCGAGAGGAGCTTGGACGTCACCGTTCTAAACGGCTATGGTCCAACCGTTCCTTTTGGGAAAAACAAGACCGTTATATCCTTCTAAAAACGGAATCCTTCTAGGAGAGATGGAAGAATTGGTTCATCAAAGCGACAGGGTTCACTGGCGGGGAATACGGCATTCAGGAACGTAAACACGAATCATCTTTCCGTTGCCGGAACTCATCGAAGAGCAGCGGGCGATTCTGCAAGCCTGGCGTCGTTGCTGGGAGTTCCGTCTGTGGGATGTACATATTCGGCGTAGGGTTTATTTGCGCTGCGTCTGTGCCTGCTGTCATGAAGTCACCTGAAAAAAAGGAAATCAATGATCAACATTTTTAATAACAATGAAACACCCACAACATACCCACAATTATTGTATCTTTTCGACGAAGTGACGGGTTTCATTGATCAAGGGCACGTCTGGGAAAAGCACTCTGTTGTTCATGGGCACCAAAAGGCAGCGGCCGGTCTTGTACGATTGCAGTCGTCACTAGGTGTATCGCTAGCGGGAGAAGTTCGCCGCTGAATCGATTTGCACTTCGATTGTGCTGCCAATCTGTTGGAGACGCTCGATTTGGCATGGCGTCGCTGCTGGGAGTTCCGTCTGCGGCGTAGGTTTTATTTGCACTGCGGCTGTGCCTGCTGTCATAAAATCACCTGAAAAACAACAAAAAAAAGGAAATCAATGATCAACATTTTGAATAACAATGAAACACCCACACCATACCCACAATTATTGTATCGTTCCGATGAAGCGACGGTTTTCATTGACCAAGGACACGTCTGGGAAAAGCACTCTGTTGTTCATGGGCATCAAAAGGCAGCGGCCGGTCCCGTATACTTGGAGTCGCCACTAGGTGTTTCATTCGCGGGAGAAGTTCACCGCTGAATCGATTTGCACTTCGATTGTGCTGCCAATCTGTTGGCGACGCACGGTTTGGAATATCTCAAAGTGCCATTTGAGCCGAAATCCTCTTATAGCAAACGCCAACAGTTTCATTCTTGACGATGGAGCCTCGAATGGAGCCTTCTTCGAGTTGAAAAGTTTGTGTTTACGACGTATGTTTTGCATTTTCTCCAATCAAAGTGCCGGAAACTGTCCTTTTGACTGTAGGCTTTTCCTTGGATCCGAAAGGGGAAGAACTTCGAGAGTTTGAACGGTCGGAGCTTTCAATAAATAAAACGGTCACGGACGGGAAAGAAGTGATAGATTTATCCGGTACAAAAGATGGCGACGAAAAGAAAAAATTTAACTGTTGAACCCGTTGAACCGCTTAGAATGCTCGATGTGTGAGTGAACCGGTGAACATCATGAATACACGCACACATTTGCGCTTAGACGAAGGCAAATGGTTCGAACCCAAGATGAATTTGAAACTTCGCTAGGGAGGTTTGCGTCTTATTCAGGTAGATTCCTGTTCGCTTTTAGACATCCTTCCATGCGGGAGCTTGCTGACGTTTACTCATTCTTCTCTTTCAAGCGAATGGGAAAGATACACTAATAAAAATCCACTCCGAGAAAATTCTTTATATTGAATATTTATATTTGTCGCACACATAAATTTTTGCAATTTGGCGACCCAAATATATGCAATTTGTACCCACACATAAATTCAATAACTGCATATTACAGACCACACATGCATTTTATTTGATTATAGATTATATTTGTACTTCGCGTGGAGAGTGGTTATGTGTGCACTAATAAGAATCATGAATTAAATTAATGGATTTTTGCCAATAAAAATGTGTGGAATTTTTGTAGTGCACACATTTTTATTGGCAAAAATCTAAAGAAATTTACAAATAAATTTTATGTGTGCGTTAATAATCACCCGCTATAGGAAAATCCACATAAAGGTTATTAGTTAATAAGGGTTATGTGTGTTTCCACATATATGCTATGCGAATTCACATAGCCGTTATGTGGGAAATGCTATAGTCAAAATTTATGTGTGCCACACATAATGGATATGATTGGATTTTTGTCAGTGTAGGATTTGTTTTCATCGGGGAAACGCTTCGGAAGCGTTTCCCGATGTAAACAAAACCCATTCTTTCTGTGCGCGTGCAAGAGAAAGATGATTAAACGTCAGCAAGCTCTATTGCCAGTAAAAATTTGGCAATAGAATTACAATAAATTCAATTGTAATGTAAAAAAATTGTTCGAGGAAAAATCGATTTTCTTATTGCAAAGATACATAACAACCCCTATTTTCTATTGTAAAACTGCCAGTTACAACAGGCTTTATGGTAGAAAACAATATTCTTCAATGTTAATCTATTGTGACCGCCATCTATTTACCGTAATTACTGTTAATTTCAGCGTACTGTTACAATAATTTCTATTGTAATTCTTTTGGGATTTTTTTTATTAGGGGCATGAAAGAGAAGAGAAAAAAAATTGTCGGCGTAGCACCAAGTTAGAATTCGGAAGTCGGGACTTCCGAACCGAACTTTCTTCCGAAGTTTTATTTGTCAAACTAATTGATGCGTTGTTTAGCGCATCTATAGGCGAATCCAGCGCACTACTTCCGAAGTTGGGAAAGTTGCCTGAATCTGGAGAAAAATCCAACTTCGGTAAAAAAAGCGGTATATAAATTTATTCCGGATAGACAATAACTCAAAAGTAAGTTTAAAAATACTCAATTTTGGGTACTTTTTATCTTCCGTGTAGAGTATAGGCTACACGGTTAGAAAAAAGTACCTAATTTTAGGTACTTTTTTTCTCTTGCATCTCCCTCTCTCTTCCCTTTGTTGTCATAAAATGAAGCGTAAAACCCTGGGTGCTGCGGATAGAGCCGCTTTTCTGCGCTCAAGCGAGCAGAGGGATATTTTGAAATCACTCCCATAAACAAAATTATTTTGCAGTTACTTGGCTGTCAAACATTTCCCGCTCTTCGAATTTCTCTTTCCACGCTGCATGAGAGCGCACAAACGCGCTAGACTCTACATGACTTTACGATTGTTTACATACATTCATGCTCCAATCAGCTGCTGAATCTCGTGAAATTTCGTAACGAGTGCTTTTTAATTGCATTCCCACTAATTTTCCACTCGAAATATAATGTGAGAATATTTGTTACAAAGAATACAAAACTCAAACAAAGTTTATTTTTATTTTTTCCCAAAATAATAACAATACTTCTCAGTATTAGATCAGAAACGAACATAACCACAATCTTCAATGTTTGGCTCCGGCACAATAGAAAATTTTGGCTTCAGTTTGACAACCAAATCGATTCTATCCGCACCACCCAGGTAAAACCACTCAACAAGGGCATTAAAGTGTGGGAACCCAACGTTGAGTAATCTCATGTTTACAAAAGTTGAGTGAAATTTACCTAACTTTTGGTTAGTTTCTATTTAAAATTGAGTTTATTTTACTTCATATTAAGCGGAATTGAAGTAATTTCAAGAAAAAATTACTTAATTTTGGGTTCCCACACTGAACCCCAGATTTGAGTGAAAAGTACCTAATATTAGGTACTTTTTTCTAACCGTGTACACGGAAGAAATAAACTACCAAATAGTGAGTTTAAAGGCCAGTATCGACTTAAAAAGTAGAGAGGTTACGGAATTTTGTTCAATATTACCAAGAGGAATTTTGACAACTGATCTGCATGGAGAAAATTGTCACTTTTACTTTCGGAATAATCGAGCAGAATATTTTTCCGGAAGTAAAGTGACAGCTCCCATTCCTTTGCGTGGGAACCTTACAAATGCCAATTTTGTTTCTTGTTCTTTTCATGTGGATACTGCTGTAAGAATTTTGTTTCGATTCTTTACTTTTCCGATTCAGAGAACGGAATTTAACATGTGATTGAGATAGAAAAAGAAATTTCTTTTGAACACGATACCAACCTTAAGGGGGAAACGCAATGGAGTGCGGCAACGGAACGGCAACGGCAGGCGGTGTGTCGACGGTTTTACAAAAAATTCCGCATCATTGCCGCAGTTGCAAAACGCAATGCATGCGGATTTGCCGGATAGATTTCATATGACGTTTCACGTTTTGAAGAAATTCTTATTTTTTTAAAAGATGATTTTGATTATTTCTAGAGAGGATTTAATTTCAATTATTTAAATAAACTTTTAAATTAATTCTAGTTGATTCAGTGACTGCTTTAAATATATTAGAGCCTTGATCAGAACAGTAGGAATACTATTTTTTGATGTCTTGAACCGCCGGAAGTTCCTACAGGAAATGCAGAAGCTCAGAAGTGTTGTACATAATTCCAGGCAGCTCCATCATCAATTTCTCCAGAAGATACACCACAAATCCCTTCAAAAGTGTCTTCAGGAATTGCACCGGAAGTTCATCAAGAAATTGTTTCGGAAGCTTTTGCTGAAATCGCTCCGGATGTTTCTCTGGAGAATCCTCCAGGAATTCCTTCGGAAGTTCCTACATGAAAATTCTCCAGAAATTTCTTCGGAAGTTCCTTTAAGAATTCCCCAAGAAGTTTTTCTTCAGAAACCTCCAGGAATTCCTTCGGAAGTTCCCACATGAAGATTCTCCAGAAATTTCTTCGGAAGTTCCTTTAAGAATTCCCCAGGAAGTTTGCCTAGGAATTCCTCCGGAAAATCCTCCAAAAAGTTCTCAGGAAGCTCCGTTTTGTTGTACTTAATTGTGATGAAAAAAAAAACACTAATTAAAGTACTCCGGAAGGTCCTCCATATTCTACAGAAAGTTCCTCCAGGAATAATTTGAAAGTTTCTCCAGCAATTTCTTCAAAAGTTCCTTCACAAATTCCTTCGGGGTTCCTCCAGCGCTGCTTTCGGAAGTTTCTTCGAAAGTGGCTCCAGACATTGTTCCAGTAATTCCTGCGGAAGTTCCTCCAGAAATTCCTCCATAAGTTCTACCAAAACTTCCTCTGGAAGTTCCTCCATGAATTTCTCCGGAAGCTCCTCCAGGAATTCCTCCAGTTGTTCTTCAAGATTCCTACGGAAGTTTCTTCAGTAATTCCTTCGGAAAATCCTCCAGGAATTCCTTAGGAAGTTCCTTCACAAATTCCTTCAGAATGCAAGAAGCTCCTCCAAGAATTCCTCCAGGAATTCTACCGGATGTTCCTCAAGATTGTTTCGAAAGTTCCTCCAGTAATTCCTTCGGAACTTCGGAAATTCCTCCAAGAGTTCCTCCGGAAATTCCTACAGAAGTTCTTCCGGAAGTTCCTTCAGCAGTTCATCCGGATATTCATTCAGGAATTTCCTCGGAAGTTCCTGCAAAAAATCCTTCGAAAGTTCCGTAAGTTCTTCCAAGAGTTCCT
This sequence comes from Armigeres subalbatus, assembly GCF_024139115.2. Lineage (NCBI taxonomy): Eukaryota > Metazoa > Arthropoda > Insecta > Diptera > Culicidae > Armigeres > Armigeres subalbatus. The sequence goes on along the minus strand of NC_085141.1, from coordinate 221,531,365 downwards.
TCGAAAGTTCCTCCAAAAGATCCTCCGTAAGTTCCTCTAACAATTCCTCCCAATGATTCTCCACGAATTCCTCCGCAAGCTCCTCAAGATTCCTTCGGAAGTTCCTCCAGTAATTCCATCGGACATTCCTTCGAAAATTCCTCTAGTAATTTCTTCTGAAGTTGCTCCAGTAATTTCTTCGGAAATTCCTTCAGGATTTCCTTCAGAAGTTCCTCCAATAGTTCCTCTGGATGTTCCTCTAAGAGTTCTTCAGGAAATTCCTCCAAAAGTTCCTCAAGAAATTCCTAATAGAGTTCCTCCAGGAATTCCCCCGGAAGTTACTCCGGGAATTCCTCTGGAAGTACCTCCAGGATTTCCCCTGGAAGGACCTCCCGGAATTCCTCTTGAAGTTCCTCCCGTAATTCCTCCTGAATTTCCTCCAGGAACTCTTGAAGGAACTTTCGAAGGAAGTTTCTCCAGGAATTCCTCCGGAAGTTCGTCCAGGAATTCCTCCGGAAGTTCCTCCAGAAATTCCTCCGGAAGTTCCTCCAGAAATTCCTCCGGTAGTTCCTCCACGAATTCCTCCGGAAGTTCCTCCAGGAATTCCTCCGGAGGTTCCTCTAGGAATTCCTCCGGAAGTTCCTTCAGGAATTCCTCCGGAAGTTCCTCCAGGAATTCCTCCGGAAGTTCCTCCAGGAATTCCTCCGGAAGTTCCTCCAGGAATTCCTCCGGAAGTTCCTCCAGGAATTCCTCCGGAAGTTCCTCCAGGAATTCCTCCGGAAGTTCCTCCAGGAATTCCTCCGGAAGTTCCTCCAGGAATTCCTCCGGAAGTTCCTCCAGGAATTCCTCCGGAAGTTCCTCCAGGAATTCCTCCGGAAGTTCCTCCAGGAATTCCTCCGGAAGTTCCTCCAGGAATTCCTCCGGAAGTTCCTCCAGGAATTCCTCCGGAAGTTCCTCCAGGAATTCCTCCGGAAGTTCCTCCAGGAATTCCTCCGGAAGTTCCTCCAGGAATTCCTCCGGAAGTTCCTCCAGGAATTCCTCCGGAAGTTCCTGCAGGAATTCCTCCGGAAGTTCCTCCAGGAATTCCTCCGGAAGTTCCTCCAGGAATTCCTCCGGAAGTTCCTCCAGGAATTCCTCCGGAAGTTCCTCTAGGAATTCCTCCGGAAGTTCCTCCAGGAATTCCTCCGAACTTCCTCCAGGAATTCCTCCGGAAGTTCCTCCAGGAATTCCTCCGGAAGTTCCTCCAGGAATTCCTCCGGAAGTTCCTCCAGGAATTCCTCCTGAAGTTCCTCCAGGAATTCCTCCGGAAGTTCCTCCAGGAATTCCTCCGGAAGTTCCTCCAGGAATTCCTCCGGAAGTTCCTCCAGGAATTCCTCCGGAAGTTCCTCCAGGAATTCCTCCGGAAGTTCCTCCAGGAATTCCTCCGGAAGTTCCTCCAGGAATTCCTCCGGAAGTTCCTCCAGGAATTCCTCCGGAAGTTCCTCCAGGAATTCCTCCGGAAGTTCCTCCAGGAATTCCTCCGGAAGTTCCTCCAGGAATTCCTCCGGAAGTTCCTCCAGGAATTCCTCCGGAAGTTCCTCCAGGAATTCCTCCGGAAGTTCCTCCAGGAATTCCTCCGGAAGTTCCTCCAGGAATTCCTCCGGAAGTTCCTCCAGGAATTCCTCCGGAAGTTCCTCCAGGAATTCCTCCGGAAGTTCCTCCAGGAATTCCTCCCAAAGTTCCTTCAGGAATTCCTACGGAAATTCCTTCAGGAATTCCTACGGAAGTTCCTTCAGGAATTCCTACGGAAGTTCCTTCAGGAATTCCTACGGAAGTTCCTTCAGGAATTCCTACGGAAGTTCCTTCAGGAATTCCTACGGAAGTTCCTTCAGGAATTCCTACGGAAGTTCCTTCAGGAATTCCTACGGAAGTTCCTTCAGGAATTCCTACGGAAGTTCCTTCAGGAATTCCTACGAAAGTTCCTTCAGGAATTCCTACGGAAGTTCCTCCAGGAATTCCTCCGGAAGTTCCTCCAGGAATTCCTACGGAAGTTCCTCCAGGAATTTCTACGGAAGTTCCTCCAGGAATTCCTAGGGAAGTTCCTCCAGGAATTCCTACGGAAGTTCCTCCAGGATTTAACCTGGAAGGACCTGTCGATATTCCCCCGGAAGCTCTTCCTGTATATCTTTGAAACGGAAGTTTTCCTTGGAATTACTGGAGACTTCCGGAGGGCTTCGAGAAGAATTCCTGGAGGAACTTCAGGAGGAACTTTCAGGGGAAATCCGGAAACTGCCGGATGAATTCTTGGAGGAACTTCCGGAGGAATTTGTGAATTTCTGGAGGAACTTCCGGAGGAATTCGTGAATTCCTGGAGGAACTTCTGGAGGAACTCCTGGAAGAACTTCCGAGGGAATTCCTGGACGAACTTCCGAGGGAATTCCTGGACGAACTTCCGGAGGAATTCCTGGAGGAACTTCCGGAAGAATTCCTGAAGACACTTCCGGAGGAATCCCTGGAGGAACTTCCGGAGGAATTCCTGGGGGAACATTCGAAGGATGTTTTGTAGGAATTTCTGAAGGAATTCCTGGAGGAGCTCTCGAAGAAAGTGGGAATTTCCTTCGGAGTTTCAGGAGGTTTTCTCTTGATATTTGAGAGGAATTCTCTTGGTATTTTGTTTGGAATTTCATAGGAATTTTTCATTAAAAATGAGTGGAATTCCCTTGCAAATTCAGAATAATTATCTAACAAAACTCAAGTTAATTTTCATGGTAAATTAAGAGAAAATTTTACATGGAATTTTTCTCGGAAATACAAAGGGATCTGGGACCTCAATGTTTATTTTTATCTGGAAATTCAGCTGAATTTCCCTTTTAAATTCTTGGAATTGTGCTTTGAAAATTCAGTCGATTTTCCCTTGGAAATTCAAGAAATTATACTTCAAAATTCTAGGGATTTAATTTGGATGAACAGTGGATGTTCTCTTGAAATTGGATTTACTTGTTGGACAAAGACAAGTAGAACGACGATTTTATGATTAATAATATAATCATTATTCATTGATGTTTCTTTGAAGTTTTCTCGATTTCCATAAATAATTTTATTCGTTTTCAGCAACCCAGTTTAATCAAGTGATCCTGATTATGCTTTCTTTTTGCTTTCTCTGCAGTTCTCTGTGACTGAAAATAATACAAATTTGAATAAAATCACTTCATGCTAAAAGTAAACAAATCTTTCCGCAATACCGCTGCCGCATTTTTTAAAAAATTCCAAAAAATATGCGGTTTTAGTACATTCCGCATCTGCCGTTCCGCACCATTGCGTGCCGTTCCATATACTGCCGTGTATTCAAAAGTGACAGCTGCCGCATCGTGCCGTTGCCGTTCCGTTGCCGCACTCCATTGCGTTTCCCCCTTAATTCACCCAACCTCGAACATCCGTACACGTAAAAAAAATTAATGTTGTTTATTATTAAGATTTCTTATACTTTTTCGCCAAAGCAGGCGCTTAATGATGTGTATAAGAAAAAACTTATACATCGCATCAGTCACATACATTCCAAAACTTATACTTTTCATTAACTTATGAATGTTATTAGCTTTTTGATATGGGATCATTCATTAGGTGGCATAATGAAGAGTATAAGTATTTTCGAATGGTTTTTTGCCATAACATATAAGGTTATTTTTTTACGTGTACGGGAAGCCAAAATTAAGTAAGTGGGGTCGAAGTAGTTTGCCTTTACTCCCATGGGAGTAACATGCATGTTTAAAAAGTACCCAACGGAAAATTTATTTACCCAAATGTAAGTTTAATTCACTCAATTTCGACCTCACGTAATAAAACTCAAAATTGGCTTCCCGTATTGAACTGGCGTCGTTGGATTGTTTGGCTCTTTTGTTTTTGACAACAAAAGAAAGAGTGGATGAAAGAGAAGAGAAAAAATAACTCAAAAGTAAGTTTAAAAATACTTATTCTCAATCCAGTTGAAATCCGAAATTGGGTGCTGGCGAAGTTGGATTTTTCTCTAAATCCGTACGGTTAACCTAACTTCGGAAGTGGTGCGCTGAATAGCGCTTCGCGATATGAAAACAGCGCATCACTCCGAAGTTAGGTTTAACGTATGGATTGTGAGAAAAATCCAACTTCGCTATCCCCCAATTCCGGTTTTCAACTGGATTGAAATAATTTAGTACTTTTTTCTTCCGTGTACACGGTTAGAAAAACGTACCTAATATTAGGTACTTTTCACTCAAATCGGTGATTCAGCGCGGGAACCCAAAATTAAGTATTTTTTCCTGAAATTAAGTAAAGTTCACCTAATATAAAGTAAAATTTACTTAATTTTAAATAGAAACTGACCAAAAGTTAGGTAAATTTTACTCAACTTTTGTAAACATAAGATTACTCAACGTTGGGTTCCCACACTTTAATGCCCTTGTTGAGTGGTTTTGTTCTTCATTTTATGACAACAAAGGGAAGAGGGAGGGAGATGCAAGAGAAAAAACGAACAGTGGGTAATGTCTGTGACATAACCGCTAAGTGGACGTACACAGCAAAAAGAATTGTAAAATGCTTCGATGTAACACATACGATGTAACGAAAAAACTATGTAAACATTGAAAAAAGATGTAATAAAGCATTTATTTCCATGTATTATTACATCGCTTATAAATTACACAAACGAAAAATCGCCAGTCGAATTTACGTTGCATTTGTGTAATAATAACATATTTCGGAAGAGCATATTAAATAGAAACAGATGCAACCAAGCAATCCTCCAAGATTGTGTATTATTACACAAGTTTGATGTGAAAATACAATCGAAGATAATGCAATTTTGTATCTAGCAACACTGACTCAGACTTTGTTTTGTTTGGTCAGTTCGGTCGTTCGGTGTCATTTTTTCTTTAGAAGCAGCAGCAGGAGCTCTCGTGACCGATATATTATAAAAATCATCAGCGGTTTATGCGAAATATTCAGGTATGGCAAATGATTTATATGCCTAAATACTTTACGCAAAATAACGGAAAACTTTTTCTTTCACAGGAACTGGTTCACATCAAAGGAAATACTTTCGGGATCGCGATGAGAATACTTTTGGGACCAACGGGAAAATTTCCAAAAACGCGACGGAAATCCTTTTGGAATCGACATAGGAATCCTTCCGGGAGCTATACTGAAGCGTGACGGGAATCTCTTCTGGATCTAGATGCGACCTCGGATGCGACGGCAATCCTTCGAAATCGCGACGGGAATTCTTTCTGCATGGAGCGCCTCGTGGAGTGTAACAAAAATTCTTTCAGGATCTCAGAGCGGGGTGGAATCCAACAAGCATCCGGGATCGCGACTCACTTTATTCCCCACAGCATCCTTCCGGGAAATCAACAAGAATTCTTCCAGGGTCGCAACAAGAATCTTTTCGAAATCCCGACGGGCATTTTTCCGGAATCGCTAAGCCTACCTCGAGCACGACGGGCATCCTTTCGGAATCGCGATGGAAATTCTTTCGCGAAATCCATTCGGGGTCGCGGCGAGAATTCATGCGGGAACGCGACGGGAATCTTATCGGGAGCGCAACGAAAATACTTCTGAGGTCACAACGGAAACCCTTCCGGGATCGCGACGGAAATCCTTCCGGAATCACGACTCGCATACTTTCTAAGTCGCGACGGGAATTCTTCATGGAGCGCGAAGGAAATCCTTTTGGAATCGCGACAGAAATTTTACCGGGATCGCGACCAGAATCTTTTTTGAATCACGACGGGAATGCTTTCGGGACCACGGGGGAATTCCTTTCGAGATCTCAAAGAAAATCCTTTCGGAATCGCAATGGTCATTCTTACGGGTTCGCGATGGACATTCTTCCGTTCCGAGATCGCAACAAGAATTCCTCCAGGGTCGCGACCAGAATCTGTTTGGAGTCACGACGGGAATCGTTTCAAAATTTTGATGAGAATATTTCCTGAATCACGGCACGAATCTTTTTCGGGATCGCGACTGAAATCCTTTCGGAATTCCGACGAGATTTTTTGGAGCGAATTTTTACGTGATCGCAACGGGAATTCATTTGGATGCTCTGTTTTCTGGATCGCGACGGGAATTCTCCCAGGATAGCGATGGGAATCCTTTGAAAACGCGACAGGAATTCTTTCAGGAACGCGACGGCAGTCCTTTTGAGGTATGAATGGGAATTCTTTCAAGATCGCGACGAGAATCCATTCGGAATCGCGACGGGCATCTTTACGGGATCGTGAATGGAATCCTTTCGGGAGTGCGACGGAAATACTTTCAAGACCGCGACGAAACTACTTTTGACGTCACAACGAAAATCTTTCCGGGATCGCGACGAGCATACTTTTAGAGTCGCGGCGGAAATCCTTTCGGGATCACGACGGGATCATTCGGGATCACAACGGTAATCCTTTCGAGATCGCAAAAGGAACCCTTTCGGAACTGCGACAAATTAGGGATCGCGGTGGAAATGCTTTCGGAACCGCGACGGGAATTCATTCGGGATCTCAAAGGAAATCCTTTCGGAATCTTGATGGGCATACTTCGAGGTTTTTTTCGGAATCGCCAAGCGAATTCTTTCTGCAGCGCGACCAGAATTCTTACGGAAGCACGATCGAAATACTTTCGACGGGAATCCTTTCAGAATCGCGACTGGAATCCTTTCGAAGTCGCGACGGGAATTCTGTATTACCGTTGCAATCCGTTCTAGATCGCAAAAAGCATCCTTTCAGAATCACGACAGGAATTATTGCGGGTCAAGACGGAAATCCTTTCTGGATCGCAACGGAAATCCTTTAGAAAATTTGATGGGAATTTCGTCAGGATTTTTCCGGGATCACCAAGAGAATTCTCTCTGGAGTGCGACGGGAATCGATTCGGGACCACGATGTCAATTCTATTGCGATCGCGGCAGAAAGCGGAATCACTATTGTAATACATTTGGAATTGTTATTGTAATTTATTAACTATTCGTGAGTCCATGTATTTAAAACGGAAATCCTTTCAGAATCGCGACGAGAAACCTTTCAAAGTTCCGACGAGAATCCACAAGAGATCGTGACGGGAATATTTTCGGTATAACGACGGTAATTTTCCGGGATCGCAACGAAAATCGCGACGGGAATTCTTTCTTAATCGACAGGAATACTTTCAGAATCCCGACAGGAATCCTTTCGAAATTGCGACGGATATCCATCAGGGATTACGACGTGAAATCTTTCCGAGATCGCGACGGGAATTCTTTCGTGATGGCGATTGAGATCCGTTCCGGACCGCGACGGGAATCCATTCGAAATAGCGACAAGAATCTTTTTGTGAACGCAAAGGGAATCCTTTCGGAAACGCTACGGGAGTTCATTCTTTATAGCCACGAGTATCCTTCCGGGATAACGATGAGAATTCTTCCACGATAGTGATAGACATCTTTCTGGAATCGTGACGGAAATCCTTTCGATAATTTTTCGTTCGGGAACGCGAAGGGAATTATTTTGGGATAGCGACGGGAATACTTTCAGAATCACGATGGGAATCCTTTCGGGATCCGTACGGGAATCCTTTCAGGAGCGCGACGAGAGTCTTTTCGGGATATAAACATAAATGAGAATAATTATGGGATCGGGAATCCATTCGGGAGCACGACGGAATTTTTTTCGGAATCGCGACGGGAGTCTTTTTGAAATCATGGCTGGAATACTTTCTGAATCGTGATGAGAATCCTTTTGGAATCGCATTGGGAATCCTCTTAAGATCGCAACGAGAATTATTTCGGAATCACGACTGGAAATCCATTCGGGAGCGCGATTGGAATTTGATGGGAATCCTTTCAAGATCGCGACGAGAATCCTTCCAGGATATTGAAGGAAATTCTTTCTGGAGCACGATGAAAATCTGTACGCGAACGATCTTGGGATTGTAAAGAGATTTTTTTTGGGATTCACATGACATTTGTATTAAGAAAGGAATCCTTTCGAGATTCGGTCAGGAGTCCTCTTGAAATTCGCGATTCCGAATGAAATCCTATTGAAATTTAGAAGTGAATCATCTTTAAATTCCAAAGACATTAAATTAATGATTTCGTGTGTGTTACTTCTACGTGAAGTTAAACGATTTACAATTATATGGAAATGCTAATATCATCTTCCAAATTTGGACGTACATGTTCATCGTTCATCGCCTCTAATGCTATCATGAACATGTACGTCCAAATTTGGAAGATGATATTAGCATTTCCATATCATCCAAAGACATTCTTCTTGGGTTTCCGAAGTAATTTCTCTTGGTATTGCGCATTTTATTTTCTTGGGATTCCTCTTGGAGGTTTTCTCGGATAGGAAGAAAACATTCAGGGATTCAGATCTATTTAAATTAAAAAAAAACTTCAACATTGTGGAAGAATCCGTTTAGGAAAGATTCCCTCTCAGAATTCCAGATGAATTCCTCTTCGGAATTTCAGATGGGTTACTCTTCTACAATCCTCTCAAGAATCCCAATTTTCTTCGGAAACATGCACCCCAAAAAGGTTCCGTTCGGAATCCCAAGAGGATTCGTTCTGGATTTGAAATCCCGTCACGACCTCGTAAAAATTTACGTCGGGATCCCAAAAGGATTCCCTTGGATGGATTCCTGGATGGACCAAATGGATTCCTGTCGCGATAGCGAAAGGATTGCAGTGGCGTCCTGGAAGAAAGAATTTCTGTTGCGTGAAAGGATTCCCATTGCGATCCCGAAAGAATTATGATCGCAATCAGGAAGGATTCCCGTTGTGATCTTGAAAGAATTCGTCGCGATCCCGAAAAGGATTCCCGTTGCGAAGTCAAACGAATTCCTGTCGCGCTTCCGAGAGGATTCCCGCCACGATCTCGAAAGATTTTCCGTCGAGATCCCAAAAGGATTTCGATCACGATCCCGAACGGATTCCTGTCATGGACCCGGAAAGATTTCCGTTGCGATCTCGAGAGAATTCGTCAAGGATTCCCTTCACGATCCTGAAAGAATTCCTGTCGCACTCTTGAGAGGGTTTCCTTCGCAATCCCGAAAGAATTTCCATCGAGATCTCAGAAGGATTCCGATCGCTATCCTGCCGTGAAATCGCGAAGATTCCCGTTGCAATATCGAAAGGATTTGTCGTGATCCCGAAAATATTCGTCGCTATCCCGAAAAGATTCTCGTCGCACTGCCGAGATTCCCGCAGCAATTCCGAAAGAATTTTCGTCGCTATCCCGAAAGGATTCGCGCTACGATCCCGAAAGGATTCCAGTCGTGGTTCCGAAAGAATTTTCGTCGAGATCCCGAAAGTATTCCGGTCACGATCCCAAAAAGATTCCTGTTGCGACCCCGAAAAAATATCCGTAGCGATTCCGAACGGATTCCCTCGCGATCCCGAAAGGCTGGAAAGAATTGGTGCGCATGATACTCTATACCACATAATACAGTTCCTCAACACATAATACCATGGTATTATGGTCCTGCAGGATAAGGACCGGAGTGCGACATGGTATACAATCTGCTTTGGTTTGCTACAACATGGCCACTGGCACGGATGTATGTACACATTTGGCCTGAAAAATATATTAAAATATTCCAAAATACATTCTGTGGAACATTTTTTATTCTCTTAAAACATATATGAGTGCATAAATAAATAAAATATGTTGTTGTGATCTGCTTTGTTTATTATAGAAAGACCAAATTCGAAGGATTGTTTACATCGACATTTCATTACATCGTTTTATTTACGTTGGAATTCACTACATCGCAAATAATTACATAGGTTTCGTGGATTACACAGTTAGCTCATGAGTACATCCTAGAATGTAATTTTACACTATCGATGCATTCAACGGGTTGCATCGATTTCGATGTAATATTCAACAACTTTTTTTGCTGTGTAGGATTTGACTTGACCATGCCTTTAAGATACATAATATGTCCAAATTTCTCACATCAACTATTTTGGATAAATAATCGGCGTTGCATACCATTCCTTGGATAAATCTTCTCATCAAACCGACACAGAAATCAAATCTACCTCGAACAAGAATCATCAAAAAAAATCAGGAAGTATCTGTCCGGTCACGAAATATTAGCCTCGATAGTGGCAACCTTCCCACTGAAGGACTGCCTGAAATGAACCACAAGCAGGGGCTCAGCAGGGGATGTAGACTGTATCTCAGCCCTTCCACTGAAGGGCCTTCTAATCCGTGCGATAGCGACTGAAGGAGAACATAATTTTTAACTCTTAGAGCCTTGAAAAAGGCTGTTTGCTTCGGCTAAGTGCAAAAAGTAAGAAAACGATCTTTTCAAATAACCGCGAATTTCTAGTGATGGTATAAAAAAGACTGAATGCTCTGCGAGTGAATGCACTTTTCTTTTATACCTTATTTTGAATCTTCTCTGCTTCCCAATTGGTGGGCCAATCAGCTAGTGTCTTGTATCCCGCTTCTTTGTCAGCCAAAGCGTCATCATCATCAACGCGTTCGAGAAGGGCTTCTTCTTTTTTACGCTTGTTGCTCGCTGCTGGCGTCTATTTCCTAACGGGACTTTTCGTTAGATACAGGCCAATAAGCCGGCCAAGCGAGCTTAGAATTGCAGTTCAGGTGGGAAGTACGTGTTCTTTTCTGAGACAACATTGTTAGTAGTAGAAGGAAGGAAACATCCGGACATGGGATTTCGGGTGATAAGATTTAGAATTGGTAACATGGGACGATCATTCAGTCACGTTCGCTTTGTGTGCGGTCAGTATCAAACAATGTTTATCTACATATTTTTTTATCAATGCCAAAAAAATCCAACATTTGAGAGATTTGGACATCTTAAGAATCTTTAAAGGCATGGTCAAGCGAAGTCCTTCGTCCACTTCGCGGTCAAATCAGAAAAATTATCCACTGTTAGTTTTGACGCTATTTATGAAAATCACGCATAAAATTTTATGTCTAGAATATTGGATTTGGCACCCAAGTACAATTTCTATCCCGAAGGGTATTGAAAGCATTGATATTGATCTCTATTATTGGCTCTCTGAAGAACCGTTTGTTTTTTGGATATACATGCTACATCGTGTGGCTTTTCTTCAGCCTGTCTCGGCTCAGCACCGATGCCGGCCGGTCCCGGTTCTGCTGCTGCTGCCGGTATCTGCTCAGTTGCTGCTTTGTCGGGTCTGAAGGGTGGACTGCTGATGTACTGGCTAGGTTTCGGCTGATGATGGTCGCTTCGATGGTGTCGATCCGAAAAAGTGGTCGGTGCAGACTTCATTCCCTGCTAAAAGGTGTGAGTACTGTTCAATCGATGATGCGGTTGCTTCGCTTGTCCCGGTCAGAATGAAAGGAAAAAATCGCGTTGCGCTATTTTATGGCTTCTCGGCAGACCCAGCGGCTGCTCATTCGCTGGTGTCTGCACCAATCAGAACGTGGTAATGGAATGATGCAAGAATTATGCGGTACCCATATTTATAGGTTCCCTTGATCTCAATGTTTTTCGTTGAAAACAGTTTCATGCCTATTGAAACAAGTTTTTCGGGTCTTATCAAGCATGGACATGGAAGGCATACTTGAAATCTGTCGATTGAGGGGCTTACCGCAGAAATTCATCCACTGGGACGAACGCTATAAACGTTTAAAATCTTTCAACACAGCGTAACGCGGTCGATTTGAATATTTTGAAATGACAACCGGTATAGTAAAGAGAGACGTAAGGGTCTGTTCAAATATTACGTAACGCAATAGGGGGTGGGGGGTTGTTTTATTTTTGTTACGATTTGTTACGCAAAATATAGGGGTCGGGGGTCCTTCAAGAAAATGTTACACGTAACAATGAGAAAAAATATTTATATTTTTCAAAAAATAGTTATTGTCTTCAAAATAGCATAAAATACACAAAAAATAATAATTTATTGTATCGTGGTTCAAATTCTATCAAAAACAAGATTTTTCTCAAAAAAAATGTATTTGTTACGCGTTACGCATGGGGGTGGGGGTAGTTCTAATTACAGATTACAGATTGTTACGAGGGGGTGGGGGGTTCTTAAAAACAACGTTTTTCGCGTTACGTAATATTTGAACAGGCCCTAAGTCCTACGTCAAAAAGTACCTAAAATTAGGTACTTTTTTCTAACCGTGTAGGTTTTAGCCCTGATGCTTTATTGTGTTCCCCAGGTGGCATATTTCGGTTATTGAAAATGGCTAATTTGACAGCTGTCAGGATTGATCTAGATATTTTTTTGTAGCCACTCACACACTCTCAGCGCTTACGAGACGATTCAGCGATTCTCCCCTTTTTGAAGAGTGGCAACGCCATTTTTGTAGACCTCACAAATTCGTCTCGCTGTCAGCAGTAGTAGCCAGCAAAAGTGCGTACAAGTGATCGAGAAAGTTTGGATTTACGGTTGTAAAAAGTGTCGAGCGCTGCTCAAAGTTATTAAATTTTCTCGCCCGAATCCCGCCGTGTCGGCTAGCATCATTTTGCAACGGTTTTAATCGTGTTTCGCGAGTGTTTTTTCCGTCGAAAGATAGCAACCTCTAGAGGTAATTTTTTTTCCCTACATACTGCTTGCCCCGCACAACCCGGTCAGGAAGGTCCAGATTTTCTTCTTGCTTTCGTCGGTTTCTCTTTACTCCTACTTGCCGTACACACAACGTTGAAAAAGAAGTTCCCTTTTTTGTGTCGCACTCCGCGATGCCATCGGTTTTTGTGTGTATGGGTGAGTGAGGTGTTTCAGCCTTTTTGTTGAAAGGAATCCAAAAGTGAAGTGAAAACGCATTCGTCGACAGTAGATTGATTTTTTCTTCGGTGGGGCTTTGATTTTGTGAATCGGTGATTAGAAACGGGTTGTTCCGAATAGTTTGGTTCCACTGCTTGAAAAAGATCTTAAGTAGAACCCGAAAACAGCAGTACCAAGAATTAGAAGCGCGTCTCTGCGTTGGTGTTTGTTGGCCATCGTCTACAGCTAGTGGGTCGTGCTTCCGGTGGTAGTGCGGAGGAAGCAGCACTAGCCTCCTTTTTTCTTGCCTTTTTCAAGGGGCAAGTGGGAAGCAAAGTGAAGAGATAACGAGCGGGGAGATTTCCCGTTACGAAGCAGAGAAATCATACAAATCTGAAAAAGAAAATCATTTTCCCATAGTTCCAGATTCTTTTGCAGAAAATAATCAAGAAAAAATCGGATACATTCGCCATTGCTGGAAGGCGGAAGAAATTTAGTTCGTGCAAAAGTGAAGAAAAAGTCGTCGCCTTTCCAGGGGCAGTAGTTATTTGCGGAGCAGCCAGCAGTGGGAGTGAAGTTTTTATTATCCGAAATAATAATACAAAAATCGCAGACGTCATCTTCTCTGCTCGATTCGGAGGAGACAACGGTCAGACTGTCGTTCGAAAGACAGTGAAAGGAAAAGGGATCACCCCGGAAGCGATTGCAGTCGAAACAAAAACTTCAGAAATGTAAGTTGTTTTTTTTAGAATAATCGTATTGCTATTGCTATTTTTTAGTAGTCTGGAGAATCAATAAGAAAGCACTTGATTTCTCATCTGAATAGGGAGAATGATTTTTGGGCAGTCCCACCCTCTTTTACCATCCCCCCTCCCCGTTCATTACTCGGGTGCATAACAACCTGATTACAACCATTTACGACTGAACAACTTTGTATTTAGTTCATGGTTAGTATATGTAAGTTTCTGATAATGTGCAAAGATTCGTGCAATTTGGTTGGAATGCATCCCAGTAATAACGTCGTGGGCAGGAATAAGACCTTCTACCTAAAAGATGCTTGAACGAGAGCCTAAATTTAAAAACGATGAAGGTTCTAAGCTTTATATTCTTATTTTAAATTTGGAAAGATCCATGATTGTCTAATTAAAAATCATTACGGGTCCCCTTCTGCCGTATTTTGTATTACGCAAACTGGTCAACTTTTGGTTAGACTGTTTCTTTTTGCCAGCATGATTGTCTCTTAGCCGAAAGTTTGGAGAACTAAAATGCTTTTGAGTTTTTTGGGAACTGATGATTTTTCTTGTCAAATTTTTCAATTATCTACAGAATTTTTAAACTACTTCCAGCTTACTCTAGCGTGGTTTTTTATTTAAAGCATCCTATTTAATGTATTCAGTACCTATGTATCTCTTGTTAGGCTACAGCGCAGTTGCACCTATACCAGCGTATTGTACAGCTTGATAATCGTCTACCTTGAGCAATGTTCCTACAGTATCTCCGAATATTTATGATACACAGGTCCGACTGGGTTGGCGACATGTAACCATGGACCGAGCCGAATGGAGAAGAATCGTATATACCGCACAGGCCACTTCTGAATAAATATAAATATAGGTCTGGCTGGGACCTACATCACCGCGTGCGTTTGAATGCAACAAGGCCGCTGTGTTTAGCTAAGCCCAGGAGCACAAGCGACCGTTTTAGATCCTTTAATTGTAAGTGCAATGTGCAATGACTTTGCAAACGCTCTCCCTGCTTCAATAATCCATCTAAGATCAAAACGAGGTTGACACTTTGTTTGCAATCCGAGTATTTCAACCACGTTCAAAAAATTTCTGACAGTTTTTTTTCACTAAATCGTGTTCTGCCTTCAAATCCGTACAAACTGCATAAATTTGACCACCAGAGTTCGTGGAACGAACAAACAGCGAAACAAACTCTGTTAAATTCATTCTACAGATCGCTCTGGGTAGAAGCCGTGCTTTGCAGTACAGATATGGGTTTTAATAGACCTGTGCAGCGGTTCATCAAATTCACTCACCCGATGGATTTTGACATTTGAGCGGGTCGTCTTCTCGAACAAAAGTTCATTCTGTGTTCATTATGCGACCCGCTCAAACGTCATAATTTCTTGGGGGAGTTCATTTTGCGTTAGTCTATGGCACTGAGTACGAAACTCGAGGCGAAATCCATCGAGGACGACGTCTGGGTTTCCTTCGAACAAGTTTGGGCATCCATCGCGCCCAAAAACAGTCTACATACCTCCAGGTCGTAGGTACTCGGGACCTGCAACTCATTCGATACACATTGTCGGTCAGTTCGTACCGTGTCGAGCAGGCTCCTTGTGACGAAATGGTGATATTGGCTGTCTTGCGGGCGTTGCTTGAACTCCGATTCATAGTGGTTTCCTCTGTCCAAATTATGCGCTCTCCACTACCTCTACTTGGAGCCCTCATTCTATCCAGGCCCCGATGGGGTTCCGGCTTCATTACTCTTTTTCTTCTTCTTGTGATGTATTATGGGACCGGTGACAGCGACCATATGCCCAGTGGGTTTTGTGTTTGTACGTTTTGTTGATGCCTGTGCGGTCGGGCATCAGGTGCTTTGGGCACAAGCTCATGAGGTTGTTTATAAATCCAATTTCACCTTTCTCAAAAAGTGAACGACGTCTCGGAAAGTTTACAAGTCTTGTGTTTTGAATATATCAATCAGCGTCCAGAATTTTCCTTCGAAATCGAATTCCGAGCGAGTCAGGGCGTATTTGTTGCAGTGCAGTATAACAGGTCAGGCAGAAGTCTCATTCGGGGTCCTGAATTATTTTCATTTTTGCCAGCCAGTTGTTTGCGTAGCTGTGTCCAGCTATCAATCGATTTAGAGTCCGGACTTCATGGTTATTAAGCTGTTTATTTTTGTACCAAGAGCCGTCACTGTAGTGTGGTTGTATGGAGAAAAAGTGTTTACCCTTTTCTTCCGCATACGTGGTATTCCAGTGGTTCGTATTGTTTTTACGATTTTGGTTAAAGATGTTGAATGCGTCGTGCTTAAATATTCCATTTTCCAGAACATCCTCGGAGTTTGCGCTGGCCTTGGCCAACTCGTCCGCTATGTATATTTGATTCCGATATGACTCGGATCCAGTGCGTGGTTACCTTCAGAGATGTTGCTATTTCGATTATGTCCTGTATCATCGAGCTGCGTTTGATGTCCATCTGTACCGCTTCTATTATCTGGCAGGATGAAAGTGAGTCAGTGAACAGTACGGCTCCTACGATGTGTTCGTCCTTCAGATGATTCAGTGCCCCTAGGATGGCGAACAATTCAGCCGTCGTTATGCAGGTTTCCAGTTCAAGTTTTAGGCTGATCCTGCGGTTGGTGAATTCACAGAAAACTCCTATCCCACAGGACTCTTCAATCTTCGAAGCGTCTGTGTAAATGTTGGGTCGATTTTTGCTGATAGGGCCCTCCTTAGCCGTGCGGTAAGACGCGCAGCTACAAAGCAAGACCAGACTCCCCTGGGCATAAAAATATCATCGTGTTAGCCTCATGATATACGAATGCAAAAATGGTAACTTGGCTCAGAAACCTCGCAGTTAATAACTGTGTAAGTGCTTAATGAACACTAAGCTGCGGGGCGGCTAGATCCCAATGTGAGGATGTAATTACAATAAGAAGAAGAAGAAGAAGAAGAAGTTTTGCTCGTACATAAATCTCGCTTTTCAAAAGGACCTAAGTAACATTTTTTTCATAAATTAATTTGAATAGCGCAATCAACAGAACAACATGAAAGCTATTTGCAGTATTCAAATTAATTCATGAAAAAAATGTTACTTAGGTCCTTTTGAAAAGTCAAGCGGGAAATGATTGTTTCAGGACTCGGAGGTCGCAGTTTTATTTGGTTGGCGCTCCTTCTATCAACGTCGTTTGGATGCCTAGCTTATGCTGTTGGTCTATTTTGGTATCTGTGGTAATCGCATCAAAAATGGACTGGTGTTTTAAATAATATTAGTGTGAGCTTTTCTATCGCGGTGTCCTGTCCCCTTAGCTGGATAAGCTGTTCGGCTACTACACTGTTATTTAGGAAGTGCTTTGCAATTTCTTTGCTCGTGATTTGCTGTCTCCTACCAAAGCTGCCTACGTATATCTGGAAGTGGTTTTTGAACATTTTGTTATTTTTCGCCAACATTGGTTGATTATTACCTGAAGTTTTTCTCGGTTGGGTTTACTCGCATTTCCAAACGCAGTGCATCCATACTCGACGATGCTTCGTATTATACAAAAGTCCCATGGTCTACGGGTGGCTACCGTGTTTGATTTTCGATATCACGGAGAAAAATATGTGGTAGAATCAACCTGATTCTGCTTCAAATCAACAATATTTTTGCATTGATTTATGAATAACCATATTTTTGGTTGATACAACCACAAATAGGGTTGAATCAACCATACGCGATAGTTGATTCAACTATCGGATATATTTGTTTCAACCATGCTTTTCAGCTGTCACTGTCAAATGTTACATCAGAAAACAACTATTTTTATGGTTGTTTTTCGAAAATGCTACAAAACTACTATATCGACACTACGATGACATCATCAAAATAGGAAAATGTGACAGAAGCAGAATCGAACTAGTTACAAGGGGAGTAAGAGTCATCCACCTTACCTCTGCTCCATACTTACTTCTTGTAGACAGAATGATTTATGTTGATCAGTTTCTACAGGTTTTTCATATTACGAAATAGTTGCCAGAACAACGATATTATTATTGTTTCAATCATGCGATGCAGGATTGAAACAACAATAATGTTTAATTGAAAGAAGCAATGAATCATCGTTGAAAGAACAATGTTGAAGATTGAAACAACAATATGCACGTAGTTTGGTGCAACAATCGAAATAGTTGTTTCAATCTTGCAAGATTCTTCTGCGTGATAACTTTTAGCATATTGAATCGTTCTTGAATCTTCCAGCAGAGTTCGTGAATGTTAGTTTCGAAGCTGTTTGTACAATCGAGGTAAATTCCTAAGTGTTTGTAGTTTATCACTGTTTCGATAGTTTTGCCTCCGATTTTCAAAACCAATTCCACATCAGTGGGCTTGAAAAGCATTGCCTTAGATTTTTCGGGATTTATTGCAAGATTTAACTCTCGGGCTTTTTCGTCAAACCTGTCGAGGTAAGTTAGCACTTTTGCTTTGTCGTTATTATTAGGCTAAAGTCATCGGCATATTGGACCAGAACGACCTCCGCGTCTTCGGTGTTGTGTAGTCCGATGATATATGTATTAAAAAGGGTCGGAGAAAGGACGTCCCCTTGTGATAGTCCATTGCTAATAACTCTTCTGATGTGGTCTTCTCCGTTTCTGATGATTACGACTCGATTACGCAGAAATCCGGATATCCAGCATATGTACTCATGGGGTATTCTAAAGTCTTGCATAATTTGTTGAAGTGTTTCCGTGCGGACGGTATGAAATGCATTGCTCAGGTCCAGGAACACTGCGATGTGATGTATGTGCTACAGGTGTTCGTAGATTGTCCTTTGCGGAACCCAAAAGACAATTTGGGTAATAATTCCTGTCTGTCGATGATCTTGTTTAGTCCGTCAAGAACTGCTGTGTTGATAGTTTTCGTCAGGGTGGGTACTAGCGCTATTGGTCTGTTTCCGGCTGCAGCAGTATTGTCCTTACCCGATGATCTGGAAGACTTCCTTGTCTTCAGTAGCGGTTGAGGTCGATCAGGATAAGTTTTGTCACCTCCGGTTTCAGCGATTTGATCATGTCGTATGTATGTGATGCGGTCAGCTCCAGGTGCTGACGATTTCTTACGGCTGAGGATGTTGTCCCATTTACCTTGGTCGATTACGTCGTAGTTGGATACCAGTGAACAACTGCTTGCTTACTACAGGTGGACATCGCTTGGTCCTAGATGAAGGTCCATGAATTCCTTCGCTAATTCCGGACTGGCCTGTATTATGTTGTTGCGTGTACTTGTTCTCTTCCCGACAAGGCGACGTATTTTTGTCCACAGCTCGGATGAGCTAGTCTGTGGATCCACTTCCTCGGCGAATTTGTTTATACTTTCTTTTATGTTTTATTTCTACTTCTTGAGGAAAATGGCAGAACATCGTTTGAGGTTGATCAAATTTCCCAAGGTGCTGTGTTGGTTGAATGCCGCTAGTGCCTTCTGTTTCGTATTCCATGCAGCCTTCACTTCATTGTTCATAGTGCTTGGGTTCGAATAGGTTGACTTTTTTGTTCTTTTTATTACACAGCCCCTACCTCGAGAGGTCACTAATGCCAAGAATCGAGTCCGAATCCATTTCAGTCAGGTCTGCGAGGATTCTTTTCTTGGTGTAAATGAAGTTCTTTTTATTTGGTATTCCGGCGTTCCATTTTATTTCGATTACTAAATGATGGCTTTCGATTGACTACTCTAGCACTGTCCAAGTACAGTCTAGTAGCAGGTTGCTGGATGCCAGTTTGAGATCGATGGCAGACGCGTTTTTATTCAGCTGTTGCGGCCGAAAAGTGGGGCCACCGTCGTTTAGTAGGATGAGATCTGATGAGTTGATTTCTTGCAGTGCGGTCGTTCCTCGTGGAGTCGTTTTGTAGTTTCCCCATTGCGTATGATGGCAGTTGAAGTCCCCACCAAGCCTCATTACTAAAGAAACACCTCGTCTCCCCGCTCTTTTTGCTTCGAAGCATTTTCCAGCTTCCTATGTCAATCGGTTTGTTTCTATCATGTTAGAAAGAGGCGCAAATGTTCCCAGTCTACAAAAAGGGCAGCAAGCGTGACGTCAATAATTACCCCCCCTTTTGCTGCATGCGTTGACGCCGGCATTCTTCTCTTCCGACATCGAGTTCTGATGGTCATCTGCAGCAAAGCCGCAGAATTTAGGATACCTCTACTCGGCGAGGCTGATCGGATCATATGAAATGTTGCCGGCACCGGTTGCGCGGGTCCACTGGCCCGGATCGAGAAGCTGGCTAATGCATCCTACCAGGAGGATAGACCATGCCATTGCCACCCGGTTCAGAAGTGGTGAAAACACTGACGAATTAAGAAGATCTGTTCTAGAACTGTTAGGAACACGGCGCCGGAACCATGAGATCCGGTACACCGATGAATCCGTCTTCAGTCGCGGGGTCGGTTTTGGACCCGGTTTAAATAGATCAGAGAGTCTAGCCAGTCAATGCTGAGTGCAACATCTTTTTGGCTGAAACTGCTGTCATTTTTGTCGCTGCTACGGTCCCGTCTAACAAGTTGATTGCAATCCTCATGGATTCAGCCAGTGTCGTCGCCGCCCTCCAGAGTAACACTTCAAAACCATGGATCCAAGGATCCCTAACCATTGTGGCATCAGGGGTAATGTATATGCCGATGCCCTTGCAAACGTTGGACATGAAATCCTTCCCTACGTCCGCTTCGTCCCGCTGGCCGAGGTAAAAAACTACTCACTACCGTTAACTAAGATGAAAGGCACTACCTTTTCTCAAGATTGCGGACCGGTTGGTGCCTTTCTCGTGCAAAAAAAAAAATACACTCGGGTCACATTTTACGTGGATTTCGGGATTTACGCGGTTTTCTTAAAGCGGATTTTCTAAAAAAAAATTTTATGCGGTTTTTCAAAAAGGTCGGAGTACTCGTAAAAATTGTAAAAAAAAGATTTTTAATCGATTTTTGAAAAAAAGTAGCTTTTTACGCGGATTTACGATTTTACGCGGTTTGAAAAAAAAAATTTTAAGTCTTTTTCAAGGGAAAAAATTTAGAATATTTTGTTGGGAGAGTAATGGTTTCATTGGTATGTAATGATCATTTATATAACTTGAGGTAATATGGGTTTTTATCAATCGAGATCGATGAATGAATACAAATCAAAACTCGATATTTGACGGCATTTTTGAATCCAAGATGGCCGACCAAAATTCAAGTTTGAAGCAGTTTCGTGATGATCTCAGCAATAAAATCATGCAATATGAGCGTCCATTGTGGACGTGCAATGAAACCATGCAATATACAAAGCTATAACATACTACCGCGGATTTGCTCGTTCAGTTGCAAAAATCGCGAATGCTTTAAATGTTGTCGCAAAAAATGCGGAATTATTTTTACGCTATGTATTTGGTTTTAACTTCAATCAGTTTTGCGCGTCATACCATTTTTATAGCAATGATATAAATAGTAAGGACACTGGACTTCAATTCGAAACATGCATACCTACATATATCTGAAATTTTTCTACTAAGTATTAATATAAATGTATTATGTACATAGTATGTTATATTGATATGTAATAATTGGAGTAATTGTGTGAAGTGTGATGTCTGTGTGTATGTGTGTGTGTGTGTGTCTGTGCGCACCCGCCAAAAAAAAAAGTCACTCATTTTTCAGGCACTTATCCTTAATCGATTTACTCGCAACAAGTTGCATTCAACGCAGAATACTCTCCCATTGTTTCCTATTGAAAATTGGCCAGATCGGACTATGGGCTCAATAGTAATGGCCAAAATACTATTTTTATACTGCACGAGAAAGGCACCATCACCGCTAGGTGGATTAATCAGGGTTTTTTTTTAGATAAAACTCAAATTCTACGATCAATTTGATACCGCCATCGAGGGAACAATATGTCAAATTGGGGTCACTGTTTCAACAACTTAGGCTTTGGTCCGATTCTTGAATTAAAATTGAAATAAACTTAAAAGTGACAGTTCGGAAATTATGAAATCCCCCGCTCATAATAATAACTGGTGCTACCCAACAAGACCAACAAAACATCTATCAAAAATGATTCAATCAGAGTGTAAAATAATCGAAAATTTTTAGTGAAGTCCATTTTTCTTCATTTATCAGTTCACTTCCGACACATTCATAGTCGGCTCTGGACAGTCAATATTCAGTTGAATATTAGTCATTGAATATTTATGCACATTTTACAAATTGATAAATTATCTGAAATCCGAACACGTTTCAAATGAGTAAAGTGATTTATCACACAGGACTGAATCCAATTTTCATCCGCGAGGCACTTTCAGCGGTAAACATCAACATAAACAATGCTAATTTTTTTCCTGCACATAGTAAACACATTCAGTGACAGTCGAATGAATGAGTTCGTGCAGTAGTCGTCTGACTATGTCATTCTATGTTTTGAATATTCATGCGATGTCTGACAAAATTCGGACCGAAGTTGCTTCATGAAGATGAATATTTTAAGCTCTGGATTCAATATCTGTCAAAAGTATTCTTGCTCTGCGAGCAGGGTTATTTGGAAATTATTCAACTGTCATTTTTTAAGTTTAATTTGATTTTAATTCGCGAATCGGACCAAAGCCTTAATTTTTTTTAGTAGCAAGAAAATTAATAAATTATAAGAGTCCTTTTTGAACGATTTTGTTATCAACCTTTTAGCTGTCAGTAACAGTAATGACTTATTCTTAACCTATCGTCACACACGATGGCGGTATTTGAATCAATCTTTGTTTTTACTAATTTTCAAATAAATATAAACATAACAAATAATAGGGTAACCGGCGGTAATGTTGGCCCTGAATGTAACATTGGCTCATCACGCAAATTAATCAATATTTCGGCGATAATACGTCGATTTGTAGAGAGATATTAACCACTGCTTCTTTAGAAAAGTGTATCAAACATATATCTGCTTCATAACTCTAGATTTATACACTTCTTCAACTATTAAAAGCAATTATCTTGCGTGAAAAATCACTTTGACTCGGTTTTTTTAGCAGCCATGTTTCGTTGACTTATGCAGGCTGGCTGTGTTAGAGTTTTTCTTTTGCCCAATAAAAGAAAGCGGGTGCGTGGTAATCGTCGGCTTCGCTGACGATATTACGTTGGAGGTCTACGGCGAATCGATCGAAGCGGTGGAGTGAACTGTAGCCCACTCGATCGCAATTGTGGAGGAGTGGATGAGTTCCAGGAAGTTAGAACTGGATCACCACAAGACTGAGGTGGTTGTTGTTAACAACCGAAAGTCGGAGCAACAAGCGGTGATAAGAGCAGGCAACTGCACGGTCACCTCTGAACGCTCCATCAAACTTTTGGGGGTAATGATCGACGATAAGCGCATCTTTGGTAGCCACGTCAATTACGTCTGCAAGCGTGCCTCCACAGCTATAGTGGCATTGTCCCGGATGATGTCCAATAGCTCTGCGGTTTATGCCAGCAAGCGCAAGCTTCTGGCTAGCGTTGCTCTGTCCATACTGTGGTATGGAGGGCCAGCTCGGGGCACGGCCCTGCGTATTAACTGCTACAGAACGAAGTTAGAAAGTACGTATAGGCTCATGTGCCTAAGAGTTGCGAGCGCGTACCGTACCGTGTCACACGATGCACTTTGCGTCATCACTGGTATGATGCGGTGAAGACATAGAGTGCTTCGAAATGCGCGGCACGAGAGGCATCCGTAGGACTGTCAGGTTGGCCTCAATGGTCAAATGGCAGCGTGCGTGGGACAGTTCCACTAAGGGTAGATGGACACATAGGTTGATACCGGAGATAGGTACGTGGGTCAAGAGGCGCCATGGGTAAATCACTTTCCACCTGACCCAGGTCCTTACAGGCCATGGTTGCTTCAGACAGTATCTACACCGGTTCGGACACTAGAGGAAACGGCGGAACACGTGTTGTTCGTGTGCCCGCGTTTTCGCACAATGTGTGTGTGTAAAGATGAAGTTGGCTGGAACGCCGTTTTATCGGCTATCGTCCAAATCGTCTCGGAGCTACACAGAAGGTGGCGCGTGGACTCGAGGAATGGCTAGTTCAGGCGCAAATAAGAGGTGGTCCAAGGGTTCGGAGTCGGCTTCATGGGTCATACCGGTGCCCTGTGGTCGAACTCGATCCTTTTATCGAACAAGTGGCCGCGTGAAGAACAACATGGTATCGTCGCTTTCGCGGCGTCGGTCAACCGGGCGGGTTCCGAGCCCGAGGACGGAAAGGGGTCCTCGTCAAGGCTGTGGCAGGCGTAGGCACCGCGTCGACAAGTCCCTCTGTGTGCTGGCGAATAGACCCTATCGCAGAAAGGTCAATTTGGGGTGCACGCGGCATCATCATTTTTGATACCAGTCGTGCAGAGGGAAGCAGGCGCGAAGTCGATCCTACCCACCTTCCGAGTACATAGGGCGTGGTAAGGCCACCTGGAAAGCCGGCAACGCGCTGGCACGATACCATGGTGTTCTTCTAAAAAAGCGAGTTACGATGTTCGGTGCTGCAAGGACACGCAGCTAACCTCGAGGGTGCGTTGTGCACTGGCCCCCCTTTGAAGCATTACTTTCTGTTTGTACCGAAGGGACTATGGGCTTGGCGGCAATGGAAACGGTTTAGCGGGTCGGGGATGTAGTCCTGCCTCCCTCGATGATCCCTAACCCCGCACTTCCTGGTCAACCCAGGATGTCTGTTGAGCAGATTCCCCCTCCATTGTTTAGGAAGAAAAAAAAAAACACGGACAGACAGACATTTGTTCAGCTCATCGAGCTGAGTCGAATGGTATATAACACTATGGGTCTCCAGGACTTCTATTAAAAGTTCGAATTTGGAGTGAAATGATAGCCTTTCGGTACAACTTAGTTGTACGAGAAAGGCAAAAACAAATTATTTACTTGGCAGTCATTTAGCCCCTGGTGGCGGAATTAAGATCGACATGGGAGCGCGAATCAAGAAGGCTCTAAATATTTGGGAATCTATAATCAGATCAGTCAACGCACCGAAATCCAGATATTTAACTCAAACGTGAAATCTGTGTTGTTGTCCGTGTGGACTTGGTGTGTATCAGCAAATATATCGCAGAAGCTGCACGTATTCATCAATCAATGTCTACGTTTTATAATTCGGAGCCAGTGGCCTTACAACTGGATCCCGAATGTTGGGCTCCATCGACGATGCCATCAAAAACCGCTATCAACAGAAATTCGAGAGTGTTAACATAACAGAAGAGCGGAGACGAAATCCGTAAGCAAGCGCTGGATTTGAATCTCGGGGTTTGCAGAACCCCTAAGTAGTAAGAGTTAGTCCGACGGACAGCTGTTATAAAATTTTAACATTGATGAAATAAGACAATACATACATGGAATAGCAACCAACCGTTCTAGCTCTCCGAGAAACTTGGTATGCAAATCGATGGGTTTGCAATTCGACTCCACCTCACGATTATCCTGGTCAGTATAACTATGAACTCCTAACGGTGATTCAATGTTCTCCAATAGGAGCCATTCAAAAATATGTTTTATTATCAACATTTTTTAAATATTTGCCAGTGATAAAAAAAATGTTTACGCAGCTAGAACTTAATGGGTCACTAGAGCGATATTTTGATCTAGTTTGATATCAAAGCCGAACGGAAAAAAACTTGTTGATTCATCCACACATTCGCATGGGTTACATTTGCCGTTGTGTCGACGGTGTCGTTGCATGCATGATGAATTCATATCGTTAACGAAAAGCACACCAAATGAAGTGATTATTAAATCAATAGCAGTCAAAAAACGACGTTCGCCTTGATTCGACAAGAAACTGTGACCCGTAACCGTAACAGCGCGTACGTCGGGCTGGTTCGCTGAATCAAAAATAGAACAGAATACAAATTGTAATGCCGATAGCGATATGATACACCCAAAAAACAAAAAAAAAACTCTGTGCTACCCCAAAAAGCCTCTTATTGACAAGCCAAGAAAAAGAAACGATGATCCATTGATGAGAACTAGCGCATCCTTTTTGTTTGCGCTATTGGTACGTCAGTCCAACGTGCTTCAGTTGGAATAGGCGAAGCAGTGTTGTATTTGTATCGCGAACAACCATCGAATGCTTATTTGCTATGATGGGTTCCGTTTTAATGCAAAACAGGCAGAAAATATCACATGTTGGGTTGCGTATTATGGTATGAAAGTAGGAAAAGGAACCACACCCCATATCTATTTTATTCCGCTGTTGATTGTTCGCTGTTCTGAGTCAGCTTTTTGTAATCTTCTATTCAGTACCTCGTTGAGACATTCGATCGCAATTAATTGCTTTTGAGCCGCTATCCATTGTGTTGATATTTTCATATTCAACCAATTCTCTGTGAAACCATGATTTTTTTTTCGAGATTTCAATTTTGTATTTTTTGATTTCTCTGAAATTTTGCATATACATTCTTTGTGATCAAAAAACATAATTCGCATCATTGGGTTGCCATTTTGACTGTAGCCTAACTTTTGACAAGGGCTTAAGCAAAACCACCCTGAACACTTTAAAAAAATAAACTTGAAAACGGCTTGTCCGATCGTTTTGATGTCTTGGGCAAAGTTTTAGGCAATCAATGGGACTATGTAAAAAAATATAAACTGTGAAAAAAAAATGTTCAAACATTGAAAATGAAACTTAAAAGTCGATTTTCTCAAAAACGAATTTCTCAATTTTTTTCATTTTTGCCTTTCTCGTACAACAAAGTTGTACCGAAAGGCTATCATTTCACTCCGAAAACGAACTTTTTATAGAAGCCTTTGAGACCCATAGTATTATATACCAATCGACTCAGCTCGACGAGCTGAGCACATGTCTGTCTGTCCGTGTGTATGTGTGTGTGTATGTGTGTGCACAAAAGCTATAAAAAACATTAGACAACTTTTCGTATAGTAATCCTTAACCGATTTTCTCGCAACAAGTTTTATTCGACAGGGGACAAAGCCTCGTTGATCACTATTGAATTTTATAACGATCGGTCATTGCGTTTAAAAGTTATGAAGAAAATTGTACATCGGACCATATAAACCCCATATAAGGTTGGTGTCTCAACTAAATGCGAGAAAGGCACCACCAACGCTAGGTGGATTGATCTGGGTTTTGATAGGGGGAATGACGGCTTTGGCAGGTTTTGTTCTATTATTGGCAGGGGGTTTTTTATGACTGACTAGGCTTAAATTTGGCCTAAACATTCTTTGCATATCAAAGAATATTGTGGCCAAATTTCATAAAATTCGGTCGACAAAAACCCCCCTGCCAATAATAGAACAAAACCTGCCAAAGCCGTCTTTCCCCCTATGTTGTAGCAGATAATATATGTATTTTTTTTTTCACTATAAACCATAATGGAGAAATTATGGACAAAAAAGTAATTAAGAAAATTATTTTGAGCTTTTTAGTCGAGTCAAGTACGAGACACTGAAGACGGCCTTACTGTTGAGGTCGAAATACGTATCTGTCAAGATACAATTAAGTGGTGGAATTCAATGGGATTGTACAAACTCGTCTTATGACAAGGGAAAAAAGTAATATTTTTTTAAAACTAGTTGGTTTTTTAAAAATGGTGGAAATATTTTTTTTATCAATTCAGTTCAGTCAAAGTTAATTGCCTATTTCCGGGGATTAAACCAACACTGATCTTCATATGCTACTATTATTCAGGCTTTAAGGAATACTTATTAATTTTCAGAACAGCCTACATCATGGATTCATAGAAGTACTAACTGGAATTTTGTCAAAGTCTCTCATCCAGTAATTTCAACAGTATGTTTTTCGAATTCTATGATGGTTTCATGAATCAATTATTATTATTATTGAAACATACATTACATACAAATACTAAAGGTAAATTTTTGAAGTGCGTTTCTCTGAATTATGAACTGCTTTATGTTTTTGATAAAAATTATAGTATTGAAACCATAAAATGTAAAAAATGATACATTCTATGAATTGAAACCATATTTTCATCATATTTTCATACCTGGAATTTTTCGAAAAATGGTGTGGAAAGTCAGGGAATTTCATTTTCAAATTTGAGTCGACACCCTACTCGTGCAAGAACTGCCGGAGGAATTTCTGGAGGATTTCCAGGGTAATTTATTGATTAACTTCCCAACGAACTTGTGGAGGAACTTCCTGAGGAATTCGTTGAGAAACTTTTGGAGAAATTTTGGCGCTAAAAACTAGTTCACGCCGCTGCGCCGCCGCCGCCGATCACCAACGGCGTGATGCCGCCACAGGTAAAATTTCAATCGGCGCACAGGTCTACCCTCAAGCTCTTCTTTGAAAATATCTTTCCTTTACTAATTGAAAAACCCCCTGGAATTTCTCAAAAAAAATTATCTAGAAATAATTTAGAAAATCCTCCGGAAATTCTTTCAGAAATTCATTCAAATTGTCTCGTTTAGGTATTCCTTTAAAATTTCCTTACGGAATTCTTTCAGATTTTCCTTTAGGAATTCTATCAGATATTCCTTCAAGGATTCAGTGGAACATTTCTTTTTCTTTAAAAACTCTTTGAAGAATCATTTATAATTTTCTTTGAAAATTTCTCATGAAATAATTATTGAAGAGATTCCTAAAAGATTTTCCAGAAGAAATTATTAGAAAATATTCCGAAGGAATTCCAAAATGAATTTTCGAATGAATTCCTCATTTACAATGGAAGTTCTGACGGATTTTCCAAAAGATTTTCTAAAAGGATTTCCGAAGAAATATCTAAAGGAGCTTTGGAATGGATTCCCAAAAGAATTTTCGATGGAACTATTGAAGGCATATTTGATGGAATTCCTTGAGGAATTTGCGGGAGAATTACTGTAGAAATGTAAGAATGTCAAAAATTTCTTCCGAAATTCTTACTGAAATTCCTTCAGGTTTAGAAAATTATTCGGATTTTCTTTTGGAAAATCCTAGAATTTCCTTTCGAGAAATGGATTTTCCATAGGTACGGAATTTCCAACGGAGTTGGAGTTTCCAGAGCTTACCTGAAGCATTCGGCAGAATTTCAGAAATGATTTCCGAAGGATTTTTTGAAACAATTTCTAACATAATTTCTAAAGGAAATTATAAAGGAAATTCTGCATTTTTTTTAATGTAATTTAAAGAAGAATTCTTTAAGGAATTACATTACCTAAGGTTTGTCTTAATGAATTTTCGAAGGAATTTCTGGACTAATATCCGAAGTAGTTTTCGGTGGAGTTTTGGAATGCATTTCTGTTAGAATGCACCAAAGATTTTCTGAATGATTTTCCTTAAGAATCCCCTAAGGTTTTTTCGAAAAAGTCTGGAGGATTCCCCGTTAGAATTCCTGGATGAATTTCTAAGATAACACCTAAACGATTTATCCAAGTAATTCCAAGAGAAGTTTTTGAAGGAACTACAGAAAGAAATTTTAATTATTTTAAAAAAATCCTGGAGTATTTCCCAGTAAATTACTTAACAGATGATAAAATACAATGACTTGAAAGAACCAAGAATGAATTTGAGCATTCAATGTTATCAAATATTCATAGTTTCAAAATTATTGTGACAGTCACCTTTAGAGAGAACAACGTTTTTACTGATTTTTCATTTTACTGATTAACCTGTCCTGTTGTTATAATCAAATGAAAACCACTTCAATATTTTAAAAAAATCCTATATGTAATTTTCAAACTTGTTTATACTTTGTCTCGCTTAATTTTTTTTTTAGTTCATACCAATTTCAGTTATCTAGGTCGTCGCTCCTGCTCGGATTAGAACTAAATCCAAATGTCGCACATGTTGAGGTAGGCCTTTAATCCTACGCCTACCTCCCCTGGTGTTTTGATCCTAAATAGCACGTATTATTGAATTGCAACGTTTTGAAATTTTCTACATTTCTCGGGTACTTATTCAAAAGGACGTATGTGATTTTTTAAACAAAGATTCAAACGTCGTTTTGTCCAATCTGATAGCACTCCCACGCAAACCATCACCACAGACAGGTAGGGGAAGCCTTTGGCTACCTGTTAGTGGTGTCGGTTTGCGTGGGAGAGCCATCAGATTGGACAAATCGACGTTGGAATCTTTGTTTACAAAATCACATACGTCCTTTTGAATAAGTACCCGAGATTTTATAAATTGAAATTGTAGAGTTTATTGGACACGCTTTTCCTAATTCTGGAAGCCATAAAACCAGACATGGGCTCAATTATTCTCATACGATAATGATTGGAATTAGCAATTGATAACTTCTTCTTCTTCTTCATTGGCATTACATCTCCCACTGGGACATTTCCGCCCCGCAGCACTTCCACAGTTATTAATTGCGAGGTTTCTAAGCCAAGTTACCATTTCTGCATTCGTTTATCATGAGGCTAACATGATGATACTTTTATGCTCAGGGAAATCGAGACGATTTTCAATCCGAAAATTGCCTAGACCGGCACCGGAAATCGAACCCAGCCACCCCCAGCAGTTTTGCTTTGTAGCCGCGCATCTTACCGCACGGCTAAAGAGGGCCCCTCAATTGATAACTTCTCAGGTGTGAAAAGTAGGCGGGTTGTCGTTTGCGATAACTTTTCAAATTTTGGAATCAATTGATAATAAACACAACACAATTATCATCTAAATGTAAACATTATCAAAACCAAATTTAATGTCAACAATGAAGTTCAAAAAGGGGGGTCCCATAGCGTAGTTGGCTACACGTTCGCCTTACAAGCGGATGGTCATGGGTTTGATTCCCAGCCCCTCCACCAAACCCTCGTCAGTCGCCGGATCCACAGCCCATACGGTGGCGTTTTGGGGTACGCGCCTTACCGTCACGGCTGCCTGATGACGACTGACAACTTGTTCTTCTCGGATGCATTCCTCCAACGTTACCAGGATAAATGGCAACCAAACAATGCAACGATCATTGGATACACACAACGGGCACAATAGACTGTCAACGACAACAATAATAAGTAATGGAAATCCTAAAATAGATTCTGTGTGAATTCTGTATAGCAGAATATCACAGTAGATCTAGGCACGGTAGCGGTTAAGTAACACAGAGTGCCTAACAAATAAAGAAAGGAATAAAAACAAAAAAAAAATAGAATGATATGGAAATGCTAATATCATCTTCCAAACTCAGACGTACATGTTTATGATAGAATTAGAGGCGAAAGTATAGAATTGATAGTTCCGTTTAGGATACGGCAGGCATGAAGAATGTTTTTATAGAAGTCGATTTGAAAGCGAGCGGAGGGCAATAACATATCACACGACCTTCCTTCTGCCAAGCTCCCGTATGAAGGGGGAGGGAATAATATCAGTGTGGAAGCTGATATATCTCCCCTGGCAAAAAGAAGGTGGTTTGAATTGCTCATATGCCATCGCGTGCGGAAAGATTTTCTATCGACGAGTATTGTCTCCAAATTTCTAATATGACATCAGCATCAAGTTGAATAGGATTTTTATTGCACAGTTCTGTTTTCTCATTGCGTCCGAAAGAAAATAGGTTCAATATGATGTTTGGCATTGGGTTTTGATGTTATTTTTAGAAAAAGGTCAAAAAGTAACGGTAGATGCTTAAAATCGAGATATAATTATCGAGCGATTCTCACTCGCTAACGAGTTATTATCAATTGATTATTTGGATATATTAACGGGTTTGGTGGTCATATGGCTACCAATTCTGCCTCATACGCAGGAGGTCGTGATTTCAATGTATCTTTCCATATATTTCTCATGTTCTAGCAATCGCATGAACTGGAAATTGGCCTTCCTACCGTTTCCTAAACCAACAACTTGACTAGTTCTAACAGGGAACTGTTAGAATTCGAAATGAGCGAAAAAGCTCGTTTCGGCATCCAATTAGAGTACACCTCCCTTTCTTTACTATCACATTCAGATCAGATCCAATAAAATTCCGCATTAACTCGTGGCAAGTGCAGAGGTGTTATCGACTTGCAGTGGGCGAGAGATTGCATCATCAATTCCTTCCCATCTCCGATAGACCGTAAGGACGTGGCCAATGGCGTTATCGACTATTTAAATACTAGAGCTCTCGATTTCGTACGTTTTTTAATAGCATCGTTTCTGTTGATTTTTTCGCTGTAGTTTGTTTGGAGAAGACTTTAGATATGAAAAGGGCCTCTTTTTTGAGAAAATCTGTAAAATGATTAATTCACCTAAAAGTGAGATAAGAATTTTGCTTAACCATCGAAACCAGATATGAGCCCAGTGTCCCATACCTATGACTTATATAGTACGAGATATGTGACATTTTCTGTGGAAGGTTCCTGAAATCAGTTTTTTGAGCATAACTTTTTTTTCAATGTTTCAGGCATTTTTACCACCTTCTACAAAGTTGTTTGGCTAACAAAAACATACGTTTTTGTAGAACATTGCGAAGCTCTGAAATTGAAGAGTTTTTTGAGAAAATGTGTTTTTTCTAGGGGCCCAATCTCAAGGCGCTAAAAAAGAAAAGATCGAACAAATTGTTCTTTCTGTTTCTGACTTGTAATCCCAGATACCAATTGAAAACAAAAGATTGAAGCACATACAGCAAGAGTGGAGCGAACCAACTGCCCGACTTACTGACTGACTGGTGTGAATACATTTCGAACGACTTTCTTTGTTGTCTCCTATTCCAAGCATTGACGTCTGGTGCATGCCTGACGCACACGCATATTTGTTGGGATAGGTTGCCTATAATCTGCCTGGGTGCTGCAATGATTAATATCTCAACACTGGATGATGAGCGTAGAATCTGCAACGAATAGGACTATCTCGATAAATGGTACCAAACTACATTTTCAATTATCGAAAAAAAAAACTCATACATATCCAGCAAAAGACGGAACGATAAATGATCCTCCACTCCACTTCACTGATGAAGCGTGGGAGAAAGTGAAATGGTTTTGGTTTCTTGCGAAATATGTTCGTCTGCGTTGAATATATACGAGGGGCGTTTCGCTCAATTTCAAGGTCGTTCAACCAAAATTATATTGATGAGGGCACACGCTTGCAGTTTTCGGTGGATGATGTTCAAGCTCAATTGGATGCGATGTTTATTGATGTAAGATTAAACGATTGAAGTAGGTACGTTTCAGAACCTAAGTTACTTTTCTTTTACTTCTCTCATGTAAATAAATAATGAACAAAGGGAATAAATCCAATTTCGTGTATTTTACTATTGGTTGAATAACCCTCATTCATCCCCTTCTAGAAATGCACACAAATGCACGTAACTCAGATCCAAACACACCATTTAAAGCTTCCTTTAAATAGGGGAACTGTGCCGTTTTCCATCTCACTGAACGTATATTTATCTCATAGCGAAACAAAGAAATACAGCAACACTTTCGTCGCTTCTTTTTGCTAACATGCGTGCTCACTGCTGAAAAAATCACAAAATTAGGAAACAAATAAAATTCCTTCTCATTGCTTTGTTTTTTATGGGATTAATATCGGAGCTCTGAGATGAAGTCCAGGAGCGGGAACTCTGTTTTTTTTGCATTGAAGTTGATATATTTGAATAATTAAAAGCCAAACACTTGTGCACCTCCAAAATCCTTGCAATTGTTGCAATGCTGTATAAACTTATTTACTACTCGATTATCACTAGAAAGAGCAAATATAGTATTGACCCGATTTTGTCACTCTCCGATTTTGTCTACCCCCGATATTATTACGTTTTCAACCCGATTTTATTACGTCCCAATCAGGGTTTGTATCCAACAGAGAATGAAAAAATCTCTCACTTATCATCTCTGTACTGCCGGTGGACGCATAATTGTCCCATGTATATAGGAAATCCTAGCAAACATGGGGCAATTATGCGTCCACCGGAAGTGTATACAGGGTGTTCAATAAATTAGAATACACTTTCAAAAAATGTTTGAAAATTGAGATTAAATTATTTCTTTTCCCGGTTGCATTTCATTGGAAGTATGTATTATTTATAAGTAACGTTTGTATCCTTTCTTTTAGAATAACCTCTATTTTGTACTTCTTTACGAGCTCCAAACGTTTCTAAAATTCAACGCAAGCGGCACGCACGGTCTGCATGGGTATTTCGTTCCAGATTTTGAGAATTACGTCTTGAACTGGTCTAAGTTATTGACCTTGTATTCGTACAGCTTTAACTCAATAAAGGACCAAACAAAAAAGTTAAGAGGGTTCAAATCCGGGAAGCTGGGAGGTCGCAAAGTTTTGTCCAAAAAGTCGATGAAATTGTCCCCATATTAGGCTAAAATCGCAATTTCCGTGTATAAAGGGTTATCGTCCTATTGGAACACGTAGGGCTTATCTCCGTCTTAGCACCGGGCCACTGGGGGCATCAATCGTCCCGAAAACCTCAGTTTTGTAGTACCCCGCAATGATTTGGACTTTCAAAAATCAGAAGGGTTGTGTACAAGACACGACCGCTCGACGTAAACTACGTAAAACCTCTTAGTGCAATGAGAATCGTAATATCATATGAACATTAGGTTGAATACATGACACAATAGCGAATTTCAACCAAAAATTATTTTAAACTGTTTTCAGAACAAACATTTTTCTCAATCACCACCGACGACAATACAGATGTTAGTGGGACCGCTACCGGCGCAGCCATCGTCTCAAGTCAATTCAAAAAGCTGCTCTCACGCGCGTGTTTGCGGTTTTGCTTGAAATCATCGTGCGGTTGTCATCAGCATCGGCAGCGTTCAATAGAATTTGTTTAAATTTTTTAGTAGAACAGGTTTGTCGACAGCGAGTTAAAATGAGGAGAAAATAGCATTTACACAATTCTGCTGTCACCGACGACAGCCACTTAATGATTTTCCGCTTATTTGCTACATACGTCATCTTTGTGAATAATTTTATGCAACAACTACCCGTCGACGGGTAGACAAGACACGTCGACGACAGGACACGACTATGCTCAGGAAAAATGAAGCGGTGAGCCAAAAGGTGCGTGCGTTACAGCAATCTGATGTCCGTGTTGGGGATGCATGAACGGAGTTGGTTAGTTCTGAATCTTTTACCAGACGTGAAAGAACTAAAATTTTCAATAGTTTAACGTTGTTTCCGAAACTATTGATAATAAAATCTCGAAAATGTATCGAAAGATATAGTCGCTATTAACTTTTGAAATCTTACATGATTTCGTGACGGCTCCCAATTTGGAAATTTTCATTTGGCACCCTGTATCCGAGGCTTCCCCTTAGACGTAGTTTACGTCAAAATGCTGGCAAATTAATTATTTTGTGTAAAATGGTGATTCTGAAAAATCATAATCTTGAGAGAAAATTTCACTTGGCAACAACTGACGCCATCCATACGAATACATATTTGCAGCACCTACGATGCTGCTGAAATAACAAAACCGAATAATAAACCGAATAATTCTTGAAAGAATTTCACTGCCACTGAAGCCATCTCCCTCCGATGTGCGCTCGTGATTCTGCTACGGACGGCAGGCAACTTTATGGCGTCGCCAAGCGGTTAATTTTCAATTTTTTAGAATAAAATTCGCCTCGCCTCAATCTTCCTTTGTGTAGAATGGTGGCCCTGAGAAGAACCGATTAATTCCAAATATGTCGACGACGACCACATGATCCACGACACGAGCTGGAATTCGCTCGGCAACTCTGCCGATGATGGAACCGCTCTCCACGACATTTCAAATGAAATGCCTCGCGCGCGCGGGAGAGCAGTTTTCTTATAATCAATAAAGATGGCTCATTAGTCCCGCCTCTTTGTTGTCCGGTATGAATGAAAATATTATGTAACCGTCACAAACCCCCCAAAGGGGCGTGGCTACAGGTTCAACTTTATTGATTACAAGAAAGCAGCTCTTTCGCGCGCGCGAGCCATTTCGTTTGAGATGTCGCGAAGAGCAGACCGTGGTACCACCTTTGGCATCGGCGGAGCACCTACCGGAAATTTTATTCCCGGCGATGGTGTGGGTCGCGCGGTCGTCGTCATTAACATTAGCAGCGCTCAGTTTAAATTTTCTTGTATGAAGTAGGGGGAATGACGGGTTTGGCAGGTTTAGTTCTATTGTCAGGGGGTTTTTGTTGGCCAAATTTTATGAAATTTGGCCACAATATTTTTTGATATGCAAAGAATGTTTTGGCCAAATTTGAGCATAATTAGTTACAGAAAACCCACTGACAATAATAGAACAAAACCTGCCAAAGCCGTAATTTCCCCTACTAACGATTGGCTACCATCAATGAAAGTAGCTTTTATGTCACAACTTGAGGCGAGATGAATTTTGATCAAAGTAAAACTTAATTGCTTGGTGATGGCAGATTGTTTTCCGTCGATAGTAGAATCACGAGAGCACGATTCAGAGAAAGACTTATAATTTTGGTAGATAGTAATCCATGCGAAAACATTTTTGCAGCTTCTCCGTTTGACGCGCGCTCGTGATTCTACATACATACAGTGATTCTACATACATACAGAAAACATACGATGATTCAACTCATCCATGAGTTTTTAGGTGCTGAAATGCCACGCACGCGCGGAAGAGCAGTTTTCTTATAATCAATTAAGATGACTCATTAGTCCCGCCTCTCTGTTGCTGGTATGGCTGCAAATATTGTGTAACCGTCACACACCCCTCAAAGGGGCGTGGCTACAGGTTCAACTTTATTGATTACAAGAAAGCAGCTCTTCCGCGCGCGAGCCATTTCGTTCGAGAAGTCGCGGAGAGCAGACCGTGGTACCACCTTCGGCATCGGCGGAGCTCCTACCGGAAATTTTATTCCCGTCGATGGTGTGGGTCGCGCGGTCGTCGTCATCAACATTAGCAGCGCTCAGATTAAATTTTCTTGTCTGAAATAGGGGGAATGACGGCTTTGGCAGGTTTTGTTCTATTATTGTCAGGGGGGTTTTTGTTGACCAAATTTTATTAAATTTGGTCACAATATTTTTTGATATGCTATGATATGATATGATATTTGATATGAAGTACTAACGATCGGCTACCATCTTGGGAGCGTCCACAAATTATGTAACGCTTAGAGGGGGGAGGGGGGTTGGGCGAAGTGTGACGACCCATACATAATTTTTAGATGCTTCATACAAAAAGTGTGACATAGGGGGGAGGGAGGGTTGAAAATGCCTAATTTTTGCGTTCCGTAATTAAAGGATCTTCCCTTAAGGTGGCTCGGGGAGGCACTACACACCGTGTTATTTTTCCTATCTTTGGTCTTTTTCTAACATTGTCACCTCGTAATTTTGGAGTGGCGTATTTCGGTTTTCAGTTGTTTGATGTAACTGTAAATGTATCATCATGTAGATTTCGAGTAAGCACGCGCCGGTGATACTTTTTCAAAGTCATATTTGTTGTAAGAAAAAAAATTAAGCATTAATGATAATCTATAGTATCAATAGAATTGGCAAATTGCTGAAGGGTTTCCGAATCGATTGATAAGCAAATGTCGAAAATCCATCGAAAGATAAAGACGCTATTAGCGTTTGAAATCTATCCTAATTTTTGTGACAGTCTCGAATTTCGAAATTTCCGTTTCAAACCCTGTATCTGAGTCTTCCCCTTAGACGAAGTTTACGTCAAAAAATCTGTAGCAAACATCAATAATGACGCCATACAATTTTCTTCAGTCATAATGCGAATCAATTGTTTGCATGGTCTCCTTCCGATACTTACTTGGGATTCAACTACCGACGTTAGCGTTGCGCTTTGAATAAAGTTCATCTCGGAACCGATTTCTTTTTCAATCATCAACAGGAAAAATAAAAAAATAGAGTCTCGCGGGAAAATTTCATGTTGTGCCGACAACATCCAAATCGTTGCAAACGCCACATTAGTGAATAAATTGCTGTAGCAATCTTCCGATGACAGCCTATGCTCGGACCGGCACTAATGCTATGATTCCGCTACCGATGCCAAAACAATTATGCTTTCTATGAAGAAAGTTCGTCTGGGCTGCGCGACCGCCATCCGATGAATCGGCTCAACGAACGCCGTCGATTGCCAGATCCGCCGAAGATCACGGATGAAAATGATGTGCTGCTGCTTCCACGACCGCCACCACCACCGACCGAAAAAATTTCATCCGCTGAGACAGCCGTTGTCACTGGGACCGCTTCTGGACGCCCTGGTCCGCTCGCCGTGACATCCAGAATGAAAATGACGCGCGCACGCGAAACACGGGGCTTTTTATACACAGGGAAAACGAAGCAGTGGATCAAAAGGCCCGTACCTTACTGCAATCTGATGTCCGTGTTGGGGATTTATGAACGGAATTGAATTTTTCACCCGGTTTGGAAAGAAACAACATTTTCAATAGTTTAACGTTGATAATCAATAGTATCAATATAATTGGCAAATTGCTGGAGAGTTTCTGAATCGATTGAGCAATTGACCGCCTAACCTCAAGAGGTTCTATTTGCAGCAGAAGACGACAACGTTCCGTGTACGGTGGCAGGTTCATCGGGTCGCGCCACCCGCGGAACCGAAGTGCATATCTCACGAACTTTTTTTGAATAGTTTCTATTCGGGCGATCCAACCGGCGTGGAATGGGCTCCATATGTCAGCATTCGACTCCAGAATTGATCGTACCAGCGAACAGTAGAGGGCTCTGAGACAAAATGGATCACGAAACTCGTCAGCAATTTTGAACATGCAGCCCAGTTGTCGAGTAGCCCTGGCGATTATATCATTGTAGTGAACTCGAAAGGTAAGTCCACTGTCCAGGGTAAGGCCAAGATCCTTTAGGTGCTGCACTCAGGTGAGACTACGTCCTACGTCCTACGGTGAGAGGTTGTAGTAGAAGATGATCGGTATGTTCTTACGGTGGTACGAAATTATGTGTTTTTGCATGCATTTTTCGACGCTCAGGCACAACAAATTACGGGAACACCAATCGGCGAAGGTACGCACCAAGCTCCAAGCAGTCCGTGTCACATTTTATTACTTTGTATGTTTTTGTGTCATCTGCGTAAAACAAGCGGCAGCCGGTAGGTAGCAACAACGAGACATCGTTTACAAAAATCGAGAAAAGCAGAGGACCAAGATTACTGCCCTGCGGAACTCCCGAGTTGTTGCAGAATGTTTCCGATTCCGACGAGCCTATCTTAACTCGTACCGAGCGGTTCATCAGGTAGGATCGGAACCAAAGTACAGAGCTTGATGAAACGCCAAGCTTCTCCAGTTTAGCGAGAAGGATTTCATGGTCCACTGAATCGAATGCCGCCTTTAGATCCATATACGCAGCATCAGTCTGCCACCCCGAATCCATGCACCGCAAACAGTTGGAGGTGAACTGCATCAGATTTGTTGAGACTGATCGCTTCGGGTAAAATCCATGTTGCTCGGCGTCGATGTAGTTTTTAGAGCACGAAAAGAGTGATTTCTGAACAATTATTTCGAACAGCTTAGAACAGGCGCACAAAGAGGTGATTCCACGATAATTTAGGATGTCTCGTTTGTCTCCTTTCTTGTAGATTGGGAACATATAAGAGAATTTCCAACGGGCGGGAAATTCGCATTGCTGAACCGAGAGATTAAACAGCTTAACTAAAGGAGCACTTAACGTGTCAGCGCAATGTTTCAGAACAGAAGAAGGAATGTCATCAGGGCCGGCAGCGAATGAAAGCTTTAATTTCTTTGTTGCAGCTATCACCACGTTATCCGTGATACGAGGAAATCTGAAATCAAGAACATCTTGTGGAATTCCAGCTATAGCGTCGCGCACTTTTCACTTTCGTTACTTGCTGCGCTTTCTTCAAGAAACATGGAACAGGGCAATCCGGATTCCTTTCGCTTCGAGTTTACAAATGACCAGAAACTTTTTGGGTTTGTTTGCAGTCTTGTTTCCGACTTCCGTGCGTTTGACGTGGCGATTGTAGAGAAACAGATTGTAGTTCCGATAGCGATTACTTGCAAGGTTGAATTGGCGTTTGAAGTACGGCAGTCGACAGTTGCTGTATCTTCGAAGGGCAGCTGATCGTTGTCGTTTTAGAGCGCGCAAACGGGAGTTAGACCATCTTATGCTTATCATTGGCATTACATCCCCCACTGGGCATTGTCCCCTCAGCACTTCCACAGTAATTCACTGCGAGGTTTCTAAGCCAAGTTACCATTTTTGCACTCGTACCTATATCATGAGGCTAACACGATGATACTTTTGTGCCCATGGAAGTCGAACAAATTTCCAACCTAAAAATGTCCTAGATCTAGGGTTTGCAGAAATCTCTCTCAATAGATAACCAACAACGATAAAAGAAAGGCGAAAACTATTCCGAATCTTGACAAGCCATGATAACAAATTTATTAAACTTGTAGGGGAACGGCAGTGAGCACGCATGTTGACAAAAAGAAGCGACGAATTTGGTGTTGTATTTCTTTGTTTAGCGATGGGATACTCCAATAGGGCACTGCACGGGATGCTTTGTCTCTTTCTTGCTGCAAAGAAATTAGAAAACAACAAGGCCAGTAAACGTCAAAATTCATGAAGAACGAAAGAGAAAGAGATATTTCCGTGCAGTGCCCTATACGCCACCGCATAGGCTGCGTATCTGGCGACGGGCGAGGGTTTAGTGGAGGGGCTGGGAATCGAATCCATGACCATTGTAAGGCGCTTGTAAGGCGAACGTGTAGCCAACTACGCCACGGGACCCCCTCCTTATATTTTCTTTTTCTTACTTTTCTAATTATGATAGAGGAAAAATTGTTATCTTGTTTTTAGATATTTCAAAGTGTATTGACAAATTGTTTTTCTCTTTTTTCAGAACAATTATCTTCATCGTTCAGGACACGGAACTACACTAACCTGCAGGCTTCATCTCAAGTAGGCGGCATCGTATTCACCACCGGGCAATCGAAACAAAATCAGCTGCTAGATATTCAGCAAAAAGCCAACACTGGGCGCATCAAATCAAGACTGGTTGAGGTGCGCAACAGGGTTCCACACTTTTTCGCTGATGAAGATTCTCTGGCAGCATGAATGCATTGGGGGGAACTAGGGGGGAGCGCAATGCAAAGCCCAAATTCGCAGCATTAGATATCAACAAACTCTACAGCACAAGTCGGGTACGCAGAAGAATGGTCCTTTGCTTGGCGTGGTACAGTCTGACCTATGTCTTTCTATCACTTCTTTTAGGGAGAATCTCTTGAACCATCCACTCAGAAAAGTGCCGCTCCTCGTAAACATGGAATGCAAAGCTTGGGAAAGGTCCCCTCGGCTCGTCGCCCGCCAGCAAACCTTCCGTCTTTGAAGGCAGAAATCTCCACTCCATTGGATCAGCAAGGCACCTGGGCTAACGAGTCAGGAGACAACCAGAACAACAACTCTAGTATTACTTCAACATCAGTAGCACCGCCAGCAGCCGCCGGTAGCAGCACAAACAACAACGCCTCGGTTGGTGCCGCGGGTTATCACAGCACTTCACACGCCAGCAATCCACAGATTCCCCACTCGAACGCATCTTCCTCTGCACAATGGAGTTCGGTTAGTATGAAACTGTTTCCAAATCACACATATATGAATATTTTTAACTATCCTGTGTAACTGTTATGCATAAGAGCAGCTAAACAAATGCCTTTCCTCGTATACTTGACGTATTTCGCACATTGGATTCTTTTTCTAATGTTTTTCTGAACACGAACACATATTCAATATAAAGTAATTATATAATTTAATCCTATGGGACTCGCAGTCGTGGACATTTTTTAACGACTACAGTAATATCCCGATTTTATCACCCCCCTGGTGAATTTTGGGGTGATAAAACAGGGTATGTGACAAAATTGGAAAAAAAAATTATTTCCAATGTTTTAATTCATTCCACAACTGTTATACAACCTGTATATTCTTAAAACTACCTTGGTAATTTTAACCTTCTTTTTGTTGCGGCGCACCTTCTGTGTGTAAAATTATTTTTTAATAAAAGGAGATTGTTAGTCACGACGTTAAAGCGAAAGGACGCGTTATATTTTTCTGCGATTCCGAGAGAAGTTTTATACAGTCCGCTGAAAACCGATGACCATCTTTTTGGTCCTTCGAGCCGGATAGTTCCGGTGTGACCGGAAACGACCGTTGACGGGTTTTTCTACCGGGAAAGACTCGATTCTTTGAAAAGAAAAGTGAACATTCGGTCGAGGCGTCGCGTCGGTCGAATGTGCGTGGTTGCTGCCGACGAGTTCGCAGTGAACGCGCTCTGAATAACGAACATGATAGAACGTGTTCGATTTCCTTTGTGAATGGAGACTGGAGAAGTAAAGTCGATCAGTGACCAACTTTTACACCAGAGAAGAAAAGAAGAATCGCGAGTGATGGAAGAAATGCTAAAAACACTCGTTCATCAGAGAGGGGCGGTAAAAGGGAAATTGTCGCGAGTGAAGAAGGCCGTAGTGCACAGTGACGCTGTTCCAAATCCGAACATTCGAAATGTGCACTTTCTGAAGCAGCACTTGAAGACTGTTGAGAATTGCTACGTTGAGTACAATTCATTTCAAAACCAAATATACGCCCTTTCCCTCCCTGATGAACGACGACGAGAGCAAGAAGACCGCTATGTGGAGTTTGAAGCTCTTTATAATGAGCTCACCATTCAACTGAACACCCTGTTGGACGAATTGATGCCGAAACCGCAGTTACCGCCCCCGTCTGCACCTGCGATTGGAAATTTGATTGCGCCTATTGCTCCTGTGATGGCCACTCAGCAGTTCATTGCCCCGCTAACCGTTCCGCTCCCTACCTTCGATGGAACCTACGAAGCATGGTATTCGTTCAAGTCCATGTTTCAGAACGTAATGGCACGATATGTCACGGAATCACCCGCTATCAAACTCTACCATCTCCGAAACGCCCTTATCGGTAAGGCAGCGGGAGTGATTGACCAGGATATAATTAATAACGGAGATTACGAAGCTGCCTGGACGATTCTAACCGGCTGATTCGCAGACATGCGTCTAATTATCGATAAACACATTGAAGCAATTCCGAAAATCTCGAAAGATAGTTCGATTGAACTACGGAAGTTGGATGACGCTTGTGTCAAGAAACCTGGAACTCGCGGTAGATGGTTTGGGGGAACAAATGCTCATCA
This sequence comes from Armigeres subalbatus, assembly GCF_024139115.2. Lineage (NCBI taxonomy): Eukaryota > Metazoa > Arthropoda > Insecta > Diptera > Culicidae > Armigeres > Armigeres subalbatus. The sequence continues at coordinate 221,488,941 of NC_085141.1, read as the reverse complement.
ACCAACTAGCATCAAAAATGGATCGAGATACACGTAAAGTGTGGGAAACAAAACAGGATCCAGGGGAGCTGCCGTCATATGCGGACACCATCGAGTTCTTGAAGCAGCGGTGCAGAATTATGGAAAAAGTGGAAACAAACAATAATGTTAAAATGGAAAACCCGAAGCCGGCACGGCCGGTAAACAAATCGAAGGTTCTAGTGGCAGCAAAAGAACAGCAGTGTGTAATGTGTCACAATGACCACGAACTCTATAAGTGCGAAGAATTTAAGAAGAAAAGTATTAGTGATAAATACAGTGTACTCCGTAAGTCTGGCTCTTGTTTCAACTGCCTCGGCAAGGGGCATCGTACTACTGACTGCTCATCGTCTAGTACGTGTCGTAGGTGCAGCAGGAAACACCATACGTTATTGCATCCGGAAGAGGTCAAGACAGAAGAGGTCGCAAATCCTTCACCAGCAACGAAGCAGCCAGCAGTAAGCAGCGGTTCTCGAACTGAAACGACTGCAAACAACATCGCTCCTGTTGAATCAACGTATAAGGGTCAAAACGTCGCTCTTTGTGTGTCATCAAATCATCCGAACAGGCAAACTATTCTCTCGACCGCTGTAGTATTGGTTTACGGCTATGATAACATTCTCCACCCGTGTAGAACGCTCATCGACTCATGCTCCCAGAATCATTTCATAACCGAGCGATTTGCCGCACAACTGGCACTCGAAAGGCACCGTTCCAATTATCAAGTGAGTGGTCTGAATGGAGGCATTACACGAATCCGTAACATAGTGCGTACTAAGATCAAGTCTCGCGTCAACAATTTCTCGACCGAGCTTGAACTGCTAATTGCTCCCAGGATCACGAATGATATGCCAGAAAGATCAATTGACGTGACGAACTGGAACATCCCAACACACCTTGAGCTCGCCGATCCCAACTTTTTCAAGCGTGGTCGGATTGACATGCTGCTAGGAGCAGAAATCTTCTGGGATCTTATCCGATCGTAACGAATCACCCTTACTAAAAACCTTCCTTCGCTTAGAAACACGGAGCTAGGCTGGGTGATCGGAGGTGTCATTTCCGAAAGTACACCAACACCTCGAACATTTTGTTACACTGTCCAGCGTGATGGTTTGACCGATCTACTAAAGCGTTTCTGTGAAATCGAAGGTGAGGAGAACTACATCGAAATACCACACTAACGACCGATGAGTGCATTCTACACTTCCAAAGCACCTACCGACGCATGCCTGATGGAAAGTTCTTAGTCCGACTCCCATTCAATGAACAAAAGAAAGAGCTAGGTAAATCGCTCAAGATGGCAACCTGGCGATTCCTAGCTCTCGAACGACGATTAAATCTGAAACCCGAGTTGAAGGCCGATTATGCTTCATTCATCCACGAATACGAGCAACTCGGGCATATGAAGGAAATCGAAGTAAGCCCGACTGAAAGGCAAGGTTCTTCTTACTATTTGCCTCATCATTGTGTTCTTCGGCCCAGCAGTACGACAACTAAATTGCGCGTTGTCTTTGACGGCTCTGCAAAAACGTCAACCGGAGTCTCTATCAATGATACACTGAAGGTAGGTCCAATTGTCCAAAACAATCTGGTGTCCATCCTACTGAATTTTCGGTGCTACCAATTCGTCTTTATTGCCGATATACCGAAGATGTTTCGACAAGTGATGGTGGATCCAGAAGATACTCCATTTCAGCGCATACTATGGAGGGATGATTGTTCACAGCGACTGAAGATTTTCGAACTACTTACGGTAACCTATGGCTTAGCATCGTCTCCGTTCCACGCAACGATGAGCCTTTCACAACTGGCTGATGACAGCATGGAGGAGTACCCGTTAGCTGCTCCTGTTTTGAAAAATCATTCTACATTGACGACGCCCTCTGTGGGGCGCGCACTATTGAAGAAGCACAGTCATTATGTCATCAAATGCTGGAATTGCTGCGCAGTGGTGGTTTCGATGCACACAAGTGGTATGCGAACGAGCCCGCCATTCTCAAGGAAATCCCAAAGACCCTCTGGGGTACTTCTTTTGACGTCGTAGTTGCTGCTGATAAGGTGGTCGTGAAAACTCTTGGTGTAATATGGAACACTGCAGAAGATTGGTTCTCGTTCTGCATTCAACCACCTGAGGAACAAAGCCGCCCAATAACCCGCAAGAAAGTGCTAAGTGAAATTGCAAAGTTTTTCGACCCGCTTGGTCTAGGTGGACCGGTGGTGACAACTGCGAAACTGATCTTTAGGGAGGTCAGTCTTCTGAACTTAGGTTGGGATGATCCCATTCCTGATGCCATTGCGAAAAGGTGGTTTGCTTTCCGCACCCAACTGTCAACATTGAACAACCTGAAAGTACCTAGATGGATACTTAGTGTGGGACCGAATCTCGTGGAACTCCACGGTTTTGCAGATGCGTCAGATCAAGCGTACGGGACATGTTTGTACACACGTCTTGTTCATCCAAATGGCGCCGTTACGATGAAACTTATTTGCAGTAAGTCCAGGATTCTACCAAAGAAGTCCGGAACCACGAAGCAGATAACGACGCCACGAGCTGAGCTTCTAGCTGCGCTTCTTCTTTCACGAGAAGTGGTGAAGTTAATCGAGTCAGTCAACATCAGCTTCGAACGAGTTACGCTATGGAGCGATTCACAAATCGTTCTCTGCTGGATTAGAAAATCTGCTGGTGATCTGCAATTGTACGTCTCGAATAGAGTCATCGAGATCCAGAGACTTACAAGTCAGTACCAATGGCGGTACATTCCTACGTACGACAACCCTGCCGACGTAATATCGAGGGGCGAGATGCCACAGAACCTTATGTACCGACACATTTGGTGGAATGGCCCGGCTGCGTTGAATCAGAATGTCGTGAACGTGGTGCAGCCGCCTTATTTACAAGATGACCAGCTACCTGAAATGCGAACATGCTTGAGTCTTGTTGTACCGCCATTAAGGTTGGCGGTATTTGATCGAATTGGTTCCTTCACTCGATTGCAACGATGTATGAGTTTAGTAGTTCGATTCGCCAACTATATACTTTGCGGTCGGAAGATGTTGCAGAAGGGTCCACCAACAGCCAACGAACTTGATAAAGCCTTGAAGTTAATAGTGTGTCTTGTACAAAACGAAGCTCTCCAGCCCGAGCTGCACGCATTGAAGAATGGTGGTACGCATCGTCTACGAAGCTTACAACCGTTTGTTGATCCAGTCGACGGTATTCTCCGAGTTGGTGGTCGTGTGAAGAAGGCGTTCATTCCGTACGATAGTCGCCACCAAATGCTATTACCAGCGAAACATCCTGTAACCGAACTACTGATTCGTCATGAACATTTAAACAACCTACATGTAGGGCAGAGGGCCTTGCTGGCAATCGTGCGTCAACGTTTTTGGCCACTGCAGGCTAAGAACACTAATCGAAAGGTGATTAAACAGTGAATTCCGTGCTTCAGGACAAATCCGATGAAAGCTACACTTGATGGGTGATCTCCCGTCGTATTGAGTGCAGCCGTCGCCCGCTTTTTTCCACACTGGTGTGGATTACGAGGGTCCTTTTTTGATTAAATCACTCACCCAAGCACGCAAGCCGATGATAACGAAGGGCTACATCTGTCTCTTTGTTTGCCTTAGTACACGTGCCATTCATCTAGAACTTGTATCAAGCCTTACCACCGACGCCTTCCTTGCTACTTTGAGGCGTTTTACTGGACGACGAGGACCTGTCAGCAAAATCTACTCCGATAATGCTACCAACTTTGTTGGAGCTGAGGCTGAGTTGGAGCAATTGTACACATTGTTTGCTACTGAACATCATATCACGCAGCTGACAGAATTTTGCGGAGGCCGGTCTATTACGTGGAGTTTCATTCCACCGAGAAGTCCACATTTTGGTGGAATTTGGGAGTCCGGAGTTAAGTCGGTCAAACACCACCTGAAGAGAGTTATTGGCAATCAGAAGCTGACGTTTGAAGAAATGAGTACTGTACTGGTTCAGATTGAGTCCGTCCTTAACTCAAGACCGCTGACTCCCTGTTCTGATGACCCAACCGATTTGACTGCCATTACTCCTGCACATTTCCTAGTTGGACGCCAAATGCAGTCTATTCCTGAACCGTCGTACACTAACATGAAGCTTTCAACACTGTCACGGTGGCAATTGGTGCAAGTCATCCAGCAACATTTTTGGAAACGGTGGTTGGTCGAGTACCTGTCGGAGATGCAGAATCGTCAGAAGTGGTTTAAGAGAACAAAAATTAAAGAAGGAGCCTTGGTACTCATCAACGATTCCAATGTTCCGCCGATGCAGTGGCAACTCGGTAGAATAATCAAGACGCATCCAGGAGACGACAACGCCATCAGGGTTGTAACTCTGAGAACCGCCAGGGGCGAATGTAAGCGGGGCGTAACGGAGATATCACTCCTGCCACTGGATCAGGAAGAGAAGATGGATAATTGAAATCTGGAATTTCAACGTGGGGAGGATGTTATACAACCTGTATATTCTTAAACTACCTTGGTAATTTTAACCTTCTTTTTGTTGCGCACCTTCTGTGTGTAAAATTATTTTTAATAAAAGGAGATTGTTAGTCACGACGTTAAAGCGAAAGGACGCGTTTTATTTTTCTGCGATTCCGAAAGAAGTTTTATACAGTCCGCTGAAAACCGATGACCAACAACTATGAATCATGTTATGCCTTGAAAAGGCCAAATGCGTGAACGGTACCCGTTATTTCTTGTATAAATTGTTTACAGAATATTTCCCAGGTACTTAGAAGTCGTTCGTAATAAACTACAGGCAGTGAAAGTTACTTCAAGAAAATCAATATTGTTTGTGGTATTATTTACGAAAATAAAAAGAATGACAAATTTTTTTGGGTTGACAAAATCGGGTCGAAAACGTGATAAAATCGGGACGTGATAAAATCGAGTCGAAAACGGGATAAAATGGGGGGTAGACAAAATCGGGAAGTGACAAAATCGGGTCAACACTGTACATAATTAAGGAACAGTCCTTTAATAGTTAACTGCTCTATCAATTCGGGACTCTCTTTGCGTAGCACACATGCCCAGCTGCGCAAACACAATTGATTTTCTTTATAATCCATGGTCTATCTGAACCTTATGTAAATACACTGGATGGTTGGCCTTCCTTAGCCGTCTACAAAGCAAGACCATGCTAGAGATTCCCGGTCTGGTCTAGGAAATGTTTGCAATTTCCCTGGGCATAAATGTATCATCGTGTTAGCCTCATAATATACGAATGCAGAAATGGTAACTGGGAATAAGAACCTCGCAGTTAACAACTGTGGAAGTGCTTAATGAACACTAAGCTGCGAGAGAACAATGTCCCAGTGGGGGATGTAATGCCAAGAAGAAATAGAAGAAGGTGCAAGATACGTCAATCATAACGAATTTAAACATTGTGCAATATAAATAAAACTCATTCTCATCATATAACCTTTTTACACCCCAAAACTTTTTAGAACGAGTTCCCCTCCCTGGATGGCACTGGTCACTATGGTCCGAACAGCAAACAGCAGCATCATCACCATCATCACCACGATGGCACAGATGGGCGACCGATGGGACAGTACATGGATGGTCCACAGGTCAGCCTGAGGCCGCAAACGGATGCAGCGAGTTGGATGCAGCAACAGCAGCAGAGCAGTGGAGGCGGAAACAGCGCCGGAGCTATGAACGGGCCAAACAGCAACCAACAGGGCCAGGGCCCCCAACAGCAAACGGCTGCCCCTCTGCCTCCACAGTTCCGTGCCCTGATGCCAACGTTCATGTATCGTGGCAACGGAGGCGGAGGTGGAAATTCCGTCACGCCACCACCTTCGAACGAGGATATCAATCGTGGCAATTCTGGCGGCGGTGGTGGTGGAGGAATTGGAGGTGGTATGCGAAACAACAACAACGCCAACATGGGTTACAACAGTATGCTACCAAGCTTCGTAGCTCCTTCGACGAATCATCACCAATCACATGGATCAAATTATTCGCCAACGCAGTCGGGTGGTAGATACCGTGATTCGTATTCGGGTGGACGCCGCGGGCAGATGCAGCCTCCTCGTCTCGCCAACAGACAGCAACAACAACAGCATCAGCAGCAGCAACAGCAGCAACAACAAAACCATGAGGATAATCGCTCGCAATCCGCTGCTCCCACTTATGTAGAACCAGACATTCATGTCCAGCGACCGATTATACGAGACGAGGAGCTACAGCGAATAGAGGCAATTGCTAAAGATGAAGGTTGGGCCAAGGATGATGAAATCGATTACAACCAGAAACTGCAATTCTCGGACGACGAATCGGAACCAAGTCCACCAAAAGAGATTCCATTTCCAATTGTTAAGCAAGATAAACCGCCTCCACAAGTGCAGCAGCAACAGCAGCAGCAGCAAATGCAAGAGCAGCAAGTGCAGCAGCAGTCTCAGCAGGAGGATGATAAGCGCATGGCGTGGAGTCGAGAGGTAGAACGAGAACAAGAGAGGCTTGAACAGGAACGAATTGAGCGTATTGACCGCGAACGCCAAGAACGAGAAAGAGAACAACCGTCTATGCGTCCATTTCAACAAAACGGTCATATAGGTGGGAGGGGTTTAGATGCTGAGGCAAAGGAAAGGCTAAAACAACGCCGGGAAGAAGATCAAAGACGAGAAATGGAACGAAAGCAAGCTGCTGCAAGAAAACTGCAAGAACTTGAGCAGAAATTGAATCGCAAGAAAAACGAAGATAATGTAGCGGGATCTGTGGTCGCACCGGCAGTTGCTAAAGCTGAGGAAGATCGTGATCAGGCGGTATCTGGTTACAGTGAATCTGGCGAAAGCAAGGAACGCAGCAGTTCAAGTGTTCGTGGTGGAGATAGAGGAGATAAAGGGGATTCTAAGGAGTATAGAGATCGTGATCGGGATCGGTATGATTATGGACGACATGACAGAGATTACCGCGATCGAGATAGAAGCGATTGGGATAGAGGAGATCGAGATAGAACAGATAGAACAGATAGAGATCGTGAGCGCGAAGGTTGGAGTGAGGCACCGCCCTTCTCTAAAAATTTTCAATCCAACCTACCGCCACGTTTCCAGAAGCGTAAGCTGGAACGAAACCCTTCCGGAAATAGTTTGCAAGGAAGTGGAGGGTACATAACAAGGGATCAGAATATCAGTCGCAGCAACAGCACTGCCAACCAAGGATCGATGGTATCGCAATCCCAGCAACAGAGCGATGGCAAGAGCGTACCATTCGCCCAGCAGTATGATCCGCGATTCATACACACTCAGCAAAATTATGGTAAGAGCCAACCAACTGGAGGTTCCAGGAAAGGTGAAGACAGCTCTCGTGGACGTGACGTGAGGGATCGTGACGGCGCAACGAAAGACAAGGATCAACAACGAGAACGTGAGATGGTTCCCAGAGAGATTATGAAAAGGCGTATTGATTCAGAAGAGGACGACCGTTTCAGCAGCAGTGGCAGAGAATCTTCGAGTAAGCTCAGTGGTGGTAGAAACACTCCGCAGCTGAACAGAAGTGTATCGGATGCATCGCAAAGGAAAACGAGCGTTTCTAGTGATGACAATAATCGTCAAATGGATCATCACCATCATAACAGTTCAAGAGAAATCATTGGTTCTTGGGAAAGTGAAACGGAAAAAGAAGACAGGCGACAAGCAGAAGCGGCGGCAGCGTTGGCAAAGGAAAATCAGCTACAACAGCTTCAATTGCACACACAGCCGGAAAATCGTAGGACGTCTGAATCTTCTGTTGTATCGGATAGTGAACCGAAACAGATTCTGCAACGGATCAAAGAATCTTCACCTGTGCTAACCGAAGAAGCACCAAATGCAAGAACTGATGAATCGAAACCAATCGAGCCTAAACTGTTGACGAAACCATGGGAAGACACGGTTGAAGCCGTTGATGATGGATATGAAGCTTTCGATATGAGTTCGTTCTCAGCTGACAGTAAGAAGGATGCGTCTATCCCTGATCTGTCTAAAAGTGATAGTGGCAAGGTGACAGACCAAGAGAATAAGATGAATATTGATAGTGGAAAGGAAACGGATGACAGTAAATACGGTCCAAAGAAACCAATGCATTCGAGGGGTGCTGGAAGGCACGATTCACGAGGAGGTGGTGGAGGAGGACATGCTCGTGGTGGGTTTGGCGGCGGTTTCCACCGTGGCGGTGGTGGTGGAAGTTGGGGTCGCAGAGGAGGCGGCCCTGGTGGCGCTCGATTGGGACATGGTCGGAACTACAATCAAGATTATTGGAGTGAATCAGATTTTTCTGAAGATGGCGATGAGGAATTAAGAAAGGATGGGAAATATGATCGCAAGGAAGGAATGGGTAACCAATATCGAAACAGTGGATCATCTTCTGGGCAACCCCAAAATATGAAAGAAGGATTTGCTCCACGTGGTGAACCATCACGAAGAGGGCGTGGAGGGATGAATACAGCAATGAGTGGTCCCGGATTCCGAAAGACAACAGTTGGAAAGAAAATGGATGGATATGGTCCGCCTAGCTCTAAAAGTCCTTTTGGAAGTAGCGAAGAAAAGGTTGAATCGAAGAATCAGTCTGCACCGAAGGATGTTAAAGCAGTAGATCAGAATTCAAACGCAGATGACAGAACAAAACAGAAACAAGCTGCATTGAGTGCTGGATTAACGAACAAACCGATCGGTGGCCCGAAACCGCCTTCTACGGGGCCGCTGCCTCAAAGAAGCCCTTCTGGAAATATGAAACCGCCTGGTAAACCGGCCGAAGAAACCCTTTCTGATCAAGAGAAACTGAAAGCATCACTGGAAAAGAAAACGCGGAATGACAGCAAAACCGAATCTCATGACGAGAAATTGAAGGAAAAGCCTAAAACTGAGAGCGAAAGTCATGATACGGATGATACAAGCAAGGACAGTCAGAAATCAGGTCAAACTAGACCTAAGCAACAACAACTCCAGCAACAGCCGATTACTGCAAAAACAGGACAACAAACTGCTACCGTATCCATTGGAAAGTCTTCGACTACGAATACGAAGCCAAGTACAGTTGTCCCCCCGGGAACGACAACAGTTCCGAGTTTGAAAATGGTAACGCCTGCAGCTCCTGGTATGCAACAAGCTAAGCCAGGACAGGATACACGAAGTCAAACGAGTAATCGATCTATGAATATAACACCACGTATGGTAAAACCCAAAGAACGACGCGATGGTGGATTCCAGGATGGTCAACATAGTGGTGGCGAAACCAATGAGTCTGAATCGAACGTTGTGGTTAGTTCTCAGCAACAGCCAGCGCAAGAGAAGGTCAGCACGTTAAACGTCAACTCTTCAAAGACTGATAATAGTAAGCAACATTTAGACGGAACGACGCCACCCGTAAATACGATCATTTTTGAGAACACCAACTACAAGTCTTCGACAGTTGTTGTGTCCACAGTGCCACAGCACCTTCACCAGCAACAACCGCAACAGCCACTGCAAATTCAGGTTCAACAGTCACAGACACAGGCACCTGCTCCAGCCCAAATCAAACGACAACACTCTGGAGGTGTGTCTGGTCCGCTGATTACGCTCCATCAACAACAACAGCAACAAACTCAACATCAGCCACAACATCAACTTCAACAGCAACAACAAATGGTGCAAATCATTAAGCAAGAACATTCTATAAGACACCCATCGCAAGAGGAAGCATTCAAAGCGGCAGCTGGGGTACCAAACGCTGGAACGATGCATGACATAATGGAGCAACATCAACATCAACAGCCTCAAAGACCACAATCGGCAAATGGTCCTCAACAACAACCACCCTCGCAACAACAACAGCAGCAAATGCAACAATCCCAAATCCCATTGCAGCAGCAGCAGATCCAACAACAACCAAGTTCGCAAGCTGATGTTATTACTAATGCACTTCATAATATGACGTTTGCTAAACCTACGGAAGCTGACTACGACAAAGAAATGAAACCATTCTCATTCGATGCTGACATTTCGCAGCTGATTGAAGCAAAGAACAAGGCAGCTGGGCTTTGCCTTCCCAAGGCCCAAAACATGATTTCTCCATCAACGGCTGAACTGAACATGAAAATTGCCAGCGTGAAGAAAGTATGGGAGATGCCAAGTGTCGCGGAACATGTAACTGAAGATCAAGCGAGTGCGGCTGCTGCAGCTGTGCAGCTAGCAGCCAATTTCGCAGCTGTAAATTCTCAGCACCAGCAACATCTTCATCAATTCCAACACTCGCACAGCAACTTGTCCCATGCTCATCAGGCTCATACATTAGCTGCTGCGGCGGCTGCGGGTCAATCGTACGCAGGAGGATTTGGACAGGAGCAACAATCGCTGGAACAGCATTTCAGCAAACCCAACAATGAAAGTGTGGTAATCGGTGGGGGAACGACGGGAGGCAATGATGGTGATAATAATTATAATAATCCGCAACACGCAGTTGTTGGTCAAGGAAACAACGTTCAGCATCAGGCAGCGGCCAACATGAACATGAAGCACGCCGCTGATGTGTTAACTAATAATGTCAACGTTTGCAAAGTAAAGCCAACGCAACAGAACATGCATCAATCGGCGGGACTTGGTCTTTCGCCTCCTCCCATGCAGCAAGGTACTATTCAGTCCGCGCCTTACTATCAACCATCCCAATATGGTATGTCTGCTATTCCTTCGCCACCAGCCGTGATTTATAATTCGTCTGCCTTGCCTTCTCAAGGTGGACTCTACAATGCATTCCAAATCGAAGCAGCGGGTCGTTCGCAGTTTTCGCAATTCCCCGCTCATTATGGTACAACTGGAACTGGCCCATATAATGCGTATATGACTACGCCCCCAAATATTCAAACTGCCCCAACGCCAGACATGTATCCGAGTATTACTTCCCAGTTTCGTATGGGCGGCGCCGTCCAAAGTCCCTACAATCCATCGCCGTCGCAGCAGTTGAATAACCCCAGCACGATGCTGATCTCATCGAGTACAAACTCGCTCATGTCGTCGTCGGTGAAACCTTCGTCCCAACAAATCGGTGCAATAGGCTCTAAGAGCGGTTCCGTTGGCCAGCCTTACGGTCAGCAATATATGGGAATGTTCCAACCGGCTCCACCCCTGCAAAACAACAGTTTCTACTCGAACTCTGCTGGGGGACAGAGTGCATTTTTCGGTGGCGCAGGAGCAACGCAAAACTACGGTATTCCGGCTGCCGCTGCCGGAATGTTCGGCGGACACGGCGCTCAAACTCCATCCAATGCTCCCCCACCGCAACAGCAGCTTCCAAACTATCCCAACGCGTCGCAGTTTTTAAATTCACCACTGGCGCTGGCGGCCAACGCCATCTCGCAGCAATTTCGTGGAGGACCTTCGACGAACCCGCAATCGGCAGCCGCAGCTGCAGCGTACATGAAAGGAAGTCAGGCCCAATCGCACATGCAGGACCCTGTGAGTTATCATCACCAATTTAAACGCTATAAATAGATGTGTCTTTCGTGGTTTTGCTTCTTCTCTATGTTTTGTTTATGTTTATTTTATTTTTTGGTATTAATTGTGTGCGTGCTTTGTAATGGGTTTAAACACATTTTCTGCAATCACAATAGAAAATTATTTTTTACTTTTGTTATTAACCGTAAATGCTCTATATCGCTATTATTTTGTATTGATTGGAATACCTATTGACCTTTTTTTAATAAATCATAGTCGAAATGCAAACCCATTTGTTATTATTTCGCCCTAAATTATCAAGAAAAATGAACCTATAAAAATTTCCCAAAAACCATTACCCCGAATACTCCACTACTACTCCCAAAACGACCCAAACAACCTGCATAGTTCGTTGTATTCAGCAGACAACACATAAAAAAGTTTCGTTTTCACAAATAGAATTCAACTAGGAGAAATAGTCAGGTGGAATTCGCATTTTTTCCTTAAATTGTTGGCAAAAAATAAGATCTTGTACTTGGCATGAACATTTTTGATATTTCAAAACATTTTTGCGGACCGCATAAAAAACAGGGAAAAAATCCCAATCGATAAGAATGATCCTTATTTATAAAATGTCTATTCTTCAAATTATCCCACTAGTTAGGTACGTTTAAAAAAATAAAAATGACAAGGGCATGTGTAATTGACATTACATTACATATAACTATAGCCGGAAATCTACTGGTCCGTTTGTGCAACAAGCCTGGATGTGCCATTAAACCGAATACTTAAACAATATTGATCGACAATTAGGCGCCGGCTAATTCAATTCACGATCCAATTCAGTTGGGAAAAATGCCATCGATAAATAATAGTGGAAATAATAAATAATAGTACTTGAAAGACAAGTCAGGATAAAATTGCCTAACAAGGACTAGAATCAAAAAGACGAGGAGAATATTGAAACACTAAATTACCATCATACGAATGAACACAAGCTCTATCAAGCACAAGAGGCTAAATAACTGTAAAACAAGAAGATTTGATAAAGTATTCAACCACCATGTCGGTTGAATCTGACACGAATGCCATAATCGTGGTGATGTGTCCCTAATAAAATTAATAATAATAATGTCGGTTAAATAGTCTTTGCAGCCTTGCAAGTCCAGTCTTGTAAGCTTTCCGCCTGTTTGTGAGTAAGTTTAGTGTGTGTAATGCTGAACTAATTGAATTGAAAGGAACAGTTTAAAATTCAAAAACAGCACTTTTGCTATTTCAATTCTCTTCAAAGTTTAAAAATAATTCTCTTTAAAGTTTCTAATAAAGAAAAGTAGACTTCATGATTACGCGTCATCATCGGGAAAATGGCTTTCGGGAAAGTATTATAGGAAGTATAACAACACTTCTGATTAGTTATTATAATTTATTCACGTACATATGTAAGGAAAATGCCCAATCCAAACAACACCATTCCAATTTGCAAGGATTAATCTCGCTGGTCATTCTCACTAGTTTATTGGAAATATACTTCATCGCTACTATCGTCTCTGTCTAAAAATGTGTCTAGTTATTAACAAGGTGATGCTTTCCCAAAATTTCTATGTGTTTGCGTGAGTCCATATGGCGTATGAATATAAGATGAAACACTTCTTCCCTTATTAATCCTTGCAGAATGGTCGGCAGCTGAAAAGCCCTTTGAATTCTGATGGAATGAATAATTTAAAACAGATTCCACCCCAAGCGAGTCCGCCACATCATAAAGGTTACGCAACAGCAGTAAGTTTGAGTGTTTTTAGTAAATACAAAACAGTGCTAACATTGCATCTTCTTTGTTTTACTTTCTGATAGTGGGAAATACAGAATCAACTGATTCAACAACAACAGCAGCAAAACCAACAGTCCAACCAACAGCAACAGCCACAACAACAGCCCAATCCCCAGCAGCATCCCCAGCAGCAAATGGGTCAGCCACCGCAGTCGCAGCAGCCCAACTCAAACCGAAATATGATGCCTCCCAACCAGCAACCTCCGGCTGGGCTCGGAGGTGGTGCTGGTGGCGTGGGAGGTCGCCCTCCGCAAGGTGTGCAGGGAGGAGGCATGCCTCAGCGGTACCCTTCGCCAATTCAACGGCCGACCAATTACTCGCAGCCACCGGTACAGGGTATGCATCAGCAGCGGCCAATACGTCAGTCAGGACATAATCCCGGCCAACAGCAACAGGCAAACATGGCACAAGCGATGGGCAACCCCAACAAACACTACTACGGAGGAAATCGAGGTTAGTACATGCATCTGATTAAGTATGCCCTTCGAAGGTTGCCATTGGAATATCAATCCCATTTCTAGTGCAGTACTTAAAGAATCATGCTTCAATGTGGAACCCCGTTCCGCTGAAATTTGATTCGTTCCGCGCAACTAAGTTAATTTTTTTTATTTGTTTCTCACCTACACTGTCTATGAACGTATACCAGTCCCATCTTTATGAATTTCCTATTCAAATAGGAAAAATACGCGGTTTTGGGCAGTGTTTGTTAAAAGTGTCAATTTAAGGGGACAGTATTTATGAAATTGAGTCTTCAAAAAGTTCAGAAGACTATGCTCGAACGTCATCTGCCACTGCCACAGGTCGTTTTTTTGCTGAAACGTACACTGCTTCTGTTATTTGTTCATTTGTTTACAACATCAACAGGCTCTGTGTGGCCCCAATGATGGTCTTAAAATATAAAATACACTTAGAAATCACAGTCAATCCAAAAAAGTTACTTACTTTACTTATGGATCCTGTACAGCTCCGGTGGTGCAAAGGGCCGCTTTAACCTGTTGCCAGGTTAGATTTCGGTCGACTTCTTTTATTTCTTTATTGAGGCTTCGCCACCATGAACCTCTGGGTCTGCCTTTGCTGCGATGTCCCGCTGGGTTCCAGTCTAATGCTTGTTTACAGATTTCGATTCCGCCCCTACGTAGAGTGTGGCCGACCCAGCCCGGAATCCGGCCTGCTGCCGGAAGATCGCATCGATCTTCTCCTCAATCCGGGCTAGGATAATTTTGCATAGAACTTTGAGAACGGTACACAGCAACATAATGCCTCGCCAGTTATCGCATACAGTCAGGTCACCCTTTTTGGGCACCTTCACTAAGATACCTTGCATCCAGTCGACCAGGAAAATTGCGGTGTCTCAGATATTACGAAATAAACGATGCAGTAGTTGAGTGGATGTCATGGGGTCAGTTTTGAGCATCTCGGCTGATATGCGGTCGATCCCTGGGGCTTTATTCGATTTCATGTTTTGAATGGCTGTTTGAACCTCTAGCAGTGATGGAGCTTCGGTATTGACGCGTGGTATACGTCGGATCCTAGGCAGATCATGCCGAGGTGGTGATGGCCTGGCTGGCACTTGAAAAAGTTGTGCGAAGTGCTCGTCTGGTGCTCATCTAGTTTTTGATCGCTCTATCTTCCTCCAGGTCTCATCGGTGATTCATTGTTTTCTCTGGGTGCGCAGTTCGCCCAGATTGTTCTCGCTGGTGGCGATGAAGGCATTTTTGATGGCGGTCCATTGGTTTTCCACGCTGCCACCTTCCGGAATATCTGCAGCACGCGTCTCCAGTTTTTCAACGAAGGACCGTTTCACCGTGGCATCTTCCAGTGTGTCTTCGCAGGCCTGGTAGCGAGTCACGTTTTAGAGACTTGGTCACTATTTTGAGTCACTAAAAAGTCACTATTTGCATCCAAATGTCACTATAGTCACTATTTTTCAGAAAATGGTCACTGAAGTCACTATTTTTGCATTGCCTGTTGTAAAAAAGTTCAAAAAAAATCATTTGTGCCTATTATGATCAACCAAATCAATTATGTAAACGGGCTTAGTGGTCATATGGCTATCACTTCTTCCTCTTACGCAGAAGGTCGTGGGTTTAATCCCAGGCCCGTTCCATTTTTTCTTAGTGTTGGTAGAATCATACTCAAACCTCAATTAGCGAGGCTTCATGCACGAGCCAACTCGCTTGCGATTCTGTAGGGAAAGCATGGCGTTTGAGTTTCTCGGACAGAATCGCATCGCTTCGCTCATTTGCCGAAAAATGATTTCACTCAAAAAGCGTCAAAACGCAATCGATGCGTGTATTTTGTTTACATATGGATTGTTTATTTTGTTTACATAGCCATTGTTTTAAGCGAAAAAAGTTAATTCAATGCATTCAACACTGAAGAACATGTAAAAATCATGCAATGATGCAGATCGCGATTCGAATCATGAGCGATTCTCTGGACCATGATTCTGATGGGATTTGACTCACTCATGATTTCGCCGATGAGTTTTGAGAATTTGAGATTTTACTAACACCAGTGTTGGTAAAATCATGCTCAAATCTCACTCACCGCAGCCCCATGCGCGAGATTCCTCGCTTGCAATTCTGCATAGAGAGCATCGCGCATGAGTTTTTCACGCATCGTTTCGCTCATTCGTTGAAAAAACATTTCGGCAAACACAAAAAGTGTCAATACTCAATCGAAGATTATTTTATGTTTACGTATGGATTTTTCATTTATTGTTTTAAGCAAAGAAAGTTATTCCGATGAATTTAACGAAGAAGAACACGCAAAAATCATCACGCAATTATGCAAATCGCAAGTCGAATCATGGACGATTCTCTGGGCCGTGAGTCGGATGAGGTTTGCCTCGCGCTTGATTCGAATCGTGAATGAGATTTGAGATTTTGAGTTTCTTCCAACACTGACCAACACTCTTTCAATCACGAAAATAGTATATATAAAAAAACACTCTTTCTTCTACTTTTGTATCTTTCCATATATTTCTCATGTTCTAGCAATTGCTAGAACTAGAAATGGGCTTTCATTCCGTTTCCATATTCTATCCTCTACCTACATCTTGATTAGTTTTGGCGGTTATATTAGACTAGCTTCGGCGGTTATATTCGGTTCGATATAAGCGAAAAAACTCGTTTCTGGCGTCAAATTTAGATACACTATTTCATTACTACCACATTGGTAACCCGTTAACCAAGACGAACCTTTGCCATGAAAACTCCCAAATTCCAATAAAATTCCGCATGAACTCGTGGCGAGTTCAGAGGCGTTCTCGGCTTATACTGGGCGAATGACTGCATCATCAATTCCTTCCCATCCCCGATAGACCGTGAGGATGTGTCGTCAGGATGGTCGTCATGCCCATGATCAACGAAATCAAATGTGAATCTGGTAGTAATATATTAAATTTGGGAAATATGTATCCAAGAAACTCCAAGTAAGTATGTAGTGAAAATTGTGAGGTTATTTTCTATTCATGTCAAGGCGAACCTCAAGTAAAGAGTGCAGAACTGCAGAATTTAGGAGTTTTGTTACCAGAACCACGTCTGCTGGTTAGCGTTAATACCCTCATGTGACAAAGATAGTGGACAGCTTCAGTTTCATCACATGACAATGATGTTTGATGTTTCTCAACGTCAGGGAGAATAATGAGCGATAAGGGCGCCGATGACAGAAAGTACAATATGATTGTTAAACTGGTTGAATATCTCTCTATCTATATAATAAAAATGAAATGGTCTGTGTTCGTATTCGCATAACTCGAAAACGGCTGGATGGATTACCTCCATTCCTTCAGCAAATATGACCGTTATCGTTTCCGACGGGTTTATATGATATTTCCTCAGTCGAAAATCATTAGTGAAGTTGAGTGAATCGTGAAAAAATAAAATAAAGAATCGTATGGGAATTTCGTATGGGCAGTTGGCAAGGTCCATTTTCGCCTACTATGCAGGACAACGTCTGTCGGGTCAACTAGTTGTTTAATAAATGTTGTGACGCTACGGAATAAGTCTCAAATAAGACGGAATAAGACGCAAAAAAAAAGTCTTGTAAAAATTAATCCTGGCACAAACCACTAAATTCAAAACCTTTTGATTGAAAATTTTCAGAAATATCACATTTTGATTCTGTTTATTACCAATTAAGAAAAGATACCCAAAAACACACATACACACAGACATCACCTCAATTCGTCGAACTGAGTCGATCGGTATATAACACTATGGGCCTCCGAGTCTCCTATAAAAAGTTTGTTTTTGGAGTGACTATACTATACTATACTATACTATACTTAGTGTTCCGGTATCGTCGCGCCCCTCGTATGGATGCCATCTATTTTACCGCAGTGTATTTTTCATGTATGCTTCCCTACGGGAGAAAAATAAGAATAAGAAGACTCCCGAGGAAACAGCCAGTAAATTTTTAGTTTAAGTACAGTCGTCGCGAATAAAACAAGTTAGTTTACTTTTCCGAAAGTGCGCGTGATTTTTTATTCCAAAAAGGACGCTCCGTACTAGCGAGCGTTGCTTGCGTTCCCAACCCTACAGTCCACTCCGTACCGAAACATTTGGACCTTCGATCCGAATAATGTCGGACCTACAGAAACTACTGACCCGGCGGAACGCCCTACTAATTCAGATGAGAGGAGAGCTTTCAGTCGCAGACGCTGTCAAGGAGCGGAACCCTTCCCGAAGTGAGGTTAGGGACCGACTGAACCAGCTGAAGGAGCTTGCGGTCAGCTTCCGAGAGACACAAGGGATCATCGAGGAAACACAGGAAAATCCAGAAGTTATTGCATCTGTCCACGACGTGCGGGAAGAATTCTTCGGGATGTTTTATCGAGCAAAGGATATTTTCGAAGGTTATCTTGACATTGATGATATCGAGTCGTCAGCTAGTCAGCAAACCAATGCGCAGACGGCGGATTGGAAGGAGGCATTGCATTTGCTAATCGAGACGCAGCGGAAACTTTTGATCGACCAAGCTTCGACGACAAAAGCTGTGCAGCATTTGTCACAGTTATCGAGTGGCGCTATTCCCAGCGGAGGTCAGGTTTCAAATGGCTTACCCCAGATCAATGTTCGATTGCCTGCTATCAATATTCAACCATTTGGTGGTGATCGGAGATATTGGATGACGTTCAAGGATATCTATATTTCTACGATCCACAATCGAGGAGACATATCCGATGCATTAAAAATGCAGTACCTCTTTTCATACCTCGAAGGAGACGCTAAGAGATTAGTCAGCAAATACACTATCTCTGGTGCTAACTACCAAAATGCATGGAGTACTCTTGCCAACCACTTCGACAAAAAGCGATACACGGTGTTTTCGTTGGTGCATGAGTTCCTGTCCCAATCGCCAATAACTCAAGCAAATTCGCAGTCACTGAGCAGGCTAGTTACCACATCCGATGAAATCATTCAGCAAATGGACGCATTGGGTCCCGAGTTCACAGGGCGGGATCCGTGGTTAATCCACCTCATTTTAGAGAAACTGGACAAGGAGACACGAACGAGTTGGTCACATGAAGTCGTCGACACCGATGATCCCAC
The DNA here is from genome assembly GCF_024139115.2 of Armigeres subalbatus. Lineage (NCBI taxonomy): Eukaryota > Metazoa > Arthropoda > Insecta > Diptera > Culicidae > Armigeres > Armigeres subalbatus. The sequence goes on along the minus strand of NC_085141.1, from coordinate 221,470,114 downwards.
CTTCAATGATTTGCTGGAGTTCCTTAAAAAGCGCAGCGAGGTGCTGGAAACGTGTTCTGCATTTGCAACCAAAACAGCAAGCGACCCAAAGAAAGAGACAACCAAACCGGCTCCAACAAAGTTTAAGGCGCTGCATACTGTTGTGGAGAAAAAGTGCGCGAAGTGCTCCAGTGAGCATAGAATATATCAGTGCGAACAGTTCAAAAATATGAGTGTAAAAGACCGACGTGATTTAGTGCAAAAGGCCAAACTATGCTTCAATTGTATATGTCCATCACACTCAGTAAAATCGTGCTCGTCGAAGTCGGTTTGCCATAAGGCGGAATGCAAACAGCGGAATCGCACAATGTTGTGCCCCGTAGTAAAGAAGATCGAAGAACAAGAAGTGAAGAATGTGGAAGTCAACGTTACGGCAACGGAAGTTCCCGCAAGGGATGAAGATACCGTTGTGACCTTGGCAGTTGTAGTGGATAAAGAGGAGAAGCAATGTTTTTCAGTGCTATGTACCGCAATAGTACATTATACATGTGAAGAAGGCGGATGGTTGTTTCGATTCAGTAAGAGTTCTGATTGATTCTGTTTCGCAGACATCATTGGTAACCGAAGCCTTTGTTCGGAAGCTGAAGTTACCTCGCCGGAATGGGAAGCTCGTCGTGAACGGTCTTGGCCATCAGGAAATGGGAACAACGCGTGGGTTGGTTTCTTTGCGCATAGCATCTCGGTTCAACAACAACGTAGTCCTGACCACCGAAGCCTACATTCTTGGGAAATTGACCACCACAATCCCATCTCAGCGGTTCAACTGTTCCAATATGAAGCTTCTCAACAATCTAGGAGAATTGGCGGACCCGCAATTCAACCGACCAAGTGCAATAGATATCATACTAGGGGCTGACGTTTTTCTAGCTCTTCTAGAGGGAGGACAAGTGAAGAACGAAAGTGGCCATACAGTGGCCCAACGTACAGTGTTCGGATGGATTGTCGCTGGACAGTACGATGCATCAGGAACCACACAAAGTAACCACACCATTGTGAACCTGCATGTTGAAACGGATCTAAACCGGACCTTGCAGCAGTTCTGGGAGCAGGAGGAGATTTTCAAGCCACCATCGCTTACTCTTCCTGAGCAGCAGGTCATTGAACACTTCAATTCGACCTTGCAACGCGATGAAACAGGGCGCTTTATCGTCAGACTTCCGTTTGATGATTCGAAGCCGGCGCTCGGCGATTCTCTTGCCGTAGCCGTAAAAAGACTGAAATCCATCGAGAGACGATTTACACTCGATCCGGAGTTCAAACGTCAGTATACATCGTTCATGCACGAATACATGGAACTCGGCCACATGGAAGAGGTTCCATCCAATCAAGTGGAACGACCCAGCAGCGAGTGTTTTTATCTGCCGCACCACGCCGTTATCAAAAATGACAGTTTGACAACAAAATTACGTGTCGTTTTCGACGCCTCCTGTGCATCATCATCGGGAGTCTCGCTGAACGATAGACTATTGGCGGGACCAAACAACAACTCTGACCTTTTTGAAGTATCTTTGCGGTTCCGTTCTCACCGAGTAGCCTTTTTTGCAGATGTCACCAAAATGTATCGCCAAGTTTTGGTACATCCAATGGACCGTGACTTCCAACGCATCGTTTTCCGCGAGGAACCGGATCAGCCAATCAGACACTACCGGCTGTGTACTGTAACATACGGTACGAAGACGGCGCCATACCTGGCAATCGAGTCCATGAGAGAAGCAACGAAGTCTTTTGAATCAATGTATCCTCAAGCAGTAGAGGCTATCAAGCGCAACTTTTACGTCGACGATTTTTTATCCGGTGCAGAAGACGAAGAAAAGGCAATCCAGCTGAAAAACCAAGTGGTCGAAATTCTTTCCTCGGCTGGTTTCGAACTCCGTAAATGGTCTTCGAACAACAGAAATCTTCTGCCAAATAACGACAATGATAAAGCTACCCCGGTTCCGGTGAAAATGTTGAATGATAGCGAGACTGTGAAGGCACTGGGAATCAACTGGTATCCATCCGAAGACAAATATGGATTCAAGGTCAACTTCTCCCCATTTAATGTCAATACTAAGCGTCAGATGATTTCAGACTCAGCGCCAGCGGTTGGCGCCAGTAACGGTTAAAATTAAAATTCTCTACCAGCAACTTTGGCTCTTCGACGTCGCATGGGATGATCCATTGCCATCCGTTGTTGGAAGTGAATGGCAAGCAGTGAAGCAGAGCCTATCTCAACTTGAAGCCATCAGATTACCACGATGCATCTTTCCGAGCCATAGTCGGATCCAATTTCATGGGTTTTCGGACGCATCCGAGCAAGCGTTTGCTGCTGTCGTATATGCGAGAACAGTTGATGAAGAGAACATTGTGTCGGTGGTTCTTGTAGCGGCCAAATCACGTGTGGCGCTAATCAAGCAAATATTTTTATACATCGACTGGAGCTCAATGGTGCACATCTTCTCACGGATCTGATGCGCAGCATAACCGAGGCTTTGCCTAATGTGCAGGTTGAACATTTTGCATGGACTGATTCGTCTATCGTTCTTCAATGGCTGAGTTCTCATCCTCGTAAGTGGAAAACCTTCGTGGCGAATCGGACTGCCGCTATACTAAAATATCTTCCACGGAGCTGTTGGCGACACGTTGCTAGTAAGGAAAACCCCGCTGATTTGGCATCGTGGTTTGTTGCCGACTGAAATTATTCAAAGTCAATTGTGGTTTCAAGGAGCACCTTGGTTAATAAAGGATGAGTCCGAATGGAAGCAAGATCCACCGCTGCAGCCTGTCGATGAAGAAGTCTTGGAAGTAAAGCGGATTAAAACTTTCCATTCAACAATGTCAAAAACTGACTACGAAATTGAAAAGCAGCTGATCACCGATTGTTCCAGTTTTTCGCTTATGGTACGCACGTTGGCTACTGTGCATCGTGCCGTACAAAACTTTAAGTCTATTGGGCATAATCACCAAACCGGCGAGCACCATACGGGTGAGTTAAATCCAGATGAACTGCATCGAGCGAAGGTTAAACTGCTGCAAGCAGCTCAGCACGACGAATACAATCAAGAGTTGGAGCTACTTAGAAAGGGTAAGTTTTGCAACCCAAGCACAATATTTCTGCCCTGCATCCTTTTCTGGATGCTGAAGGAACCATGCGCGTCGGCGGCCGTTTGCAAAATTCAGCGCAACCGTATGACATGAAACACCCCATCATACTGCCTCAAAAGCATCGAGCTACGGAACTACTAGTGCGTGATTTACACCTTCGTGATCTCCATGCAGGCTCTGCTCTGTTGACGGCAACCATTCGTCAACACTATTGGATAGTCGGTTGCCAGACGGTAGTTCGTAAGGTGGTTCAAGGATGTACACGATGTGTACGTCTTAAGGGAAAAACAGCTAGTCAGTTGATGGGCAGTCTACCACCAGCCAGAGTGCTCGCCACACGTGCCTTTTCACATGTTGGTGTGGATTATGCTGGTCCTATCCAGCTTAAAGCAACGTGCGTTCGCGGAGTCAAGGTCACCAAGGGGTACATCGTCGTGTTTGTGTGCCTCTCAACTCGTGCTGTACACTTAGAAGTGGCAAGCGACCTTTCAGCTGACACGTTCATTGGATCTTTGAAACGTTTCATCTCACGCCGTGGTTATCCTGTTGAGATTCGGTCGGACAACGGGACCAATTTTGTTGGTGCTGACCGTAAGTTGCGTGAATTTTTCGAACAGATTCATTCTTCCAGCAAGAATGCCAGTCGCTATTTTGGCAATTTGGGTATCAACTGGATTTTCAACCCGCCCTCGGCGCCACACATGGGCGGAATATGGGAGGCCGCCGTGCGAAGCGTTAAGAAGCATCTCCTAGCTGAGCTTGGTGAAACAGCAATCACTTTTGAGCACATGTCTACGCTTTTGTGCCAAATTGAGTCATGCCTGAATTCGCGTCCATTGTGTCCCTTATCAAGCGATCCTGACAGCGCCGAAGCTTTGACGCCAGGGCATTTTTTAATTGGTCATGCCATGAATCTTGTTCCTGAGCCTGATGTGAAACATTTGCCAGCTAATAGACTTGATCGATGGCAAGAAGTGCAGCAACACACTGAAAGGATTTGGAGTAGATGGAAGGACGAATATCTGACATGCCTTCAACCTCGCAGCAAGTGGCGTACTGCTCAGCCCAACATCACAGGGGGCCAGTTGGTGCTGGTAAAAACGATAACGCTCCTCCCGCACAATGGGAGATAGATCGAGAAGAGCCGGTTCATACAGATGCAGCTGGAGCTGTGAGTGTGGTGACGTTGCGCAGAGGTTCAACTGTATACCAACGACCAATCCATAAGCTGTGCATCCTTCCGACAGATTGAAACCACCTTGTGGCCTCAAGGCGGGAGGATGTTCCGGTATCGTCGCGCCCCTCGTATGGATGCCATCTATTTTACCGCAGTGTATTTTTCATGTATGCTTCCCTACGGGAGAAAAATAAGAATAAGAAGACTCCCGAGGAAACAGCCAGTAAATTTTTAGTTTAAGTACAGTCGTCGCGAATAAAACAAGTTAGTTTACTTTTCCGAAAGTGCGCGTGATTTTTTATTCCAAAAAGGACGCTCCGTACTAGCGAGCGTTGCTTGCGTTCCCAAACCTACAGTCCACTCCGTACCGAAACACTTAGTATACGAGAAAGGCAAAAACTAGTGTGGAGGTGAATAAAATGGTCGGACTTTTAAAATACAAAATAAAACATAAAACTATTAAGATTTGAAAGATTTTTTTAGCTTGAGATTATTTGGCAACTCATTTTTAATTAACTTTAATACTAAAGTCTGCCATTTAGAAATTAAAGTTTATTAGAATTTGTGGATTTCTTATAAGACACCATGGTTTCATTGGATTTTCAAAATTTTCCTAAGAATGCCACGTCGAGTTCAAAATCTCAAAAACCAAATCAGGTTAATTATTTGTTATTAAACTATAATTTAATAACAGGTAAAATCGTTATTTTAAAATTTCCCCAGTATTTTAATTCCTTCATATTTATCAACCAAATGGTCCTACCAAAGATTTATAAGCTTTGCGAGTCCAAATAGTTCACCGTCTAGGAATTAATTAGATAATTTTATATCATTTTTTAGCTGTTATACATAAAACTTCTAGCCCAGCGGTTCTCAACCTGGGGTACATGTACCCCTGGGGGTACTTTCGCTGGCCCCAGGGGGTACCTCGGACAAAAATGCGTAATGGCGGATGTATTAAAATACCAATCAAAACCTATTAATAAAGTTTTGGTAATTGTGCAATTTTTAAATTTAAAAACTAATTCTTGTACATAATATGTATGGCGATCAGCAAATCAAAGCCTATTGAATCCTGCCCTTCAAAACCAGCACAGTGTATGACAGGCTGTGGGGTCTGACAGGGTTGTGCAATAAAATATCAAAAGGATCAAACGTTGAATGAACACATTTCAAAAATCTTCAATGCAATCTACCTATTTGAAACAATACATTAAATAATATGTTAACAACATGCTTTTGAACTAGAGTGTGAAGGTGCGGAAACCTCCATTTGAGAGGCATGAATGCTTTTTTCCTGTAAGCTTAATTGCTGCGTAGCAAGAGAATTAGAAGCAACCTTCTACGCTTCTCGGAACCCTCTTTCCAAGCAGCTCGAAGCCCCATATTAAAAGATTCGGAAGCCTCTTGCAAGAGGTTCGAAAGCCTCATTTCAATAGGTTCGGAAGCCTCCTTTTAAGAGACTCGTAAGCTTCCTTACAAGAAGCTCAGAAGCCTCCTTTTAGGTGGCTCGGAAGCCTCTATTCAAGAGGATCAAAATTCTTCTTCCGAGAGGCTTGGAAGCGTACTTTCAAGAGGCCTGCTTCCCAGTGGCTAGGATACTTCTTTCAAAAGGCGCGGAAGCCTACTTTCAAGAGGCTTGAAGAAGGTGCTACATTCCAACTGGAGCCTCGCCTGCTTTTAAACTTAGTATTCTATTAGCATTTACTCAGTTATTAATTGGAAGCCCGCCATTGCATGAGTATGTATCTTGTGTGGTAAGTACAATGGATACACTATGCCCAGCCCAGGGTGTCAAAAAAGTTTACAGCCTGAAAACATCCTAGACCGGACCGAGAATCAAACTCGCCTTCTGCGGATTGACAATCCTACGCCTTTGCTCACAAGGCTATCTGGAAACCCTTGAGGCGCCTTTCAAATCGCTAAGAGGCGTCCTCGCCTTTCAAAAGGATCGGAAGTCTCTTTTCAAAAGGTGTGCCTAGCCTACTTTTAAGGCTCTGTCTCATTTGGAGAATTAAAATTAAAAGTGACAGTTCGAAAATTAGCAAATAACCCAGTCATAAGAATGGCTGGTGCTACCCAGCAATTCCAATAAGACATCGTTGCAAAATGATTCGATATAGCTCGGTAGGTAAAACGGATCGCTCCATGGCAACTTCCGAAGTGCAAATCGTTGTTGCTATTGTTGTACGCTGGACTCTGCAGAGCAGTACTCCAGAGTTGTGGAACGCACAAGAGAACAGTAGATGGCGTTCAAGCAATAATTTTCGGAAAAAAACTTGGCAATCCTAAATATAAGTCCCAATGTCCTAGCAGCTTTATCGACAGCGTACGAGATGAGCTGCTTAATTGTTAGCTCTGAGTCCAGGACTACACCAAGGTCCTTGATGTGATCCGTGTGTTCGAGTGTCGTGCCAAGTAGGTTGTAGTCGAAAATGATCGGTTTCGATGGCTAGACGGACGAATATTAGTGGCCCCAGATGGCTTCCTTACGGTATTCCAGATGTTGCTTGGAAACTATTCGATTCGCAGTCATCTAAAGTCATTAATTTCACATTCAGGAATTGCAATGCCTCTGGCTTCGACAATTAGATTTGTCAAAGATCCAAAGCATTATTAATGGCTTCTTGTGAGATTTCAAACGTCACAGGAAGGTGATCAGAGTCAAAAACAGAAAGAGTTACCAATTGGCCACATAGCTGACTTGAATCCGTTAAAACTAAATCATTTGTTGAAGGATTTCGACTGGGAGAAAAACAAGTTGGTCCATTGGGATATTGGATAGTATAATATCCCACAGAACAATCTTCAAATAAAATTTTACCATTGGAATTGCTTTGAGCATTATTCCTTTACTGTATTTGGCATTGAAGTTACCAACTATGAAAAATTTGGATTTTTTGCGAGATAGAATTCCTTTGCTGCACTTTGCACTGGAAAGGCAAGTACAATTCTCTTTTATTACTGCCTACACTCAGCGAACTGGACTATCGAAATTCATAACTAGCGCCTTATGAATCTTCGACTGATTATTCCACTAACAGTGCTTCTTATACGCAGTTACCTTCCAGAGTGATCAAGCGTCGATGGGCGTGTGGTCTACATACCGGCCTCCCGACGTCCATGGTTCGAACCCAGTCTGCCGCACTTCACTTTTTTTCAAATGAAAATCATCATTCATAAGGCAACATATTAGTGCTGTCCAATGAGCAGCTCGAAGTAGCTCGAAGTTGTTCCCGTCCTGCTCGTTCTTTTTTGTCAACAAATGGGCATGAGCAGGACAGGGAGAAACTTCGAGCTACTTCAAGCTCTCATTGGACAGCATTATTAAAATTCATACCGATTCCTTGTGGCAAATTTTCATAAGGCGTTTGATTGAAAACCATACTTCCATTTGCCTCAGTGTACAAAATTTGTACAATTGGTTTCTTTGCTTTCAAATGAAGAATATAATTTATGTTTTATACGTTCATTAATGACAATGGCGACCCCTCTACAGGCGCTGTCAAGCCGATCATTTCTGTAAACAAAATAATTTGGATCTCTTTTGATGAAGAGTCCAGGTTTTGAATAGGTTTCAGTTATAATGGCAATGTGCACATTATGCACTGTTAGGAAGTTGAATAATTCACCTTCCTTACCCTTAAAGAGCGGGCACCCGAATTGAAAATTTTCAAAAAATTATATGGATCCTTTGAAACGAGGTCCAGTAACAGCTGTTTTAGTAAATTTGATACCAACCTGAAGAACTTCAGTTTTGGTATTTGCTTTGAACATTGCATCAATCATGTGATGCAATTGTTCAGTTAGAAAATCAAAATCGGAAGCTGACATTCTACCTGAATTGTCCTAACGGCCGTAATTTTCTGTTGAAGAATGGGTATGAAAATCATTCATCGCCGGCAAATTTTCAGAAACAAAATTTTGCATGCCTGTAGTGATGCTTGCATAGATAGGCAAAATTTGAATTCGACGAACTGTTCGCTACCTGGTGAGAGGTAGGAGGAATTTTTTTTCGTTGATTGTGGTAGGCATGGATTGCAGAATTCGCCCGCCGCTTGCACATCCAGGCACTATCGTATATGCGCAAATAGCTAGCATAAGTTAACCGCCAGGAATTTGTATGGCGAAAGACATCTAACGCGGGTTTTCTCAAAATTAGTAACCTGTCATAAAAATCTATTTGGTAGCGGATATGAAGGACAAAAGATCCCTTTCGCCATACTGATTTCAGAAAGTTAACTCCTAGTGTGCCGCTGTAAGCACGCTCAAAGCAGGCGATCCATTGATAATGAACAACGATAAAAGAGAGGCAAAAACCTCTTCGGATCATAACAAGCCATGAAAACAAAACTATCACACTTGTCGACCCGGCAGACGTTGACCTGCATAGTAGGCGAAAATGTGTGTTTTAACTGCCCATACGAAATTCTCATACAAATCTTTATTTTAGTTTTCCACGATTTACTCAACTTAACTAATAATTTTCGCATGAGGAAATATCATATAAACCCGTCGGAAACTATAACGAAAGTAACTGCTGAAGGAATGAAGAAAATCCATCCAGCCGTTTTCGAGTTATGCGGATACGAACACAGACCATTTCATTTTTGTTATATAGCGATTCAGACTAAGGCCGAAGTGGCCTGTACGGTATATAAGAGTCTTCTCTTCTCCATTCGGCTCGGTCCATGACTACACGTCGCCAACCACGCAGTCTACGGAGGGTCCGCAAGTAATCTTCCACCTGATCGATCCACCTTGCCCGCTGCGCACCTCGCCTTCTTGTGCCCGTCGGATCGTTGTTGAGACCCATTTTCACCGGATTACTGTCCGACATTCTGGCTACGTGCCCGGCCCACCGCAGTCGCCCGATTTTCACGGTGTGAACGATGGATGATGCAACTCGTGGTTCATTCGCCTCCTCCACGTACCGTCCGCCATCTGCACCACACCATAGATGGTACGCAGCACTTTCCTTTCGAAAACTCCAAGTGCGCGTTGGTCCTCAACGAGCATCGTCCAGGTCTCGTGTCCGTAGAGGACTACCGGTCTAATGAGCGTTTTGTAGATTGCCAGTTTGGTACGACGGCGAACTCTATTCGACCGGAGCGTATTGCGGAGTCCAAAGTACGTACGATTTCCAGCCACTATGCGTCTCCGAATTTCTCTGCTGGTATCATTTTCGGCAGTCACCAGTGAGCCCAAGTACATAAATTCTTCTACCACCTCGATTTCGTCACCACCGATGCAAACTCGCTCACTGGCTCACGTTGTCTTCTCTTGAACCTCTTCTATCATGTACCTCGTCTTCGACGTGTTGATGACTAGTCCGATCCGCTTAGCTTCCCTCTTCAGTCTGATGTAGGCTTCCTCCATCTTCTCAAAGTTACGTGCCATAATATCTAGGTCGTCGGCGAAGCCAAATAGCTGGACGGACTTATTGAAAATTGTACCACTCGTGTTAATTCCTGCTCTTTGTATAACCCCTTCCAAAGCGATGTTGAATAGCAGACACGAAAGACCATCACCTCGCCATAACCCTCTGCGGGTTTCGAAGGGACTCGAGAATGCCCCTGAAACTCGAACTACGCACATCACCCGATCCATCGTCGCTTTTATCAACCGTGTCAGTTTATCCGGAAATTCGTGTTCGTGCATTAACTGCCATAGCTGGTCCAGATCGATTGTATCATATGCGGCTTTGAAGTCGATGAATAGATGATGTGTGGGCACGTTGTATTCGCGGCATATCTGCAGTACTTGGCGAATGGCGAACACCTGGTCCGTGGTGGAGCGTTCGCCAATAAAACCCGCCTGGTACTGCCCCACGAGCTCCCTTGCAATTGGTGCTAGTCGACGGCATAAAATTTGGGAGAGTACACAGTTCCTGCCGGGGTTGATTACCCGATTTTCCCTAAGGTTACTCGTACCCTGCCTTGTACCATGAGGAGGTACGAATAGAAGTTGCTGAGGCTTATATAAAAACCACTTAACTGATTCACATATCCATTTTAATTTGCATAACAAACTTTTGTGTTAGTTTCTTCAAATGATAATTAAATAATAAAAATAAATTTTATATTTATTCATGTTCATTTTTTAGGAGGTGGCCACGTCAACCCGATGAATGAGCAGAACCTTGGCGGGAAGCCTGGTGGCGGAAATGAGAAAGCAGTACTCGATGGAGATGTTGGCAAAGATGATTCCAAGAAGAAGTAAGCGCCAAATCAAAAATGGTCTTCAATGGAGAATAGACGACGAGCATTGATTACTTAGAGAAAAAAAAACTACTGAAAACAAGTAATGTGGGATATTAAATACATTTTGGTCGTATATAGAACTCAGTTCAACTGCATAAGGAAAAAAGTATTCATTTTACAGTCGTAACAAAAAGTGAAAAAAACACTATATAGAGACAGTCAAAAGGTGCGTAGACGTTTCAGAATGTTAATGTAAACTACACGAAAAAGTATGTATTATTGGTGAACAAATAAAATACCTATTTATTAATTCAAATAGTTAATGGAAATCATCGGAAATCGATTAACCACATATAAAACTACAAATAAAAGATACCAGCAAACATCGTCTCGTAACTCACGACATTGGCTTTGGCAATGCTAAACATTACAATATTATCGTATCAAAACATATAGCTGACCATCTGGATAACGCATTCACAGGAAGCAAATGGATAGACAATTTCTGTTTATTTTATATCTGATACTACACAATGCTTATCATTGCTCCCGGGTATCAGTGAAATGGTTCGGTTTGACTGGGCTTCACTATAAACGCAGATGAAACTTTTGAACCTACTTAATTTATGACATGACTTGTGTTTATGTATATTGACTGTTTCCTCCGGCAGTGCAATTGAAGCAGGGAAAAATGATACTAATAGGAGAAAAACTTACACGCACGTCAAAAACATCTAGGGGGGAGTATGAAGGTAGATGAGAAGGCATACCTATAACCTATCCTTACGATGCAATATACGCAACATTTACAGATTCATTTGATCTGATCTTTAAAAATATTGACGATTGCAGTTTGTGTAACGAATGCAACTTATATGCAATTGAAACGAGACAGAAAATTCAACCGGCATAGCGACAGTAAAATAACAAGCAAAATGATGCTGCTGACACGGCAAATGGGATTCGGCGAGAGAAAAAATATATTAAAATAACTGCTACTACTTTTGAGAATATAAAAAAACGTTTACATAAGTACGGCTCAGACAACATCCAAATCGCTTGCACCAAGCAGCAATTCTGAATTTGAGGGAAGTTGTGCCGCTACTTTGATTGAGAATCGTTCGTTCCCTGAAATGACGATTCTCATGACAAATTAAATCAATCCTTACATAACAGATACCCTAAGAATAACAACAAAATATTCGATGGAAGTAAACAAGTATGTCTACTCAGAAGACTATTAGCTTAATACAATTATAAGAGAATACACAAGAAATGCTGAAACACATAAATAATTAATGCATGATACAACAATTACATATAACTTATAAACAGAAACAAGTTTCAAACGATTATACTAGTAATTCACCTTATTATAATTATTCTTATCGATAACAGAAGTACGTGAAATATACTTGAGTATAATCATTATTTTGTCGTAACATTTTCGCGAATTTTGACCGAAGGAAATCCAGATATAGAGAGGATTATCCGTTCGCCTTTGTTCATTTTTATTATATGAATAGACGAGACTATTACCTATGCATTAGCGAGCCAAACTTTCTATTTAACGTACGAAGTTCAACGCAAAATCACCCCATATTACGTGATTGAGGGCATGGGTGGACAAAGGAATACTACAACATAACAGGAATAAAATTTGCTGAAACATGCTGAAATGAAATAGTAAAAAAAAGATAGGATGATTGATATGGATTTACATTTGCACATCTAAGCAAAACAAGTTTTAGTTTATGTTCAGAGCAAAAAATGTTTTATTTATTTTCTATCTTAATAATTATAATTCGCTGCCGAATTAAAAAAAAATGGATGAAATGGTGTTAGCGGAAAAATCACTCACACACACACATTCACACGCATATACACAGCAAAACAAAATAAATGAGTAATTCACACACTTACACACACAATTAGAAGGTTGAATAGAGAGAAACGAGGAACGGTTAAATCTTATATATGGTTCAGAAAGGACGACTGGAGAAACAGTAATAGATGAATGGTAATGAAAAACTGAGAAAAATGAATACATTCAAGTATCTAAAACAATTCAAACAAACAAAAAAAGTTTATAAAATTTTGAAAAATGGCAAGAAAAAAAAAATAAAAATCGATAAACCGAAAGTCTAGAAAACCACAAAATACATGTTTTTATTTAATTCGAACAAACCATTCGTGATCGCCTTCAGATCATCAGGGGTGCTAATTATCGAGGTATAACACTTCTCAATATCGCCTACAAGGTAATTCCTCGAATTCTGTTTAGCAGACTGCATCCGTTTGCGGAGACCTTTGTTGGTCAATATCAAAGCGATTTTCGAAAAGGACGATCAACAGTGGGCCAGATGTTTACTCTGCGACAAATCCTCGATTAATATTCCGGAAATATAACTTTAAGGCAGCGTTTCGTGAAACGGAACGAACAGTGGCATATAATGCTAGAATATGGCTCTATGGCAAAGCTTATTAGACTGAATCGTGCGACGCTGGATGGATCCAAATCAAGCGTCAGAATATCTGGTGGGAGATCCGATTCGTCACGGTTAAATGGATTGAAGTAGGGCAATGCGCTCTTTAATCTGCTATTCAACATAGCTCTGGAAGGTGCAATTCAAAGATCTGGTGGGCAAAGAATCATCATCAACAACTCTTAGACTTGACTTAACGTTAGACTGAAAGAGTAGGATCATAAAAGCTGTCAAAACTAAGTATTTGCTGGCTAGCAGAGAACGTGGCAGTCCAAACGGTATTGATCCCGAAGTGGAAATAGAAGGGATGCAATTTGCGGTTGTCGACGAATTTATATATATTGGCGCATTGCGCATTGCCGGCTTTCTAGGTGGCCTTACCACGCCCTATGTCCTCGGAAGGTGGGAAGGGTCGACTTCGCGCCTGCTTCCCTCTGCACGACTGGTATCAAGAATGATGATGCCGCGTGCACCCCAAATTGATCTCTCTGCGACAGGGCTTATTCGCCAACACACAGAGGGACTTGCCGACGCGGTGCCTACGCCTACCCCAGCCTTGACGAGGGCCCCTTTCCGTCCTCGGGCTCGGAACCCGCCCGGTTGACCGACGCCGCGAAAGCGACGATACCATGTTGTTCTTCGTGCTGCCACTTGTTCGATAAAGGGATCGAGTCCGACCACAGAGCATGACCACCGGTATGACCCATGAAGCCGACTCTGATCCCTTGGACCAGCAGCACGCTTAAACGCCGGGCACATCGAACCCCCCATTGGGTGCTTGCTGTTCACAGCTTTGCTGGAACAAATCAAACAATTGGGAGGGTTCGTGCAGCATTTTGCCTTATGTCCCTCCAATCCGCAGCGTCGGCAGAGATTGCTTCTGTCAGGGCCTTTGCAGTCCCATTGCTTGTGCCCCGGTTCCAGGCACTTGAAGCAAACTTCGGGTTGCTCGTATATGCCCACAGGGCACACCGACCATCCCACCTTGACGCTTCCTAACTTGACTACCTTGGAGGCATCCGCTGCGGATAGCCGAACCAATGCTACCTGTGTCCCTGCCGGACCTTTCCGTAGCCGAACGGCTGCGGTGGGCGTCTCCACTTCACACTGTCGTCGCAGTGCCGTGACGAGCTCTTCGACTTCGGTGATCTCGTCCAGGTCTTTAACCCTTAGATTCACCTCCGTCGTGAGTGCCCTCACCTTGACCGTCTCGCCTAGGACTTCCTCCGCCAACTTCTTGTAGGCGGCGCCCTTTTGCGAGACGCCCCGCTTCAGCTCGAGGATCATCTCGCCCATCCGGGTACGTCTTATTCGACGTACTTCTTCTTCTTCTTCATTGGCATTACATCCCCACTGAGACATTTCCGCCTCGCAGCTTAGTGTTCATTAAGCATTTCCACAGTTATTAACTGCGAGGTTTTTATGCCAAGTTATCATTTTTGCATTCGTACATCATGAGGCTAACACGATGATACTTTTATGCCCAGGGAAGTCGAGACAATTTCCAATCCGAAAATTGCCTAGACCGGCACCGGGAATCGAACCCAGCCACCCTCAGCATGGTCTTGCTTTGTAGCCGCGCGTCTTACCGCACGGCTAAGGAGGGCCCCTCCTTACGACGTACGTCGGCGCCGAGTTCACCGAGCTTGACATCACTCCTCATCGCCTTCAAAACGTCCGAGTACTTATCCTCGTCCGCCGTGATGACTAGGGCATCGTCCCTGGAGCGATTGTCGCCTACCCTAGACTTCTTGCTACCCTCATTCGCCTGGGCCTTCTTTTCGGCCCTTGACGTCTTCGGTTTCCTCTTGTTCTTGACCAGGGTCCAGGAGGCGTCATCCCCATCTATTTCCCTGGTATGGGGCGGCTGAGAGTTCTCAGCCTGTCGTAACCCCTTACCACCGTCTTTCCTGGGTGGACGGACCTTTCCAGGTCCTCCCTCCCCCGGTTTGGGAGGTACCTGGCCGTGGTTCAGCTTCCCAGCCCCACTACCCTTGTTCGGAGTAGTAACCCTCCGCGTTTTGGAGCGGCCCCAGGGAGCTCATCCCCTGGAGACTGTTTCCCCCGTTTTTGTGTCTGCTCCGTTGGAGCAGTCACCCCTGACGTGCCCGCGAATACTTGAGCCTCAGTCTGGGTAGACTTTGGCACCACCGTCTTCGCTGGCACGCCCTCGGTCGATTCGACCTTGCCCGAGTCCGCGAATCCTTGGGCCTCAGTCTGGGTAGAATACTCGACTCCACGGATTTCACGGGTTTATACTTGGCCGTCTCGACCGCCCTCTGCAGCTTGACGTCCAACACGACTTTCGAAGTTTCAGCAAGCTCCTCTTGAGGTCCTTACTGATATTATGCTTCGATGACGCAAAGTCGATGATGGCGTCCAGCTGTTCCGTCGCCACCTCGAAGGCCGAAAGCCCATCGCGTTTGCGGTTCATCGCCTCTACAAGCCATGGGCCGTCAATAATCTCTACCGGCATTTTTTAGCCGAGATGAAGGTTAAGTGACCCACGCTGGCACTGCGCACTGAGCTGCCGACTATTGCCTCTGGCCTCCTAGGCGGAGACCTGAACAACCCACCTCTTGCGAAGGGGTTGTCGCCTACACTACTACCACTAATTGAAGAATTGACTTGGTTTTCCATTTTGGTCCCACGAGTTGCTCGGGAAAAGAGATCCACCACGCCAGAGCCCAGCATGACGCGGTAACGGACAATTACTGTGGAGGGTGCCCAGGTACCCCATAGGCTCCGTTAAAGGCCTAGCTTATTATTTCACCCCCTGGCCATGCATCCCCTCGGCACGGGTCGCTTGACGCCTTGGGATTAGGGGTTAGGGACGATGGTCCCGGTCTAACTCGCAGTGGCCATGGGGAGGGGTCGTCAAGCCCTTGGACAAAGTCCCGCTGCCCCTCAGCAAGGCACTATTCAACAGTCGAGATCTGTACTGGTCACGTTCTTAAGAATGGTGGAGGGAAAAGAATTATTAAATGGGACATCTAAACTTAAGAAAGGAGCTACGTTCTCTCATCGGTGCCACGAGAGGTTATGCAACTGTTAGGGTCTGTCTGATTTGGAGAATTAAACTTAAAAGTGACAGCTCAAAAATTTAGCAAATAACCCGGTCATAAAAATGGCTGGTGCTACCCAGCAATTCCAATAAGACATCGATGCAAAATGATTCGATATCTGTCAAAAGTAATCATGCTCTGCGAGCAGGGTTATTCGATAATTATTGAAATGTCACTTTTAAGTTTAATTTCAGTTTAATTCTCCAAATGAGACAGACCCTTAGTGTGGTATAAACGGTAGGAATAGTTTTGGTAGAACCTGAAACACAAAAAGAACTAAGACATACAGAATAGGAAAAGGACAAGTCTGCGATCGAACCCAAGACCTTCTGCTTATAGGAAGAAATGTTAGCCACTAGACCACTGAGTTTGTCTCCAAATTAGGCAAAAATTCTGGTAATGAGAAATCGATGCACATTCTAACTATACTACCATTGAAAATATAACTATTCCATGTTGACTGATCAAAGCAACGGTGGATGGTATGCAAAACTGTGTGAAGATTTCGGGCGAACACTCCAGTTCGTTCGAATCGCGCCGGGGACTAAGACAAGGTGATGGACTTTCGTGCCTGTTGTTCAACATTGCGCTAGAAGGTGTCATGCGGAGAGCCGAGTGTAACATCCGGGGTACGTTTTTCAACAGATCCAGTCAATTTATTTGCTTCGCGGATGACATGGACATTGTCCGAACATTTGCAAAGGTGGCAGAACTGTACACCCGCCACTCGCGAAAAATGAACCATGAGCTCGCCCAATTCTACGGCGAACCCAGTATCCAGAAGGTAGCCAAAGCCGGAGAGGTACGATGGACAGGACATGTTGCAAGAATGCCGGACAGCAACCCTGCAAAGATGGTGTTCGCTTCCGATCCGGCAGGTACGAGACGGCGTGGAGCGCAGCGAGCGAGATGGGCAGACCAGGTTCAAAACGACTTGGCGAGCGTGGGGTGTATCCGAGGATGGAGAGATGCGGCCTCGAACCGTGTATTGTGGCGTCAAATTGTTGTTTCAGTGTTATCTGTTTAGATGTAAACTAAATAAATGAAAATGAAATGAATGTTGATATGAAATTCATTTCGTTATGGGAAAGTTATGTTTGCAATATAATCAGTTTTTAAAATAATCAGGACTTGAAAAGTTCTTACGACCAGAATATTCGCATAATTTGAGAAAATTCCCTCGTTTTTTAGGACACATATTGCTTTTCCATTATCGAATATCTCTTTACAAGCTTCAAAAAGAAGTCAGGGGTTACAGAAAATTCAAAAAAATACTCAATGGTTTTAATCAATTATTGCTAACTGCAAAGATTTCCTATTATAGAAAATGTTATGGATCTAGCTATACAAATCAAACTACCAAAAACAAGCATGATTGCCAAAAAAATCGGTTTTGGGAGCTCAGAATCCCTTGTGTATCAGATTTAGAGCGGACTTCGGTAAGTTACTAGTTTTTCGAATTTCAATAGATCTATTAGATTTGAAGAAAATTTTCAGATTTTGACAACTTTTATTTTACCTCTGTAAAACGTTTAGAGTCTAAGAAGGAGGATTATAAAGTGCCTGAGGTCCTAAAGAACAATCAGTCTATTACTTTAGGATCCCAAAAGCATCTTCGACTATTGTTTGGACTCTGATTACCTTTAAAATAACCTTCTGCTAACACACAAATTTTAACCATCGAATGACTTCATATGTTCTTACCATAATCATGGGTAGGACAATGCTTTGACTGTCCCACCCAGAAAAATTCATACGTAGGACATGTCCTACCTGTCCTACCCACCGACGCCACTGATTGCAATCATTTTAGTTGCAAAAGATATGGGGAGGTATTTGTTGTGAACTTTTTAAACCCGATTTTGTGTAGTTGCAAAACTGATATCATGCTAACAGGTGGGTATATTTCCGTCTCAGTGACAACTAATAAATTTTTAACCGAAACCGATCAATTTTCTAGATGCACGGCATCGATACCAACTCTCGTGCTTAGTTTCATAGGGGCGTATTGATCGATTTCTATTAATCGGTTTTATATTTTGTTAATAACTCAATTGTTTCAAATGCTACAACCGTGATTATTGATTCAGGTGCAAGATACAATCATCGTTTATCACACCAAACCATTAAATTATCGACAAACTAGCGCAGTTCGGTACAATAATAAAAAGAAAACATCGACGAAGAGAAATCGATCTATACAGTTACGCCCTCATGAAACTAAGCGCGAGAACTCTTGCTTAACAATTGATTAGGGCCTACAATGAAAAGTAAACAAATTCAATTTTAACACCCTTCGATAGCATCCTCTAATAGCTAGTAATAGTATAAAAATGTTCCGCATCTTCAATTAAATTACTTAGAAAAAACGAATTTTTGATTGGGCCTACAACGTGTTATTTTCAAAATATGTGTAGGTCCACCCTAAAAAACGGCCAAGCCACTCGTTTTTTTCTATCTGGGATAAGCCTTCTCCAACTTCGGGCCGATAACGGGAATTTTTTCCGAACCGTCATCGGCCCGACCTCGGAGAGAGAAAATTTCCCCTCCCGAAAAGCCTTATCCCGTGTTTACTTTTGAAAAATGCCGTAAACAAAGGGTCTATGAATGACAAGCAAATGCAGAATGACTTATCAAGAAGGCCTATTCCGGAGAAAAAAATGAAAATAGACTTAAAATTTTATTTTAACGATTTCGACACATTTTTGCATGTTTTCGATGCAATTAAGGTTATGGATGGATAGATAGTGTTGATTATGTGCTTTTAGGAGTTTTTGCTGCTTAAAATGTCATAAACCTGGGAAATAGGAATAGAAATTATGATGCATTTTTTTCGAACGGCATTTTCTCAATGTTTACGTTTTGGCTGTAGGCCCTTTTCAAATGTTACGCGAGAACTGTCCTATTCTGTTGCAAGTTGAGTTTCCTCTGACATTGAGATTGCTGACAGCTCACATCGGCTGGCCTAGGGATCCTATATTAACATTGAATGTAGGATCCCTAGGCTGGCCCAGCTGATTCCAAACTCGATGAAAATAATAACAAATAGCCGTCAGAACGGCTAACCCAGATGGTGCAATTGTTCACGAACCTGCATTCCCAGTCACAGGGCTTCAAATTTGATAAATATTCCCAGGTGAGATGACTGATTTGAAGTTTGTTTGTTGTTGTTTTCATCGAGTTCTGCGGAGGAAACCCAATGATAATCAAATGGTGAGCTGTTTTTCCGTTATTTTCACACCGGGCTTAGCAACCTCTATTTATACGTAAAAAACCCTTATTAATCCACCTAGCGGTGATGGTGCCTTTCTCGTGTATTTAAAAAAATGTATTTTGGTCATTTATTTTGAGCCCATAGTGCGATTTGGCTAATTTTCAATAGGAAACAATGGTAGAGTATTCTGCGTCGAATGCAACTTAGGGTCTGTTCAAATATGTTCAAAAATGAGTGACACTTTTGCTACATTGACTTCTCCAAATAAATAAAAGTGTGCGTGACTTCGCTGTATTCCTGTCAATGTGGAAGACAGCACACATTGACAGGAATACAGCGAAGTAACGCACACTTTCATTTATTTGGAGAAGTCAATTTTGTCATTCCGTGCCGATAGTTCGAACGAGCCAGACGTGTGTGCTGTGTCTCATCGCGGATTGTGTTCGGTAGTGCGAGTTGTATTGTGTGGTGCTATTCCTACCTACGGATCCAAGGCGATCGCTGTCGGCGAGTGAAGTAGCTGCTTCTGGCGACGCCAGTGAAGCAGGCTATAGGGCACTGTACGGAAAAATCTCTTTCTCTTTCGTTCTTCATGAAATTTGACGTTTACTGGCCTTGTTGTTTTCTAATTTCTTTGCAGCGAAAAGGAGACAAAGCAGTCCGTGCAGTGCCCTATAGAGGTTGCTAAACCCGGTGTGAAAATTACGGAAAAACAGGTAACCATTTTATTATCATTGGGGTTCTTCCGCAGACCTCGATGAAAAAAACAACAAACAAACTTCAACTCAGTCATCCCATCTGGTGAAATTCATCAAATTTGAAACCCTGTGACTGGAAATTCAAGTTCGTGAACAATTTTACCATCTGGGTAAACTGTTCTGACGGCTATTTGTTAATATTTTCATCGAGTTAGGAATCAGCTGTACCAGCCGATGTGAGCTGTCAGCAATCTCAATTGTTACTGCTGCTACCTACAGCAGCAGGGGCAGAAACGTTTTTATTGTTCTCCCATCTGCTTGATTCGGAAAGGAACTGATAGAATAAATAAAATTAGTTTTTTTTAAGTTTTTTTTTCTGATTAGCTATTAGTCTTAAGTTAACATAAGCAAAATCATCCTTCCACATTGCGGGGTGAGAATGGAGACAGAGACTGTGGAAGGCAATGGGTCTCCAAAAGATGCAGGGCGCACACGATTGTACCATGCGGCTTCGCCTGCGCCTTGGGTTGTTTACTTTCGGCAGAAAGTGAAGAGCCTAGATTTTCTGAGCATCAAATGAGACTTGACGCGTCGTTTTACGAAGCTTGAATTCAACCAAATCAACAGGAACAAACTACGCATCACCGCACCTACATACCAGGTGGCGAATGAACAACAGGGCGTACAATGTTGAATATTTAGTGGTCGAGATAGAAGGCGTAATCAACGCAGCAAGCTTGACTTGCAAGGATGTGCTTGCAGGGAAAGGTCGCCTAAAGAACGCCCTGCAATCTACCGTGGATATTCTGGACTGCAAGGAATTGCATTCAGCAGCCACGGTAGATGGCAAAAAGGTTTATTCCAAGTCAGGCTCGCTTCGGGTGACATTCGCCGGTTCGATGCTTCCAAAATATGTCGATATAGAAAATATGTTGTTTCCGGTGCGTCTTTTTGTGCCAAGGGTATTTAATTGTACCAACTGCAAACAACTTGGTCACACTGCCGAGTTTTGTGACAACAAACCACGTTGTGGCAAATGCTCAGAAAGACATCGGGAGGAGTTTTGCCAGCAACAAGCAACAAAATGTGCTTATTGTGGTTTGAACCCTCCCCATGGTTTGCAAGAATGCCCGGTGTACAAAAGCGCATCCAAAAGTGAAGCGCTCGTTGGTACAGCGCTCCAAGCAGTCGTATGCGGAAATGGTTAGGTCGCAAGACACATCCGCCACAGCCACTGCATCGACTGCTATTTCAACCACCGTTCGTGTAAGTGATTATTATGATTCCATATCAATTAACGAATTGGACTCTGACGCAGCCGACATGGATGATTCTGCGGAGGTACACGTGCCCGAAAAGAGGAAGCAACCGTCTTCCCCGTAATCGCGCCGTAAGAGAACAAAAGTCATCCATAAAAGCTTCCCAAAATCTGAAGGTAATTGGGGTTTATTTAAAATCCCGAAGCAATCTGTCCCTACTGCTTCTTTTGATCCTAGTTGCAGTAAGACATTCCCTTCCATTGCCTTAATCCGATGTTTCGAAGAAACAAACGGCTAGGAGAATCAACTAAAGAAATAAACCAATTCGCACTTCTAGAAAAAGTATTCCGTCCAAGCAAGGATTGATCTCCTTTAAGGACCTTGTGGACCGTTTTTTGAACTTGTTCAATATTCCGAATTCATTGAGGCCAATCATTGACCTCTTTATTCCAACAGTTGAAAGTTATCTGAAGCAATTGACTGTTTCATGGCCCCTTCTTGCAGAAATTGTATCTTTCGATGGATAATGCGGCCAACACCGAAGATACAATCACTGTGCTGCAGTGGAACTGTCACAGTCTGAAAAATAAATTAGACGTGTTCAAGTTTTTGATTCGCAATTCCGATTGCGATATATTTGCACTCTGTGAAACATGGCTTTCTTCTGAAGATGAAATCAACTTCCACGATTTTAATATTATTCGCCAAGATCGGGATGATCATTATGGTGGCGTTCTTTTGGGGATCAAAAAATGCTACTCCTTCTACAGAATTCCCATTCCGACTGTTCCCGGCTTAGAAATCGTCGCATGCCAAGTAAATGTGAAGAATAAAGTTCTTTGCATAGCTTCAGTGTACATTCCTCCAAATGCCTCTATTAATCGTCGACATTTTGGAGCGCAGTCTCCCTCCTATCATCTCCAGTATTGATATTGGGTGATATGAACGCACATGGTATTGGATGGGGCGAAACGTATGACGATTATAGAGCGCCTATTTTCTATGATTTGTGTGACGATTTCAATTTGAATATTTTGAACACTGGTGAAGTAACTCGAATAGGACCAAATGGTCAACAAAGCCGTATTGATCTGTCTTTATGTTCAAATTCACTATCATTAGATTGCACGTGGAAGGTAATTCAAGATCCCCATGGTAGTGATCATATGCCGATAGTTACCACAATTAAAAGTAGCTATCAACAATCTGAGCCAGTTAATGTTCCTTTCGACCTCACGAAAAACATTGACTGGCCAAACTGAGTTGATTCAAAAAAGCGCACTAGAAGCTCAGAAACGACGCGTTCCAAGTACATCTGTCAAGAAGAAGACCAGCCTCTCCTGGATGGGATGATGAATGTACTAAGTTGTATTCTGAGAAATCTGATGCCTTCAAGGCCTTCCGTAAACACGGAAGGTCCGAGCTTTTTGAAGAGTATTTGAGGCTAGAAAGAAAGCTAAAAAATCTTCTCAAGGCAAAAAAACGTAGCTACTGGCGACGTTTTGTCGAGGGACTATCACGAGAAACCTCAATGACAA
The DNA here is from genome assembly GCF_024139115.2 of Armigeres subalbatus. Classification (NCBI taxonomy): domain Eukaryota; kingdom Metazoa; phylum Arthropoda; class Insecta; order Diptera; family Culicidae; genus Armigeres; species Armigeres subalbatus. The sequence goes on along the minus strand of NC_085141.1, from coordinate 221,447,351 downwards.
CACTTTGGAAAACGGCCCGAAACATGCGGAACCGCATTTCCACCAACGAGAGTGAAGAATACTCCAATCGATGGATATTCAACTTCGCAAAAAAGGTCTGTCCAGATTCCGTACCAGCAGAACCACTATTTCGAGAATCAGTCACTGATCTTTCTATGTCTCTTCTTTCATCGAATAACTCTGCTCCGGGATGCGATAACATCAAATTCAATCTTCTTAAAAACCTCCCAGATATCGCAAAAAGACGATTACTTGACCTGTACAACTGTTTTATGGAGTACAACATTGTGCCACCTGAATGGCGACAGGTCAAAGTAATAGCTATTCAAAAGCCTGGGAAACCAGCGTCTAATCACAATTCATACTGACCGATTGCCATGCTATCATGCATGCGAAAGTTATTGGAAAAAATGATCCTTTCAAGAGTCGACCATTGGGTCGAACAAAATGCATTACTCTCAAATACTCAGTTTGGTTTTAGAAAAGGGAAAGGAACAAACGATTGTCTAGCGTTGCTTTCTTCAGATATACAACTGGCCTTTGCGCACAAGGAGCAATTGGCTTCAGTATTCTTGGACATTAAGGGCGCTTTTGATTCAGTTTCCATAGAAGTACTGTCAGGCAATCTGCACAGTAGTGGATTACCCGTTATTTTGAATAATTTCTTGTACAATTTGTTAACAGAAAAACAAATGAACTTCACACTCGGCACTCTGACAACTTCCAGAAATAGCTACATGGGCCTTCCCCAAGGTTCGTGTTTAAGTCCCTTGCTTTATAATTTCTATGTTAAAGATATTGACAATTGTTTGGAAGGACAATGCACGCTCAGACAACTTGCAGATGATGCCGTGGTCTCTCTAAGAGGTCCATGTGCAGCTGTCTTGCAAGGACCATTGCAAAGTACCTTAGATAAAAAACTCAATTGGTTGTGTTTACTAAGAAGCGGTATCCTGCTCAACTGAAACTCAAGCTGTTGAATGATGACATCAACCAATCTTTATCTTCTAAATACCTTGGGTTCGTGTTTGATTCCAAATGTACCTGGAAGCTCCCCGATCAAGAATGCATAACAAAATTATAACAAGGGGAGTTATTTATTTCAGAAAAATAATGTAACAAAATGTGTTATAAAATTGGCTGGTTAGTTGTTAAAATAACAAAAATTATATCAAAATTTCCTCTAGCCGTAACATAATTATATCAGAGGTTGTTACCTTCATTTCAACATTATAACAACCGTTGATATGATTATGAGGTACAAAAATCTACTTTCATGGTAATTGCCTACATCACGTATAAAAATGTGGTACGCTACAACGCCGGATTTCCATCCATAATGTAGGCAATTAACTTTGCACTAGCTATTAACATCGAACATCGATTCAAGTTATACTGGAGGTGATTACCTCCGCTTTTCTTCAATATCAAAAATGTAGGCAATTATTTTGTGTAACAACTAATGTTGTTATAATTTTGATATGAAATAAAACTGGCCGAAGACACATTTTTATCGAATTATCTAATTATAACACACGTTGTTTTAAATAACAATCATTGATAGAATTGAGTTATAATTTTGTTATGTATTCCTGATCGGGTCCACATTGAGTATTTATACAAAAATGCCGGAAAAGGATCCATTTTCTACGTTTTATCTCCGGAACATGGTGGGGTGCTCACCCGGAAGACCTCATCAAACTCTATAGAACGACTATTCTCTCTGTTTTAGAGTATGGCTCCTTCTGCTTCCTCTCAGCAGCTGATTGCCACCTGATCAAATTGGAACGAATTCAGTATCGTTGTTTGCGTATTGCCCTTGGCTGTATGCATTCAACGCATAACATGAGCCTGGAGGTACTTGCTTGAGTCACTCCTTTAAAGCACCGTTTCTGGGAACTCTCACTTAGAATACTGATCAAATGTGGAACAAGTAACACACTTGTCTTAGAAAATTTCGATAATATGCTTGAACTGATTCGTCAGTCAAGATTCCTGAGGGTCTATCTCACCTACATTTCTTCAGATCTTTGTCTTCCGTGTTAGAATCCCCTCGAGTTCACTTCACCAACGACAGTTCCTCAATTGTATACGATCTATCCATGAAACATGCTATTCAAGGAATACCAGATCATCTTCGACAAATATCTATTCCCTCGCTTTTTTCTGAAAAATATGAACATTTAAATTGCAACAACAGATATTTCACTGATGGTTCTCGCATCAACGGATCCACTGGCTTCGGTGTTTTCAATGTAACTTCAACCACCTTCCAAAAACTTCAGGAACCGTGTTCGGTTTATGTTGCTGAGCTGGCAGCAATTAACTTCGCTTTGGGGATAATTTCCAATCAGCCCGTAGACCATTATTTCATCTTCTCGGATAGTCTTAGTTCTATCGAGGCACTCCGGTCGATGAAACCTGTTAAGCACGCATCTTACTTTCTTACAAACATAAGAGAGCAGATGCGTGTTTTGGTCGAAAGATCATTCAAGATTACCTTTGTTTGGGTCCCATCTCACTGCTCAATCTACGGCAATGAGAAGGCAGACTCGCTGGCAAAGGTGGGCGCACAGGAAGGTGAGGTTTATGATAGATAATTCTCGAGCAACGAGTTTTTCCCATTAGTCCGTCAGAGTACTCTTCAAAGTTGGCAAAGGATTTGGACACACAATGAACTTGGACGGTGGCTATTTTCCATAGTTCCAAAAGTTTCTGGGCGAGCGTGGTTCAGAGGTGAGGACTTAAGTCGAGGTTTCATTCGCGTGATGTCGAGACTTATGTCCAATCACTATTCACTAAACGCACATTTGTACAGAATAAACCTTGTCGATAGCAACTAGTAGGTGCGGAGCCGGTTATGATGACATCGATCACGTAGTTTGGTCCTGCTCGGAAAATGACGCCTCCAGAGAGCAATTATTGGATACCCTTGTGGCCCGAGGTAAACAACCCTTCAGGGAAGTTCGAGGTGTTTTGGGAGATCGTGATGTTGTCTATATGCAGGCCATTTATAGTTTTCTTTGTGCTTCTGACATCAAAATTTAATATTTTGTTTTTTTCTTCTTTCTTCAAAGTTTTTTTGTTTAGTCTCTGCCTTTTTGTTCCGTAGAGCTCCATAGCTCTTGCCATCCGGAAGATGCTCCCAGTCGAACCATTCCTCGAGCATGACGACACGCCACATCGTCACTGACGCCAAATGCCCGGATGAGAAGCTGAAATTTCCTTATCCCAAATCCTAAGCCCCGTCCATCCTTAAACATTGTAAACTAACCTCGAGTCACCACGAGTACGCTGGCTCCTTCCCCTCTCTTATTAACTGTATAATAAAATGATATTGATTGTATATATCACAAAAAACCCAGATTAATCCACCAAGCGGTGATGGCGCCTTTTTCGCGCAAAAAGGTAATAAATGTAGCCTTTACGCTTACACCTTGATGATGTACAAGAAAGGCAAAACAGTTACACCGTCTAATGTTATGATAGAAAGTTTACACTAGTAGACGACAGATGGCGCTGCCAAAAGTTTCTCGAATTTCCTATGTTCAAATTTTGACTTTCGGACAATTTCATAGTACTATGAAACTCAACGAAGAGCATACTTACGCCTAAATGCGTGCAACACGAGCATCTTTATAGTACGATGAAACTCTTATTGGAAGCAAGCCACGGATAAACTTTAAAAATATTCATAGATGCAAGGAATTTTTCATAACACATTATTGTTCTATGTGACTATGTCTCATCACTATTTTAATATTATCAATTTTTTTCAATTTGCAATTATTATGAAACTCAATAGTGATCAACAGCGTTATAGTCTCTGTCGGATGCAACTTGTTGCAAGAAAATCGATTAAGATTTTCTATGTGAAAATTTGGCTAATGTTTTTTATGGCATTTTGTGCACACACACACGCACACACATACACACACACACGCACACACGGACAGACAAACATTTGTTCAGCTCATCGAGCTGAGTCGAATGGTATATAACACTATGGGTCTCCGGGACTTCTATCAAAAGTTCGAATTTGGAGTGAAATGATAGCCTTTCGGTACAACTTAGTTGTGCGAGAAAGGCAAAACCATGGCTCCGTAAAGTGTTATACACGCCTGAGCCTACCAAATAAACGAAAAAAAAAGTCAATTTTGGTACGTGGGTGCGCACAGACACACACATAACACTATGGGTCTCCGGGCCTTCTATAAGAAGTTCGTTTTTGGAGTGATCATATAGACTTTACGTATACTTAGTATACGAGAAAGGCAAAAACAATGTTCTTGTCATGGCAATATTTCAGAATTCGCTGATTCATAGAAAAGAAAACTCATCCATGTTTTAATAATCCTTAGCGTGCATGCAGAGCATGGATGAATATGTTCTATGTTGCTCATTTCATCGCTGAGCGGGTGAATGTTACCGGCTGCTTGAATCGCCACCCTCCAGCGCCACACGACGCCTTCACTGCGTTTGTTTTGTCGTCGCGTCGTACCGTACAGCCAGCAGCCAGCCCAGCCGTCCGTCGACGTCGCCGGCCGGGCGGGTTGGTTCATCCAGTCAGTATGTTTTCGCACGCGGTACGCTTCGGATCGCGCGGGTCGACGTGATTGTTAACTTCTTGCGAGCGAGCTACGTTCGATTGCGGTGATTTGAGGAAAGCTACGTGCTACTACGGTTTCGAAGTGCGGGAGGCACAGCCAGGCTGGGCGGTTTGTTGTTGTCAGTGGTTCCGTTCCGGTGTGCGGTGGTGGTCGGCCGGGTGTGAGATAAGCACAGAGCAAGCAGACGAGTCTCAAAAGGTGTTTGTGTGGAGTGGATGCATTCTGTGTTTACCATTTCAGCGAGCGTTGTATTCCCGGAAAGCGGGTAGCGGGGTGAAGACCTTCCTTTACCTGTGTGGATAATAATTTACCGGGTCAGGTGTAGGAACGTGCTTATCGCAATCAAACTGATGTCGTGATTTTTTATCAAACGAACCACCACCGGGAGAAAAGCAGATCTTCTATGTTTGACGGTTCGTGATAGCGTTATTAGGTTGATTACTATCTACGAAGAGAAGTGTGAAACGTGAGCTTGGAGCGTGCTTGCGAAATAGTTTGTGATACCTCGGAAGAAAAGTCTAAAATTGGAGATGAAAATTACTGGATATGGCTGAGTATGATTTGAGTGTTGCGGTGTGAAACTAAGCACAGTGTTATTCCAATCTTGACTTAATTGGTGAATAGTATTTGTGGATACGTGGAACATTTAGTTTCAGCACTGTTTTATATGAAATCGTAAGGAACATCAACAGGTTTGTTCGGTATTCTGATGAATATTGATCTAACAGTCTTTTAGCAGAGCCATAGAAATAGAAAGTTGTTCGCTTATAAAGTCACAGAGAAGTTGATGCGGGCTATAGGTACGTATAGGTACGTAATACTTAACATAGTAGTATGAATAACCTTTTTGATATAAATGTGGCTTCATTCTCATAAACTTGGTTGTACCAGATGAAGGCTTTTTTTGCAAAAACGCTTAAATAATGTAGAATTGAAAATTATTTTAAAGCTATTCAGTGGAATACCTTTACGAAGAGTTAGCAATATCCCCTTTAATTCCACCACTTCATTGTAACAGATACGCAATTCAACCCTAACAGTGAGATTGAAATTTTTTATGATGTTTTTGGTCTTACTTATTCAATTTTTGACCGATTTGTTTGAAATTTTCAGGCATAAACCAAAACTTATCATAATTTTCGAGGGTCAATCGATTGGACATGTCGGTTGAATGGTTCCGGATTTTTACGGAATCTCCTTGGGGTCTTTCCAGGTGGCTGTGGGGCCCTTCAGAAATTTCGAAAAGTTCCCCAGGAAAATAAAAAAAAATATCTGTGCACATTTCGAACTTCTTGTGGAAACTCTAAAGAATTTTCTGTGAAATTTCCGATGAATTTTCCGCCTTGCGGTAAGGGGCCCTCATTAGCCTATGCAAGACCAAGGCTGGGTTCGATTTCCTGTGCTGGTCTAGGCAGTTTTCGGTTTGGAAATAGTCTCGACTTCCCTGGGCATAAAAGTATCATCGTGTTAGCACACAGAAATAGACGTCTCACTCAACACATGTTCCATCGTTCATTTTTTATCGGTTGATTTAATTTTTTTTTGTAGGTGGTCAATCTGCCAACGATGGCGCTTCCATCGATTTTGCTTGTGTTCGACGTTTGCGCAATACTGACATCTGGTTGCCGCTTGACCACACAGAGTGGATTTAGCATTGGGCAACAATGTTTCCGTAGCTATGATTTTGATTGCATTTCGTTCTAAGTGAGACGTCTGTTTCTCTGTGGTGTTAGCCTCATGATATACGAATGCAAGAATGGTAACTTTACTTTGAAACCTCATGGTTAATAACTGTGGAAGTGCCGAATGAACACTAAGCAGCGAGGCGGCAATGTCCCAGTGGGGAACAAGAAGAAGAACCAAGAGTTTCCCGTTGAAATCCAAAGAGATTTTCGTTGAAATCAAATTTTTGGATGAGGAGTGGTTGTTGTTTGACCATTAGGCCGTCTGGCTAAAAATAATTTAGCCGAACAGGTCATTGGCTTGGCTTAGATTTGATTGACACACATATCTATGGTTACATTGACTTCTGCACTTTTGCAACATTGATTTCTTGCACTTGCACTGGAGAATCAATTGGAGAACAATTACGAACGCGCACGGGAAAAATCAAGGCTAGGACCATCTTTCTACCATTCAAGGCTGAATTGTGTAGAGTGGTTTTTAAGAACAGCGGCAAAGAAATTCGTGCGTTAACAAATTCAGCTGTGAAAGAGCGGTCCCGTCAGATGGAATTCTCTTGAAGTATATTTTCATCTCAACAACAATCGACCTATCAGCGGTATCGAGAGTTATAGCAACGACACCACAGCTCGCCGGCCTTTATCAGAACCTTTCAACACAGACAAACAGACGTAACAGCTTGAACGATTTTCTAAAAAATCCATCGCCCAACTCCTCTACCACCATCTTGCGAACATGTTACACGAAATAATATTTCGTATGACATTGTCACCAGAAGGCGCTGGAGTGAAATGTCAAACTCGAAGGATTACGACGCAAGCGCCTCTAGTTGTGAAACGCGCAACCAATCAAATTCAAATTGATCGTTGATGTCATGGTCTATGATATTTTTTCTAGTGTTACGTCTGTTTGTCTGTGCTTTCAAGTTGACAGACGTGCTGAAGGTAGACGTAGGCGCTGTTGAAAACGTCTTATTAGTGCTTCAACCTTATCGAGCCGAATGTTAGATCCCCGGAAGATATTCGACCTTTCGAGTAACATATTTCAACTTTCGAGTAACAAATACGAGTGTCCGTTTGTGAAAAACCTGCCGTTTTGTTTGCACAAGTACACGTATTTGTAGAAATAATGGTATGATAAGAATAAACTAAGACACCAGCCATTTCCCATGAGCTTCATAGATGAGCAAACTCTCCCTCATCTTGCTCGACAAACTTCACCGGAAGCCAACTTGTACGACATGAGATTTCGGAGACCAGTAGGACAAAATTTTAATTAAATATTTGTTACGGCCTAAACATTGAGAAAAATCGGAGGTCCACCTTCAGTATAACTGAGCCACGTTCAATATAAATAGCATAGTATCAATAGCACTGGAGAAAAGTTAATTGCCTACATTAATGATTGGAATTCGTTGCTTGTAACGTAACAGATTTTTATCTGTAATATAAGCAATTACCTTTAATGTAGATTTTTGTACCAAATAAGGTCGTTACAATTATTTAATTATAACTACAGATTTTGGCAACACGGTCGGAACATTTATGTTGCCAAAATTGAATGGTTTTTGTTTTCTCATGATACTTCAACATTTCTTCACTTTTTGTGACGCCAGACACACTGTGACCCTTTTTACGCGAATTCTGAAATCTAAACGTTTACACACCCAACCGGCGGTTGTTAGATTTTCTAACAATTCTGTATAATAATCTACCAAAACCTGTATAAGAACAGGGCATATGCGAAAATGTTAGATTTTTATACAAAAATGTAAGCTATCATACAAATATTGTTAGAAAAGCTTACAAAATTGTTAGATTCTTATAAGGTACCCCGGGGCAAGTGAAAATTCGGGGTAAGTGGGTACTATCCAGCTTTTTACGCTAGCTATAAATCAACTATGGTAGTTTGGTTTTGACACTAGCTGTGAACAACGTTTATAGCTCAACTCTTGTTACCAAGGATACATACAACATTGTTTACAGGGGGCAAATTTTCACCTTGTTTATGTGAGATGCATCCTGATAAGTCGTTCATACTTCATTGTTTAATGAGTAATTAATTTTCATTTATTTTATAATTTTAGATGATTCAATTCAAGATCAAAACTAAATAAGATGAAGGCAACTGGATAATATATAAAAAGAGTCCTACCTACACAGACATAAACAACAATTTATGTTGTTCTAATTCAGATATATACGAATATTCATGCTGATTCGAAGTCATACATGTGTCCAAAATAAAGATTATGTATTAGGACTTAGAAAAATCTGAAATCCGGCTGCTTCGAAGCACCTACAAATCGTTCTTCTGATAAATGTGAGCTTTCTAGCATTATTTGAAAATTATTTAATCGTTGCTAAGTCCACGGATCATGACAATACTTTTTTGAAATATTACTCTAGCTTGGCGCTGTTTCTTTAACTCAAGATCGATTGTTATTTTATCATATTTATTATTGATGATCTTTTAATAATTTGATGTTACTTTATTTTACTGCCTCAAATGGTGGGATGCAATATGGGAAATAAAATATGACACTGGGGAAACGACATTTAGTTTTTGAAGTAAAATCGGATTTGATCGCCTAGGAAATAAAAATAGAGTTCTGTCTATACTACTATTTCATCTAACTTGGAACGTTATAGTGTAAATATTAATTTATTAGCGTGATGTTAATAACATTTCCAATCGTTTTGGCTCTTAACGGACGAACCGAACTCAACACGTCTGAAGCCGCTCCATTGAACTTCAATGTACAGCCACTGAGGCTTGATGTCTTCGATGCCTTCATGGCAGACACACGTCAGGATCATAGCCATGGGAAGGTCATTTTACATCGAATGGTTCTTTCTTCTCCTTGCACGTCCCTGTTGTTTAGCCGAGAACAAAGAACGTTTAACAGGGCCATTGTTTTATGAAGCGATTTTGAATGGTACTTGACTTAGATCGGGAGCACCGGATTATCGAATTCTATTAAGTTCCAGATCCATTTTAGACGTGCATGTCGAAGAAACAGGATAGGTGTCTCTTTAACCTTGAATATAACTTAAATCAAATAATAAGGGTTCTTGAATAAAAATATAGTAAAATTTGAATACCTATTCACTGGAAAATAACTCTTCTTTGGATATAAACAGAAACAATGAGACAAAATATGACATTTTAAAACAATCCAATGACTACTATAACGACGCTATAATGGTTGTACACAGCATGTGTCAAAATTGAACTACCATAGTTGATCCGTAGCTATAATAAAAAGCTGGATAGAGATATATTACCTCTAATTATTTTTTTGGTATAATATTGTCTGTTTCCTTGGTAACAAAACGCACCGACTATTTTTTAGGCACTATCAAAATCGTCGCCAACATCTTTATAGGGCACTGCACGGACTACTTTGTCTCTTTTTCGCTGCAAAGAAAATAGAAAACAACAAGGCCAGTAAACGTCAAAATTAATGAAGAACGAAAGAGAAAGAGATGTTTCCGTGCAGTGCCCTATTCTAAAATTATGTTAGTTTTATTAGTAAATAATGTCAATCTGCATTAAGGTGATTATACAATCAAGCCATGTGGTGAATTTAAAATTCACCACACGGTTTTCTACTACTATAATCAAAAGTTTAAATCTAGCGTAATAATTTTCGTACAATGCTGAAATTAAAGTCGATTGTTTAGCATAAGTAAGCAAACGATCTACGGATGTTTCATCCTCATGGGCGTTGTGTATCTCTCAATTCGTGCTCCTGAAAAATCACTAGAAAAAACACGTGATTTTCAAGATGGCCGATTTGTGGCTTTGTTGTATAACCACCTTAACAGGGCTCAATTTTGGGAAATAATGTGATTATTGAGTATATAAAATTTTGGCCACAGTTGATTTGACAGATCTTATGGCCATTTCTGCTGGCGACGATTTTAGCGTCAATTTGTTTTGCGACGATTTCAAATCGTCGCGGCCGATAAGGTGGGAGATTGATAATATCATTCTGAAATGTCATAACATAAATATTAACAGATACTATAGAGGAAAAATCAGTTGGCATCCCTGCCACCAGGAGCGATACAGTGTAATTCTTTACAAAACGTCATCTGCACTGTAAAACAAGTTAAGCAATTGCAGTTTCAGTCACTCCGTTTTCACCGGCACAATTGGTTCTCTGTTTGTTTTATCAGTTCCAGGTAACTATTGTGAATGTTTTAGAGATTATATGTGATAATAGTAGTATTACCACTCCGTTTTGCAATAAAACTACCATGTTTTCACTTGCCCCTGTATTTTCTCATATATGGGGTAAGTGGGATATATGAAAACAAATAAAGAAATAATGTTCTATTTCAGCGGATTCGCCTGAAAATGGTTCGTCATTATATAAAAAAAAACTTCCTGCTACTTACTCCAAGGAATCATTGCTGGAAGCAATAGACATAAATCAAAACAAACCGTTTATCGCTATACAGTGCGGCAAAATACTACAACATCCCCAAAAGTACGTTGTGTAACAGAATCCACGGGAGACGGGGAGAAAAAAGTGTGACCAGCGGAAGACCTGCTGCTCTATCTCCAGATATGGAAGCAAGGATGGTATCACATAGAAAGACAATGGAGAAATGGGGCTTTGGACTATCGCGTCAGGAAGTGATTTCGGTTATAGGACAACACTTCAAAGAAACTGGTTTACAAACTATTTTCAAGAATTCAACACCCGGCGCAGACTTCTTTGTGAATTTCATGCGACGAAACGGGCTTTCTCAAAAGAAGCCTCAGGCGGTTGAAGTGGCCAGAAAGAGAAGTGTGGATCCCTTCATCATTTCCGGTTACTTTGACATGCTACAACGTGAGATCCTGAATGTCCCACCTGAACAGATCTACAACGAAACAAGTTTTTGTTTGGTTCCGAGCCGGATGAAAGTAGTTGGAGAAAAAGGGAAGGCAGCTCATAGAGTGACAGCCGGCCCAAATGCAACTGGCGACAAACTACCGCCGCTCATCATTTTCAAGGCAAAGTATGTGTGGAACTCGTGGTTAGCAAATAAAAATCAAGAATACCGTGGGATGTCGTACGCTGCAACAACTAATGGCTGGATGGACACGGATACCTTCACCAACTGCTTCTGTAACACGTTCTTGAAGAGCATTCCGAAACAGCGACCGGTCGTTTTGATTCACGATGGACATAACTCACACATCTCTCTTGCGCTTATTGAGAAAGCTTCACAGGAAAACGTTGAGATTTTGAAGCTTCCTCCTCATACAAGCCATCTCTTGCAACCGATGGATTTGTCCGTTTTCAAGCCTCTCAAGCAGAAATATGATGAAACTGTCATTAAATGGTAAAGGAATAACTACGGGATTAAGTTACAAAAGTCCACTTTCTCCAACTTCATTTTCAAAATTTGGTTACAGTTTGATCTTTCAAATATCAAAAGGGGCTTTCGCAAAGCTGGCATCCATCCGTTTTGTGCCAACGTAATTTCTAACGATAAGTATAACCCACTGGCGCTGAAACGTTTTGATATCAGTCGCAAAACCAAAAAGCACCTATCACGAATGAGCACCAAAATACCAACATTTGCAACGATTCCTCTGACAAGGAGAATCAACCAGCTGAAACGGTCTGCGGAGAAAACAGGATCAAGTAACCATTGTAAAAGAGCTAGGTTTGAAGACACTTTGCCAACGATCGGTATTTTAGTACAAAAATACCCGAAGGAGCATATCCGTCTTCGATAAGTCCCTTGATAAGCCCAATCGATAATAATAAGGAATTAAATTTGTTCAAATGAATTGATTATTTGCTGAATAAAATTATGATTTATGTTTCAACATTATTGACTTCTTTTACTACCTCCCAATCTACATAATGTTACTACAGGCGTAACACGTTTCTTTAGTGTGACTATGAGCTCAACATATCTCCTTCCGAAAAATTTGTTCTTTCAATATAAAAAAATCATAGGTTCCACTTGAGTGGGTTTCTAGGTGCCACTTGCCCCGTTTAATGGGGTAAGTGGGTCATACAGTAACATTTCTTTCTATCACATTTAAATATTTCTGTAAATCAATCAATGGCTTTTATTGTGTGTACACATCAACAATGAAGATATACAACGATATATACGTTGTTAAACCATCGAAATAAATTATTTTTTAAGTATGCGGTACCAGTTTTCCCAAACTTGCATTTTTTTAGGTCCCACTTACCCCGGTGTACCTTACAATACTTGTATAAGAATCTAAAATTTTCGCATATGCCCAGTTCTTATACAGGTTTTGGTAGATTTTTATACAGAATTGTTAGAAAATCTAACATCCGCCGGCTGGGTGCACTAACATTTTTTACGCGTTTTTTTGAATTTGTTTTCCTTGGTTTCGGGGTCTATTTAAAATTTCGACTAACAATTTTTTTAACGTCGGTAACCATTTTTTTACGGGGATTACGATATTTACGTGGTTTATAAGAAATATAAAAAAATGAACAAATTTTTTTTGGCAACATCGAATGGTTGTGTGTGTCCATTCTAACCCCCACTGTCTGGCAGTGATGTTATGGAAGAAAGCTGTCTGTATTACATGATTTAACAGTCAGATTTATTCCGGGAGTTAGCTCTATTGCAGCTCCAGTGACCCGTTTTAGACTGCCTGGTATTTCATGAACAGTCCGAGGTCACTTTTGCTTACAATAAGCCCCACCTGTTTATGCTACCATTATCAATTGTATAATGGATCCATAAACAAACTTCCGGATTCTCGAATCCAGCGCGTATTTGGTTTAGAAATAAAAATTCGTTGAAATGAAAAAGTAGTAAATCCATAATGAAACAATCTCACCAAATTCGGTCGCAGGTTGCGACTGCGAATCCTGATTTTACAAGCGGCGAATTATGACAAACATACGACACTCATCAGCCGAAAGATGTTCCTCGGAAATAGTTTAATTTTTCACTAAAACAGCGTACCACCACAATCACAAACGCACGTTATAATTCGAACTAAGTATTGTTAAACATCACTACATAAATTGGCTTCCGTTTTCTAAATAATCAGCCAAAACGGAAAAAACGAGTAGCGAAAAAAATTGACATCCGTCGCGCGCGGCACTCTATGATCAGACTTTTCTTGTTTTGGCAACATCGAATGGTTGTTACTAAAATCAAATGTCTCTGAAAGGTCAAGAGATTATAAAAAATAAATATTGAAATAGAAAAAATTAAAAAAATCGTCGGATTAGTTAATGAATCTTTTGCGAATCCACGAACTGTTCCGGAACTTTATTTTGTTGCCCTTTCAAATTATTAGTTATCAAAAATTATCTTAGGGGTGGGGGAGTGGTGGGTGAGACATAAATCATTTTAAATATTTGTATCGTCGTTTTTATAATGTTGTTAACCTCTGTTATAATTGTGTTACGGCTAGAGGGATTTCTGTTATGCGTTCGCGGATTTGTCGCGTATTTGCTCTTCCAGTTGTGAACATCGCGGTTCTTTTAGATGTTGTCGCAAAAATCGCGGATTTTTATTTAAATTCGCGGATTAAAATTTAAATTATAATTGCGATTCTAGAATACTTTTTATATGAGCGTATGAGGAGTATATAATCAACACTTTGGGATCCAAACTCATCATACCTATCTGGATACCTGGTTGGCTACAGCGTCGATACACCTATGCGTGGCGTATTGTAGAGTTCCATAATCGTCGGTCTTGGGCGATGTTCCTCCAGTTTCTCCGAACGTTCAGGGTCCCCAGCTCCGATTCCACCGCGTGCAGCCAGCGTGTTCGTGGCCTTCCATTTGGCCCCTATTTGGTTCTCTGTTGAATATTGTTTTCGCTATTCTTTCTTCCGACATTCGCACCAAGTGACCAGCCCACTGAAGTCTGCCGTATTTTATACGATTCACAATATTTTCTTCTTTGTATACTTGATACAGCTCATGATTCATGCGTCTGTGCCACACACCATTTTCTAGTTTCCCTTCGAGTATTGTACGCAGCACTTTTTGCTCGAAAACCCCGAAAGCTCTCCGGTCCGCCTCTTTTAATGTCCATGCTTCATGTCCTAAAGGGCCTAGTAGAATCAGAGTTTTGTATAGAACAAATTTCGTTTCCGTCTGCATGTTGCGGAATCTAAGCTGGTTACGTAATCCGTAAAAGGTCCTATTCGCAGCAGTGATTCCTCTTTTCACTTCACAGAAAACGTCATTGTCACATGTCACAAGCGTTCCAAGGTAAACAAATTCTTCAACAACTTCAAACACATCCCCATCAAGCACTACCCCTGCACCAACACCACTAGGTCTTCCCCTATCTCTCCCTATCACAATGTACTTTGTTTTGGTAGAGTTAATGGTTAAGCCTATCCTCGCCGTCTTCTTCTTCAGTGGGACAAGAGCCTCCACTACTGCTCTGCGATCGATTCCAATAAGGTCTATGTCGTCCGCAAAGCCCAGGAGCATATGCGACCGTGTGATGATAGTGCCGTTCCTCTGCACGCCAGATCTCCTAATAGCGCCTTCGAACGCAATGTTGAACAATTAATTCGAAAGTGCGTCACCCTGCTTCAATCTGCCTAAGGTCACAAACGAGATTGACACTTCGTCTGCAATCCGAATACTTGATTTCGAGCAATCCAGCATTGCACGTATCAGTCTAATCAGTTTCGCCGGAAAACTGAGCTGATTTTCATTTTATTTATTTATTTACTAGCAGACCCGACGAACTTCGTTTCGCCTTAAATTGATTTATTCTCTAATTAGTTCTCGAGTTTTGCAGAAATTTGTGACTCATTTGTATGGGAGCCACCCCTTCCAGAGTCGGGAGGGGTCTTGAACCATCTTAAGAACCTTCCCCGGCCCAAAAAAACCCTCTGTGCGAAATTTCAGTCCGATCGGTTCAGTAGTTTCCGAGTCTATAAGGGTCAGACAGACAGAAATTCATTTTTATGTATATAGATTTTATTTCGTCAACCAACGTAGACATATACATATACATGTTTGTTTTTGTAATGCTATAGTACAATTAAATAATAAGTTTTTAGTAAAGTGATGTATAATTTTGATTTTGAATTTATATTGCTGAATTTGTAATGTTTGTTCTTTGGAAATACTGTCTAATGTTATGCCGAGACATTGTTAAGTCAATAGTTTCGCAGTGTTGATTGTAAACGGCCATCATTCGGTTGAGAGGCCCAAATTTGGCGTAATTTGTTCGGCAGTGGTTGGTTAAAAATAATGTTCTATGTCGAAGTAGCCGAGAAGGTATGTAAAAGTTAAATTTCGATAAAATTTCAGTTGAATCAACACGTTGAGAAACTATATCGTTAACAAATGAAACCGTTGCACATTCTCGACGCTCTTTCAAAGTTTGTATATTTATAAGCATGCAACGTGCTTCATAAGATGGAAGAGGAAATGACGTCCAACCTAATTTACGAAGAGCGTATAATAGAAATTGTTTTTGTACTGACTCTATTCTTTCTTCATGTGTGGTTGTATAAGGCGACCATACAATGCTACAATATTCCAGTATAGATCGTACATATGAAATATATAGTGTTTTGATTGTGTAGGGATCCTGAAAGTTGAAGCAAAACGCTTGATAAAGCCTAGCATATTATTAGCTTTGTGGATGATTGTGTTATAGTGATCAACAAGAGTTAGTTTCGAATCTAAAATCACTCCTAAATCCCTAACTCTTTCGTGTCTTTCTACAGTATTGTTCCCTAATACAATTTGTGTATTTGGTGTTATTCTTTTTCTGCTGAATGATATTATGTTGCATTTCTTAACATTCAGTTGCAATAGGCTTTTTCTGCACCATGTATAGAACATGTGTATTTCATTCTGGAATATGATTATGTCGTCTTCATTTTTTATTTCCATAAATAGCTTCATGTCATCTGCATAGATTAACACTTTAAGTTTGTCAAGAATGAAGGTAATGTCATTTACATATAATATAAATAAAAGAGGGCCAAGATGAGAGCCTTGTGGAACTCCTGAAGTGACTTGAATGGGATTGGATTTCTTTCCGTTAAATTTTATTATTTGTTGCCGGTCTGTGAGATAAGATTCAAGCCATCTAAGGAGTCCTGGCTCAATTCCAATTTTTTGCAATTTGAAGAGTAACATTGGAATGTCAATACGATCAAACGCCTTGCTAAAGTCAGTGTATAGAGCTTCCACGTAGTTACCATTATCCATTGCATTAAGAGAATAGTCAATGAATTCTATTAAATTTGTAGCGGTAGAGCGACCTTTGAAAAATCCATGCTGCTTATTCGTAATTCTGTTTTTAAGTTGTGAAGCTAGTCGACCAAAATTAACAATAGGCCTTAAGGTCTACAAGCGTAACAAAAGGGTTAATATCTCTTTTTAAAAATTGTTCATGTCCTGCACTTGCACCATGCACTTCTCAATTCGAAGAATCAATTTGGATATGCCTTCAATAAGTGTTCCATCCTATTCCTTGGAGTATAAGCCTTAAGGTTTACACCTACCATAAAAGGGCTGATATCTCTATTTTGAAAATGTTTTATGCTCTTTTCAATCCGTAGAACAAAACTGGATACGTCTTCAATAACTGTTTCGCCCTAGGTCGTCCAAGAATTCCCTGGAGTATAAGCCTTAAGGTCTACACGCGTAACCAAAGGGCTGTTATATTCTTTTTAAAAATAATTTATGCCGTATTTTATCTATATAACCAAATTGGAAACGCCTTCAATAGCTGTTCCTTTTCAGGTTATCCAAGAATTTCCTTGCCTTAAAGTTTATATGCGTTACTAGATGGCGTCATCCAAGAATTCCCTGAAGTATAGACCTTGAAATTCACACACGAAACCAAAGATTTGCTATCTCTTTTTGGAAGTAGTTAATGCCCTATTTGATCCATTGAACTAAATTAAATACGCCCTCAATAGATGTTCCTTTTCAGATGCTCCAAGAATTACTGGAATATGGGCCTTGGATCTACACGCGTAACTAAAGGTCTGTTTTTCAAATGGCCTTCAATCACTGTTCCGTTGCTGGTCATCCAAGAATTCGCTGGGGTATGGAAATAGGCTTTCAGCTCCTTGAGAGCTCTTAGTCTCTTTTGATCGTTTATGCTGATTCGTTCAACAATTGTTCTTCTTCAGTTCATTAGAAAAATCACTGTAATTTAGACCGCCCAAAGGGCTGTTATCTCTTTTGCAGATGGTCAAAGCCCTTTATAATCCATTGAACCAAATCGGATAGGCCTTAAACAAGGAACCAAATCCAGTTTGGTTTAAATGATCACTAAAATCACGTTATACTCCTATAAGAAGCAAATAGATCTTTCGTTACGCGTATCCCCCTTCAGGCCTGTACTCCAGTTCTTGGAATTCTTGGATGGAAAATGGCCTTAAATGGAACAATTGGTGAAGGCATGACCAATTTGATTAAATAATCGCTAAGAATATTCCGCTGGGAGCTGAGATCTGCTGAGATTTTTTTTTTAATTAGGATTTGTTGGACATTCTTCAGTAACCTAAGTATCCTGCGTCCCTTTGAAACTCAAACAATTTGTACAAAATTTCACTTCCTCAAAAGCACTATCCTTTCGAAAACTTCAAGTGCGCGTTGGTCCTCCACGAGCATCATCCAGGTTTAATAAGCGTTTTATAGATAGTCAGTTTGGTACGGCGGCGAACTCTATTCGATTGGAGCATCTTGCGGAGTCCAAAGTACGTACGATTTTCTGTCACGATGCGTCCCCGATTTTTTTCTGCTGCTATCATTTTCGGCAGTTCAAGTACACAAATTCTTCTAATACCAATGACATGCTATGATTATGTATCGTATCGTCGCCCCCCCTAAATTGTGGAAAGATTGAACGGGTACTGAAATGAATTCCCTCAAACATGTGCACTTTATGATTCCCAAAACTTATTAGGGCATCCAGGACCCATAAAATATGAAAGTTCAAAAAACTCGAAATATTTCGGGCTCAAAAATTCTCTTGGAAATCCTTCTAGAAGCTCCCATGGGAACTTCTGAATTCCTCCGGAAAGTTATCCACAAATTCCTCTGAAAATCGTTCGAAAATCCTTCTCATGTAATTTTAATTCCTCCTTATCTAGAAATCCCCTACTTGAAATTCCTTGAAGATTTCTTTTCTTCTCTCCAAGATTTACTTCTAGATATTTCTTCGGCTATTCTCTCTTCAGGAAGAATCCGGCATTTCCTTCAGGCATGCATTCGAGAGTTCCGTCAAGAATACATACGGAATTTCTTCCCAAAATTCTACCTGAAGTTTCTTCAAAAATGTATGACGGAAATCCTCTGATTTAGCTCCATAATTGCACTTATAAATCTATAAGAAATTACTTCGGAAATTCTTCTAGAAACTTCTCCGGGCATTCCTCTCGGAACTCTTCCCTTTTCCTCCGGGATTACTTCCAGGAAATTTTCCGGGAATACCTCCAAACATTCAATAGCGAAATCATCTAGCATTCCATTCTGGAATTCTTTTGGAATTACTTCAGAATATCCTTCAAGAAATCCTCTAGAAATATCTTCATGAATTTCTCATGGAATTCGTCCAAGTATTTCCCCAGAAATTCTTACAGGTATTTTTTCGGGAGTTTCTTCAGGTACTTCTCCAGGAATTCCTTCAGGAATTTCTCCGGGAGATTTTCCGCGGAAGTGAACTAGAATTCCTTTCGGACTTCACTCGGAATTTACTCGGATATCTGCCAAGAGTTCTTCCAGAAATTTCTTCGGAACAATCCGCAGGGATTTTCTTCAGCAATTCATCTGGGAATACTTTCAGGATTTCATCTAGGAATTTCTGCATTAATTCCTCCTGGTATTTTTCTGGGAATTCCATCAGATATTTTTTCGGAAATTCCTTTAGGAACTTCTCTAAGAATTATTTCAGGACTTCCATGTGGGAATTCCTTCGGAAGTGCTTGTGGGAGTTCCTCCGGGAGTTCTTCCAGGAGTTTGTCCAAGAAATTCTCCGGTAATACCTCCAGGAACTTCACAGGGAATTTCTGGACGATATTTGGCAGGAATTTCACGGGAAATGGAATTTCCACCGGATGTTCCTCTGAAGTTCCACCTGTAGTTTCTTCGGGAATTCAATCAGGCTTTCTTCCAGGAATTCATTGAGCATTTCTCGCTTAACTTTTCAAAAGGACCTAAGTAACATTTTTTTCATGATTTAATTTGAATAGTGCAATCAACAGAAGAACATGAAAGCTATCGATTGCAGTATTCAAATTAATTCATGAAAAAAATGTTACTTAGGTCCTTTTGAAAAGTTAAGCGAGATTTCTTTAGGCATTTATCTACAAATTCCTCCGGAAGTTCCTCGGAGAATTTCTCTGGGAGTTCTTACGGGAATTCCTCCGGGAGGTTCTTTTAAGAATTCTTCCAGGAGTTCCTCCTGGAATTCTTACGGAAGTTCCTTTGGGAGTTCATCCTAGAATTCTTACGAGAGTTCCTCCAGGATTTCCTCCGGAAATTCTTCCTGTAGGTCTTCAATAAATTCCTCCAGAATTTCCACCGGCAGTTCCTCCGAGAATTCCTCTGATAATTTCTCCGGAAATTCCTATAGAAAATCCCCCGGGAGTTCCTCCGGAAATTACTCTGGGAGATCCTCCGGGAGTTCCTTTTCAGAGAAACACCCGGAGAAACTGCCGGTGAAACTTCCGGAGGGATTCTCGTAGAAACTGCTGGTGGATCTCCTGGAGGAATTCCCGAAGGAACTGCCAGAGGAGCTCCCGTAAGATCTCCCGTAAGAACTCCCGGAGGAATTTCAGGAGGAACTCCTAGAAGAATTTCTAGAGGAACTCCCGGATGAGCTCCCAGTGGAACTATCGGAAGAACTTCAGGAGGAATTTCCTGGAATAGCTTCTAGTGGAACTGCCGGAGGAATTTCCGGAGAAACTCCCGGATGAATTGCTGGTGGAATTCCCGGAGGAACTCTCGAAGGAATTTTCTGGAAGAATTCCTGATGAAACTCCCGGGAGAATTTTCAAAGGAACCCCGGGGAAACTACCAGAAGCAGGAAACAAGAGAATTCATCTTATAGACAAATCTCGTCTAGCTGAAACCTTTGTTGGGGATTGTAGCTGAACCATCATCATCATCATCAGAGGACCTCCCGGAGTATTCCCTGAGGAGCTCGTAGAGAAATTCTCGGAGGAGCTTCTGGTGGAAAATCTATATAAATTCCTGAAGAAGCCTAAATAAATTCCAATTCTGCCGAAATTCCCGGAAGAATTTTCAGAGGAACTGCCGATAGATCTACCGGAATTATTCTCGAAGGAAATCCTAGAGAAATTCTTGGTGGAGATGCCGGTGGAACTCCTGGAAGAATGTCAGGAGGAATTTTCGGAGATACTCCTGGAGGATCTCCCAGTGGAAATCTTGAAGTTTCCACCGGAATTCTTTCAGGATTTCATTGCGAATTAATCTAGGAATTCCTCCGGAAATTCCATTGTTGATTTCATTTTCGGTTTAATTTCTGTATAAATTTCCGGTGGAATTCCTGGAGAAATTCTTTGAAATTTTCACTAGAAATTATTCGAAACAATTCACGGAAAATTTTATGGAATTTACACAAGAAATTTGAAGATTTTTCGTGAAATTCTCAGGAATGTTTACTGGCAATTCTGCGGAATTTCCACGGAGTATTCTTATTCTTTCATTATTCTTTTCTAAAGGGGCTCTCCTTAGCCGTGCGGTAAGATGCGCGGCTACAAAGCAAGACCATGCTGAGGGTGGCTGGGTTCGATTCCCGGTGCCGGTCTAGACAATTTTCGGCTTGGAAATTGTCTCGACTTCCCTGGGCATAAAAGTATCATCGTGCTAGCCTCATGATATACGAATGCAGAAATGGTAACTTGGCTTAGAAACCTCGGGGTTAAAAACTGTGGAAGTGCTTAATGAACACTAAGCTGTGAGGCGGCAATGTCCCAGTGGGGGATGTAATGCCAATGAAGAAGAAGAGAAGAAGAAGATTCTTATTCTTAAAAACTTTGGGAAACAGCACGAAATTATTTGAATTATTGCAGGGAATTCTGCAGAGGTTCGTGAAGATTTTCTTGGAGTAAATAATGGTGGAATTTTCGGATCAATTCCCGGCAACATTTATGGTGGAATTCCTGAAGACACTGCCGAAGAAGTTGCTGGAGGCATTCCTAAAGAATCCCTGATAGAATTTCGGATAGAATGCCAGAAGCAATTGTCGAAGGAATTCCTGGAGAAAGCTTGCATATTGATTTTTCTGCTTATTTCATAATAAATATTATTTCAGAGAGATTTGTTTAGAAATTCAGATGTATGGTTCTAGTTTTCTTAAACTTATGGAAGAATGCAGGATTTTTATAATAATTGTTATAGCCGATTTTATATTCTTTCTGAATACTAAGTTCGTTAATATTTTTCTCACTTTATTTAAAAATATCTGATGAGCAATAAATCACATAAATAAAAGTATCATCGTGTTAGCCTCATGATATACGAATGCAAAAATGGTAACCTGGCTTAGAAACCTCGCAGTTAATAACTGTGGAAGTGCTTAATGAACACTAATCTGCGAGACGGCTCTGTCCCAGTGTTGGGATGTAATGCCAATAAGAAGAAGAAAAGGAAGAAAAAGAGGGTTGAAAGTATTATTGCATTAAGGTTTGAATCAATTTTATGTATTTTGTAGACCACCGTACCCAAGATAAGAGATACAAAATCCTAAAAAAACAACTTGCACCGGATATTATCAGTCAGCACTATAGATAGTAGAATCTATAGATGAGCGAAAGCATGGCTGAGTCGATTTTTTGCCCGTGCACACGTGCATATGACGTCACAGCCCTTAACGTTTCCATTGAAATCGTGACGTCATGCTCGTTTGGAGACACGTTTGACAGTTCGTTTGGAGACAGAGGATTTATCTTCGCTCATCTATATATTCCACTATCTATAGTCAGCACCCACTGCATGCATTCGATTGCTGGTAAGATTATGCGTATAGAGATTTTCAAATTATGCTTCTTTTTGCTGATTTTTTTTCCACTGTGCAATGTTTTGATTCTATGTTCCAGATAAGTTTTATGGACCGTGGAACTTCTAATGGAAATGGTTTCCTTACCTCATCTGCCCTTTTTTATATTTGACGTCCAATCAAATTATACATAATAAATGAGCCTTCTCTAATAACTGTGCAAAATTTCAGTTGAGTGCTTTTCATACAACTGACACATTTTTTCATCTCGCGTACAAAAAAGTTATTTCACTCCAAAATCGAACTTTTTATGGAAGGCCTGGAGACCCATGATGCTAATTATCAATTGACTCTGATCGTCGAACGGAACAAATGTCTGTCTGTTCGTGTGCATGTGTGTGGTGTGTGTGCACATGAAAAACAGAAAAACATTAGCCATTGCGCATAGTAATCCTCAACCGATTATCTCACAACAATTCGACGGGGGACAAACCCTAGCTGATCACTATTGAAAATAATCACAATAGGTCATTGCGTTCGCAAGCTATGAAGAAAATGGTGTATCAAACCATATAATGTTGGTTGGTTGATTCTCTAATGGGGTGTGCAAAAAACCGTTAGGTAGGCAATTTTTTATGTATCACACCAAGGTGAAACCAAAAGATTGAATCAAGAAGGCTATCATCACAGCTAGGTGGGTTACTCTGGTTTGTTTATACAAAAAATGGCATGATTTTGATCTAACAAAAAGGGAATTACACCTCTTCAGCAGGAGGTGATAGAACCCGCTGCAGTTTGGAGAACAAATCCCAATACAGTAGCACGATTCATCAGAACCAGAGAATCAGAACCATACCAATTTAATAAAAATATTTTCATTTTTAAGACGCACTTGCTTATTTTATTTTATAAACTAAGAATATAAACTCGTTAGCGTCTGAACATTGTCACTGGTTGACAATATTGACAATAGAGTTAGAAAATTGTAGCTTTTGTACTTGTTCAGTCGATTACATTTGCATCAACTTCCTCACTTATATTTATCCTCCAAGTAATTCTTCCATTCATTACTCTCCATTTCAGTCAATACTTCCGACTGAGGTGCACCCTCGAGCTATCCTGCATCGCATTACCTGCCACGACCACCATCAAGTGCACATCCCTCCAGCATCCAGTGCCAGTGCTGCTGACAACGACGGCGGCGGCGGCTACTAAACACACAGAACAACGTCGAGACAGGATAACGGAATGAGTCAGCAGCGTCGAGCAACAGCAGCTTGCTAGGAAATTCATACGAAATCGATTTTCTCTTCCCTTCGGTTGTCGCCGTATACACGTCCCCAAGAACTGCAGATACGGCACGCTGATGCTGTTGTAGTCTGCCTGCCTAATGGGAATGTCATCATCACCGTGAAACAAGTGATTTCAGCAGTGCAGACATTATGGGTCGATACAACCATTTCTACATGTCCAAGCGATAGATTCTTATCATCATTTTGGGCGTTCGTCATTTATGAAAGCGAAACTTGGCTCTTATCGGAAGTGAGCCGGCGACAAGGACAAAGCCCAGGGGGAATCGTGTTTGCATATGGCAAATTGATAGTTGATACGGTGGAAGAGGGTATTGATTTTCGTTGTTTGTGAAGGCTTTTTGATTTTGCACGTGTTACAGTGGAAATTTGATTCCACTTCGACATCGTAAGACGAAACGACATAAAAATAACGGAAGATATTTGAATCGCTAGTGGGAGCAATTGGTTGTGGGTGCGGAGATCGGAGAAGCAAAAGTGAAGAAGAAATGAAGCGAAATCGAAAGTGAAACTACCATAAAAAGCAAAAAAATATTAAAGGCATGCGTGCGAAGTAAAGGTCGATAGGAGTGGAGGAGTAACGTGAAGAAAAGTGTGTCATTGATCGATCACATTCACGGAATAAAAGAAACTACTGCTGGCAACGAGTGCTCGAGGGCAGCGAGGGGTGGCGTGACAAAGTGTCCCTGTTTATGGCTATATGTTCATTCGCTGTCGCTCTTTCCAAATTTAGTAGAATTGAGGGAAAAAAGCGGAAGATAAAGCCTTGGCAGCATAAGGAGAAGTAGCCGAAGGTATGCAGCAGAAACCGGAGGAGTTAGTGTTGCGAAGGTGAACAAAAGGAAAGGGAACAACCGAAACAGGTCCACAGACAGATTGTATGCGTGATTTTTTGATCTGTGAACCGAATTGGAATTCTGTCAGTCTGTATACGAAAAATATTGTTAAATATTAAAAGTGGTCTGAAAAAAGGCGAGGAGGATATTTGGCACTAAACAAACAGATATCTCAGCTTGGAGCGATCGTTTGCGGAACCGAGATCAAAATGATGCGAAGAAGAGCACCAAATCGATACAGTTGCATTAATTTTCCCAGCCGAGTGGAAGGATGGTTGGATTTTTACGGTAAGTTAACATAATGTTAAATATTTAATAAGGCGAAATCGCAATCATTGATATTATGCAGTTTCTTAACAGTTCTGAATCAATACGAATCATATCACCTGTCAGTACTGTTGATTTCTTGCGAATCATATACTTACACAACATCAACTTAAACAATGTTTTCATCAAAATTTTATAAGAGTCATCAAGAAACCGCGTGGTGATACATAGGGATAGATAGTTTGAAGACCGAACCACGCTATTTTTATTATTTTTATGTTTGACAGCACAAAAAGTTCTCGATGGATAATAATTTTAATAATTTCTTATAATTTCGCTGGGACTCTATTTTGAATTTCTCCGTGTAATTCTACTAAACTCATAATGGAAAATAATCTGACTTTTCCTGAGAAATTCTTCCGAATTTCCTGCGGAAATACTGCGGAAACAATCTTAACACCAGGAGGGAACATTAGCTTCAGAACCCCGTCATACATAAGGTTCCATCATACTGGGCCCAGCATTGAACCTTGCGGAGCTCTTGCGGTATAAGGAAGGCTTCTCTGATCGGTATCGGTCTCGTATAATAGTACACGGTTCTGGAAATAGCTTTTCAAAATCCGGTACAGACCCACCGGCAGGCTAAGCTGGTGTAACGAGAGCGTGATGGCATCCCAGCTTGCGCTGTCTTTACCACCGAATAAATAGCGTCCAACGTGGACTTACCCTTGCGAAAACCGAACTGATTGCTTGACATACCGTCCGTACCCTCTGTGGTGGATACGGACCTCACTGAATGCAACATCAGCATTAAACATAATCGATACAAAGTTCGTAGAACTGACGATCGTTTGTTTATGATGATCACAGCATAAAGTGTCACGTAGGCACCACATGGTATCGTTGTAGCGAGGCCTCTGTACGAAACGAAGTGAGAAAATAAAATCATTCTGTATGGGAAGATCCATTAATTACGTAACGCGAAAATTGTGCATTTTCTGCCCGTCCTCCCTCCTATGTCACACTTTTTGTATGAAACATCTGAAAATTTTGTACGTACCGTCACACTCCGCTCAGCCACCCCTCCCTCTGAGCGTTACGTAATTTGTGGACGCTCCCTATGTGACTCCCCACGCGCAGCGTAGTGCTATGTTGTTCCGAACCATTCCCTCCACGCATATTACATGGCGATCCTGCCAGGAGGAATGGAAAATTGAATTGAACTAAGTGATTTAAACTAGTGAAATGGACGCACGATGAAATAGTGAAATGCGCGCTTGATAAAATAGTGAAATGGGCAAACCGAATTCCAAAGTAGTACAGAATTCGGGTGACCCACAAGTGAACATTCTAAATAAGTTGGAACTGCACGAAGAGTTCCACTATGAGAACAGTTATAAATTAGCTATTATTTTGACAATAGCTTGCCTGTTGTTGGCCATAACGCTGTACAAATTATACAAGCGTTGTGAACAAGTGAAACGAGTGAAAATGGCTAAGTCCATAGCCGATTTACAACAAGTATGAGAACTATAAGCACGGACGAATCAAAGTGAACAGTGATAAGCCACAATGGAATCCACAACGACCAGAAACGTTCTATATACCTTGTGTTACATGCAACTTCAAAGAATGCATGATTCTTTGATAAATCGATCATCAGTGTCAAGTGAAGAGGCCATGGCACATCATAAATTAATGGACCACATTTTCGCCTTGGCGGCCGGCGCTGCGGTACAGGAAAACATGGAAGAGAAAAACGTGTGTCATCTGAGGAAACTGGTGACCGACATCGAGGAGATCCTCCGGACGAAGAGAGCGGACCCTTAGGACGAGCAGGAAGACGTTCCACGAAAGCACTATCTAAATGTGAGTAAGCTATCATCCAAAAATTTGGAGAATACATTAGAAAACAATTATATATACGTATTTTGTGAGGACTACCATTTTTGTTGTCTTATTGTGTCGTTTGTTGTGTTATCGTGTCGATGAAATGAGGGTCATAAAGTTAATTTTTTTTTTCTGTTGATTGATTGATCCAAGCGTTCCATAAAGTGTTTTTATTAGTCAAAAGATTTTTTTTTATCGCTTGAATTAACTTCCAATAATACCACTCTATATTTTCAATCTTTGGTAACTTGATAACTGATGGAAAGTGATATTTTACCAATTCAAGATTTAATTGCACGCTTAGTTGGAAATCTTACAAATTTGAAAAAGAATCCTAATCGGGATTATATTCGCACCAACGTTCTAAAGAAACAGAAGTACTGCGATAATATTTATAATAGTGGGACACTTCTTTTACAACAACTAAAATATAAACTCCCGACGGAAGAATTCTCTTTTTACCGACGCAGACTTCAGGAAGTCTACGCGCAACTTTCTTGCCTCTTATCGGAGAAATTAGAAAAAACAGAAATGGCACCAAAAATTGATTTGAGTATTGGTCTTAAACTGATTGATAAATTCAGCGGAGATGCTGATAAACTTACACTTTTTTTTGAATCAATGGAACTGCTTAAAGATTATTCCGATGGGGTATCGGAAGCAGAAATAATTAAATTCTTGAAAACGCGATTGGTTGGTCCAGCACATGGTGCAATTAACACTGCGACGACCCTTGCTGAAGTAAAGATTAAACTTAAACAAAAATTTTCCATTAAGTTTAGCCCGCAAGCCATCGAATCGGAGATGGCTAGTGTTAAACAAAATAAAAAGTCAATTAGTGAATTTGGACAAGAAATTAGTGAACTAGCCGCTAAACTCGCTGCAGCACACGTATCACACGGAACTTTTGGTGACGAAGCAGCTTCTGATGCAATAGTACAACCAATTGCAGTTAAAGCTTTTGTCAATGGGCTCAAGGATCACAGAGCTCAATTCTTCCTAAAAGCGCGAAACCCGAACACACTTACGAGAGCAATAAGCGATGCTCTAGAAGTGAATACATCTGAAGAGGAACCTATTATGTGGATGTATGCTGGTCCATCCCAATCCAGGTCAACATTTACTCCTAGGAACCGTGGGTATTATCCACGAAATAACTCCTACTTCCGCAGTGGAGGTAGAGGACGAAATAACGGATTTAACCGTGGGCGAGGAAATTATGGTCCACGCAGAAATAACGGTTATCAACCAAATTACAATAACAATTTCCATGCTAACAGCAGAGGAAATAACTCCAATTCCAGTAGAGGACGAGGAAATTATCGTGGGAGAAACGAAGTGAACTTAGCCAACACTTCAAATTCAGGATCAAATTCGCAAGCACAGCCTGAAAACCAACAGCTGCAAGAACAGGAAAGCAACGTTCTTGATTTATTTCGTTAATTCATATGAATCAACCATGAATAAAATTCTAAGAGCAAACTTCTTATTGACAAACTTAAAATTAAATTTTATTGTTGACACAGGTGCATCATGTAGTATATTAGATCAACAATTTATTCCATCAAGTCTACTCAATCAAATTTGCGAAAAGGAGAAAGTAAGAATACGAGGAATTAATGGAACCTCACATTCTATAGGTTACATTAACACCTGTCTACAGTTTGGAAATACCCTTTTTCCAATTAAATTACATATTGTTCCGAGGCTTCCGCCAAATATAAAAGGCTTACTTGGTTCAGACTTTCTTAAATCATATGGCGCGAAAATTGACTTTCAAAAATATCAGTTATTGCTTCAGCATAATGATGTAATTGTGAATATACCACTATCAGATAATAATTCTATCTCTGTTAACTTACCCGCCAGAACCGAAATGATAACTTACGTAGAATGTGGAAATGAGAACGGTCAAGAAGTTATCGTACTGAATCAGGAATGTGCACCATACGTGTACATAGCTAATTCATTAGCTAAAGTCAGAAATGGAAAAATCCCAATCAGAATAATGAACCTTAAAAACTCGGATATAACACTAGAAAACTTGAAACCTAAAATTTTACCAGCTAAAAATTATACAATATTAAATATAAATGACATAGAACGACACAACGTAAAGCGTTGCGAGGAATTATTAGAAGAAATACCTTTGAATCATCTAAATGGAGAGGAAAAAAGTATGATAAAAAAGATTTGTGTTAAATACTCTGATGTTTTTTGCTTAAAAAATGACAAGTTATTGACGACGCACATCTATCAACCAACGATTAGCGTTAAACCAAATACACATCCTGTGTATACCAAACCATATAGACTACCTCATTGTCAGAAAAAGGAAATTGATAAACAAATTGAACAAATGAAAAAGGACGATATAATAGAAGATGCGATATCTGAATGGAATAGCCCTATTCTGGTAGTACCTAAAAAATCTAGTGGAGATAACAAAAAATGGAGGTTAGTGATCGATTTTAGGAAAATAAACCAAGTATTGCAGGATGATAAATTCCCTTTGCCAAATATTCAAGATGTAATTGACTCCTTAGCAGGAGCACAGTACTTTTCACATTTAGATCTTTCTCAAGGTTATTATCAATGTGAAATTAAGAAAGAGGATCGTCCGATAACAGCTTTTTCAACCGGCTCAGGACAATTCCAAATGAAAAGATTACCAATGGGACTAAAAATAAGTCCATCGTCTTTTTCACGTCTGATGACAGTTGCAATGTCTGGACTTGCGGACATGTGTTTAATCTATTTGGATGACATAATAGTTTTTGGGAAAACTCTTTTTGAACATAATAAAAATCTTATGGCAGTTTTTGAACGATTGAGAGCTGTCAATCTAAAGTTGAATCCAGGAAAATGTAATTTTCTACAAAAAGAATTAATTTATTTGGGTCATTTGATATCGGCAGAAGGTATCAAACCAGATCCCACAAAAATAGAAGTTATTAAAAATTGGCAGACACCAACTACGGCGGACGAAGTCAAGCGCTTCGTTGCTTTTGCAAATTATTACAGGAAACATATCAGAAATTTTTCTCAGATTTGCAGACCCCTTAATATTTTGACAAGAAAGAACGTTCCTTTCAGCTGGAACTGCGATTGTCAAAGTGCTTTTGATAATTTGAAACAACATTTCATGAATCCACCTATATTGGAATACCCTGATTTCTCAGATAGTAATGTGTTTAATCTTCATACGGACGCCTCAGGATATGCAATAGGAGCAGTACTATCGAATAAAACAGGCAATCCTGTTGCATACGCCAGTAAGGCATTAAACCCAGCCGAACATAATTATTCAACAATAGAGAAAGAACTTCTAGCAGTGGTATGGGCTATAAAACATTTTCATTCCTATTTACATGGTAGAAAATTTGAAGTTTTTACTGACCACAAACCACTAGTTTATTTATTCAGTTTAAATAAACCTTCCAGTAGATTAATGAAATTCAGACTAACACTGGAAGAATATAATTTTGATATACTATACAAAAAGGGAAGAGATAACGCTGTTGCAGATGCGTTATCACGATTATCGATCAAGGAATTGAAAGAATTACATGAAAGAATTGAAGAAGAAGTCCTAATAACAACAAGAGCACAGAATACCGCATCAAAAAAGAACCATACACCAGTTGACACGAGCGTTAAGATGCCTGGCCAGCAACTTGAAACTTGTAAAACCGTTGAAATGGTAATTGATGATGTTCATGGAATGCCGGAAGTAAAAATTGCATTATATAAAAATGAAATTATAGTTAAACCAGCGAAAACATTACTCCAGCTACGGCGGATAGTGCAGACGCTTAAGAAAATTTGTGTGGAATATAAAATCGATGAGCTCATTATTACAAAAAGAGATGAAAAAGCGCTTAAATTTTATAATGACATTCATATGAATGATCTAACCAAGGGCATGCCAACTATACATTTGTTGAAAAAAGAATTGAAATACGTCGACGATAAAATAAAGAAAAAGATTATTTTAAATGATTACCACACACTTCCAACGGCAGGACATGCAGGAATAGAAAGGACACTACGAACAATTAAACAGAAATTTTATTGGAAAAATATGAAAAAAGATATCGAAGAATTCATAAAAGGATGTGAACTATGTCAGAGGAATAAAATTATAAATCAACGAAGGACGCCAATGGTTGTAACTACAACCGCGTCATCAGCGTTTGAAACCATTTATCTAGATTTGGTAGGACCATTATTACCAAGTTCAAAAGGTCACCAATATGTATTGACGACGCAGTGCGATCTGACTAAATATGTCACAGCCACCGCAATTAAAAATAAAACTACGGAAACAGTCGCGAAAGCATTTGTCGAAACTATTATTTTAAACTATGGAATACCCATGAAGATAGTTACTGACAGAGGAACCGAATTCATGTCGAAACTATTTACAGAAGTATGCAATTTACTAAAGATTGAAAAACTAAATTCGACGGCATACCACCATCAAACTATAGGTGGGCTAGAAAACTCTCACAAAAATTTAGGGAATTTTTTACGTATATACAGTGGAAATACTCAAAATGAATGGGACAATTGGATCAAATATTATCAGTTTGCTTTTAACACGACAGTACACACAACGACAAATAAAACTCCATATGAACTAGTATTTGGGAAGATTTGTAATCTACCTTCCAACTTGTCAGAAATCGAAAAGGTAGATCCAGTATATAATATTGAAGACTATGCAAAACAACTTAAGTTCAAGTTACAGGTATCGCAAAAGGAAGTGAAAGACAAAATATTGATGGAAAAATCAAGGCGTGTAGAAGATTATAACATATCAGCAGAAGAAAAGGTCTATAATAAAGGAGATTTCATTCTTTTGAAAAACGAAACAAGATCAAAGCTAGACAGAATTTACTTAGGACCATATCAAGTTGTTCAGGATTGTGGAGCAAATGTAGACATTCAAATTGGTGAAAATATAGATCGAGTACATAAAGCAAGGATAAAACAATTTATAATGTTATAGAAGTATAAATTTTATTAAAAAATTCCATACAATCTTAATAATAATAATAATGATAATAATAGATAATGATCGACATAGGACGTGTGGTGGATACGATTGTAATGAATAATAATAATGTGTAATATATAAAGATTCTTTATCTCAAACAATTATTCAGTAATTTTAAAAACTATTATTAGTTGAGTTTGCAAACTTCTATTATATAAATCGTGTATCCCCATATATTATAAACAATAATAATAAATAGTATATATATGTTTAATAAAGAGTACTCATGGTTAAAGCATATATAAACTTATTATATATATATTTTTGATTGAACATTTAAAAATTTATCTAAGCATATAAAATTTTTAAATTTAAATAGATAGGGCGTGTGGTGGATACGGACCTCACTGAATGCAACATCAGCATTAAACATAATCGATACAAAGTTCGTAGAACTGACGATCGTTTGTTTATGATGATCACAGCATAAAGTGTCACGTAGGCACCACATGGTATCGTTGTAGCGAGGCCTCTGTACGAAACGAAGTGAGAAAATAAAATCATTCTGTATGTGACTCCCCACGCGCAGCGTAGTGCTATGTTGTTCCGAACCATTCCCTCCACGCATATTACACCTCTGTGTACGGAGTCAGCCTGTTGAGGATAATCCTCTCTAGCAACTTGCATGATGGGTCGACCGGCGGCTTCCCAGCCTTCGGCAACAACAGCAATTTCTGCCTTTCCCATCTTTCGGGGAATCTACACTCATCAAGGCTTCTCTGCATAGCTAGCCTGAACATGTTCGGGTTCGCTATGATTGCTCCCTTGAGAGCGCTGTTCGGAACTGTATCAGGCCCTGGAGCTTTGTTCGTTACCAGGAATTTGGCCACCGCCAGTAACGCTTCGTTCGTCATCGGAGCCACCATTTTGGCCGCACCTAGATTGCTTTGCGATGCAACAGGCCAGGGACTTGTGGCTCGGGACGGGAAGAGTACCTCGATAATCCTCGCCAACCTATCCGGGGACCGTTCGGATGGTGAAGAGCTCCCTTTGGTCATGGTCATCACTATCCTGTAGGCGTCCCCCACGGATTCGCGTTGGCTTTTTCGCATAGGTTGTCGAAACACACTCTCTTACTACTCTTGATGGCCTTGTTAAATGCCAGTTTCGCAGCTCGAAGCACTTCACGGCGGTCCGCTCTTTCATCCTTCCTCTAGTCTTGAGGCAGGTTGATCGAAGGACCGCAATTTCGCAACAGTATACCGGGCGTCTGCCATTTTTCGGCAGGGCTTTCCTCGGCATGGTGGCTTCGCACGCGCGTCATAAGACAGCTACCAATGCATCCCCGCTTATACCTTCAGTGTTGACTTCCAGTCCCAGGGCTGCGGTGAAATCTTCGATATTGAAGTGATTGGTCCTCTACCCACGGATCTGACAGGGATCCCTGGACCTCGGATGGTGCACGCCATAGCGAATTGCTAGATGATCACACCCATTGTGAACATCATCCACCCTCAAGTCCCAGTATGGTGCTAGATCAGGACTGACAAACTTTACGTCAATCCATGATTCGACCACGTTCCTTCTGAACGCCCTAGCGGAACTATCATTGACTAGCACTGCATCGAGCTTTGTTAGCGCCTCTAGTAACGCTTGATTCCTTCGATTGGTGCGGCGGCTGACCCATGTTAACATTTCCGGCTATGACGACCGACTTACGACCCACTAGGTCGGACGATAGCCTATCGATCATCTGGTTGAACTATTCTAATGGCCACCTTGGTGGGGCATTTTTTTCCGCTCTCGGACAGGAGGGCGACATCGGTCCTCGACTCCAAGACCGACTGCCACAGCAGCTGCTGGGTAGTTGCACATTGGTTAAGATTCAGCTGTGTTACTTGCACGGCTTCGTCTTGTTTGTCTCTCCGATGAGACATGGAGATACACCCATAACGTGGTTATAGGCTTGCTTTTTGCTGGCGCAGATGAAGCACTCCTCACCACAACGACGACACAGGTTGCTACGGTCTGGGCCCTTACAGTTGTAGGACTTGTGCCCTGACTCTAAGCACCGATAACACCTGTCCACTGAAGGCGGCTGGAGTTTGCTTACTGTGCATACCGACCAGCCGAATAACTTTTCTCGCTCCATTACCTTTTTGGCTTCCGCAACCGGTAATCTAAGGTAGGCTATCTGCGTGCCAAAGGGACTGCTTGAAGGCGTACAGAGGTTTTCTGACGGCAGAGTCCAGCTGCTTGCACTGGAGGGCTACTTCCGCCCCTCACGACCTCACCTCGACGCCGTCACCAAATACCTCTTGGGCCAGCTTCCTGTAGTCTGTACCACTAGCTTGCGCTCCGCGTTTCAGAACCAAGATCATCTCAGCGGTCTTGGTACGTCTTACACTTCGCACGTCCTGACCCAGCGCCGCCCGCATCGATTTAAGGATTTCTGGGTACCTATACTTATAAGTATATATAAAACTAATATTAGTTTTCACCAACAAGGCCTCTGTGTTTTCTTTGCGGGTCGAGATGCGTTCGACCTTCAGTTTGTCCTACTGACCAGCTGCCAGGGATTTTCGGTCCCTTGTGCCCATGACACAGGCCGGCTGGTAGTCTATTGCGGTCCGGTTGGTGCCTTTCGCCTTTTTGGGTCGAGAAGTCACATTCTCTGGTCGACGCCCTTCGGGCTCCTCTACACCCCGGTCTGCTCCGTCCAGACGACGTTTGGCCTTCATTATAGCACGTCGTTTGGCTTTAATATAAGCGCCTTCGCCGGATTGCGGAATGACCCGTTTCAGATAAGGGAGTCCAGGGACTTGGGTCGTGACGTGGGAAGAGCCCCACGATGATCCTCTCCAGCATCTCTGGAGACCGCTCTGTAGGGGCCATCGCCCCCACGTGTCTTGGCCATTACGACCCCATAGGCGTCACCCCATGCATTCGCGTTGGCACTTTGACACAGGCCCTCGAAGCAAGCCTTATTTGCTTGATCTAATCTCAGTTTTCAGAGCGGCTCTTGCAGCCACGAACGCCACCCGTCGTTCAACACGCTCCTCTTCTGTGCGTGCTCGCTGCATCCGCCTCCTTGCCCGTAGGCAGGCGCGGCGCAGGTTCGGAATTGCTTGAGTCCACCAGTAAGCCGGTGGCCTCCCATTCCTAGGGTGGACTTTCCTAGGCATGGTGGCATCGCATGCACGCGAGAGTACTGTTACCAGCTGCTCGCCGCTCAGACCGAGAGTATTGTGCTCGCGGCGGAGCGTTTCCTTAAACACCTCGTCGTCGAAGTATGATGTCTTCCACATACGAGGGCTAGGCCTCGCCCCTTCTTCCGTCCGCTGAATGCTGGTCGTTTAGTCGATACTGTAGCCAGGTGATCGCTGTGAGTGTAACCATCATCTACCCTCCAGTTCGAACTACTCGTTTGGCCAGGGCTCCAGAACGTAACATCGATAATCGACTCGGCCCCGTTCCAGCTGTAGGTACTTTTGGTAGCGACATTAGCCAAGTCCACATTCAACATAGCCAGTGATTCCAGCAGGATCTGCCCCCGTTGATTCGTGGATCGGCTTCCCCATTCCACGGCCCAAGCGTTGAAGTCCCCCGCTATTACCACCGGCCTACGCCCCATCAAGTTAGCCGTCAAAT
Source organism: Armigeres subalbatus (assembly GCF_024139115.2). Lineage (NCBI taxonomy): Eukaryota > Metazoa > Arthropoda > Insecta > Diptera > Culicidae > Armigeres > Armigeres subalbatus. Next base: position 221,412,125 of record NC_085141.1, on the reverse strand, counting down.
AATCTAGCATTCGACCCAACTGCTCGATCGACCATCGAGGAGGCGCATAGCAGCTGTAGAAGAAGACCCCGTTGATTTTGGCAATGACGAAGCCCTCGTGTGTCGAAGACACCAATTGGACTGGGTATTTCCCCGTTGTCCATATCGCCGCCATTTCAGACCTATCGGTGACCCAACTACCGATCCTGGCGGGTACCCGGTAAGGATCTACCATGATGGCGATATCTGTCCCCATTCAGTAACTGTCTGACACAACAGTTGCTGGGCTGCATCACAGTGGTTCAGATTTAGCTGCGTTACCTGCACTGTGATTTTGCAGCACACTTAAACGCCGGGCACTTCGAACTCCCCATGGGGTGCGTGCTGTCCGCAGCTTTGCTGGAACAGATCAAACAGTTGGGAGGGTTTGTGCAGCATTGTGCCTTATGTCCCTCCAATCCGCAGCGTTGACAGAGCTTGCTTCTTGACCCCACCTTGACGCTCCCTAACTTGACTACCTTGGAGGCGTCCGCTGCAGATAGCCGATCCAATGCTACCTGTGTCCCGGCCGGACCTTTCCGTAGCCGAACGGCTGCGGTGGGTGTCTCCACTTCACACTGTCGCCGCAGTGCCATGACGAGCTCTTCGACTTCGGTGATCTCGTCCAGGTCTTTAACCCTTGGACCCTCTTAACCCTCCGTCGTGAGTGCCCTCACCTTGACCGTCTCGCCTAGGACTTCCTCTGCCAACTTCTTGTAGGCGGCGCCCTTTTGTGAGACGCCCCGCTTCAGCTCGATGATCATCTCGCCCATCCGAGTACGTCTTATTCGACGTACGTCGGCGCCGAGTTCACCAAGCTTGACGTCACTCCTCATCGCCTTCAAGACGTCCGAGTACTTAGCCTCGTCCGTGATGACTAGGGCATCGCCTCTGGAGCGATTGGCGCCTACCCTAGACTTCTTGCTACCCTCGTTCGCCTGGGCCTTCTTTTCGGCCCTTGACGTCTTTGGTTTTCTCTTGTTCTTAACCAGGGTCCAGGAGACGTCATCCCCCTCTATTTCCCTGGTCTGGTGCGGCTGAGAGCTCTCAGCCTGCCGTAACCCCTTACCACCGTCTTTCCTGGGTGGACGGACCTTTCCAGGTCCTTCCTCCCCCGGTTTTGGAGATACCTGACCGGGGTTCAGCTTCCCAGCCCCACTACCCTTGTTCGGGGTAGTAACCCTCCGCGTTTTGGGTAGACTTTGGCACCACCGTCTTCGCTGGCACGCTTACTTCAGATCACTTAAACTTTTTTCTTCTATTACATAGGGGCTGATACTTGCGGGAACGAACAAAAACGTGACAGCAAATTCAAAAGCAACCATCTGCGAGCATGGGTTGCTGCGATGGGTCCTTTATCAGATCTCAATCAATCCTGATGGCTCCATTAATAAGCAACTCTGAGCTGCAGCAATTACTTTGAATTAGGTTGGAAGAGCAAAAAGCGTATTAGATTTTGGGACAGACTTCGTGAAAAATTGAAAAAAATAAAGTCTTATAAACATCCGAATGCGATTAATTAATTTTCTTAATTGACACATTTTCGTTTACGAAAGTTTTAGAATCCAACACCAATACAAACTCAAAGTTAATGCAATGAGCCTCATTCTAGTCACTAAAGTTCAGGATGAAAAATTGGTATAATAGCTTGTTTGGTTCGGTAAACAATTTCTTGCTTGAGTAAATATTTAGTTTTCGAGTCAAACTGCTTTAATAATAAATAGTTTATTCGGAAGCCTGTAGGGTTCAAATTCCAAAATCAATAAAAATACTCCTGTACCGGTATTTTCTCGGTACCACCCGTACTGGACTTCTCAGTACCGCAGTACCGATACTGTTGAAAGGGGAACCCTACTTATTGGCGGGTAGTGTATATGCAAGTATGGAATCAATTTTTCAAAATAAACCCTGACATCAATTAAAAGAAAGTTATTTTTCGTCATCAGCATTCAGCAATTACACACTAAACTTTTTCGAGATGACGCACCCAAACTTTGACTCCCCGAGTAGGACAACAGGTTACGAATGTTTTAGTGCTTTTACTGTTCACTGTCTACTCTCCTGTGCAGGTAGCTTGTTAGGTCGAAAGATCATCCCGTGGTGAGACACGATAGAGAAAACATTTGGCTGGCTCGTCCAGAAACACTACAAGGAATCAAAATCTAGTGTCTGCTGAGTGGCGATTTCTTTTGGATTGTAGTAATTTAAATTTTAGGACCTTCATAAATGTATAGTGAGATCATCTATTTACATATTCAATCATTAATCATAAAGGGGACAGATCATGGTATTTAACGTATTCCAAGATACGCTGCAGCCATGTCGTTTAAAATCTCAATTACAATACTATGAATGAACCACCTGTGGTGTAACAACAACATCCACAACTGGCAGTGGGTCAGATCAACCAGAACAGCAACGGACAGTACCGAACGACCACTCCAAACTTTGAACTCTATTGTCGGACGTTTCCACGCGCGCCGCGAATGTAGATCAGCTCACTGCGCACACCCAATACGTCTCGATTGACAGACCCGGTGGGGCTCATCTACGCCACATATTCCAGTCACGTTCCGGCTGTTTCACCATAAGCCATAAATTCGTAAATGGTAAACTCGCTCTGATGACAAGCACCACAACGATCACGGTAGGTATTGGCAACGGTATGCGCAAGCGAGATAACAGCCACTTGCAAGACCATACACCGATGTACAAAAGGGGGGACCGAGCGCGTTCAAAATTTTGACCCCCAGCGGCTACCAGTGGACAGTAAAAGGCGTCGCGCAAACGAAGAAAAGCGATTTATAATTTATTCGAAATAGAAGCGAAAAAGTAATGTTATAAGCTTGCCCACCAGATTTGGTGTTGTTCGATGAAAAAAGTTTTACCGGCGATTAGAAGAACCCAGGGAAACAATAGACCGTAACGGTGCTTGCGCACGTTCTCTTTACTAATGGGGGACCCACTAAAATGGGGCTGAATGATTGAAGTCCGAGTTTAATACCCGCAGAACGAGGGCCAGTTATAATGATTTGATGCGCGCACCAACCGACAGTGACCAAGCCCTCTATTATGCGCGGAGGGAAGCGTGGCTAGGAGGACGGTAATTGACATTTCCTACACCGTGTCCATTGATGCTATTTGTGTGATACTCTTTATCAGCTGTTGGCACATCAATCAATGCCTGCAAATGAAGACGATAATTGCCAAATACATTACAAATTAATCACTGCCGGCAGGGTGGTATGCTGGGGCTAATGAATTGAGGGAAGGCAAACGAATATATTATTAAAAAGTAACGGCAGTTTATGGGTATGGTAACAACAATTTCCTCAGAAAGAGAATTATGTTATCTCAGCGAAAGCTTGAGCGAGGTCAGTTGGTAACTTGGTCATATGGTAAGGAGGATAATAAAAAAACAGTTTCGAAAAGCGATAGTTTATCACACAGCCAAACATGAATAACAGCCTCATGTTTGCTTAATTTCCTATCTACATGGAATAGTTATGCATTTATGGTCAGTAAAGATTTCGGTAGAAAAATGTCATTTAATTAATATGTTGAAAACTTTTTTTTTAGAAATCATTTTTTACGCATTTTTTTCTTAAACATTACATTATTATTATATTATTTTGTTTAGTAGTTGTTAAAGTTCATCTGGTATTAGTTTTTTTTTTAAGAACTCAGTGAGTATTGAGTGTTTCCATATATGTAGATATGGTTAACCTCATGCATGTTTTGTACTTGGTAAACTTGGCCCTCCTTAGCCGTGTGGTAAGACGCGCGGCTACAAAGCAAGACCATGCTGAGGGTGGATGGATTCGATTCCTGGTGCCGGTCTAGGCATATTTTCGGATTGGAAATTGTCTCGACTTCCCTGGGCATTAAAGTATCATCGTGTTAGCCTCACGATATACGAATGCAAAAATGGTAACATGGCTCTGAAACCTCTCAGTTAATAACTGTGGAAGTGCTAAAATGAACACTAAGCTGCGAGGAGGCTCTGTTCCAGTGTGGGGAGGTAATGCCAATAAGAAGGAGAAGAAACTTGGTAACGATTATGCAGAGATTATACTACGGTCGATCCTAGGTCGTCATCGACCTAGTCCTTTCAGAACTTGTATCACGAGCGCGCGCCCTCATTCTTTTCGGCGGCGTCGCTCGTTTACTCTCACCCGCACTGTGTATGGCAAAGCATTGCTGTTGCTTTCTTCACATCGGCGCATAACCTCAACGATTAAGCACATACATCACTATTCCTATTTCCAACTAATAGAACTGCCATCGCCATTAGTGAGCCATCAGCCGATATATCACATATCGCATTCGAAATGCACTTTGCCTGTCTTGGAATTCGAACCTCCCACACAGCAATCAACATCGCCGCGCCGCGCCGGTCGGTCACATCCGCTGTGTACGACCTGTGCTGTGGTTTTTCACGCAGGTTGATGCCATTCATCCCGTGTGAATGATTCCCGGCCAATGCGCTGACAGGAGTCGAGACGAGATGCTTCCCCAGTGCAGTCGGATAGCAGTTGCATTTTTTCGTTGCAAACCTCATCTCAAGTATCATCCATGGAAATGACGTGTTTACACAGGTTTTCACTGCGGATCACTCGTCGTCGGATGCATTGGATGGGATATCGGTTTCACCGTGTCTCGAAGTCAGCCTAGTGGAAATGGGTTTCTTCCAGATAAGATTGCCATCCCCGGATTGCTTGCTTTTGATGTTCAGTGGGAATATGGAGTGTGATGGTTTCGCATATAAAACTCATTGGAGCGAGCAGTTTGCCTCGACGGTAGAAGCAAAAGAATACAGAGTAAAGTTATTTACTTTTCGTTTGAAGAGACTATACAACTGTGTGAACGACAATTTGAACTGGGTTCAAATGCCGAATACCTATATCAACAATATGTTCTACTGGGATGTGAGGCTACTATTCTAGCAAGAAGCCAAGAACGACGTGCCGCTGTATAATTAGTTTGAATTACTTGAAGAATGGCATTTACCGACTTTTTTTTTCTTTTATCGTCCGACTCGATGAAATGCCCGAGATAAGCAACCGGAAGAAAATAGAGAAAAGGCAATCGAGAATTCCTAAGGTGGTGGAGCCACGTGATGCGTGGACTCGAATGAACGGCATTCTAAATGTCCATGAACTCACGGCTTTTTTATTAGCCGGGCGCTGTCCCTGATATCAAAATTATCCAATTTGTGACAAAAGAACGATAGATTTCTATTTTTGTTCTGTTTTTTTTTGTATTGCCGCCTGGCAAACTATTCTTCATTTAACACTGTCACAGTTCAAAGTTTACCATTTTTGCATTCGTATTACTATGGAACTTTTATGCCCAGGGAATTCCAGGAAATTTCCTAGACCGAGAATCGAACCCAGCCATGGACTTGCTTTATAGTCGCGCCCGAGCGTTGTTGTATTCCGCCCCCAGAAGTTGCATTCCATCCGGATGGATCCCAATTTTTGATTTATACTAATTTTGAGGCTATTCACAGTACGGTTCCAGAATTATTCCAGATTCCGTTGGGGTCAGTTGTCCCCGGAATAAGTGGCCATTTACGATTTTAAGTTAAAACAGGTCGTGCGACGCCTCAAACTTCATGATTTCACAAAGCAATGTTGCGAATGATATTTTTGGGGTTCCTGGCCCACTCGGACTCAATCTGGCCACATCGGTCACAATCCGGGGACAAACGGAATGGATATTTTCTAAATTGATTCAAAATAGGTCGTGCGACACTTCAAACTTCATGATTTTACAAAGCAATTATGGGAATGATATTTTTAGGGTTCCTGGCCCACTCGGATTCAATCCGGTCACATCGGTCACAATCCGGGGACCCACGGAATGGCCATTTTCTAAATTGATTCAAAATAGGTCGTGCGACACCTCAAACTTCATAATTGTACAAAGCAATTATGGGAATAATATTCTTAGGGTTCCTGACCCACTCGGATTCAATCCGGCCACATCGGTCCCAATCCGGGGACCAACGGAATGGCCATTTTCTAAATTGATTCAAAATAGGTCGTGCGACACCTCAAACTTCATGATTTTACAAAGCAATGATGAGAATGATATTTTTAGGGTTCCTGACCCACTCGGATTCAATCCGGCCACATCGGTCCCAATCCGGGGACCAACGGAATGACCATTTTCTAAATTGATTCAAAATAGGTCGTGCGACACCTCAAACTTCATGATTTTACAAAGCAATGATGGGAATGATATTTTTAGGGTTCCTGGCTCACTCGGATCCATTCCGGCCATAATCCGGAGGACCTACGGAATGGCCATTTTCTAAATTGATTCAAAATAGGTCGTGCGACACCTCAAACTTCATGATTTCACAAAGCAATGATTGGAATGATATTTTTAGGGTTCCTGGCCCACTCGGATTCAATCTGGCCACATCGGTCACAATCCGGGGACCTACGGGTTGGCCATTTTCTAAATTAATTCAAAATAGGTCATGTGACACCTCAAACTTCATGATTTTACAAAGCAATGATGGGAATGATACAAGGGCGTAGCCAGAGTGGGCAGGTTGGGGCGAAACAACTCGAAAAGTTTCGGGCTCAAGAATTCTCCTTGAAATCCTTCTAGAAGCTCCCCTGGCAACTTCTAAATTCCTCCGGGAAGTAATCCGCAAATTCCTCTGTAAATCGTTCGAAAATCTTTCTCATGTAATTGTAATTTATCCTTATCTAGAAACCCCTCACTAAATTTGTTTTTTAGGAAATTCATGAGGAAATTTCTTGAAGATTTCTTTCTTCTCCAATTTTTCCTTCAAGACATTTCTTTGGCTATTCTTCCTATCCTTCCATCCTTCCAAAATTCCGCTAGAAGTTTCATCAGAAATTTATGACGGAAATCCTCCGATTTCGCTCCACAATTTCACTTGAAAATCTATAAGAAGTTCCATCAGGAAATTCTTCTAGGAACTTCTCCGGGCATTCCTCAAGGAACTCTTCCTTTAATTCCTCCAGGATAACTTTCAGGAGTTTTTCCGGTAATACCTCCATAAATTTAATAGCGCAATCCTCTAGGATTTCATTCTTGAATTCTTTCCGCTATTACTTCAGAATATTCTTCAAGAATTCTTCTAAAAATTTCTTTACAAATTTATCCAGGAATTCGTCCATATATTTCCTCGGAAATTCTTCCAGGTATTTTCCCGGGAATTGCCCCAGGTACTTCTCCAGGAATTCCTTCAGGAATTCCTCTCGAAATTTTTCCGCGGGATTGTCCTGGGATGCGTTCCGGACTTCATTAGAAATTCACTCCAGAATTTCATTCGGATATTAATTTGAGAGTTCCTCCACGATATCTTTCAAGAGTTCTTCCAAGTATTTCTTCAGAGCTATCTCCAGGAATTCATTCGATAATTTCTTCAGCATTTCATCTGGGAATTTCTGTATTAATTCCTCCTGGTATTTTCCGGGAATTTTTTCCTTCAGATATTTATCCAGAAATTCCTTCATGAACTTTTTCAAGAATTAGCTCAGGACTTCCTTGTGAGAATTCTTCCGGAAGTGCTTGTGGGACCTCCTCCAGGAGTTTTTCCAAGAGTTCCTCCGGGAATCCCTCCAAGAACTTCTCAGGGAAATATATGGCAGGAATTTTACGGGAAATGGGATTTCGGAAGTTCCTCTAGAAATTCAACTCCGGGTATTCCATCAACTGTTCCTCTGAAAATTTCTCCGGGAGTTCCAGCAGTAGCTGCTTCGGGAATTCATCCAGGCTTTTTTTTAGAATTTATCTACAACATCCTCCAGAAGTTCCTCGGAGAATTTCTCTGGAAGTTGCTCCGGGAGATCTTTTGAAAACTCTTCCAGGAGTTCCTCCTGGAATTCTTACGGAAGTTCATTTGGGAGTATATCCAAAAGTTCTTACGAGAAATACTCTAGATATTCTTCCTGTAGTTCTTTAAAAAATTCCTCCAGAAGTTCCACCGGAAGTTCCTCCGAAAAATCCTCTGATATTTCTCCGGAAATTCCTCCAGAAATTCCTCCAGGAGCTCCTCCGGAAATTACTCCAGGAGTTCCTTCTTAGAGGAACACTCGGGGGAACTGCCGTATAAACTTCCGGAGGAATGCTCATAGAAACTGCTGGTGGATCTCCCGGAGGAATTCTCGTAGTAACTGCAGAAAGCTCCCGGAGGAATTTCAGGAGGAACTCCTTGCAGAATTCCTTTGGGAGGAGTTTGGGAGGACTAAATGATTTCTTGAAAAAAGCCTGCATGATTTCCTGGAAGAGCTACTGGTGGAACTCCCGGAGGAATTCTTGAAATAACTTCCGGAGGAATTTCTGAAAAAAACTCCTGAGAGAATTTTCAAATGAACCCCCGAAGGAACTGACAGTGAAACTACCAGAAGAATGCTCGAAAAAATTCTTGGATAATTCATCTTATGCAAAAATCTCGTCAAGCTGAAACCTTTCTAGGAGTATGTGGCTGAGCTGGATCATCATCATCATCAGAGGACCTCCCGGAGATTACCTTCAGGAGCTCCCAGAGAAATTCTTGGTGAAGCGTGGAATTCCCGGAGGAACTCCAGGAGGAATTTTCAGAAAAACTTCAGAAAAACGGACTTCTTTGAGGATTTCTTTGGTAATTAATCTAGGAACTCCTCCGAAAATTCCATTATTGATTTCAATTACGGTATAATTTCTGTATAAATTTTCGGTGGAATTGCTGGGTCCCTGGATTGTGACCGATGTGGCCAGATTGAATCCGAGTGGGCCAGGAACCCTAAAAATATCATTCTCATCATTGCTTTGTGAAATCATGAATTTTGAGGTGTCGTACGACCTATTTTGAATCAATTTAGAAAATGGCCATTCCGTAGGTCCTCCGGATTGTGGCCGGAATGGATCCGAGTGAGCCAGGAACCCTAAAAATATCATTCCCATCATTGCTTTGTAAAATCAAGAAGTTTGAGGTGTCGCACGACCTATTTTGAATCAATTTAGAAAATGGCCATTCCGTTGGTCCCCGGATTGGGACCGATGTGGCCGGATTGAATCCGAGTGGGTCAGGAACCCTAAAAATATCATTCTCATCATTGCTTTGTAAAATCATGAAGTTTGAGGTGTCGCACGACCTATTTTGAATCAATTTAGAAAATGGCCATTCCGTTGGTCCCCGGATTGTGACCGATGTGGCCAGATTGAGTCCGAGTGGGCCAGGAACCCCAAAATATCATTCGCATCATTGCTTTGTGAAATCATGAAGTTTGAGGTGTCGCACGACCTGTTTTGACTCAAAATTATAAATGGCCACTTATTCCGGGGACAACTGACCCCAACGGAATCTGGAATAATTCTGGAACCGTACTGTGGATAGCCTCGAAAATTGGGATCCATCCGGATGGAATGCAACTTGTTGCGAAAGAATCGGTCAAGAAATGCGATTTTTACAGCAGTTTAGATTTTTGAAAGCCCTCAAAAACAGACGTTGGGGACGGAAAGGTTAATCATTCGATCGCATAGACTGATTGTCTTGAGTGGTCATGACATGCCGCAAGTTTATTATATGAGTTTTTTAATCAGCCTGTATTTCTCGCTTAACTTTTCAAAAGGACCTAAGTAACATTTTTTTCATGATTTAATTTGAGTAGTGCAATCAAAAGCTTTCATGCTATTCAAATTAATTCATGAAAAAATGTTACTTAGGTCCTTTTGAAAAGTTAAGCGAGATTTGTATTGTCGATAGTACTTTTTACCAGAACCATTATCAATAGCGTAATTTGAATATTTTTTTTTACCACTACATTGCATTTTTCGCCGTTAAACATAGATAAAATTGATTAAAGAATAAATTATCCATTTTATTTATTTATTATCAGACTAAGGCCGGAGTGGCCTGTGCTGCACATAAAAGTCTTCTCCATTCAGCTCGGTCCATGGCTGCACTTCGCCAACCACGCAGTCTGCGGAGGGTCCGCAAATCGTCCTCCACCTGATCGATCCACCTTGCCCGCTGTGCACCTCGCCTTCTTGTTCCTGTCGGATCGTTGTCGAGAACCATTTTCACCGGATTACTGTCCGAAATTCTGGCTACGTGCCCGGCCCACCGCAGTCTTCCGATTTTCGCGGTGTGAACGATGGATAGTTCTCCCAACAGCTGATGCAACTCGTGGTTCATTCGCCTCCTCCACTCCGCCATCTGCACCCCACCATAGATGGTACGCAACACTTTCCTTTCAAAAACTCCCAGTGCGCGTTGGTCCTCCACGAGCATCGTCCAGGTCTCGTGCCCGTAGAGAACTACCGGTCTTATAAGCGTTTTGTAGATAGTCAGTTTGGTACGGCGGCGAACTCTATTCGATCGGAGCGTCTTACGGAGTCCAAAGTACGTACGATTTCCAGCCACTATGCGCCTCCGAATTTCTCTGCTGGTATCGTTATCGGCGGTCACCAGTGAGCCCAAGTACACGAATTCTTCAACCACCTCGATTTCGTCACCACCGATAGAAACTCGTGCTGGGTGGCTTACATTGACCTCTCTTGAGCCTCTTCCTATCATGTACTTCGTCTTCGACGTATTGATGACTAGTCCAATCCGTTTAGCTTCGCTTTTCAGTCTGATGTAAACTTCCTCCATCCTCTCAAAATTACGTGCCATGATATCAATGTTATCAACCAAATAACTGGACGGACTTCGTGAAAATCGTACCACTCGTGTCAATCCCTGTCCTTCGTATTACTCCCTCCAAAGCGATGTTGAATAGCAGACACGAGAGACCATCACCTTGCCGTAACCCTCTACGCGTTTCGAAGGGACTCGAGAATGCCCCTGAAACTCGAACTACGCACATCACCCGATCCATCGTCGCCTTGATCAATCGAATCAGTTTATCCGGATATCCGATTTCGTGCATTAGCTGCCATAGCTGGTCCCGATCGATTGTATCATATGCGGCTTTGAAGTCGATAAATAGATGATGTGTGGGCACGTTGTATTCGCGGCATTTCTGCAATACCTGACGTATGGCGAACACCTGGTCTGTGGTAGAGCGTTCACCCATACATCCCGCCTGGTACTGCCCCACGAACTCCCTTGCAGTTGGTGCTAGTCGGCGGCATAAAATTTGGGAGAGTACCTTGTAGGCGGCGTTCAGCAAAGTGATTGCGCGGTAGTTGCTACAATCCAGCTTATCGCCCTTTTTGTAGATGGGACACACGACACCTTCCATCCACTCCTGCGGCAAAACTTCCTCCTCCCAAATCTTGGTAATGACCCAGTGCAGCGCTCTAGCCAGTGCCTCACCACCGTGTTTAAATAGCTCTCCTGGTAGTTGGTCAACCTAAGGGGCTTTGTTGTTCTTCAGCCGGCCGATCTCCTCCTGGATTTTCTGGAGATTCGGAGCCGGTAAGATTATGTCCTGCGCGCGTTCTCCCAGGTCCATTACCATACCGCCATCTTCGTCTGCTACATCGCCATTCAGGTGGATCACCTCACGCTCGTTCGTAAGAAGGTTCCCGTTTATGTCCTTACACATATTAGGCTGTGGCATGTGGCCCTTACGTGAACGGTTTATCTTCTCATAGAACTTTCGTGTGTTATTAGCGCGGTACAGTTGCTCCGTCTCTTCGCGGTCTCGATCTTCCTGCTGGCGCTTTTTCCTCCGGAAAATCGAGTTTTGTCTGTTCCGCGCCTGTTTATATCGTGCCTCATTCGCCCTCGTGTGGTGTTGCAGCAATCTCGCCCATGCTGCATTCTTCTCTTCCATCAACTGTTCACATTCGCCGTCATACCAGTCGTTTCTCTGATCCGGGGGCACCGTGCCAAGTGCAGCGGTTGCGGTGCTACCAATGGCGGATCGAATATCTCTCCAGCCATCTTCAAGAGACGCTGCGCCTAGCTGCTCTTCCGTTGGGAGTGCCACTTCCAGCTGCTGCGCGTATTCTTGGGCTAGTCTAGCGTCTTGTAGCCGCCCAATGTTAAGCCGCGGCGTCCGACTTCGACGCGTGTTGTACACCGTCGAGAGTTTTGAGCGCAGGCATACTGCAACGAGGTAGTGGTCGGATTCAATATTCGCACTGCGGTAAGTGCGGACGTTCGTGATGTCGGAGAAGAATTTACCGTCGATTAGAACGTGGTCGATTTGGTTTTCCGTTTCTTGGTTAGGTGATCTCCATGGCCTTGTGGATATTTTTGCGGGGAAAGAAGGTGCTTCGGACTACCATTCCGCGGGAGGCTGCGAAGTTTATGCATCGTTGGCCGTTGTCATTCGATACGGTGTGCAGACTATCCGGTCCGATGATCGGTCTATACATTTCCTCCCTTCCTACCTGTGCGTTCATGTCACCGATGACGATTTTGACGTCTCGCAGTGGGCATCCATCGTATGTCTGTTCCAGCTGTGCGTAGAACGCTTCTTTCTCGTCGTCGGGTCTTCCTTCGTGTGGGCAGTGCACGTTGATGATGCTATAGTTGAAGAAACGGCCTTTAATCCTCAGCTTGCACATCCTTGCGTTGATTGGCTGCCACTCAATCACGCGTTGGCGCATCTTACCCAGCACTATGAAGCCGGTTCCCAGCTCGTTGGTGGTGCCACAGCTTTGGTAGAAGGTAGCCGCTCGATGCCCGCTTTTCCACACTTTCTGTCCTGTCCAGCAAATCTCCTGTAGCGCCACGACGTCGAAGTTGCGGGTATGTAATTCATCGTAGATCATTCTGTCTCAACCTGCGAAACCTAGCGACTTGCGATTCCATGTTCCAAGCTTCCAATCGTGATCCTGTATTCGTCGCCTAGGTCCTTGCCGATTATATCGAGTCGCATTATCTCTTATATTGTTCGTAATGATTGGTTTTCTAGGCGGCTTATTGGGCCTGCGCAAACCTCCTGTCTCGTCGGAGGGCCGTCGTGTCAGGGCTGTTTAGCGTCCCACCTAACACCAGGACTTGAGCGGCACACGGTCGCTTTGGTGGGGCCTACTTGCGGGTACATGCAGCTTTTTATAGAGGTTTAACAGGGCCCACTGTCAAACCCCACCACATCCTAGGCAAGCCCCACAACTCGCAGATGGCCTGGGGAGGGATCGTCAAGCCCTTGGACATAGTCCCTGCTGCCCAGAAATCGAGCCTATAAAAATAACTTGAACTGTATCGGTTGGCAAACCCTTATCGGCAATCTAAATCTTAATCCTGTATTCTATCAAATATTGTGTGATGTATGGCAGTATCTATAAAGCAAAACAAAAAAAATGTAAAAATAAGATTCCAGTATGGTACAATAGGAACATAATCAATCTCAACAATATAAAACAAAAATCGCATAAAGTGGATAGGAATAATAGGAGCGATTCAAATTTAGCATATTATTGATCATTATAGGTATGATGAGTTGAATTTAGAAATGAAAAAGGCACATGATGGTTACACTGATAAGATTGAACGCAATATTAAATTAGACCTACATTTTTTTGTCTATATCTAAGATGAACAAAAATCTTGTAGTTTTCCAACAAAAATGCAACTTGACAATAAGATTGGGAATAATTCATTTGACTAAATTTTTTTTCAAGACGTTTACGTTAGACCGTGGCTGTATTGTTTTTGCAAGTTATTTGAATCCATTATTAACAATAAAATATTCACACAAGTTCAAGGTTTATTTACTCGTAACCAGCACGGCTCTGTTAAAGTACAGACCCTTTGTTGACCCTTTAACTTATGTGGAAGGCGTTTGACAGAGTTGATATTTCTCTCTTACTTTTAAAATTATCCAAGCTAGGCCTCAATCACAGGTTAATAAAATGGATTGAATCATATTTAACTGGCAGAACCCAAAGAGTCAGATTTGATGGATCTTTGTCAAAACAAGTCAAGGTTATATCTGGAGTACCACAAGGATCCCACCTCGGTCCATTGTTATTCATCCAATCTATGACAAAAGGTCGAATGACAAAAGATCGAAAGACCAAAGGTCGAAGAACAAAAGGTCGAATGGACAAAACGTCGAAAGGACAAAACGTCGGAAGAGCAAAAGGACAAAGGGACAAAAGGTCGGAATTACAAAATTGGTTAAAATTAAAAATCCATAGTATTGAGAATAATACAAAGCAAAACTTTGATGTAGGTACCGTAATCGGGGGTGACAATTGGTTAAATAGAGGTAGGATTGGGTCATGTTTTCAACAACTTAGAATGTCTTTGTAATGGAATTTATGTATACTCAATCCAGTTGAAACCCGAAATTGGGGGCTAGCGAAGTTGAATTTTTCTCACAATCCGTACGTTGAACCTAACTTCGGAAGTGGTGCGCTGAATAGCGCTTCGCGATATGAAAACAGCGCACCACTTCCGAAGTTAGGTTTAACGTACGGATTGTGAGAAAAATCCAACTTCACTATCCCCCAATTCCGGTTTTCAACTGGATTGAGAATATCTGGGCACTAGGAAATTGTGATATAAGATACCTTTTTGAGCGATATAGATAGTCGACCTACACAGAAAAAATAAAGAACCTAAAAAAAAGATCAAAGAACTCAACTTTGAGTACGAAGTTCAAATGTTTAACTCAAAAGTAAGTAGATTGCTCACTCCATCTCATGAATGTTATTATAAACAAAGAGAGCTGCATCGACCCAACGTGTGCTGTGCAGTGGAAGAAGCCAAATTAGGGTGGTTTTCACCATAGTCTCGGGTGAGTGAAAATAACATAAATTTGGGGTGGTGTAACTTCATAGGGGATGAAAGGCAAAGTACTCACCGGATTTTTTGGCATTTTACTTATTTTTGGCTTCTTCCACGCAAGGGTGGATTTGAGTGAAAGGAACCAAAAAGTGAGTTGTTTCGCGGTTCCGTGTACAGACTGTTCGTGAGAACGATGGCCCAATCTTGACTTGAACCCACAACCTCTTATTTCTACACAAAATTCTACCAGCTATATGCATATGCACAATCATGACTACTGCATATGCACAATCATGATTTTCTGGTGTGGGGCATATTTTTGAAAATGGTGAACAGGTCTAAAACTGAAACTGTAAAATTAAGCTAGATTCTCCCTATGGCATTTGGGTAACAAAATTTTACTTTAAAAATGGTCGGGGTTCTGCCAAACCACACCAGGCGCAAAAAAAATCACCTATTTTTCTGCCTAAGCTTTTGTTTAGTGAATTTAATTGATTATGAATCGTATCGAATATCACCCAACTCCATAACTGAGGATATTATGTAACAAATATACGTATGAATTGATATGAAATAATTCCCGTTTTCCTTGTGCGAACAAAATATTACAAGTCAGTCAAAAAGCCGCATGGTGCGGTTTGGCTGAACCGCGACCAAATGTTAAATAAAATTAATTTTCCCTGCAGATTTTTTTAATTCTTTTTTTTTTTGCATTATGTATATAATGCAAAAAAACTATTCAATGAAAATATCGCAAAAAAAAATTCGTTTCGTATCATAAAATTTTGAATCAAATGGTCCTCAATTTCGTTTCGTTTGGAAGTCTCGGAAATAAATCTGAGTTTCATTTCGTTTCGAACCAACAATAGCATTTCTAATTCCGGTTCGTTGCATTTCGTCAGGAAAAAAATGTTTTATCGCATACCCTCAGAAAAGCCGCTGTGGTGAAATAAGCACGACAAGGAAGGAATAATAAGACTGAGATTGTGGATATTTTTTATACTTTTTTACTATTTAGTGAAAACTGTTCTTAGCTTGAGGACGAACTTTTCGGAATCCAATTTTGTTCCACCTCGCGTTTTCAAAGGCACCACCATTAATACTGAAAAAAGCGACCAAATGTTATCTTTTTTTTTCTACGCAGCAAAGCCAAAATAAAGAGATGAAATGGTTGTATGAAGGGGGAGGGAAGTTTGGCAGAAGGAAGTTCGTGCGATATATGCCATCACAAATATTGCCCTCCGTTCGCTTTCAAATCGACTTCTATAAAAACATTCTTCATGACTGCCGTATCCTAACGGAACTATCAATTCTATGATGCTGGGTCATTAGGCCGAATGGTCACTAGGCCGAACGGTCATTAGGCCGAATGGCCATTAGGCCGAATGAGAACTGGGGAGTTAAAGTGAGTAGTGCGAAGAAGTAGAAAGGAAGAAGGAAAATGAAGGAAGAAGTAAAAAGCAAGAAATAAGAAGGAAGAAGGAAAAAGGAAGAAGGAAGTAGGAAGAAGGAAGAAAAAAGAAAGAAGAATAAAGAAGGAAAAAAGAAGAAGGAAGAAGGTAGAAGGAAGAAGGAAGAAAGAAGAAGAAAGAAGGAAGAAGGAAGAATGAAGGAAGAAGGAAGATGGAAGAAAGAAGAAGGAAGAAGGAAGAAGGAAGAAAGAAGAAGGAAGAAATGAGAAGGAAGAAGGAAGAAGGAAGAAGGAAGAAAGAAGAAGGAAGAAATAAGAAGGAAGAAGGATAAAAGAAGAATGAAGAAAGAAGAAGGAAGCAGAAAAAAAGAAGAAGGATGAAGGAAGAAGGGCGACGGAAGTAAGAAGAAGGAAGAAGTAAGAAGGAAGCAGAAAGAAAGAAGAAGGAAGAAAGAAGAAGGAAGAAGGAAGAAGGGAGAAGGAAGAAGGAAGTAGGAAGAAGGAAGAAGGAAGAAGAAAGAAGGAAGAAGAAGAAAGAAGAAGGCAGAAGGAAGAAGAAATAAGAAAGAATGAGTCAGGAGGAAGAAGGAAGAAAGAAGGAAGAAGGAAGAAAGAAGGAAGAAAACGCAAGAAAGAAAAAATAATAAAGAAGAAGGAATAATAAAGAAGGAAAAAGGAAGAAGAAAGAAGAAGGAAGAAGGAAAAAAGAAGAAGGAAGAAGGAAAAAAGAAGAAGGAAGAAGGAAAAAAGAAGAAGGAAGAACAAGTAAGAAGAAGGAAGAACAAGTAAGAAGAAGGAAGAGGGAAGACTGAAGAAGGAAGATACAAGAAGGGAGAAGGAAGAAGGGGTAAGGTGAAGAAAAAACTTCTCATTTTGCACTTCTTGCTTCTTTTTGCTAATTCGGCCTAATGACCGTTCGGCCTAATGGCCATTCGGCCTAATGACCGTTCGGCCTAATGGCCATTCGGCCTAATGACCTTCGGCCTAATGGCCATTCGGCCTAATGACCGTTCGGCCTAATGGCCATTTGGCCTAATGACCTTCGGCCAAATGGCCTGCGACCAAACGGCCTTCGGCCTAATGGCCTGACACCCAATTCTATACTTTTGCCTCTAATTCTATCATGAACATGTACGTCTAGGTTTGGAAGACGATATTAACATCACGTTTAACATCACGTAGAAGTAATACACTCAAATCATTAAATAAATTCAGTCTTATCAACATCAAATCATCGAGCTTCTCTTGTTCTAGCCGCAATCTATGGTCCTCTAGTAGAAACCTCACTGCGGAAAAACATCGTTCTACTGACACCTTTGCACTGATAACCCAAGCAGCACCACTAGTTTCTCAGTGAGTAATAACAACTGTTGTCGAATCGAACCATGAACCATCAAATTTGTAACATTTTACTTTAACCATCACGCCACCAATAATTTTTTTAAATTCTGCCTACAAGTGCACCAAATAAACAACAAAGTTATTTGTAACTCCATTGTACCTTTTAGAGAACATGTGGGACTTTTTTTTTAATCTTCCGTTTATTTGGAAGGCTCATTTGCCATGCAGCGTTACGGAGCCGAAATCATGTTTTTAATACATTTTATGATTCTTATATATAGGGTTAGTTTTGGGGGACCGAAAGACTCGCGGTTTGGTCGAGGTTAGGGAATACAATAATACAGTAGGAAGTGAAGGGAATTTAGGGTGCTTAATTAATTACAATGCTGATGTTCAACATGTGGGACTGATAAAAATAAAAGTGCTGCACAACTAAGCACAAAGTATTTTGCGACATACCAGAAACATTGTGGCAACAGGATCCCGAGCAAAGCTTGAGAGCAAGTCGATTTTTTGTGAAATCGCCTAATTTTATAACTCAGGTTGATATCCTTTCGATTGTTTGGATGGTTAAAAGATCAAAATCTACAGCAGGAAAATCTTACTATGACATCAAATCGAAAACTATTCCTACTTTTGATGAAAGCAAATTGAAAACTAATTTTGATGTTGGTGAACAAAATAATTAATCAGTTTGATGTCATATCATAAAGTTTAGAAATCTACAGCAACACAAAAAAATAGAATTTGAAAGCAAATCATGATTTCAATTTGATGTTGACATCCAAATATGTTTCAATATGCTCTATATCATAATCAGACTTTGCTCGGGAATGTACCAAAATGTTTTATAACTTTTGGAACTAATCTGTTTTGCTTCTGATATGTCGCATATTGAATCCAATCATCCAAGATGAAGATATCCAATATTTCCTTGTATCTTTTCCTCAACTCAATTCGTAAACGCTCCACATAAGAATTGTCAACGGTTTTCGATAGTCGTAGTTGGAAAATTTTCATACAGCGCAGCACATCTTCAACGATAAATTTTCAGTTTGCATTTCTTTTGTTCATTTGTGCAATGGCTCGCAGACTTCTAAGTACCCGGCACTGAATAGTTTTCAGTGCTTAAACTGATGCTATAAGATCCGAGAGTTTCTAATCAATACTCACATCTATAGTGGGATTGTATGAGCCGCACAGCTTACAACATACAGACATTCAGGTTTACCCGACACAAAGCAAATTAAGTTGGTCTATCTCAATATCTTCTGGGTCTTCGCCAAGATCTTCGTTATCTTATATTCGCCTTTTTTCAAGGATTTTTCAAGTTTGTACCTAGTAGAAGACAGAACTCGACGAGTTTAACCAAACTACCTCAAATAATCGGTTGAAAAATAAAAAAATAGCAGTCTTTCAAAGTGGCCTGGGTCATATTGACCCAAGAGCACTGACAAAAGGTTAATTCGCAATAATGTCCTCACCATGTATAAAAACGGTTTGGTTTGCTTTTAACTTACGAGCCTTACGGTATGATGATCCTTCAAATTCGCAATGGTTTGCTGCGTCTTCATTTTTTTGTTTCAGTGTGGGTTCCTAAATCAAGGGGGAGTCTGGACACGCGTTACTTCTTGTTACATAAGGGGAGGAGGGGGTTCAAAATCCCGACTTTTTGCGTTACGTAATTTGTGCACAAAGCCCATGTTGAATAGTGGATTAGAGAGCACATCACCCTGCTTCAATCCATCTAACGTCACAAACGACTCGTTGGTTCATATCTCCCCTCCAATACATTTTCGAATTAAATCTTTCACAAGCTGTGCATCTACACGAAGCGAGTTTTCAAGCAGTATATAATTTACAATCTGGGTGGTCAGAACCCGGAAAATATTGCATTGGACATTTATTCAATTTATTGATAATTTGTTAATTCCATTATAATAAATGCTTAATTGAAAACCCTTATTATTCATTTGATACTATAGTATCCCATAGTTGAAAATGAAAAGTTAAAGTTAATGCACTACACCCATTAAACTTTGTATAGTTGACCAATAAAATCACTGATCTGCTTTATTATTTATGTATTAAATAATGCCATGTGCTTCCGAAATAAATCAAATTTGATAGGAATCATCAGAAGCAGTGATTTCACTCAGGCTGCGAATTTCAACTTACGCAGCCAAACACATACTTGAATCTAATTGGTTCAATGGGTTTTATTCAATCCCGTTCGCGGTGTATATTTTCGGCAAGTGTGGGCTTGATTTCACCTGGTGAATAATTCAACTTTTTGGCGATACTCAACCCCGGAAGGATCTGCGGCTATTATTCCAGTTTTCCAGTTCGCGGAATGTTTCCCTCCTGGTCGGCACCTTTCGCCTATTCATGCAGCCGTTGTTTGCTGCTGCGCTGGCAGACGTGCAAGTTAATTATTTTATTAGGCTTTCGTTTGGTCAATTTATGGAGGTGAGGTGGGTGCCTGATAATGGTTGTAAACTAGAGGTTTCGCTTGTTTCTCGCCCCGCGATGGGGTCGAATATGTGTGTCAATGAGTTGCTCGCGGAGGCCTGCATTTCTATCCGGCCGGCACCACTATCATCATCATCATAATCATTGTGGGTTTGTTATTTGGCTCCATATGTTTGCCCGATTTCGACGACTGTGAAGGAGGTTGATTGTTCAGGCTGATTAAATAGAAGGGACGTTGGAAGAAATTTCGAGATAGAAATCTTTGTCGCAAAGGGAAAAGCTGTGTCATCACATGTGGCAGGCACACCCTGGAATCGCGTCTGAGGGCCGTCGTGGGGATATAAAGTTGTTTGTTCCCACGCGCGAATGATCAAACAAAATGAAAAGGCGAGACGCTGAGGTAGAATTTAATCGGTGGTGGCGACCATCGGGATAAGATTGCGACGTGATGATATTCAAAATTTGGTACAGCATTGGATTTCAAGTCAGCGCTATGATACTTCGTAACCCAGATAAGGTTCAATCAATTTATGGACAACATTGTAGCAGCGAAGGAAGATGAAAACGTACAATATGACCTATTAATGGAAATTCAACAATGAAAGTTGCATATCATGATTTCGTATGGGGGTTTTATTGAAATAGAGTTTAGAAATTCGATTTCAGATAATGGTGATTTGGATACAATTTGGTCAATTTTGAGTTACAGCAGATCTGATCTTGATACTTGAAAGATACATGATTTACAAACACTCAAATTCAGTCCTTTGATGAGGGCTTTTCTTTTTCTAGCGGTAAGATGTGCGGCTACGAAGCAAGATGATGTTTAAGGTGGTTGGGTACGATTTCCGGTCAGGTCTACGAAATCTTCCGGTTGCAAATCTTCTCGATTTCCCTGGGCATAAAAGTATCATCGTGGAATGTTTCCCTCCTGGTTGGCTCATGATGTACAAATACAAAAATGGTGACGCGGCTCAGAAAACTCGCAGTTTATAACTGTGGAAGTGCTTAATGAACGGTAAGCTGAGGGGAGGCTGTACCCGAGTGGGGGGATGTAATGCCAACAAAGAAAAATGAACGAAAGATGAAAAGGAAGTAGTTAGATTGAAAGACCAATAATACAGAAGTCGCCACAATCATTGCAATAAATACTTGTGGTTCTATAAATACATATTATTTATTAGGTTAATAAAATTGTATTTTTTTCTTTTTATTTGCAGGTGAGTGGTTGACGAAAATAGATATTATGAAGGTATAAACCCATTAAATAAGTTCATATCAACTAAACTGCTTTCTTAGCATTAATATTAAGTAAGAAACTAAATACTGTGAAACATTTTTTTGAGCTGCACATTAAAAATAATAATTTATTGAAGGGAACACATTCTTCAATAGCAAAACTTATTGAGCTCAGGTTCTTACTTTTTCCTTTACTCATATCACAGATACAAGGAAGCATCCATAAATTACGTAACGCTTGGAGGCGGAAATGTGGTTGAATAAAGTGTGACCATCCGTATAAAATTGTTAGATGTGTCATACAAAAAGTGTTGGACGGGGGTTGAAAATAGTCGATTTTTGCGTTTCGTAACTAATCAATCTTTCCTAACAGATATTATATAGTATCCGATGCGTGTGTAAACAATAAACATCCGCAAAGGTTGATTATGGTCATTTCTATGTATTAACTGCGTTCGATGGCTGCTAGTCTGGTGCGACCATATGTTCTTCCCCAATCAGTTGAGTTGATGGCAGTAGTGAGTCAACGTATATCAATTCAAAAGTTAAACACAAGATTTTCAATAAAATTTGTTATAGCCTAAATATCGGCTTTGGGATAGAAGGTCGAAAGACAAAAAGTCGAAGGACGAAAGGTCGACCGACAGTCAGGTCGAAGAGACAAAAGATTGAAGGGACAAAAGGTCGAATGGACAAAAAGTCGACGGCACAAAAGGTCGAATGGAAAAAAGGACAAATGAACAAAAGGTCGACTGGACAAAAGGTCGAAAGCACAAAATCTTCAATTCTGTACACATGGACGAACATAAATATACGACAACAAGTTTGGAAACATGCTAGCTTATTACATTTCCCAGAGATTTCTACTTATTCATGTCATGAGCAGTTATTTCACACATTCACAGCATGCAGCAGTCACTCGGCGAGCGTTATATGTTTTTTATCAGTTCTCGGGACAATTGTAGGGCAAAAGGTCTAGGGTCAAAAGGTCAAAGGTTGAAAAGACAAAAGGTCAAAGGTTGAAAAGACAAAAGGCCGAAAGGAACAAAAGGTCGAAACAAAAAATCTGTATCAAAAGGTTGTCATACGGGAAAAAACATCCACCGGCAAGAGGCAAAACCATGAAATTATAATTAACTAATAATGTGTGAGATCTGCTCTGCCGCTAACCGCAAGTCGAGCACATCTGTATATGGAGGCCCATATACAGATGTGCTCGACTTGCGATTAGAGGCAGTGCTGGTCTGCTAAAAAGCAGCCTGCACAGGTTCACGTCTCACCGTCAAAAAATTCAACTTAACGATTAAACTCTACGAAATCATCAGTAAATAAAATACCGAAGGACGTAATTATACATAAAAAAATGCTGAAATTTAACATGCATGTCCCATTTATTCACCCACCCAGTATCTACTTAAAGCTATTGATTTTACTTAGCTGCTAATGTTGTAAATGTGTATGCGTGTTTGAAGTCTATCCCTTCGGCGACATCAGCTACAATCCGGATGGAAATGCATGGTAGTGCGCTGTTCAAGTAAAGAACAACTATCACCCTCACCATCGACGTGGATCGGTTGGAGACATTCAGTGACAAACACAAATAGGCATAAGGTGATGCCAAAAAGAGTTTCAGGCATAAGATATGCTTCTCACCACACACGCTTCTCCATACACATGCTTAGCTCCGTACTGACACTATCTTGTTCTTCTTTGTACAGACTTTAGTTTAAAGAACTGCGGTATACTATTGACGTTGTTTGTACCAAGGATCGATCGAAACTGCCTAGCCTCTTCATCATCGAGCGAGTTTGACCTTTGCATCCAACAGATAGAAATTTACAATGTTCTGAAAACTCAAATGTGAATATGTACATTAGGGTGGCTCAAAAAACACTTTTTCAAATTTTTTGATGGGTCGCCCTCTCATTCGGTTCTATTTGATGCCCTGATGCTCTGGACAAAATTTCAGCCAAATCGGTCAACGTTTGGGCAGTGCTAAACTCGTTGGAAGTTTATATGAAAAAATGTATGCAGAAACATCCAAAAACAGTGATTTGCAGTTGGACTGCACAATTTACGATCAAGAACCATGATACTCATTCAGTTCTTGTAAAATAAAATACAGAATGTTATGCTGAAAACCGCGAGAAGATTAGAGTTTATTACGCAAAGATATTAGCATTTTACTGGAGTGTTGTAGGGGTGAATTTATTTCTTTTCAAAGGTAAAAGAAACGAAATTTGCTCAAACCCTACTGCAGAGAAATGCTAATAACTTAGCCGGGCAAACTCGAATCTTCTCGCGGTTTCTGCATAACATTCTGTATTAAATTCTCCAAGATCTGAATGAGTATCATAGTTCTTCATCGTAAGTTGTGTAGCCCAGCTGCAATTTACTATTTTTGTATGTTTCTGCATACATTTTTCCATATAAACTTTCAACGAGTTTAGCACTGGCCAAACGTTGACCGATTTGGCTGAAATTTTGTCCAGAGCATCAGGGCATCAAATAGAACCGAATGAGAGGGCGGCCCATCAAAAAAATTGAACAAAGTTTTTCCCATACTAATTTGAGCCACCCTAATGTACATACTTTATGTGGAAGATATTGATTTGTTAAATGTATTGGAGGTAACCACTTTCCACTTTCACCACGGCAGGCACAATCAAGCTTCTT